>NC_053390.1:115877782-116492164 GCF_905171765.1 Bufo bufo | reverse complement strand
ACGCCCCCTTCCCTGTGACTGACAGCCGGCTGTTCGGCAAAGGCAGCCGAACTCTCTGCATACGTGCTGTCAGTCACAGTGAAGGGGGCGTGGTTACCGTGACTTGAAGCAAGAAGGCCGCTGCCCCCTTGACTTCAAGCATGTCTAGAGAAGCGCGCCGGGCAGGAGATAAAACAACGTTTTCAGTACTTTTGCCGCATCTCCCTTCAGGAAGAAAGGCATCATCAGAAACACACTGCTGGCGGCTTGGGATGGTTTTGGGAGGTGACAGGTTTCCTTTAAAGGGGTTATCCATCCTCTAAAATGCCTCACCATATGCCCGGAGCCCTCACAGAAGTTGTACTCTCCTCGCTCCCTTGTACCCAAGTCGCTTCTGACGGCCGCTGCTGCATCTCCCTGTCGCGCAGATGAACACATCTGGCGTGGAGGTGGGGGGGAGCCGCCAATAGCAGGCCGCGACGCGAATGAGCCTCCCTAGCATCGCGGTATCTCCTTTCAGTAATACATGAGGAGATAAGGAGACAGATCCTATATCTGCAGTATTACTCCAGTTGTAGTGACAAAGATCAGAGCTAGCTACGATAAATAGTGAGAGCCCTTAGGCCTTATCCACATTTGTTCTTCACTGCAGGCAGCACATGTGCCCATTGATTTGAATGTGCCTGTTCACACTTCAGTATTTTTTTTTTTTTTTACTTACCGTGGGTCTGGAAAAAAAATGACTAAGACATGTACTTGATGCGAACCAAACCCGTCCATGAGAATCGGACACAACACGGATGGCATCCGTGTTGCATCCCGTTTTTCACTGAAGACTAATAGGAGATTCTCTGGAAATTAATTTTTAGCAGAGCTACATCCGTGGATTACGGGTGACACACGGACGGTAAAAACGGACACATGGACCAAACGCAGATCCTTCACGGACGCTTATTTTTGCGCACTCGAAAATTACACTAAAATGTGGATGAAGCCTAAGAATGGGGTCACATTATTTTCTGCGTGAAAAATGTGAATTTTTTTTCATGCGTTCGTTCTTTTTTTACCAATGGGTATTCACTTCACCACAAAGCTGCATTTTCAGTTTGAGGTTTTTTTACCACTGATTTTCACACAAAAACGTGCAGACTTGCATCAAGGTTTTTTTTCCCCTGGATCCCATTCACTTGAATGGAAGATTCAGCACTGATTCTGCCCCACGATAGGACATGCTGCTTCTTTTTTCCATACTCTACACTGCTGCTTCCCATTGAAATGAATAGGGGGGCCGTATTGAGGTGGTTTTTGGAGCTGATTTTGAGGCAGAAACGCTCCCAAAATCAGCGCCAAAAGCCTGTGTGAACTGGCCCTTAGGCCTCTTTCAGACGGGCGTTGCGGGAGCGTTACGGGAACACCCGCGCGAGTCCAAAACATTGTAATGCGTTTTGCACTCGTGTGAGAAAAATCGCGCATGTTTGGTACCCGAACTTCTTTACGGAAGTTCGGGCCTGGGATCGGTGTTCTGTAGATTGTATTATTTTCCCTTATAACATGGTTATAAGGGAAAATAATAGCATTCTGAATACAGAATGCATAGTAAAATGGCGCTGGAGGGGTTAAAAAATTATTTAACTCACCTTAATCCACTTACTGGCGCTGCCGGCATCTCGTCTGTCTCCTTCTTTGCTGAACAGGACCTGTGGTGACGTCACATGATCCGTCACATGATCCGTCACATGATCCGTCACATGATCCGTCACATGATCCGTCACATGATCCGTCACATGATCCGTCACATGATCCGTCACATGATCCGTCACATGATCCGTCACATGATCCGTCACATGATCCCCGGAGTGACGTCACCACAGGTCCTGTTCAGCAAAGGAGGAGACAGACGAGATGCCGGCAGCGCCAGCAAGTGGATTAAGGTGAGTTAAAAAAATTTTATATTTTTTTTAACCCCTCCAGCGCTATTTTACTATGCATTCTGTATTCAGAATGCTATTATTTTCCCTTTATAACCATGTTATAAGGGAAAATGATAATGATCGGGTCTCCATCCCGATCGTCTCCTAGCAACAGTGCGTGAAAAATCCGCGGATGCTTGCGATTTTCACGCAACCCCATTTACTTCTATGAAAAACGCAGAATATAGAGCATGCTGCGATTTTCACGCAAGGCACAAGTGATGCGTGAAAATGAACAGCCCATGTGAACAGCCCCATAGAAAAAAATGGGTCGGTATTCAGTGCGGGTGCAATACGTTCACCTCACGCATCGCATCTGCGCGGAATACTCGCCCGTGTTAAGGGGCCTTAGAGTTCACATCAGTCATTTTTCAGTTGTTGTGATCCGTCAGAAAAAGAAAAAAGGATCCTGGGCATCAGATATGTACATTTTGTTTGAGCCATTTCTGAGATTTTTTTTTTTTATGGAAAAAAATTCCTGGAGGGCAAACACGACCGACCGTCTGAAATAACGAATCTGTGGCGGAAATGGCTCAAACGGATGCAAATGTGCATAAATGATGCACAAGATCCTTCTTTTCTTTCCGTTCTTCTGACGGATCACAAGAACGGAAAAATAACAGTAGTGTGAACACTCCCTTACTTGCAAAAGTTGGCTGGTGTATTCTTGCCGTTTTTGCATTTCTTTAACCCATGCTGCACTGAATGTAGACTTGTACTATGTACGATCTCGCATCTCACCAAGTTTTTGTTGGCTGTATTTTATTTGCTAGAGGTCTCTGCTAGAGTACGCATTTTAGCTGCAAATTTGAATATTGGTCCAAATTTTGCTAATCATCGTTTGCTGCAAAGTTGCATGAAGTTGGTTGTGTGCTATATATTTTTATACATAGTATATTTTACACTCCGTAATTGTAGAGTTTGATAACTCAGAAGCGGTGTACAGATCTGTATGATCATGTATTGCACGGTCTCTTACATCTGTAGCTGTACACTTCATGGAATTGTGCTTCACACCGAACCTGTTCTCGGCCCATATTATATTTGTCTATATTATACTATTTATATGGCCGTTTTCGGCTGCACTGTTGATGACTAAACCTTTTGGAGGGTGTAGTTATGGCCGGCTTTTTCTGTATTCCAGGCTTACGTAACGAATTCAGATTTGCTTTGTAACAGGCATATGTCCTGGAAATGTCTGCACTGTTAATATTTTTATTTTTTAATCTCTTCAGGGAACAGCCCGCAGAAAGAAGAAGGTCGTCCACAGAACAGCTACTGCTGATGACAAAAAACTACAGTTCTCACTGAAGAAGCTGGGTGTGAATAACATCTCTGGCATTGAAGAAGTGAGTGATTAATTTTCCATCCTTTGCAAGGTTATATTAAAGGGGTTTCCAGGGTTAAATATTGATGGCCTATCCTCAGGACAGGTCATCAGTATCTGATCAGTGGTGGTCCAACACCCCTTCAGCCTCTTCCCCGGCCTGTGATGTCATATCTGTCAGTTGCATGGCCTTTGTGCAGCTCAGCCCTATTCAAGTCAATGGGATTGGGCTTCAGTACCCAACACAGGTGCAGTGCTTGGTATAATCTGAAGTGGCCACAGCGCTCGTCTGACCTCCGTGGCCCTTTCATATAGCTGACAGTGGTGCGGGAATTGGATTCATATATGATATGAATATATCTGCAATAAAAACCTGAATCAACCTAATTGCAAACCGAATTAGCTGTAGTTTTATTCTTTACTGTCCTATTCTTGTCCATTTTGCGGACAAGAATAGGCAATTATATTTATGGCTGTCCGTGCCGTTCCGCAAATTGCGAACCACATCCGTGGTCCCATCCATGTTTTGCAGATCCGCAATTTGCGGACCACAAAACACACAACGGTCATGTGCATGTAGCCTTAGTCTGAACTTGTAGACTTGTAATTCTCCTCTATCTTCCCCCTTGTAATACACACTGGGGCTCATTTACTAAAGACTGGTGCTGGTAGACTCCTCACTGGAGTAAGCATGTGTGGCAGAAACTGAAACCCATACCATCTAGAAGCTGGCGTAGATGCCTTATTTCTGGTGTAAATCATTGTAAATGTGTCTGCCTGTGGTGGCTCCTTCCGCTAAGCTCCACTCAAATGGTTTCTTCTCTTATCCAGGAGCACTTTGATGGTGCCAGGCAGTGACAAAATCATCATGCCTGGCCCTGTCGATCAAAATGCAGAGGGCACAGCAGTTGCAGAGAGATCGGAGCCTCTAGGTGTAATGGCAATGCCTCCGTTGCTCCAAGAGGCTCATTTGCGTATATTAAAACCTAATTTTTCTCGGCAATGCGGGCACATATGAACATGGGACCAACACAGATGCCTTCAGCTGCCAAGTGCACATGTAACAGGTCAGCCAGTGTCATGGGTACAAATCTGCTGACAGATGCCCTTTAGGGTCCATTCACACGTCCGTAGTGCATTGCGGATCCGCAATACACCCGGCCGTCACCCCCATAGAACTCCTGAGGATAGGTCATCAATAAATATAACTTGGACATCCCCCTTTAAATTGATTACGCTTGTGTTCATCTTTCTAGGTAAACATGTTTACAAACCAAGGAACAGTTATCCACTTCAATAATCCTAAAGTTCAGGCTTCCTTAGCTGCCAACACCTTCACCATTACAGGTCATGCTGAGACCAAGCAGCTCACAGAGATGTTACCTAGCATCCTGAACCAGCTTGGAGCAGATAGCCTCACCAGCCTGCGGAGACTTGCGGAGGCCTTGCCAAAACAATGTAAGTAGACCTCTCATCGTTCAGCTTATTGTAGCACGTTGTGTTTGACATTGGCCTGTGGTATGCCGGGTGAATGCATTCACTGACTGCAGGGTCATATCATTTAGTCATGGTCAATATACTTGGCAGCTTGAAAACACCAGCTTGGTGGCACAAAGTGTTGTCTACAGTGCAGCTATGAAAGTAACCTCCTGCTGTAACATCAGTAACTGAATTATTGGTCGAAAAACTGTAGATTTGGTAGCCATCATGTGGCCCCCCCTCTTGTTAATCTATAATAAGCTGTGT
Source organism: Bufo bufo (assembly GCF_905171765.1). Taxonomy (NCBI): domain Eukaryota; kingdom Metazoa; phylum Chordata; class Amphibia; order Anura; family Bufonidae; genus Bufo; species Bufo bufo. The sequence continues at coordinate 116,487,142 of NC_053390.1, read as the reverse complement.
GACCGAGCAGTGAAAAACTGAAATAAATGTAATTGTATTACTGTGTTCTTGTTCTGTTTCATACATTAATCTGCTTCCTCTAGCTATGGATGGGAAAGCGCCACTTGCTACTGGGGAGGAAGAGGAGGATGATGAAGTTCCAGGTAAGACTTTCTCTAAGCATTAGACTCCACTTGGTCATCATGCAGGTCCATTTTGTGTAAATCTGTAATAGAGCAACCATGAGGTACGTGGAGCCCTCACTATACTTTCTGTTGTCACATGAGGTGGACAACGAATGGAGACGGCTGTGCCACTTGCTCAACGTTTTCCATAATCTCCATAGAAGTGAATAGAGAGACGTGCAAATGCACAACTAGCTCCCTATTTATTCTCCGCCTGGATGAGGCAGCCACGTCTGAGAGCAAGCGAGGGATTCTCAATATAATCCCACCTAACCAACCTATGGCATATCCTGTGGAACACCCCTTTTTTTAAAATATTTCCACTGACCAACACCGCGCAACAATGATTTTGCTACTGAGAATTTTTTTATTTTATTTTTACTAAAATGAGCGCGCTGATTCCAAATATGAACTCAGAATTTTCCTGACAAGTCTAGATTTTAACCCCTTAAGGACCCTGGCATTTTCCATTTTTGCGTTTGTTTTTCATTACCCGCCTTCCCATAGTCCTGTTTTTTTTTTTTTTTTTTTTTTTTTTATTCCATTCACATAGCCCTGTGAGGGCTTATTTTTTGCGGGACATGTACTTTCTAATGGCACCATTTACGGTTTCTTTACTTGGGAAAGAGGCCATCTTCAGAGCTGTATCTGAAACCTAATGGCATGGACCAAAAACAAGATTGTATTGAAATCTGTCAGTGCTTGACTCCAGAATATGCATAAACTCCAGAAAACATGCCCTCTGGATTGTCATCAGTATTGCTTCGGTAATTCATCAGGATTTAGATGCGTATTAGGCTACTTTCACACTAGCGTTTCTCTTTTCCGGCATTGGGATCTTGATACCGGAAAAAATGCTTCCGTTTTGTCCCCATTCATTCTCAATAGGGACAAACTGAACAGAATGGAGTGTACCAGAATGCATTCCGTTCCATTTGGTTGCGTTCTTATACCAGAGAGCAAACCGCAAGCTGCGGTTTTATTTCAGTCATGGGACGCAGAGCAAAACGCTAGTTCCACAATGCAAGTCAATAGGGACGATCTGGTTTCTTAGACACAATAGAAAACTGATCCATGGCTATGTTAAAGATAATGGATGCAGATGGTTGTATTATCAGTAACGGAAGCGTTTTTGCTGATCCCTGCCTGATCCAGCAAAAGCATAAGTGTGAAAGTAGCCTTACTTCCTTCTGACATTTTTGATGTGCTCCCATAGGCTATAATAGGCGTAGGTGGAAGCAAATAAGCACCAAACTAGGACATGGAAAATATACACCCATGTGAATATCCCTGTTCATTTACATTATCAGCGTATTCTGCTATATGCAATACACGTCCTATACGGATATTAAACAGACTTTAATACGATTATTCAGGTGTTTTCCTATAGACTTCTCTTCCTTACAAAACACTTATGTTGTACTCTAACTTCTTGCTGTTTTTACAAGCCGACAAAACTCTTTGAAAGCCAAAGAAAACCCTTTCTGATGTCTTGTATCTTTTAATCTTTCTACAGAACTGGTTGAGAACTTTGACGAAGCTTCTAAGAACGAATCTGTCTAAACTGAAAACCACTGAGGAACTTGACTCTGAACAGATGGACAGAGCTGCTATTTTATATTGTCACTTGCCTATTTGTGTTAATTATTTTTTTTCTCCCCCTGTTTCCACTTAATGAGATTAAAGATGGGTTCATTGAAAAATGTTCAATATGTAGCAGCTCTGCTTCAGTACCTGCTCTCTTGCAGACCCTGCTTTTACAGCCTTGTTTAACTGAACACGTCTGGAAATAAAGATTATTCCACAGAAAACTTTAGGAGAATTGTTTTGTCTTCTGTCTAATGTTTTTTTTCAGCTATTAGCAGGCCCCGGTGCTTATGTATCATTGGTAAATGTTGGTAGTATGAGACATGTCTTAAAGAAATATATACTACAATACACAATTGCATAATAACTTCACTAAGCGTTTATAGTTCCTAGGGGGGAGGATTAAATGTCAAGATGGACGCTGATGTGTCAACGAGGCTTGCAATATTTGCTAAACTTAGAGCTGACTTTTTAGCATGGTCATTCCCCGTTCCTTAATGATCCGGCAGAGCGCACATACAGTGCTTTGCTGGATCAATGAGAGCTGTGCATCTGCCAACACCGATCTGTATGATCTGTTCAGCACATGTGGAGGAAGATATTGGCTGTACTAAAAGGAAATGAAAACTCCAAGTACAGCTTAGAGGACCTTTCATCAGTTTAGCCCTAGTCTAATTACGGTCTTACCTTTTATAGAGCGGCCCCTGCTGATGCCATGGTACATTTTTTTTATTTATTTTTTCTCTCCTCGTCTGCTGTTGGCCCAGTTGATTTCAGTGCCTTATATAATAATGAGCCGACTCTGTTATACTAGGCGGAGACTCGCAGTTTCGCGGGGGCGCTGGGAGGAGCTCATTCTACCTGTCTAAGAGCGATGCACTCACAGCCAGGGATGAGAGAACCAGCCCCAGTGAAACTGTGAGTCTCCGCCTAGTATAACCGAGTCGGCTCATTATAATATAATATTAGGCGCCAAAATCAACTGGGCCAACAGAGGACGAATGGGGGGGTCTTTGGGGGGAAAAAAAGCGCCTGGCATCAGTGGGGGCCGACCTATAAGGTAAGACCATAATTAGACTAGGGCTAAACTGATGAAAGGTCCTCTTTAGTGGGAGGAGCCCAGGAGCAGGAAAACTATACGGTCGGCACTAGTGTAGGGAAATCTGAGTTTTTATTAAAATGTTTGTGTAGCAGAGCACAAGGGCAATGACTGGAGACACATTTATTTGGATAGGTATATTTGAAGGGGTTATCCAAGTTCTATAATGCACCCCATACGTCCGGGCCCCTCACACAGATTGTACTTGCCTCGCTCCCTGACACCTGCGTCACTTCTCATACTGGCATGGTGGCCGCTGCATCTCCCTGTTGCACGGGGGGCAGCTAATAGCATGCCGCGACGATAACAAGCCTCCCTAGCATCACCCGTGCTAGGGAAGCCCGTTCGCGTCACGGGCTGTAATTTGGCAGAACGGATGCGGACCCATTCATTACAATGGGGCCTCAAAAGATGCAGACAGCACACGTTGCTCCGTTCTGTGGCCCTGCAAAAAAGATGGAACATATCCTATTCTTGTCTGTTTTGCGGACAAGAATATTCATTTCGATAATGGGCCGCCCGTTCTGTTCTGCAAATTGTGGACCGCACAACATTGTGCAGTTGTGAATGAGCCTTAAGGGTAACAGGAGCTGACCAAACTATTGCCTTCCCCACCCCCTGCTACACCCCAAAGTTACAGACCTTGACCCCCTCCAAGTCAATAAACATTCCCTTCAAAGAAGACCTAGAAAATATATTTCCTAATTTTCTGTTGTCTAAACCTGGGGTGCATCTTAAAGCAAAAAATATGGTACATAGCGCCAACATATTCCACAGCGCTTTACAATCGGGGTCCACGTACAATCAGTCATAAATAACATAGCAACAAACAAGTCAACAACTTAAATGAGGGCTCAGTTCACAAGTGCTTACAATCTTAGGCCTCTTGCACACAAATGTTGTGTGGCCGTATTGCGGCCCGCAATGCACTGGCCCGTGTGCACTCCGCATCACGGATGCGGACCCATTCACTTGAATGGGTCCGCAATCACTGATTGGAAGCACTACGCAGTGCTTCCGTGGTTTTTCTGTCCGTGCCTCCGCACTGCAAAAAAAAATAGAACATGTTCTATTTTTATGTGGTGCAGATGGATCACGGACCCATTCAAGTTGAATGGGTCTCGATCCGTCCCGGACGCCGCACGGACGTTGCCCGTGCATTGGGGACTGCAAATTGCTGTCCCCAATGCATGGAACGGATGCACAACATTCGTGTGCAAGAGGCCTTAGGCTGGTTTCACACAGGCGTTGTGGGAAAAGGTGCAGGTACGGTGCGGAAACATGCACGATTTTTCCGCGCGAGTGCAAAACATTGTAATGCGTTTTGCACGCGCGTGAGAAAAATCTGCATGTTTGGTACCTGAACTTCTTCACAGAAGTTCGGGTTTGGGTTAGGTATTCTGTAGATTACTATTTTAGGGCTGGAGGGGTTAAAAAAATTATTTTAACTCACCTTAATCCACTTGATCGCGCAGCCCGACTTCTCTTCTGTCGTCTTCTTTGCTGTGTGCAGGAAAAGGACCTGTGGTGACGTCACTCCGGTCATCACATGGTCCGTCACATGATCTTTTACCATGGTGATGGCCGGAGTGACGTCACCACAGGTCCTTTTCCTGTACACAGCAAAAAAGAAGACAGAAGAGAAACCGTGCTGCGCGAGCAAGTGGATTAAGGTGAGTTTAATTTTTTTATTTTTTTTTAACCCCTCCAGCCCTATTGTACTATGCATTCTGTATTCAGAATGCTATTATTTTCCCTTATAACCAAGTTATAAGGGAAAATAATGATCGGGTCTCCATCCCGATCGTCTCCTAGCAACCGTGTGTGAAAATCGCACCGCATCCGCACTTGCTTGCGATTTTCACCTAGCCCCATTCACTTCTATGGGGCCTGCGTTGCGTGGAAAACGCAGAATATAGAGCACGCTGCGATTTTCAAGCAATGCACAAGTGATGCGTGAAAATCACCGCTCATGTGAACAGCCCCATAGAAATGAATGGGTCAGGATTCAGTGCGGGTGCAATGCGTTCACCTCACGCATCGCATCCGCGCGGAATACTCGCCCGTGTGAAAGGGGCCTTAGCGGTGACGAACCTGCTCAGGACAAACATGACATCGATTAGAAGAGGCCCACCCACCTCATCCCGGCAATTAGTGTTTTTGTCTTTTAATTTTCTTTCATATTAACCATATTCAGCATGTGAAATACAGTAACTTGAATATCCAGCCTGCTTTTTACCCTTCAAGTACATGGAGCTAAGTTGTAATAGCAGACTCGGCCCATAGATGAGTGTGGCGCTCTTCCTGGAAGGAAACAGAAGTGGTTTTCTAATACCAGCCCTTGAGGGTCGCGGCTGTATGTGCAGGATCTCATACTGTATCGCATTCATCATGGCCACAAGTCCTGAACCATTCCCACATATTACACTGGATGAATAATAGCTGGACACTTGAGACAGCTTGCACTCTTATAAATGCCGCACTCCCTGTAGAAAATGTTTTGGTGAGCAGTGTATGAGTTGTGCTATGATGGGAGCAAACTGTTCTAAGGCTTCCATCATTGAATCGAGTCTGTATTGTGAAGTCTCAAAGACAAGAGGTTTCATCGCTCCAGTCTATGCAGTCCTGAATGCTATCATTACAGCGGGTCTTTGGGATGCAGTCACAATCCGTGAAGAAGACCGTGTTACATCTCCAGCCTGGACACGGAGGGCAGCGAAGAGCTGGAAAATAGTCAGAATATACAGTTATGAAACAAACGTGCTGCTTCAAGTGTTCAGCCAATTAAAATCTACCGTCTACGAAGTTATTATTGACTGTGGGCTTTGCCTTTTGGCTCCAGGGTCTGCAATATTTGACCACCTGCAGCTGCCTTAGGCCTCATACACACCAAATGTGTTATCGGTCTGCAAAACACAGACACCAGCAGTGTGCATGCCGCCATTTTATTTTAACCTCCTTTAGAAATGTCCTATCATTGTCCTCAAACTGACCTTTTTAAATGAATGGGTCCATATCCCTTCCACAAATAAATGCAGATTGAAAATATAGCCGTATGCATGGGCCTAAGGCCTCTTTCACACGACCGTTTTTTGCATTCCGTATACGGAACCATTCTTTTCAACGGTTCCAGGGGGGGAAAAAACGGAATGTACTCTGTATGCATTCCTTTTCCGTTCCGTTGAAAGATAGAACATGTCCTATTATTGCCCGCAAATTACAATCCGTGGCTCGATTCAAGTCAATGGGTCTGCAAAAAAAACAGAACACATACTGAAATGCATCAGTTTTTGCGGAACCATCTATTGAAAATGTTATGCCCAGACCAATTTTTTCTATGTAATTACTGTATACTGTATATGCCATATGGAAAAACAGAACGGAAAAACGGAACAGAAACAAAAAACGGAACAATGGATCTGTGAAAAACGGACCGCAAAACACTGAAAAAGCCATACGGTCGTGTGAAAGAGACCTATGGGATATCCCTAATGGTCCATTAACAAGTCAGCGGACCGCACATGGCTGGCCCTATGCTAGAAATGCCTATTCTTGTCTGTGACTGCTGACAACAATAGGACATGCTCTATCTTTTTTGCGGGGGCTGCGGAACGCAACTACGGCACTACAATGTGTGCTGTCCACTAAATTGCGGAACGGATGCGGACGTGTGAATGGACTCTTATAGACTCCTGTATGCCAAATGAAGATATAGGGGCTCATTTATAAAGACCGGCGTTTTAAATGCCGGCCTTAATAAAGCTCCATCGCTGGAGGAGGATCCGCCAAAGTTATGAAGAGGCACCGGCCTCTTCATAACATCGGCGCATCCAGTGCTAGTTCTAGATGTAAGACCGCTTCCTAGCTGTCTTACATTTAGACCATTTTCTAAGCCTAAACCAGGTGTAGAAAATTATGAATGAGACGGGCCTGCCTGTCCCCTTTCCCATCCACGCCGCGCCCACAATTTTAGACCTGGCGTGAGCAGGGCAAAGTAGCAGATAGTGACGCAACTGTTGCGCCGCCATCTTCAGCTGAAATGCGCCTTATTTAGCCGTATTTCAGAATAGTAAATGACCCCCATAATCTCTAAAGCCAAAATATGGAGGATATATGTCAGAACATATAGAGGTGTAAGCAGAGAGGCTACTCATCTGAATATATAGATGGGCTATAAAACATGGAGCATAGATTATTTAGATAAAATTGTGGTTTTTAGTAGATAATTGTACCCCCCTTCCCATAAAATGATTATGCATTGTGCCCTTGCTCTTTTATTTCTCCCTGAACTATTTCAGTAAGGCCTCATGCACACGACTGTTGTGTGTTTTGCGGTCCGCAAATTGCTGATCCGCAAAACATGGATGGCGTCCGTGTGCGTTCCGCAATTTGCGGAACAGCACGGACAGCCATTGATATAACTGCCTATTCTTGTCCGCAAAATGGACAAGAATAGGACAAGTAATATATTTTTTGCGGACCACGGAACGGAGCAACGGATGCGGACAACACACGGAGTGCTGTCCGCATCTTTTGCCGTAATGGGTCCGCATCCGAGCCGTAATGCGGCTGCGGACCGAAACAACGGCCGTGTGCATGACGCCTAAGGTGTGTTCTCATACTTCTTGCCAGTACACGGCCTGACATTGTCTAAGCTGATGCTAGACTTGATTGTGGCTGCATACACTTTGGGATGTGTTGACATTAGTGATACCTGTTTCATCGGAGCAGTCTCCGCAGTCGTTCTTGTTGTCACAAAGTTTATCAATGTAGGTCCACGATCTCTTGTTTGCACACTTGAATACCAAGCCTTCTGGAAGACTGTTTGGTACATTCCCTGTTTGAATGAAAAAAAAAAAAAAAAATCAGGCCGGTCCAAAACGTGAAAATGCATGTGCCTTAGGAACTGAGAATGATATTATCACGAGACGGGTACTTCAAATGCAGGCATCTATCAGGCCTCATCCACACGAGCGTTGTTCGGGTCCGCATCCGAGCCTCTGTTTTGGCGGCTTGGATGCGGACCCATTCACTTCAATGGGGCCGCAAAAGATGCGGACAGCACTCCGTGTGCTGTCCGCATCCGTTGCTCCATTCCGCAGCCCCGCAAAAAAAAATATAACCTGTTCTATTCTTGTCCGCGCTTTGCGGACAAGAATAGGCATTTATATTGACGGGCGCCTGTTCCGTTCCGCAAATTGCGGAAGGCACACGGACGGCTTCCGTTTTTTGCGGATCCGCGGTTTGGGCTGAGGCATGCAGCACTGTTTTCTGACGTTAAAGCTGAGAACAATAGGCAAACAAAGACTAAGATGCCAGTGAACGCTTGGCAGTGGATGCAGAGGGCCAGCGTACTGCCCCCTGATCTTTTTGCCACATCCACAGACCTTATGAAAAGGATGTGACGGAAGCGCTGGAGGATGACAGACCCTCAAAACATTGACTAACACCCAAAACCTTGCTGATAGTGGCATCTTAAACAGTCATGGCCAGTTCGCAGTGTTCACCAACAAACACATGCAGGCTGCCATCTTAACTCACAAGTCCGGCGATGCACAGGTAAGCCCTTACCTGTGCCTGCGCCGCGAGCCGGTCTGAAACAAATGCGGTCACCGGGAGCAGGCAGTTCCAAGAACAGCCTGATGAAGGCCCCCGGTGGTTGTTCTCGGAACTGGCCATCACTGATCTTAAATGCTACCAGGAGAGGATTGGCCATAGACCTCACAGGGAAATTTTCCGGTGGGCCGATGCCCAGGGGGCTGCCTGAGCCCTCCTCATGGCCACTGGAAGTTTTTGAGGATGTATTTTGTGCTGCTGGCAGTATTTTGTGATGGTCTGTGGTATTTGGCTCTGTTGGGGAGGTATAATGTGCCACAATATGGTATTGTTGGCTCTGCCTTCCTTCAATTTGGACCCAACTACAAAACAGGGCCACTTTCAGTATTTTTTCCAGGGCCACTTTAAGTTCCCAGTCCGCCCCTGACAGCTACTACCAATAAAACATGAAAAAAATCTAAAAACTGGGAGATGATGGAGTAAGTAGTTGTCTAGGGCAGTGTTTCTCAACCAGTGTGCCTCCAGCTGTTGCAAAACTACAACTCCCAGCATACCCGCACAGCCAAAGGCTGTTCGGGCATGCTGGGAGTTGTCGTTTTCCAACAGCTGGAGGCACACTGGTTGAGAAACACTGGTCTAGGGCACCATTGCAAAATACAAAGTTAGGACCTAGGCAGGCGCAACTCTAGGACACCACTGAGGCAAGGGAGCAATTAAAAGGATTTTCCAAGACTGTAATATTGATGACCTATTCTCTGTATAAGTCATCAGTATCTGAAGGTGGGGTCCGACACCCGAGACCCTGCGGATCAGCTGTTTGAGAAGGCACTGGTCGTGCATTGTATAGCGGCTGTGCTTGGTATCACGCTCAGCTCCATTCACTTCAATGGGGCTGAGCTGCGCCTAGGCCACGTGACCGATGAATGCTTCGTCACTGGGAAGGCCAGAGGATAGGTCATCAGTTAAAGTCTTTTAAAACCCCTTTAATGGTCATATCACAAAACAAAATTTCTCTCTCCTGCCAACTGAATGCACTGTCTAAGGCCATATTCTAGCATACATGTATGTGATGACACCAGTGACAAGATGGTCAGTAGTTCATTCATGAGGGACCCATGTTTGGTCCGTGTGTCATTTTTTGCCCTCCGTGTCATCCATATTCCATGGACAATGCTCAGTGCCGCATCCGTGTTTTTTAACGAACCCATAGATTATAATGGACGTGAGCAGTCCGTGAACACGGACAAAAATAGAGCATGCGTCCGTGAATTAACCATGGATTGGGTAAATTCATAGATGTATGAATACACACATTAAAATCATTGGGTACGTCCGTGATTCATTGATGTGTGAATAGGGCCTAATGCTATTCTCTCTTCCGATCCGGGGGGAGAATCTGAGTATATCACTACTTAAAGGGGATATCAAATCAATATCAGATCGGAGGGGGTGCCAGGTGGCAGCTGGATGAAGAGAAGGCCGCGCACATAACAGAGGGTCTGCAGTGCTGTATGTGCCTGTGCATGCGCCAGGACTGGGGGATGGATTCTGTCATTCACACAGAAGAGCTTACTTGCCCCCACCAACCAATCAGATTCCACCTTTCATTTTTCCAAAGAGCTCTGAAAAATTAAATGTGGAATTAGGAATGATCGTTGTGTGATTGTTCATCCCTCACCTATTCTACTGAACCTCTGGGACAAAGGCTAGTGGGATGCACTTTGAAACCTCTGCCTTGGGCACCAAGGAGCTTCTCCCACCCTTCGGTCAGTACTTACAGGCACTGACTTTATGCCTGCTGCACTCAGCCAACATTTTCTATTTCTAAACAGTCACTAAATACTGTCAAACTAACCGCAGTATCTTGTAGATTCATCCTCCCCATGTCCGCAGTCCACTTTCCCGTCACATAGTGCCGAGGCTACAATGCATGTGGTTCTGTCATCACATAGGAAGCCAGATTGGCCTGAGGATGCTTTACACTCTCGTGTAAGAAAACCTGGCGGAAGAGAAAAAAATAAGACGATCGGAAGTTAGACGAATTGGAAGTAAAAGGACCATGTAGTAAATGCCACGTGTACTGAGGTCCATTAGCTTTCTGTAAAACTGAAGATAAGAATGTTGGACTGTGAACCCAGTTGGGGACAAGAACTGTGCCATCTTTGTAGCCTGACAGGAAGTGTTCAATTACCCTGCAGCACCTCCACAGGGGAAATTAAACATTACACTGATAGAAATCAATGGGTTGTCTGTATAATGCAGGACAAGACAGGTCCTCCGGAGCAAGAGACACTCTTTGTAGAAGCTCTCCACTTTGACCTAGAGATTAGGATCCTAAGAATGACCCCCCCCCCCCCCTTCCCCGAGAGATTCAGAATTCCCTAAATACCTTTATTTTTGGTCTTATATATAATGTACGCAGAAGCTTATGTATACTAATGATGTTTACACAATATTTTCCACATATGTTGATATTGATTTTTAATCTTTTTCCGTACCAGAACAAATTAAAGGGAACCTGTCACTGAGGGTAGCATAAAGTAGTTAAAGAAACATGTACTAAAAGTAAGTGGTTGGCGAGACCCAGCATCATAATCATTGCAACCTGGACCTGGAAAAGAGTCACGACCACCTGAGAAGAGTCAAGGTTATTCATGAGTTCCTGTTCTCCCCACCACGTGGTGATTATTGGCAGTCCACTCCTAAGGAGAAGACTGTATATCATCAGCAGATGGCAGGGAGCACAGGAGCTCTTGAATAACCATGACTCTTCTCAGGCTGTCGTGACTCTTTTCCGGTATTGGACTGTAATGATTATGATGCTGGTTCTCGGCAACCACTTACTTTTAGCTGATGAGTGACACATCATTGAAATCAGCGTGTCTGTCACTACTTTATGCTGCCTTCAGTGAGGGAAGCCTAAAGTGGATGACAGGTTCCCTTTAAATTAGTCAAGATGCACCTGGAGATACAATTAAGCCATTCCTTTACCGAAGACGATTTCATAGACATCCAATACCATGTCCCCCGTCCCCCCCGAGTCCAAAAGAATGTAATGTAAGCTAACGACAACTGATGTGTAATAAGTGTGGAGAAAGGGATGCGAATTGGATCCACATTACGTGGAGATGTCCGAAGCTCAGTGTTGGATATATTAATGTACCCTATCATGTTGCATACTGGGTGACCGGTCATTAGTGACAATTAGAAGTCAGGCGAGAGTTACAATAGTTGAGTACCATACCATAATCTATTGTAGCTCAGGTTGGTAGTTGATAAATGTTAATATAATACAATTGATTTTCTGTACATTCAAATATAAAAAACACAGATTTTTACTTTGATTTCCTGGTATTCCATAGATGACTCCTAATGTGATAGATGCTGAGATCGCTGCCAGGGTGAGGAGTACGACTCCAGTGATACAGAAACATCTTCTTCTAAAGCAACAATTACCATCTGGAATGATAAACAGGCCAGACTTAGTAGAAGTCAACCATCAGGCTGGGTTCACATCGCGTTTTATGTATACGTTAGAAAAAAAGGATACAAAAACGCATTACACCACGTTCTTGTATCCTGCACATTCCAGTAAAAAAAGTATATGTTTTGTTTTTTGTTTTTTGTTTTTTACAGTGGAACCCTATGGTGAATGGATGGCACTGTATGGCGTCAGCCTGAGGCATCTGTTTAACGTATAAGCTTTTTGTATACGTCAAACAGATGGGAAAAACGTGATGTGAACCCAGTGGAAAAATAACATTTTCTGGTATGTAAGTCTGGACTACCTCTTTCCATTTGCTACTTTATGGATACCCCTTTAGTTGTTTTTATTTTTCAGTCAACTGCTTGCGGCCTTTCCCCTGATCTTTGGGGGTCCAAGCCTTTGCTTGGTTTATGTGGTGGTAAAGTCTGCCCCTGCTCAGAGGGAATTCAGAAGGTGAGCCTATAAACCGACACCAAAATCAAGCGATTGATTATCATCCCTCAAGGGGTTATTATTTATGGCTGGCCATTCATATCTGAATGAGTTTTTGCCACATTTTCTGTAGATTTGATGACTTTATTGAATCTAATATTCACTATATAATCCCTTGGATTATTTCCAGCATTAGCTGCTATATATAAACATTAAAGGGGTTGTCTAACGAAAAATTAAAAATTTTTAAACCAGCAACTAGATCTTGATAGTTTTGTTATGGTACATAATTTAAAGAAAAAATTTTGTATAGCCACTGAGTTATTCAATAACATTTATCGGTATAGCGCCACCTGCTGTTTGTTCTTTTTCTTATTTCTTTGTCCAACTCAGTAACATTGCTTAGGTGGTTGCACATGCTCAGTTCCATCCTTCAACTGCCACCAGCCCTATCTACTGGTAGAAGCTATAACAGTTACAGGGAGAGAGCTGCTGCAGAAAGCACATGCCCCCGAGATAGAACATGCCCACCTGAGCTGTGATAGGGAAACAGCTGCAGCAGAAAGGACCTGCCCCTGAGAAAAGACACAACCACTGAGTTGTGATAGGGAAAGAGCTGCAGAATAAAGGACGCAACCCATGAGAAAATACACATCTCCTGAGAAAGGACAAGCCCCCCCTGAGCTACAATAGAGAAAGAGCTGCAGCAAAAAGAACATGCCCCTGGGAAAGGACACACCCACTGAGCTGTGATAGGGAAAGAACTGCATTAGAAAGAATCCAACTCTTAAAGGGGTATTCCCATCTCAGACAATGGGGGCATATCGCTAGGATATGCCCCCATTGTCTGATAGGTGCGGGTCCCACCTCTGGGAACCGCACCTACAAGGAGAACGAAGCGGAGAGCGCTGTGGCTGGAGGACCCCGGATTTCCCGGGGTCCGTCCACCACCAAGCGCTGCTCCCATAGAAGTGAATGGGAGCGCACCATGCATGCACGGCCAATGCTCCCATTCATTTCTATGGGGCAGATGGGAATAGCCGAGCCAGTGCTCGGCTATTTTCGGCGGCCCCATAGAAATGAATGGAGGGCGGCTGCGCATGCGCAGTGCGCCCTCCGTTCATTTCCCAGCTCCGTTCTCATTGTGGTGGGACCCACACCTATCAGAAAATGGGGGCATATCCTAGCGATATGCCCCCATTGTCTGAGATGAGAAAACCCCTTTAAGAAAGAGCATATCCCTTGAGAAGGGACACGCCCCCTGAGCTGCCACCCTGAAATAAATATAGGAGAACAATTGGAGCAATGAATGGGGAGATCTCTGGATCCATGTGAGGTACAGGGCTGGTTCCAGGTTTGTTAGAAAGAGATTGTCATTTACTATTGTCTCCTTTAATGTTGTACATTAATCTTGGTATCCCTTGATATCCCTTTTAGCAATCTGGTTTTGAACTTTCACCTCTTTCTTCCTGAAATGTCACAGATCTTCTAGAATCCCATTCTGTTGAGACAGAGAACGTGTCATAATCCTGTTGAGATTATAATAGAAAGCAGTAATTAATGGTAACGGCCACAATAAGTTACTGCATAGGTCATCACTCCTCGTATAGTGGTTATAGCCGGCCGTCTTTGATATAATACGGTCACAGATCAAATCTGACTGGTTTTATTTAGCGAGTAAAATTAGACAGATCTGCACTGGTCATTCTTTCAAGGCCCATTTACTGATATAATGGTTCAAACGCATCCACCTTTCCGACAGGGCAATCATCGCTCATATGGATTGTACATGTCAGACAGGTCACAGTTACTGATACCGCAATGATTTTTATCAGCACAGAATAATTTTATCAATCGCCTTGGGAAACAGATGGCTACTAACTATATTTGTTACGTATAAATGGGCTTTAAAGGGGTTGTGCAGACAGTTTATATTGCTGACCCATGGTCAGGATAGGTCCTTAATATCAGATCGGTGGGGGTCTAACACCTAGCACCCCCACCGATCAGCTGTTTGAAGAGTAGACGGCGCTCCATGTAAGCGCTGCTTCCTCTTCATTACACTACGCGTCGTCTCCTGTGGAGCATCAGCGTAGTGTAATTACAAGCACTCGCTTCATTCAAGTAATGAAGATGAAGGGTAGTGTAATCACCAGGAAGCGACGCTCGCATGGAGCGCTGCCTCCTCTTTAAACAGCTGCTGGGGTGCTGGGAGTCAGCTCCCCACCGATCACATATTGACGACCTATCCTGAGGATAGGTCATCAATATATATATACAGTCTGCACAACACCTTTAATATCACCCAAGAAACAGATGAATACAGGAAGGGGTTGGGTGTTCTACAGTTCAGAACTCCTGTGCTAGTTAACTGAGGGGTAACCTGATGTTCCTGTCCTCCAATGCAAAATCTGTAATAGGGCCCCCCAGCTACCATGTAGATGTTTCGGGGTCAGCCCAGGTATCAGAGCCCTCACTTTCATGGTATCTAAGAAAATATGTTTTGCAGTCTATGAAAGAGAAGTGTTTGAAATGTCATCTTCTCCTTCTGCAGAACAGTTTTACAGCAGTCCTATATGTAGTCTGTTGTCTGCTGAGGGGAACACTGCTCAATATACAGAATGCTTTGGTCACTAACAGGAGCAATTCCATTAAAGAGAAGCTGTCACCACAGAATGCAGTACAATCTGCAGGTAACATGTTATAGAGCAGGAGGAGCTGAGCTGATGTAGTGATGTTTATTTAGAAAAGCTCCAATAAAACTTGAAGTAGACACACTTTACACAGAACATGCTATCAAGCACAGGTAATAGCTGAATGGGCTGTCTTGAGTTCAGAAAGAGCAGAGATATAAATGTTTAAAATACAAGTTTTATTGAATTTTATTTATTTGACTCACTTATACAGCACTGACATATTCCACAGCACTTTAAAGACATTATCATCACTTGTTGTTCCCAATGGAGCTCACAGTCTAAGTTCCCTATAAGTACATCTTTGGAGTGTGGGAGGAAACCCACGCAAACACAGGGAGAACATACAAACTCCATGCAGATGTTGTCCTTCATTGGATTTAAATCTAGGATTTCAGCGCTGCAAGGCAACAGTTCTAACCACTGAGCCATAAAACTATATATCCATCTGCTCAGCTTCTCCTGCTCTATAACATGATTCCTACAGTTTGCACTTCATTTACCGTATTTTCCGCTTTATAAGACGCACCTGTTGATAAGACGCACCCCAGGTTTTAAAGGAGGAAAATAAGAAAAATATATTTTTCATCAGACCTCGTATCAGATCCTCAGATCAGACCCCCATATAAAATTCTCAGATCAGACCCCCATATCAAATCCTCAGATCTGACCCCCAAGACATTACATCACACCTCCATAACATGATATCACATCAGACCCCCATATTAGGACATTACATTAGACCCCCATATCAGGACATTACATCTGATCCCCATATCAGGACATTATATCAGATCCCCATATCAGGACATTACATTAGACCCCCATATCAGGACATCACATGAGACCCCCATATCAGGACATCACATAAGACCCCCATATCAGGACATCACATGAGACCCCCATATCAGGACATTACATGAGACCTTCATATCAGACCCTCATCAGAACTCCATCAGGCCTCATATCAGCCGTCCATTTCAGACCCCCATACTAGACCTTAAAATAAAAAAACTTCTTTTACCTCTCCTGCGCTGCGGCTCCACTCCAGGTCCAGCAGTCTCTCCAGCAGTTGCGCTACCCTGTCTTCTCTGGCCGGCGCTGCACAGTCATCTGACTGTGTGCAGTGTCGGTTCATAGTGCGTGCACTACGTCCTGACGCTGTACGTGGTCCGGACAGTGCACCCGCGATCTCAGGGAGGAAGACCAGGGAGGGTGAGTACAGGAAGCACTCGCAGCGCTTCACTTCACTCCCGGCACCTAATGCATACTAGTGAGTGCTTCCATAATTGAAGCGCTCACTAGTATTCACTTTATAAGACGCACTGCCATTTCCCCCACACTTTTGGGGGGAAAAAGTGTGTGTTATAAAGCGAAAAATACAGTACTTCATTTTGTGGTGACAGGTTCTCTTTAAGGGGTTTCTTTGGGGCCATAACTGATGACATATCCATAAGATAGGCCATCAGTACTTGATTACTGGGAGACCAAACTTCAGGACCATCTGGCTCCCTAACAGTTATCTGTGGTAATGTAGTTTGTCCCATTCCAGTAATCACTGTTATAGTACAAGAATACTGCTTTAATGACACAATATAGGTTTATTATTACTGTCTTAAATGTGGACAGTTTAAAGGGGACCTTTAACATTTTACATGCAGTCCTATCTGTGAGCAGCATGTTATAGAGCAGAAGGAACTGAGCTGATTGCTATATATACTCCTCAACATAAGTCTGTGCAAATCAAGGAAGCAGTAGGTGTCGCTAATGATGACATTTTCAAGCACCTAGCTCCAATCTGTGGCACGTGGGAGGGACATAAAAGCCAGATTGAAGGCAACGTTTTTTTTAAGCCACATAAAGCCTTAAAAATCAGATCAAGTCTTGTGGGATGATTGTGTGATGCCTCCTGTTCTTCGGTGTGTCAGTTATCGCCTCTTGTTGGAAACTAAGAAGGGCAGAATCCTTGAACTGAGAGACCTTGGTTTATCACTCCGGCAGATCGTTTTGCACTGTCAGGTCTGCTCAACGTTTAGTCATTCATTCTGTACTGCAAGTGAAACTGGATGTCACATCCAGAAACTGTGTCTACACAAAAGATATTTGCACAACATTGGGCTACGAGCCTGAAGTTCAGCTACAGGTGTTCCAGTGAACTTATGCTACCACTTTCAAAGGCTATAAATATGCACAGAAAGATGGTAATGGAGGCTGGAATGGAGGTCTATCCTCTTCAGCAATGAGTCTCGGATGCAGTGATAGTCAGAGATTGGTCTGGAGACCATGTGGGCAATGCCAAAAAGAGGCATTTACTTGGGAACATCACACCAGTCCTACTCCCGGGATTATGGTGTGGGGAGGCATAATATAGTCGGACCCCCCTAGTCTTCAGTTCAGGTACACTAACAGCTCACTGTTGAATTGATTTGGTTGTGGAACCAATGGTACAGCCATTTCTCCAAAGTGTCCTAGGAGTCTTTTCAACAAGACAATGACAGGCCGCATGTTTCACGTGCTACTGTGAGCAGCCTATGTGGCCTGAATGCGCTACCATGGCCTGCAGCATCTCTGGACTTTTCTTCCATCAAGAACTTCTGAGGTGTAATTGGTTGGAAATTACAAAGGATGCTGCCAGCAGTGGATCTTTTTTTGCTTTTTTTACTCTAAGCATTGGACTTAGCATGTCCTTCTCAACAATATACTTGAAGTTTGTAAAAAGTTATCCAATCTATTATCTTTATCAATTCTGTGGTTTGGGGAGTTATAAGCTTCAGAGTGTCTCTGTTCCACCACTTTAACCATAGCTTTTTCTTTGTCTCCATTTTTTCTAACGATACTTGTATTAGGGTTAATTAGCTCACAATATGTGCCGCCTCCAAGACACTAGGCTCAGATTTGCACTATTAAAGTTCAGTTAGTGGTGTTATAAATGTCTCAGGTATAAGTAATAAAATATATTCCAAAATAACTACAAATGATTACGCCCCAGCTGAAGCTCTCACCCAGTCCAGGCTAAGACATCTTGTTTGCAGCTTTGACAATTTCTTGCGGCTACCGGGCCCATCCTGCCCCCACCTTTCTCTGGTGGCAAACCTTGTTCCCTTTAGAGGCACATCCCGCATGAGCAGCTCACAGCACCCTGGCAAGGAGACACAGCATCCAACAGCAGGCTTCACCCAACCCTCCTCACAGGCAACATAGACCGCCCCTCAATTCAAGCAGCCATGCCTTCCAACTCGCCACCCTCTTAAGTTCCCACCGCCAGGTCTCACACGCCAGCCAAGCCAGATGACACATCCGGCAGCAGGCCTCTCACAGCCCACTTCTCCACCAATGAAGGGAACTCCTCACCATAAATGATGAGAACTTGAAATGCTTTTTTTTTTGTTTGAGTCAAAATAGTTCTTATCAACAAATGGATCTAGCTTTATTTATTGTTCAAATACATTCTTAAAGGGGAAAAAAATATAATTATTTTTATATTGATGACGGTAATCTTATGGTCCCCAAAGGGTTAATGATTTGTGTACCCAAGAGCAATACAAATTTTAGTAGATCATTTCCCACAAAACCATATACAGACCTGCTCAGCTCCTCCAGCTCTATAACTTGCTGCCTGCAGATCAGACACCATGTTCAATGTGACAGGTTAACTTGAAAACTAGCTGCACCAAATTTATTATAGCTGCACAAGCTGTGTGTACAACTTGGCCGATTTTTCTAGAGATGTAAGACACCTTTGTACCTTGAGTTGGGGTTTGTTTTCAAGTAATAGGAAGATATGAAGGGAATCCTACACTTGCCGGCCATAAGAACTCAATGTCCTGCCTAAACTGGCTTTGGCCGATAGAGAACCCTCAATGACAGCCAGGGAAGGAGGGGAGGGCATGCACAGTATGTTGTCTATATGGTGTTGTTATCCTTTTGGTTCAACGGTATATCCTGTATAGAAGGTGCGTATCACTGATTTTTGCATAATAGTTTTTTTCTCAGTTACATCCATAGGAACTTATTGAGGAAGATTGCAAAAAGTGAATTGTTGCCCTGGAGGAAAAGTCAGCAACCTCTCTGCTTTAAAGAGAATGTGTTATCAGAAAACGACTTATTGTTTAAATCGCATTTTTATGTTTAACACATTTTTAAAGAATTTTATTTTATTTTTTTACATTTTCCATGTCACTATCTATGCAAAAAATTATAATATAATTTTGCAGTTTTAACATTGGCCACTAGGATTAAAATATGTCAATGGACAGGAGGGGACCCAATTGACTTCTATTGGAGAGTTTTCTAGGCATGTGACCTGTGCAGAGGTCAGGAGGGAGTAGATAAGCTGTGACATCACCTATTGTGAATGGTGGATTCTGTGTTATCTATATAGAAGTGTTACTTGTCATTGTAATTCTACCTGTGATGATACTGAAAGGTTACATGCACAGAACAGGAAATCATGAACTACTATAAGGCCTGGTGGCCAGTGTAAAAATTACGAGATTATATAAATTTTTATTTAATCTAGATAGTGACATGGATAATAAAAAAATAAAAAAAATCTAAAAAAAACACCCCACAAAATTAAAAAAAAATTCAAATTTAAATAATAAATAATTTTCAGATGAAACATTCCCTTTAAAGGTGTTAGCTCAACAACAAAGAAATAGTATTACATGGCACCAAGATAAGTACTGTATTTTTCGCCCTATAAGACGCACTTTCCCCCCCCAGAAGTGGGGGGAAAATGGCAGTGCATCTTATGGGGCGAATGCTGCCATTTTTACTTTGCACTGATACATCGCGGCCCCATAGCAGTGTCATCCACAGATCCCCCCCATAACAGAGTCATCCACAGATCCCCCATAACAGTGCCATCCACAGATCCCCCATAATAGTGTCATCCACAGACCACCATTAGTTCAAAACCCACCAAAAACACACCTTTTGGTTAAAAAAAAAATTTCTTCTTATTTTCCTCCTCAAAAACCAGGCAGGTGCGTCTTATATGGTGAAAAATACGGTAATAAAGTTACAGGGTGACAATCTCTCCTATTTTCCAATTAATGTTAATTATCTGTCCATGGAAGATAAAGGTTCAGCTCACCTGGTGCTGCGGGTATACCCGATTTGATGCCATTACATTGCTGGGTATAAACTGGCAATTCCTGTACTTTAATACTAACAAAGATAAAAAAAAATATCTTCAATTCTTCTTTTCACCGTCTTCCCCAGATCATTTTATTTGACCGCCGTGGAAACAGAAACAGTGCGCTGTATTTTTAGAAGGTCGTATGTGACGTGTAGATTCTTTTCCTTGTGTGAGCTGTGGAGAAATACTTGTGGTCAGGTTGGCTGTTATAATGTAGTGACATCGATTGTGTTTAGATTTCGCCATGTAGCTGGCGTCTATACCAGGCCTTCAGGCATGAGTATTGAACACATTAATACTGAGGATTTGCAGATAGTACGTCATCCTATTTTATTTGGCAAATATCAAAGGGGAGCTCCAGTGAAAATCAGAGTTTCCCATTGTCTGTGATCTATTTGCTGTGTCGAAGTTCAAGTAGCTGCAAGCATCATTAATTCAGCAGAAATGTGACTGTGGAATATGGGAGCTATTACCAGGGCCACCATCGACAAAGCCCAGGGGATACTTCTGGCAGGAGTTTAGGCAGGGTTTACATAAGCAACACCCATTTTGGCCCAGGACAATCCAAATCTGCTCGGACTGTCTCTGAAAATTCAGGAGTGTTGGCAAATATGGTAACCTATGATGAGCCTTTGGAAAGCAAGGGGCCTTTATACTATTACTGCATAGGTCCGTCTTTTACTCTTAGCAGCTATAAACGCCACAAAGTGAATTCTCTAGTTGGGAACTAAACCAACGGCCTTAGCCATGCTAAACGTTTTCCTAACCACAGGTGCCAAATTATCAAAAGAAGATTTTTGGCTGTACGTAATAAATGCACTATAATGTTTTCATGCTATTCAGTCTGGGAAGATTCTGGAGTAGCATATATTCCAGAGCCAGGAGAAAATGCTCAGTTATTGAAATTTCTATATTAAAGGGGTTGTCTGGGTTCTAGATATTGATAACCTTTCCTCACAATAAGTCATGATTTGAAATCGTGAGGGTCTGACAGCAAAGCCACAACAATCTGTGGACTGAGCCCAGTACGTTGATCAGGCACAGGTCAGAATCCGGTAATCAGGCATAAATCAGTACATGGGCAGACATGCAGATTATAGCACCTTTGCAGGATCTCGCAAGCTAGTAAACCGATTGCTCAGTCAGTGAGTGAGACAAAGAGCACAGCATATTAAGCAGAGCTGATTAACACATTAGCAGCTGCAGAACCAAAGGAGGGTTAACCCTTGCAATACTGCAGAATGAGGTGAGCTTCAATGTAGATTATCACCAATAGACACAAAGGCCACAGGCACCTGAACCCGCTGCCAGGGCGATGGAACTGCAGCAGACACTGGATGAGTGGGGTAGCGCCATCTGAAGTAGCAGGGCAACCGTAGGCATGAGCCTCCAATGGAAAAACTATTCAGTTCTTTTTGTTAAAAAAATAGGTTTGAATTGTGGGAATGAAGAAGTCTGGGTTCTTCACCCAGATGATGTTGGCACCAAGGTGTGCATCCATGGAGAAGAGGACTGATCCACTGCAAAAATACTAGTACTGTATATATACGGACACATTGTGATCACTCCGTGACTAATGTAAGAGATATGTCAATATGCCAACCTGTCTGACAAGATGTTAATCTCTAGATTACTGCATAATACTTCTCTAATACCTTCTAGATAACAATACACTTGGGGTTACATTACTATTATAAGTGCAGCACAAGTGGCGTTCTTGTAGATTTTTGATGACTATATAAAGCTTATGAGGATTTAAAAGAAGGAAACAAAGATCTTCATAATTATTTGCCAATGTGTGGGGCATGGCTTATTGTTTAAAGCATATCTCCCCACTAAATAATTACAGGTGTTGTCATATTACATATGAATTTCCTCTAGTAGATCATACAAAAAATGATTGTTCTTACTTGTTTTGGTGCCCCCTGGTGTTCCTTTGTTTCCCTCCTAATGTGTCCAGTGCTGGTGGTCACACACTTGGATCCTTGTACACAGGCAGTTCAGTGATTCCTCCTAGGGAACATGATAGGAAGTATGTAACAGGAGTGCACAGGCACAGGAACATTTAAAAAAAGTTAATCCAGTTGATAAAACTCTTATGTTTAGTCCAAATGTGGTGTAAATGCTGAATTGCATGCCAAAAAAAAACGCCGCACTTACAGTTCAAGCAAAGCTGTTGAGATTTTAGACTGACAAAACACTATATTATATGGTAATTTTGCTACAAAATACCTTATGCTTTGACCTCAGTTGACTTGCGGGCATATTAGCAGGACACAGGTAAATCTAATATATAAAGCGGTGTGTATATGTATGTATGCCCGCTAAAGGAATCCGCACCGTCGCATTTACAATCACGAAATTTTGCACACAGGTACATCAGGTGTCAGGGAAGGTTTTAGACCAGGTCTCAGCTCTCTAGGACCTACCGTTCCTGAGATATTGCCAAAAATGCATTAGCCAATAGAAGCTTGGTCACATGACCCTTATCAGCCAATAGAAGCTCGCAGGCCGTTAGCCTCCACATACACAGTTTTATTCCATGTTTCCATAACAACCCAGCCATTTTTCTTCACTGTTGTAGTTCAGCTTTAAAGGAAATCTGTCACCAGGGTAATCGCTATTGAAGTAAAGCCATGGCTTAAAAGCTGTGGATGACACTGTTAAGGGAGCGGAGTGCTATGGAGGTCAGAGTTCAGGGGGCAGGTAGGGTGGCCATTCAGGCCACCTTGAAAAGACAGACTTAAAACCATGCCCCCAGGTCCCACTAAGCCACGCCTCTGATCCAGTTAGGTCACGCCCCTCCCACTCCTCAGCCAACACGGATTTAAAAAATGAAGTTAAAAATCAACTTTTGTCAGCTCCAGAGGTGGGAGGGATGGTGACTTTCTCTCTGCAACTCAGACAGCAAAGTTCTGCTGTCTTAGAGTGAGCTGTTCAAAAGGACACGCCCCCTATTCAGTTAGACCACGCCCCCTCTCACTCCTCAGCTGACAGGGATTCAAAAAATGAATTTAATAATCAACTTCTAGGTCCCGCTAAGCCACGCCCCTGATCCAGTTAGGCCAAGCCCCACCCACTCCTCAGCCAACAGGGATTGAAAAAATGAAGTTAAAAATCAACTTCTGTCAGCTGCAGGGGTGGGAGGGACAGTGACTTTCTCCCTGCAGCTCACACTCAGACAGCACGGTGCTGCTGTCTGAGAGTGAGATGTTCAAAAGGACATGCCCCCGATCCGGTTAGGCCATGCCCCCTCCCACCCCTCAGCCGACAGGGATTGAAAAATGAAGCTAAAAATCTACTTCTAGGTCCCGCAAAGCCACGCAACCGATCCGATTAGGCCACACCCCCTTCCACTCCTCAGCCGACAGGGATTTAAAAAATGAAGTTAATCAACTTCTGTCTGCTGCAGGGGTGGGAGGGAGGGTGACTTTCTCCCTGCAGCTCACGCTCAGACAGCACGGTGCTGCTGTCTGAGAGTGAGCTGTTCAAAAGGACATCCCTGTGTCTGTCCAGGCCCTGCGGCAGACGGAGGACAAGGAGTCTGAAAGCCGGACTGTCCAGCCTAAAACTGGACCTCTGGCCACCCTAGGGGCAAGCTGCTGTGGAGGTCACAGTTAAGGGGATGGGCCCCTGTGGAGGTCATTGTCAAGGGGGTGGTGTGCTGTTAAACTCACTGTTAAAGGGGCAGGCTGCTGTGAAGGTCAAAGTTAGGGGGTGGGCTACTGTGGAGGTCCCATTTTAAGGAGACGTGGCACTGTAGGGGGGTCAGTTTTTCAGGGGTGGGGGGCTGTGGAGATCACTGTTAAGGCGGCGGGGTACTGTAGATGTCACTGTTATAGTGGATACTGTCGATATCTTTTAATGACACACAAACATTAAATTAAATAAATGAAATATACCCAAGCGAAGCATCATATACTGTATAAACTGTGCATTGATGCTATATTAATGATATACCCAACAAACTTTTGCACAAAAATTACTACTACACCAGTTACCTGCATTTGAGTTCAATGTCACAAATGTGTTTAAGAATTTTGGTTGGGATCGATAAGATTTTCCACACTGTGACACCTTTCATTGAAAGTAAGAGGATCACTATTGCCACACCAATCAATAACTATATCTCTCCACCTACAACATTAAGAAGAGTGTGGATATCCAGACATACTTTTGCAATTACAAGTGTTATTATATGTTATTTTAATATTTGGATCTCAAAAATGGTTGTATATACTAATACATTTTTTTTTTTTACATAAAAACAGTCTTGCAATCGACCCGTGCAAAGCCAGATAGAGAGTGACATTCAGTTTAATTTTTTCGCCGCTGGTGACAGCGACATTACCTGCACTACATCTCCTGTATAACGTTTGCCCATCCTAAATATCAGTGACATTCAGTGCAATTTATTTGTGCATACATTTACAAAACCTGCGCTACTGTACGTGTGACATACTTGCAAGCATATATACCATTTAATATGCTCAAGGCGAGCAGTAAGGGACGGGAAAGTGGCCGTGCTGCTGATGGTGCACGCAGAGGCCGTGGCTCTGGTTCGTGGTGAAACTGTGCCTGCTGCCAGAGCACACTCATGCCAGAACACACTCATCCACGATACCTAGCTTCATGTCCCAGTTTGCAGGGTGGCGCAGGACACCACTCTCGAGGTCACAGCAGTGTGACCAGGTGGTCGATTGGATTGCAGCAGATAATGCTTCCAGTCGGTTAAGCACAACCCTGTCTTCCACAAAGTCCAGTCTCAGTAGCCAAGAGTCTGGTCAACAGAATCCTCACCCTGATCCTCCTTCCTCCTACTATACCATGGAGAGTCTTGGCAAACAAGTGATCCCACACTCGGATATTCAGAGGAGCTCTTTTCATCGCCATTCCTTGATTTGGCCCTCTCGCCAAGCCCACTTGAAGAGGGACATGAGGAGATCTTGTGCACCGATTCCCAAACTCTTGAGCATCCACAGTCAGAAAAAGATGATGGTGGGGAATGGCAATTAGTGTTTCACGAGCTTCATGATGAGGATGAGACACAGTTGTCAATAAGTGAGGTTCTTGTTAGGTCAACAAGTCAGGAGGATGACCAGAATGAGGAAATGGAAGAGGAGGTGGTGGTCGTTGAAATCACTGACCCAACCTGGGAATGTGGCAAGCCGAGCGAGGACAGCAGTACAGAGGGGGAGGGATCCGCAGCACCGCAACAGGCTGGAATAGGCAGTGGGGTGGCAAAAGGGAGAAGGCGGGCCACACCAAACAGGCCCGTAACTGTTCCATGGAGCACCCCCTTGCAGCAAGCTCCCTTGCCAAGGGGTAGGTGTTCCGCAGTCTGGCGCTTTTTTGAGGAAAGTGCGGACAAAAAAAGAATAGTAGTTTGCAACCTGTGCCATACCAAAATGAGCAGGGGCGTGAACACTAGCAATCTCACCACCAACAGCATGATCCGCCACATGGCATCAAAGCACCCTAATAGGTGGGCCGAACGCCTGGGTCCACAATCAGTGTCTGCGGGTCACACCACTGCCTCCTCTTCCCCTGTGTTACGTGCTGGCCAATACTCTGTCCAAGACGCAGGAGCGAATGCCTCCTGCCCTGCACCTGGACCTTCGCAAGCACCATCAGCTAGCACATTCACTTCTGTGTCCCAGCACAGTGTACAGATGTCCATACCTCAGGCCTTTGAACGAAAGCACAAATACCCAGCCACCCACCCACAGGCCATAGCACTAAATGCGCACCTTTCCAAATTGCTGGCCCCGGAAATGTTTTAGGCTTGTGGACACTGAGGCTTTCCACAGCCTGATAGCAGCGGTGGTCCCTTGTTACTCAGTCCCCAGCCTCCACTATTTTTCCCGGTGTGCCGTCCCCGCCTTACAGCAGATTGGGTCCCATAACATCACCCGTGCCCTGACCAACGCAGTTATTGGGAAGGTCACTTAACGACTGACACATGGACAAGTGCTTTTGGCCAGGGGCGCAACATTTCCATGACAGCACACTGGGTGTACGTTGTGGAGGCCGGGAGCGAGTCGTACCCTTGGATGGCACAGGTGCTACCGACGCCAAGGATTGCGGGTCCTACTTCCATCAGGATTTCCGCCACCACCTACATTAGTGGCTGCAACCCCCCCTTCTCCTCCTCCTCCACCTTCACCTCTGAATTATCATCTTGCAGCACCAGTCAGCCATCAGTCAGTAGCTGGAAGCAGTGTAGCACTGCACAGGGAAAGCGGCAACAGGCCGTGCTGAAACTAATTTGCTTAGGTGACAAACAGCACACCGCCGCAGAGCTATGGCAGGGTATAAGAGACTACCGAGCACCCGTGCATCCCAAGGTGTTCTATTTGAGCACCCAAGCGCTTTGGTGCTCGATCAACACTAGTCTTTATTACAAATGTGGAGCCCTTTTTTCTGTACAGGGCTGAGATGCTGTAATAAAGGGATAGTCTTCTTTGGCTCACTAGCTAGGTTTCTTGTTCTCTGTTTCTGCAACTGCATACTGATTCCTCTGTGCTTCTGACCTCGGCTTGTCTTCTGACCACTCTCTGTCTGTCGTTTGGTACGACTCTGCTTTGGTGTTTGTTTGTCTATTGGTGTTTGTTCACCTCTGCATACGTAGAAAGGGAAAGCGTGCTGGGATCTATATTAGGGCTCACTGTTTTTGTCTGTCCCTACTTACATCCGTTACGTTCTATCAGCAAAGACCACAACTTTTTATCTTTTTCTCTCTGCAAATGTCCATCTTTAATTGATCTTAATGGTATGCGATAAAAGCCTTTTGCTTACCAACATAGCAATGCTGTTTGAATTTCTGCAATAAATCTTCTGCATCTAACAAATGATTTTATAATAATACATCATACTTTAAATTATTTTATATATTATTATTATTATTCTTTAAATGATTTAATATATTATTATACCTTATACATTATGCTTTGTTATTTTATATATTATACTTTATACATTATACTTTACATATTATTATACTTTATACACTATACTTTTAATTATTTTATATTATTATTCTGCATTATACTTTAAATAATTTTATATATTAATATAATTATACTTTTAATTATTTTATATATGGTTATAATTATACTCTAGGGCTCGAACATGCCAGATTTGTTGCAAAAAAAGATCTGTTCCTTACATCTGAGTTTCACACAAGTGTATTGCTGAGCATCCAGAACAGATCCACAATACGGATTCACAATACATATTAGGGGGAGTTCACATATCCACTATTTTTCCACTCTTATGATCCTTCAGAAGAACAGAAAAATAAAGGAAAAAAATGAATCCTGTAATAAAAACAAAACAAAAAACAGATCCTGTGCGTCAGTTATTCACACTTGGCATCCATTGAGCCAATTTTTGTCTGAGATCCGTTATTTTAGACAGAAAAAAAGTACTGCATGCATACAGATGAAACTGCATCAGTATGTCATTAATATTGTTTTAATTTTATTGATCAAGAATACTGATCGACTGTCTTCTAGGCAGGAACGGATAAAGTATGGATGAAATACTGATCACATATGGATACATACGTATTTTAATGACTCTCCATAGACTTTAATAAAACAAATAACAGCAGTGCTTGTTGCATTTTAAAATACATGAGTATTTTATACACCACAATGAGTACCGGTAGACTCACAGATTAACATTAGCTCTGGATTGTAGATAGAAAAAAGCAGATGCTATATTAATAAGAAGTACACCTTGGGTCTCCTTCACAAAGGGTACATTTTTGTGGAATTTTTAAATACATGTGAAAATGATTTTTCATTCAGTACAGGCAATGCTGCCGTATGGTGGAGACTGGCTTGCTAGTAACAGATTTATTCATTACCTAAAACATACCTTGCCTACATCATTCAGATTAAAAAAACAGAGGGGGGAATTTAACAATCCCTGCACTTCATTAAAGTAAAATATATATATTTGTACCGTAAATAGTAGATAAAGCCTCGTCCACATTTCTGTTTTTTTACTGACGTGTGTGGTCCGCAGTTTCCACGGACAGCACACATACCCATTGATTTAAATGTGTCTGTTTACATTTCAGTATTTCTTTACTGACTGTGGGTCAGTAAAAAAATCACGGGGACATGCACTACTTTGATCCGTGATGCAGACCAAGCACGCCCATTGAAGTCTATGGGTCCGTGAAAATCACTGACACACATACGTGTTGTGTCCGTGTTGCATCTGTTTTTCACTGAAGACTAACAAGAGATTCTTAAGAAATTAATTTTCAGCTGAGCAACATCAGTGAATTACGGATGACACGGGGATGGTAAAAACGGAAACACGGACCAACCACGGATCCTTCACGGATGAAACACGTACGCTTTTTTTTATGGACGTGTCACTGACACGGAAATGTGGACGAGGCCTAAGGAAGATAAGAGAATGTCTTAAACCACTGATGAATCTCATTCCCTCATCTTCCCTTCACGCCAGAATTCTGGCTTCACAAAGTTGCAAAAAAATGTTGTGACTTTTTGGGATTTTCACGGACCCATAGACATTTTGCATTTTTCCAACACTCACTCCAGTTTTGAAAGTGGATGGCAAAGTGGGTGCGATTAGCCTGTCGAGCTGATTTAAGCCAGATTTATCAACTGCGACTTTTTAAAAAGTCACAAAAATTGTCACAGTAAAAAAGTGACGTAGAAGGTCAGAAGCGTTAGGGTATGTCCACACATAACACATTTACTGCAGGTTCTTTCCACAGGTTACTGCAGGTTTTTTCCACAGTTCCTCCAAGGAAATCCACTGCGGTAAATTCCCATTAGTTCATGTAGCTTTTGGTGCAGATTTGATGCAGAAAATAGTGTATATTTTTTATATTAGTTATATTTTTTGCAATGATGTTGAATAAAAAGATAGAAGTCAACAGGAAAAATCTGCGACAATTCCACAACAGAAATGAATATGCTTCAGAGCCCAAACTCTTCACTTCAGGTCAATATCCATTGCTGGCACTGTAATCTATTGCAGATTTATTTTTTAAGATTTACCAAATTTATCAAACATTGTGGGACATTAGATAAATTTGGCCCAAATTCTGGAAAAGCAGAGTCCTGTAAAACTTTCTCTCATGATAGGTGTCCCCCCCCCCCCCCCTCAATAACCACACAGCAATTTTTATAAGGTCAGATTCACACACTGCCATTTTTGATGCATTTGTTAGTCAAAGCAAAGAGTATACATTCCGCATGCTGGAGAACAGTATATGTCAGCCACAGATAAGTCTCTGTTCATATTAGCATCATGGCTACAGGATCCATGATGGACATGAAGTTTTCAGAATCCATTTCTATTCCCAACTGATTCATAATGAGTCTGTCAGGTTTAAGGTATCCATTTGCTATAGTGCAGGAATAGGCAACCTCCGGCACTCCAAGTGTTGTGAAACTACAACTCCTATCATGCATACTCACTCTGCTCTTCTCCCAACTCCCATAGAAATGAATGGAGCATGCTGAGAATTGTAGTTGAAGAGCAGCTGGAGTGACGAAGGTTGCTGATCCCTGCTATAGTGGATAGAATAGTACATCAAGAAGCAATGGAAACCCGACAGAAGAATAAACAATAACTACAGAACATAAAAAGTAATTAGTGTGAAATGTACAATTGCTAATGATGCCACTATTTAAATCAGATTAGCAGTGTTAATTATCAGCGACACAAGCGCCTCATGGCAGGTCTGTATACTTACAGAAGTCCTCAGTGCCTCTATTGTATGCAGCGTGCGCAGGGAGCTGGCATGTCAATGATATTACAGCTAGCTGCACGCTGTCTTTTATGAAGGGCCCATTGCACAATGCTGCTCAGCTCCTCCTGAACTCCCTCCTTTTCTGCTTCTCTTCTAGAGAAAGTGAACACATATCATAATTATGTTTAGCGGCTGTCCCAGCAACCAAGCCGTGTGTTCACGTCTGGTAAATGCTGTTCCGCCGTGCATATTCCTATTGCAAGTCATCAGAATGCTATTCATTTATTCAAACGCTGATTTATATTGAGAACAATGTAACACGATTATACACTACTCACAAAAAGCTAGGGAAATTTGGCTTGTAGGTGAAATTGCAGCATAAACCTAAAATGCACTCTAACCTTTACAGGTGAACTTAATGTGACCTTCTATAAACTTTTGAATGCACGCGTCCAACTGTTCAATGTTTCGGTACTTTTTGCACAACTTGCTGGCCTTAATGGCAAAATTCACAACTGGTGTTTGATCCATTTGTCCAACAAATTTCCTGGTTCAATTAGAATATTTAAACAGTCCTCCTCATCATGCTGTTCACATTTTGACATCATGATACCAAGACAACACTTAACAATTGATCAACAGTACCTTGCCATTGCGAGCCTTCAAGCAGAATGTTTTCAGACACTACTGAGTGTCATCAGCAGGTTGCAATAGAGAAACAGAGAGACTGGAAAAGTCACAGAAGTGGACGTCCTTTGGCCACATCCCACACTGATGACTGCTTCATTGTGAACAATGCCCTGCAGAACTGGATGATGAATGCCACATAGCTCCAGGCACATTTAAGGGAGGTGAGAGGCACCCATGTATCACATAAGACCATTCAAAACTGTTTACATCAGCATGGTCTGCGTGCTAGACGACCTGCAAGGGTACCTGACCACAGGCGCCATCGTCTTGCATGAGCCAGGGAGCATCTACGATGGACGAGGGACCAGTGGGCCTCACTGCTGTTCACTGGTGGTGGTGGTGCTACAGTGTGGGCAGGTGTGTCTAGTCAATACAGAACTATCCTACACTTTGTGAATGGTACGTAATAAGCGTGTTTTTTTTTTTTTTAAACCCACAATGAGTAAAATATCTTTATGGCCCTCGCAGGAGACAAGCCACTGTCAGAGGTGTTTATTCCTGTCTCCTCACTTAAAGGGGCTCTCCAGGAATTAAGAAAATACTTATATATTCTTTATTATAAATATATTCCCAAATACCTTTTATTAGTTATAATGGCTCGTTTTATCTAGATAGCAATGACTAGAAGAAACAAAATGGCCGCCGTCCTATCAGTACACACAAAACCTGTCCTAATCACACAGGAGGACAAGTTACTTCACCACAATGAGCCATAGTGCTGCCTCATCCTCTTCTCTGCTTTGTTTGTCAGGGATTATGATCCTGAATACAGTTTAATATGATATTTAGCTGAATCTTTGTGGGAATGGAGTTTATGAGGAGACATGAAGTACAGAAAGGATGGACAGGACAGACTGTGGTAATGGAGACTGGATACAAGAGCTGCTGCTCATTAGCCACATCTGCTCATGAACTCAATTCCAACAGAGATTCAGCTAAAGATCTTATCATCTGTATTCAGGATCATAATCCCTGACAAGCAGAACAGAGAGGAGGATGGAGCACCTCTATAGCTCAGTGTTGTGAAGTAATTGTCCTCCTGTGTGATTAGGACATGTTTTGTGTGTACTAATAGGACGGTTTATAACATGTAATATTATGCATGTGATAAAAAGCACATTTCTAATATAATATAATTGTTTTAATCATTACTTTTCCTAGCAAAATAGGCACCTGAAGTTCATGGGAGTATGGATTCCCCTGGGACCGCACCAAGCGCTGTACAGGCAGGGGCATCGCTGCTCCTGCCTGGGCTATGTCAGGCTTTAGCAGAGAGGGCAGCAGGAGCGATGTGCTGTGTGGGCTCCTGCCCTGCGCTCACTTTGCTCTGCAAATAGCCTGCATACCACATCAGTACAGGCTATTAGCAGAGCGAGCGCAGGGCAGGAGCTCATATAGCACATCCCTTCTGCTGCCTGTGCCCACTCTGCTAAAGTCAGACTCATACCAGGCTTTAGCCGAGCAGCGCTAGAAGAGGCAGCAGGAGCGATGTGCTGTGTGGGCTCCTGCCCTGCGCTCACTTTGCTCTGCAAATAGCCTGCATACCACATCAGTACAGGCTATTAGCAGAGCAAGTGCAGGGCAGGAGCCCATATAGCACATCGCTCCTGCTGCCTCTTCTAGCGCTGCTCGGCTAAAGCCTGGTATGGGTCTGACTTTAGCAGAGTGGGCACAGGCAGCAGAAGGGATGTGCTATGTGGGCTCCTGCCCTGCGCTCGCCCTGCTAATAGCCTGTACTGATGTAGTATGCCGGCTATTTGCAGAGCAAAGTGAGCGCAGGGCAGGGGCCCACATAGCACATCGCTCCTGCTGCCTCTACTAGCGCTGCTCTGCCAAAGCCTGGCATAGCCCACCTATTCCCTGCCTGTACAATGCTCAGTGCGGTCCCAGGGGAATCTGTACTCCCATACATAGCATAGCAGTGAACAGGAGTATGGACTGCAAAGCAAGATAGGTACATGAACTTCAGGTGCCAAATTCGTCAGAAAAAGTTAAAAAAAAATATATATATTAGAAATATGTAATTTTAACACATGTACAATACATTTTAATAAAGTGAAAATTTAGGTACACTTTAAAGATACTTTCAAAGCATTCCTATGATTCCTGATTTTGGTTTTTAAAGCAGAGCTCTAATTCTGAAAAAGAAAAACTTTTCTAACTCCTAACAACCCCTTTAATGAGTAAGTAAAAGGTAAATTATGTGTTTAGATTTCGCTAAACCTTTGGTAACAGGTAATCATAGGATTAGAAAATGTTCCTGATAACTGCGTTGATGAGAGCTGCCTATACATGCAGCAATCATCTCCTCTGTATGGCGATGTTCATTGCTACTGCCATCTCTCATCCCTAGATAGATTAATTAACAGATGATTTTGGGTGACATCTGAAAGATATGCTTATCGGATGTCCATGTAAAAGGACCTTTAGCAGCATATATCAGTACCTTAAAATAATTTCTCTATTTCAGATGTATGGATTAGGCATGACAATGACCAAAGTTAGTCAGCATATCCTAACGCGCAGAGGCACGACTCTGTGGTTGAAAATCCAAATTCAAACAATGCAACAGCACTCTGCAAACACAGAATATATAAAGTAATGCCATACTCACTATATAAATGAATGTTAGGTACTTAACAAATATATTTTGTTCAAAACCATTTGTGCCCGTCCACCACAGCAGGGTGACCTCTTTTGGATGGGAACCTATACTAAATGCTACATTTTTTAGTGTAAATCGGTTTCCACTGAATTTAGGGAAGACAGGCTCCATGTATATACTGACCCACTCTGTATGCTACCTCTCCTGGTGCCATCTGGCCTCCAATGAATGTAGGGAGAGCGGGCTTCAGATTTGTGGGTGCTCTCTCTACAATCATTGGAGCATAACTAGAAAATGCTTGGAACTTCTGGGGGCCTTTTAAATGTTGTTATGGGTCTTTATGTCATGTCCCAGGTTATAACTGCCTTAAAGGGGTTGTGCAGCCAGTACATATAGATAATATCTGATCGGTGGGGGTCTGACTCCTCATTCCTCTTTAAGATTATACAGCGCATAGTCTCTGAGGTGCTCTGTAATTACAAGTGCTTGTTTCATTCACTTGAAGGACTTGTCACCACATACCTGGAAATAACACCTTCTGATGGTGTAGATGTGTGCTTGTCAGGTGAAAGACACACACTTAGGCCTCTTGCACACGACCGTGTGTCCCCCGCGGCCTTATTGGGTCCGCAAATCCGGAGATACCATGCAGAACAGAACAGAACCACGGAACAGAAGCACTACGGAGTACTTCCATGGGGTTTCGTTCCGTGCCACAAAAAAATAGAACTTGTTCTATCTTTTTGTGGAACGGATGGATAGCGGACCCCATTCAAGTGAATAGGTCCACGATTCGCATGCGGTTGGGCCACGGTCGGTGCCCGTGCTTTTACAGACCGCAATTTGCGGTCCGCTGCATTGGCATGGCCAGCACACGTTCGTGTGCAAGAGGCCGACCGCATGCGGATCGCGGACCCATTCACTTGAATGGGGTCCGCGATGCGTCCGTTCTGCGATAAGATAGAACAAGTTCTATCTTTTTGCAGAACGGAAGCACGGAATGGAACCCCACGGAAGCACTCCGTAGTGCTTCCGTTACACACCGCTTCTCCGGACCCATTTAAGTGAATGGGTCCGCATCCGTGATGCGGAATGCACACGGCCGGTGCCCCGTGTATTGCGGGCCACAGGGGACACACGATTGTGTGAAAGAGGCCTTAGTCTCATGTTGATATGTGGCCCCAATTTGGAGAAAGCCTTTGTCGTTTATGCAAATGAGCCCCTAGGTGCAACAAGGGTATTGTGTTGCACCCAAAGCTTCAATCGCTTTCTGTTGTGGTCACTCCCCATCCCTTTTAATGACAGGGCCAGGCAGTGTAGACGTAATCACCTGGTCCTGAAATCTCGTGGCTGCATGGTACAGGGCTGGAGATCGTCATGCAGATGGAATCTGTACTGCACATCTACCCAGTGATCTACAGACCTGGCAAGCGTACATCTATATAGTCAGAAGGTTTTATTTCCAGATATTTGGTGACAGGGGCCCTTTAACTCATAGATGAGTGAGTAGATAGTTGTCCAAGATAGGGGAATAACCTATGAAATAAAATCTGCCATGTAGGTGAAATGCTGAATGTAAAAATAAATTCCCCATTAAAAGTGTCCTGTCTGACCCAGGAAGAAGTACAACAGCGACTTAAAAAGATTAAAATAGACAAATCGCCAGGACCGGATGGCATACACCCCCGTATCCTAAGGGAATTAACCACCTCAGCCCCTATAGCTTAAACACCCTTAAAGACCAGGCCACTTTTTACACTTCTGACCTACACTACTTTCACCGTTTATTGCTCGGTCATGCAACTTACCACCCAAATGAATTTTACCTCCTTTTCTTCTCACTAATAGAGCTTTCATTTGGTGGTATTTCATTGCTGCTGACATTTTTACTTTTTTTGTTATTAATCGAAATTTAACGATTTTTTTGCCAAAAAATGACATTTTTCACTTTCAGTTGTAAAATTTTGCAAAAAAAACGACATCCATATATAAATTTTTCTCTAAATTTATTGTTCTACATGTCTTTGATAAAAAAAAAAATGGTTTGGGTAAAAGTTATAGCGTTTACAAACTATGGTACAAAAATGTGAATTTCTGCTTTTTGAAGCAGCTCTGACTTTCTGAGCACCTGTCATGTTTCCTGAGGTTCTACAATGCCCAGACAGTACAAACACCCCACAAATGACCCCATTTCGGAAAGTAGACACCCTAAGGTATTCGCTGATGGGCATAGTGAGTTCATAGAACTTTTTATTTTTTGTCACAAGTTAGTGGAAAATGATGATTTTTTTTTTTTTTCTTACAAAGTCTCATATTCCACTAACTTGTGACAAAAAATAAAAACTTCTATGAACTCACTATGCCCATCAGCGAATACCTTGGGGTGTCTTCTTTCCAAAATGGGGTCACTTGTGGGGTAGTTATACTGCCCTGGCATTCTAGGGGCCCAAATGTGTGGTAAGTAGTTTGAAATCAAAATGTGTAAAAAATGACCGGTGAAATCCGAAAGGTGCTCTTTGGAATATGGGCCCCTTTGCCCACCTAGGGTGCAAAAAAGTGCCACACATGTGGTATCGCCGTACTCAGGAGAAGTTGGGGAATGTGTTTTGGGGTGTCATTTTACATATACCCATGATGGGTGAGATAAATATCTTGGTCAAATGCCAACTTTGTATAAAAAAATGGGAAAAGTTGTCTTTTGCCAAGATATTTCTCTCACCCAGCATGGGTATATGTAAAATGACACCCCAAAACACATTCCCCAACATCTCCTGAGTACGGAGATACCACATGTGTGACACTTTTTTGCAGCCTAGGTGGGCAAAGGGGCCCATATTCCAAAGAGCACCTTTCGGATTTCACCGGTCATTTTTTACACATTTTGATTCCAAACTTCTTACCACACATTTGGGCCCCTAGAATGCCAGGGCAGTATAACTACCCCACAAGTGACCCCATTTTGGAAAGAAGACACCCCAAGGTATTTCGTGATGGGCATAGTGAGTTCATGGAAGTTTTTATTTTTTGTCACAAGTTAGTGGAATATGAGACTTTGTAAGGGAAAAAAAAATCATCATTTTCCGCTAACTTGTGACAAAAAATATAAAATTCTAGGAACTCGCCATGCCCCTCACGGAATACCTTGGGGTGTCTTCTTTCCAAAATGCGGTCACTTGTGGGGTAGTTATACTGCCCTGGCATTTTCCAGGGGCCCTAATGTGTGGTAAGTAGGTAAATGACCTGTGAAATCCTAAAGGTGCTCTTTGGAATGTGGGCCCCTTTGCCCACCTAGGCTGCAAAAAAGTGTCACACATGTGGTATCGCCGTATTCAGGAGAAGTTGGGCAATGTGTTTTGGGGTGTCTTTTTACATATACCGTACTCATGCTGGGTGAGAGAAATATCTCGGCAAAAGACAACTTTTCCCATTTTTTATACAAAGTTGGCATTTGACCAAGATATTTATCTCACCCAGCATGGGTATATGTAAAATGACACCCCAAAACACATTGCCCAACTTCTCCTGAGTACGGCGATACCACATGTGTGACACTTTTTTGCAGCCTAGATGCGCAAAGGGGCCCACATTCATTTTATGAGGGCATTTTTAGACATTTGGATCCCAGACTTCTTCTCACGCTTTAGGGCCCCTAGAATGCCAGGGCAGTATAAATACCCCACATGTGACCCCATTTTGGAAAGAAGACACCCCAAGGTATTCAATGAGGGGCATGGCGAGTTCATAGAATTATTATTTTTTTTGCACAAGTTAGCGGAAATTGATATTTTTTTTTTCTCGCAAAGTCTCCCTTTCCGCTAACTTGGGACAAAAATTTCAATCTTTCATGGACTCAATATGCCCCTCACGGAATACCTTGGGGTGTCTTCTTTCCGAAATGGGGTCACATGTGGGGTATTTATACTGCCCTGGCATTCTAGGGGCCCTAAAGCGTGAGAAGATGTCTGGAATATAAATGTCTAAAAATTTTTACGCATTTGGATTCCGTGAGGGGTATGGTGAGTTCATGTGAGATTTTATTTTTTGACACAAGTTAGTGGAATATGAGACTTTGTAAGAAAAAAAAAAATAATTTCCGCTAACTTGGGCCAAAAAAATGTCTGAATGGAGCCTTACAGGGGGGTGATCAATGACAGGGGGGTGATCAGGGAGTCTATATGGGGTGATCACCCCCCTGTCATTGATCACCCCCCTATAAGGCTCCATTCAGATGTCCGTATGTGTTTTGCGGATCCGATCCATGTATCAGTGGATCTGTAAAAATCATACGGACATCTGAATGCAGCCTTACAGGGGGGTGATCAATGACAGGGGGTGATCAATGACAGGGGGGTGATCAGGGAGTCTATATGGGGTGATCACCCCCCTGTAAGGCTCCATTCAGATGTCCGTATGTGTTTTGCGGATCCGATCCATGTATCAGTGGATCCGTAAAAATCATACGGACATCTGAATGCAGCCTGACAGGGGGGTGATCAATGACAGGGGGGTGATCAATGACAGGGGGGTGATCAGGGAGTCTATATGGGGTGATCACCCCCCTGTAAGGCTCCATTCAGATGTCCGTATGTGTTTTGCGGATCCGATCCATGTATCAGTGGATCCGTAAAAATCATACGGACATCTGAATGCAGCCTTACAGGGGGGTGATCAATGACAGGGGGGTGAACAATGACAGGGGGGTGATCAGGGAGTCTATATGGGGTGATCACCCCCCTGTAAGGCTCCATTCAGACGTCCGTATGCATTTTGCGGATCCGATCCATCTATCAGTGGATCCGTAAAAATCATACAGACATCTGAATAGAGCCTTACAGGGGGTGATCAATGACAGGGGGGTGATCAGGGAGTCTATATGGGGTGATCAGGGGTGATCAGGGGTTCATAAGGGGTTAATAAGTGACAGGGGGGGTGTAGTGTAGTGTAGTGGTGTTTGGTGCTACTTTACTGAGCTACCTGTGTCCTCTGGTGGTCGATCCAAACAAAGGGGACCACCAGAGGACCAGGTAGCAGGTATATTAGACGCTGTTATCAAAACAGCGTCTAATATACCTGTTAGGGGTTAAAAAAAATCACATCTCCAGCCTGCCAGCGAACGATCGCCGCTGGCAGGCTGGAGATCCACTCGCTTACCTTCCGATCCTGTGAGCGCGCGCGCCTGTGTGTGTGCGCGCGTTCACAGGAAATCTCGCGTCTCACGAGATAACGCATATATGCGTGACTCTGCGCAGGGCTGCCGCCTCCGGAACGCGATCCTGCGTTAGGCGGTCCGGAGGCGGTTAAGTAATGTCATAGCCAGACCCTTATTTCTGATATCTGCAGACTCTATACTGACAAGGAATGTCCCACAGGATTGGCGCATAGTAAATGTGGTGCCAATATTCAAAAAGGAAAGAAGTCCAGCAATGGTACCCTGTTTGAATCATACGATGACTAAATTTAATGAGAAATAAAGACGTAAACAAAACTCTACATGGTCAATCCGAGGCGAGAGGCCAGGTTACAGTCAGATGCACTGGGTAAGTGGTGGGGAAAATAAATCCCTAGCACTGATACCCTAAACTGGTCCTCTGCCCAGGGACGTCTCCTGGTGGTGGGGACGCCCTGTCCACGTACCTAATCTCAACCTCCTGGCTGTCCCTGGTAAAGTGACGGGTGGAGAGAGATAGGTTCAGGTGGTGCCCTAACGGATGACTAGCACAATATCAGAAAGACTAAGAGGTGTCCACTGTATAGCGCCCTCGTGACAACTTGCCAGGAGGTACAGGGTCCACCTAGAGCAGGGGTGGGCAATTATTTTTTCGATGGGGCCACATGAGAAACTGAAAATATTTTGGAGGGCCGGGCCAAAAGGCTAAACTCAATACTGCATAAAATCAATTGTATTTCTTTATAAAAAGCAGTAAATATCATTGTTGGACAACTGGTACGAGTACTTGTTATAGTTAAACAATGAAAAAGTGAGGTTGCCTTACAAGAAAAAAATTTAAATTTATTAAACAAAATTTCCCAAAACAATGAACATTTTTCACTATTTGTGACTCATATTAGTGAAAGCCATTGTCCCCCTGTGAATCCAGCCATTGTCCCCTGTGAATCCAGCCATTGTCCCCTGTGAATCCAGCCATTGTCCCCCTGTGAATCCAGCCATTGTCCCCTGTGAATCCAGCCATTGTCCCCTGTGAATCCAGCCATTGTCCCCCTGTGAATCCAGCCATTGTCCCCCTGTGAATCCAGCAATTGTCCCACTGTGAATCCAGCCATTGTCCCCATGTGAATCCAGCCATTGTCCCCTGTGAATCCAGCCATTGTCCCCCTGTGAATCCAGCCATTGTCCAATGTGAATCCAGCCATTGTCCCCTGTGAATCCAGCCATTGTCCCCTGTGAATCCAGCCATTGTCCCCTTGTGTACAGAACACCCCCCCGGCCCCCCCATCATATACAGAACACCCCCCCCCCCCTTACAATAGTACACACCCCTCCCCCCCCCCCTTGCCTTTAGAAACGTAATGCTCAGAGATGATCAGCCATGTGTTAGTCACACTGACTACACACAGCACAGGGGGAGGCGGCCGCAGCTTCATGCTTGTCGGCTCTGTGACTGTCAGTGTCAGACAGTCACAGCCGATACTATGAGAGCCGCGGGCGCTTCGCTGTTACAGAGAAGGGAATAATTGCGGCCGGCCGGGTCCCGGGTACGGCTCGCACGAGGCACCCCCCCCCCTGCTGTGTCTTACCTAGACAGTACTGCCGCTGACGCTGCCTCCCTGCCACCGCGCCATGCCACACGCAGCACGCCGAGTCGGAAGTCCTCTTCATTCGCGGAGGAGGGGTATCGTTGCTTGGCACGCCTCTGGCTCCGCCCGGGGGCCGGATTAAAAGGTCCGCCGGGCCGTATACGGCCCGCGGGCCGTAGTTTGCCCAGGTCTGACCTAGAGGATAAAATATACACACAAACACACACACATATAGACACAAATATAGTAAGGATAGATAACCTACAACCCCGACGCGTTTCACCCACAGCCGTGGGATCATCAGGGGGTGATATGGGGTAGGTAAGGTGAGGACCAGCAGCCCGTAACAATAACTATAGACGGCCAAGTCCAATGATAAGTGCGTAAATAAATGCGTAGACAAATATACACATATGGCGCGACAACAGACCCACAGTTGATAAGAAGTTGCCAAATGGCAGATTACATACGGTCACTCAGCGGCACGGTTAGTGAAGTAAGCCGAATAGGTGCAGACTGCAATTCAATACAGAGAACAGAGGCATGGATAAGAACATGTCAAACAGAAAATGGAATACACACATAGTGTTTAGAAGATATAGAAGAAATAAGTACCTGAGATAAATGAAGACTTTAGGGTCACAAAAGGATAAGTAATGCAGTGGCTCAATGGGGGGCATAAACGATAAACACCCCGAACCTACCTAGCTGTAAGAAACAGAAGAAGAGCAAATTGATCCCTAAATACATGACCCTCACCCATAACAGGTAGACCCACAGTTAGAGGGTCATATGTAAATACCTGATAGATACTCCAAGGGTAGGGTCAGATAATAACAGAACTCGTAGCTCCTAAGGTATAGAGCTAACCACCAAGAGGATGCCTGCAATACATACATGCCTGGAATTAATGTCAGGAACTAAGTCGTAAGGAAAATGTAATACATATGATTGACAAGTACTTACATGGTGCCACCGTAAATGTGAGGAGATGGGTCTGAGGTAGTGATGATGGGTTCCCCCGCCCTTTAAGAACCTTGTGCGCCCATTCAATAGGATAATAAAAGTGCCCGAGGGGAGTGAAAAGCCGCCTTGATTAGTGCGTTCCAGAGTGGAACGCACGCCAGGATACAACCACCCAGGTAACGG
Organism: Bufo bufo; assembly: GCF_905171765.1. Lineage (NCBI taxonomy): Eukaryota > Metazoa > Chordata > Amphibia > Anura > Bufonidae > Bufo > Bufo bufo. The sequence continues at coordinate 116,446,036 of NC_053390.1, read as the reverse complement.
GCCAGACGGAAATCCGGTATGCATACTGCCGACAGCCAGCGTGTGATGTGCGTTCCAGAGTGGAACGCATACCGGAAGTGACGCGTCTGGGCCACTGCCGGACCGGAAGTTAGGTGTGTGGACCGCATAGCCAGGATGCTTCCGCTTGGCCAGACTCCTGTTAAACCTCAATAGGCGTGGATACTTACAGATACATATCTTGGGAGGATGAAAAAGGATAAGATGGAGGAAAGAAGGAATAACCCAGGCCACATATGGGGTAGATGCCGGGGAAAATAATTGTGGAAAAACGGGCACGATCATGATGGAAAGAGGAAAGGATGGGTCAAGGGGGGGGGGGAGATAATAGAATTGTGCCAGGAAATTAAAGAGTAGAAAGATACATTTATAAACACAAATCCTCAGATACAGGGATAGGGCTACCATGATGATAACAAAGACGCCCCAAAAGAGGTGTGACAAGATAATGGGCCACACCAAATAAGTTACATTCGGGTCCTTCCCGGACCCTGGCTACGTAAAAGGGAATACATAATGTTTTTACTGAGGCCACAGGTGCTAAAGGGACAACCCCAGCAGGGAGGACCCCGCACCGAGGCCAGAGCAGCGGGGCAACAGGAAAGATACATACTATGTGGGAATGAATGTAGGTGGGCTTAAATATGATGTTGGTGATTATAAAAAGCATGAAAAAGTAAGGCGCTCGTTAAGTCCACGCGGTGATTGAGAGCGGAACCTGTGAATCCACTCACTCTCCTTTTGTAGAATACGCCTGTCCAGGTCACCTCCTCTTGGGGAGGGGGGTATCAATTCAAGGACAGTAAACCGGAGACAGGAGGGATCGCCACCATGACAGTCATTGACATGAGTGGCCACAGGAGTTGGCTCCTTCTTAATGACATCATTAACATGTTCTAGGATTCTTCTCCTAAACTCCCGTATTGTTTTTCCCACGTAGTCCATGGGACACGGGCACTGGCATAGGTAGACTAGCCCCTTGGACAGACAGTTAATGAAGTCCCGGACTTGAAACGAGTGGCCTGTGGCCGAGCAGGTGACAGATTTAGTGGTCAAGACATATTGGCAGGCCTTACAGCGACCACATTTAAAAACGCCCATGGGTTTCCGGTCAAGCCAGGAGCCACTCTTCAGGGGTGGTGAAAAGTGACTCTGGACCAAGCGGTCCCTAAGGCTCCTGCCCCGTCTATAGGAGACAGAGGGGTATTTGCTTAAGATGTCCGAAAGGTCAGCATCCATATGCAGGATCGGCCAGTACTTATTAAGGACTTCCCTAGTTTCACGGTTAGCGGAGTCAAAATTTGCGATGATCCGTGCCGGTTGAGGGCCGTCATCGATTCTCCTTCTTGGAACTAAGAGTTCAGTCCGCGGTCTAGTTAATGCACTCCCGAAGTACTCCTCTAGGGTAGCCCCTTGACAAAAATCTATCCTGAAGCCTACCAGGCTCATGAAAAAAGGAAGAATCATTGGAGCAGTTTCTCCTGACCCTAAGGTATTGACCTTTAGGTATACCCCGTCTAAGAGGGGCGGGATGATAACTGCTCCAATGGAGCAGGGAGTTAGAACCCCTGGCACAGGCCCATTCACCAAGTTACCGCCCAAAAGCAGGAAAATGCCACCTCCGTCGAGTTCTGAACATATTGACATATTCCTTCAGTTGGTCACACGGGATCTTGACCAGCTGGGATATGTGAGACCCAAGGCCTTCAATCTATCGGTCGCAGAGATGCAGGCACTAAGGTCACTTGAGAGGGATGACACGATTGTGATCAAGCCATCCGATAAGGGTGGCAATCTTGTCATCCTTGACTTTTTGATGTATAAAAACATGTGCCTGGATCTTCTTAAGGACAGAGAGGGATACGAGATTTTACAGACCAATCCGACTACTGTGTACTTGGGGGAACTTAAGAATATCTTGAGCAAGGGTGTACTTAATAAGGTCATCAGCACCATAGAGTATGCTTTTTTACTACCAGCGAAACCATTAGTAGCTACTTTCTATGGTCTTCCTAAAGTGCATAAGGGTACATCTCCCCTCAAGGGTCGTCCGATAGTTTCAGGCGTCAACTGCTTAACGCAGAATTGCGGTATTTATCTGGACCAGATTCTGAGGGAGTTTGTCGTGTCCCTCCCGGCCTATACGAGGGACACGATGGACTTCCTCAATAAAATTAATACCTTGAATCTAGACCCAGACTGCATACTAGGCAGTATCAACGTCGAAGCCCTTTATAGCTCCATACCACATGAGCAGGGTCTCAGAGCGGTTGACCATTACCTTAGAACCAGGGGCACTCACTGTTTTCCGCACAATGCTTTTATCCTGGAGCTCTTGAGGTTCACCCTTAATCACAACTTTTTTCTATTTGATGCACGGTTCTACCACCAGCTCAGGGGGACGGCGATGGGCAGCCCCTGTGCCCCGTCATATGCCAATCTCTTCCTGGGCTGGTGGGAGGACACTCACGTGTTTCCGGACCACATCGTCTGGTGGGCGGAGTATATCCAATTTTGGACCAGATATATTGACGATGTGTTTATTGTCTGGAAGGGTGATCCTCCAAGCTTTAGACGGTTCATCTTGGACCTTAATCAGAACCAGGTGGGTCTCAGCTTCACCTATGAATGGGATTACGAGTCCATCACCTTCCTCGATGTGAGGGTAACAAAGGTGGGTGACAGTCTATCTACTAATATTTATCGAAAAAGCACGGCCACTAACTCCCTGCTCCATTGGAGCAGTTATCATCCCGCCCCTCTTAGACGGGGTATACCTAAAGGTCAATACCTTAGGGTCAGGAGAAACTGGTCCAATGATTCTTCCTTTTTTCATGAGGCTGGTAGGCTTCAGGATAGATTTTTGTCAAGGGGCTACCCTAGAGGAGTACTTCGGGAGTGCATTAACTAGACCGCGGACTGAACTCTTAGTTCCAAGAAGGAGAATCGATGACGGCCCTCAACCGGCACGGATCATCGCAAATTTTGACTCCGCTAACTGTGAAACTAGGGAAGTCCTTAATAAGTACTGGCCGATCCTGCATATGGATGCTGACCTTTCGGACATCTTAAGCAAATACCCCTCTGTCTCCTATAGACGGGGCAGGAGCCTTAGGGACCGCTTGGTCCAGAGTCACTTTTCACCACCCCTGAAGAGTGGCTCCTGGCTTGACCGGAAACCCATGGGCGTTTTTAAATGTGGTCGCTGTAGGGCCTGCCAATATGTCTTGATCACTAAATCTGTCACCTGCTCGGCCACAGGCCACTCGTTTCAAGTCCGGGACTTCATTAACTGTCTGTCCAAGGGGCTAGTCTACCTATGCCAGTGCCCGTGTCCCATGGACTACGTGGGAAAAACGATACGGGAGTTTAGGAGAAGAATCCTAGAACATGTTAATGATGTCATTAAGAAGGAGCCAACTCCTGTGGCCACTCATGTCAATGACTGTCATGGTGGCGATCCCTCCTGTCTCCGGTTTACTGTCCTTGAATTGATACCCCCCTCCCCAAGAGGAGGTGACCTGGACAGGCGTATTCTACAAAAGGAGAGTGAGTGGATTCACAGGTTCCGCTCTCAATCACCGCGTGGACTTAACGAGCGCCTTACTTTTTCATGCTTTTTATAATCACCAACATCATATTTAAGCCCACCTACATTCATTCCCACATAGTATGTATCTTTCCTGTTGCCCCGCTGCTCTGGCCTCGGTGCGGGGTCCTCCCTGCTGGGGTTGTCCCTTTAGCACCTGTGGCCTCAGTAAAAACATTATGTATTCCCTTTTACGTAGCCAGGGTCCGGGAAGGACCCGAATGTAACTTATTTGGTGTGGCCCATTATCTTGTCACACCTCTTTTGGGGCGTCTTTGTTATCATCATGGTAGCCCTATCCCTGTATCGGAGGATTTGTGTTTATAAATGTATCTTTCTACTCTTTAATTTCCTGGCACAATTCTATTATCTCCCCCCCCCCCCCTTGACCCATCCTTTCCTCTTTCCATCATGATCGTGCCCGTTTTTCCACAATTATTTTCCCCGGCATCTACCCCATATGTGGCCTGGGTTATTCCTTCTTTCCTCCATCTTATCCTTTTTCATCCTCCCAAGATATGTATCTGTAAGTATCCACGCCTATTGAGGTTTAACAGGAGTCTGGCCAAGCGGAGGCATCCTGGCTATGCGGTCCACACACCTAACTTCCGGTCCGGCAGTGGCCCAGACGCGTCACTTCCGGTATGCGTTCCACTCTGGAACGCACATCGCACGCTGGCTGTCGGCAGTATGCATACCGGATTTCCGTCTGGCCCGTTACCTGGGTGGTTGTATCCTGGCGTGCGTTCCACTCTGGAACGCACTAATCAAGGCGGCTTTTCACTCCCCTCGGGCACTTTTATTATCCTATTGAATGGGCGCACAAGGTTCTTAAAGGGCGGGGGAACCCATCATCACTACCTCAGACCCATCTCCTCACATTTACGGCGGCACCATGTAAGTACTTGTCAATCATATGTATTACATTTTCCTTACGACTTAGTTCCTGACATTAATTCCAGGCATGTATGTATTGCAGGCATCCTCTTGGTGGTTAGCTCTATACCTTAGGAGCTACGAGTTCTGTTATTATCTGACCCTACCCTTGGAGTATCTATCAGGTATTTACATATGACCCTCTAACTGTGGGTCTACCTGTTATGGGTGAGGGTCATGTATTTAGGGATCAATTTGCTCTTCTTCTGTTTCTTACAGCTAGGTAGGTTCGGGGTGTTTATCGTTTATGCCCCCCATTGAGCCACTGCATTATTTATCCTTTTGTGACCCTAAAGTCTTCATTTATCTCAGGTACTTATTTCTTCTATATCTTCTAAACACTATGCGTGTATTCCATTTTCTGTTTGACATGTTCTTATCCATGCCTCTGTTCTCTGTATTGAATTGCAGTCTGCACCTATTCGGCTTACTTCACTAACCGTGCCGCTGAGTGACCGTATGTAATCTGCCATTTGGCAACTTCTTATCAACTGTGGGTCTGTTGTCGCGCTATATGTGTATATTTGTCTACGCATTCATTTACGCACTTATCATTGGACTTGGCCGTCTATAGTTATTGTTACGGGCTGCTGGTCCTCACCTTACCTACCCCATATCACCCCCTGATGATCCCACGGCTGTGGGTGAAACGCGTCGGGGTTGTAGGTTATCTATCCTTACTATATTTGTGTCTATATGTGTGTGTGTTTGTGTGTATATTTTATCCTCTAGGTGGACCCTGTACCTCCTGGCAAGTTGTCACGAGGGCGCTATACAGTGGACACCTCTTAGTCTTTCTGATATTGTGCTAGTCATCCGTTAGGGCACCACCTGAACCTATCTCTCTCCACCCGTCACTTTACCAGGGACAGCCAGGAGGTTGAGATTAGGTACGTGGACAGGGTGTCCCCACCACCAGGAGACGTCCCTGGGCAGAGGACCAGTTTAGGGTATCAGTGCTAGGGATTTATTTTCCCCACCACTTACCCAGTGCATCTGACTGTAACCTGGCCTCTCGCCTCGGATTGACCATGTAGAGTTTTGTTTACGTCTTTATTTCTCATTAAATTTAGTCATCGTATGATTCAAACAGGGTACCATTGCTGGACTTCTTGACTTCAATATAAATACTCTGATATGTTATAATACTGATATCATTCTTGCTGGACTTTTTCAATATTCAAAAAGGGTCCAAAAACAGAGCCTGGAAACTATAGGCCGGTAAGTTTAACATCTGTTGTGGGTAAACTGTTTGAAGGTTTTCTGAGAGATGCTATCTTAGAGCATCTCAACGAAAATAAGCAAATAACGCCATATCAGCATGGCTTCGTGAGGGATCGGTCATGCCAAACTAATTTAATCAGTTTCTATGACTTGACAGCGGCAAATCAATGGATGTTGTGTATCTGGACTTCTCCAAAGCATTTGACACTGTACCACATAAAAGGTTAGTATATAAAATGAGAATGCTCGGACTGGGAGAAAACGTCTGTAAGTGGGTAAGTAACTGGCTCAATGATAGAAAACAGAGGGTGGTTATTAACGGTACACACTCAGATTGGGTCAATGTCACTAGTGGGGTACCTCAGGGGTCATTATTGGGCCCTATTCTCTTCAATATATTTAGTAATGATCTTGTAGAAGGCTTGCATAGTAAAATATACATTTTCGCAGATGACACTAAGGCTACTTTCACACTTGCGTTCGGGGTTCCGCTTGTGAGTTCCGTTTGAAGGCTCTCACAAGCGGCCCCGAACGCATCCATCCAGCCCCAATGCATTCTGAGTGGATGCGGATCCGCTCAGAATGCATCAGTATGGCACAGTTTGGCCTCCGTTCCGCTCAGCAGGCGGACACCCGAACGCAGCTTGCAGCGTTCGGGTGTCCGCCTGGCCTTGCGGAGCCAAACGGATCCGTCCAGACTTACAATGTAAGTCAACGGGGACAGATACGTTTGAAGTTGACACAATATGGTGCAATTTTCAAACGGATCCGTCCCCCATTGACTTTCAATGCAAAGTTTCACACTTAGATTTTTTTTGTGAAATATAATGCAGATGATACGTTCTAAACGGATACCATCATTTGTATTATAGGAGCGGATCCGTCTGTGCAGAAACCAGACGGATCCGCTCCGAACGCAAGTGTGAAAGTAGCCTAAACTGTTTAAAGTAATTAACACTGAAGAGGGCAGTATACTACTACAGAGGGATCTGGATAGATTGGAGGCTTGGCAGATAAGTGGCAGATGAGGTTTAACACTGACAAATGTAAAGTTATGCACATGGGAAGGAATAATGCAAGTCACCCGTACATACTAAATGGTAAAACACTCGGTAACACTGACATGGAAAAGGATCTAGGAATTTTAATAAACAGTGTCAGGCAGCGGCTGCCAAGGCCAATAAGATAATGGGTTGCATCAGAAGGGGCATAGATGCCGTGATGAGAACATAGTCCTACCACTTTACAAATAACTGGTCAGACCACACATGGAGTACTGTGTACAGTTCTGGGCTCCTGTAAACAAGGCAGACGTAGCAGAGCTGGAGAGGGTCCAGAGGAGGGCAACTAAAGTAATAACTGGAATGGGTGGACTACAGTACCCTGAAAGATTATCAAAATTAGGGTTATTCATTTTAGAAAAAAGACAACTGAGGGGAGATCTAATTACTATGTATAAATACACTGCTCAAAAAAATAAAGGGAACACTTAAACAACACAATGTAACTCCAAGTCAATCACACTTCTGTGAAATCAAACTGTCCACTTAGGAAGCAACACTGAGTGACAATCAATTTCACTTGCTGTTGTGCAAATGGGATAGACAACAGGTGGAAATTATAGGCAATTAGCAAGACACCCCCAATAAAGGAGTGGTTCTGCAGGTGGTGACCACAGATCACTTCTCAGTTCCTATGCTTCCTGGCTGATGTTTTGGTCACTTTTGAATGCTGGCGGTGCTTTCACTCTAGCGGTAGCATGAGACGGAGTCTACAACCCAAACAAGTGGCTCAGGTAGTGCAACTTATCCAGGATGGTACATCAATGCGAGCTGTGGCAAGAAGGTTTGCTGTGTCTGTCAGTGTAGTGTCCAGAGCATGGAGGCGCTACCAGGAGACAGGCCAGTACATCAGGAGACGTGGAGGAGGCCGTAGGAGGGCAACAACCCAGCAGCAGGACCGCTACCTCCGCCTTTGTGCAAGGAGGAACAGGAGGAGCACTGCCAGAGCCCTGCAAAATGACCTCCAGCAGGCCACAAATGTGCATGTGTCTGCTCAAACGGTCAGAAACAGACTCCATGAGGGTGATATGAGGGCCCGACGTCCACAGGTGGGGGTTGTGCTTACAGCACAACACCGTGCAGGACGTTTGGCATTTGCCAGAGAACACCAATATTGGCAAATTCGCCACTGGCGCCCTGTGCTCTTCACAGATGAAAGCAGGTTCACACTGAGCACATGTGACAGACGTGACAGAGTCTGGAGACGCCGTAGAGAACGTTCTGCTGCCTGCAACATCCTCCAGCATGACCGGTTTGGCATTGGGTCAGTAATGGTGTGGGGTGGCATTTCTTTGGAGGGCCGCACAGCCTTCCATGTGCTCGCCAGAGGTAGCCTGACTGCCATTAGGTACCGAGATGAGATCCTCAGACCCCTTGTGAGACCATATGCTGGTGCGGTTGGCCCTAGGTTCCTCCTAATGCAAGACAATGCTAGACCTCATGTGGCTGGAGTGTGTCAGCAGTTCCTGCAAGACGAAGGCATTGATGCTATGGACTGGCCCGCCCGTTCCCCAGACCTGAATCCAATTGAGCACATCTGGGACATCAGGTCTCGCTCTATCCACCAACGTCACGTTGCACCACAGACTGTCCAGGAGTTGGCAGATGCTTTAGTCCAGGTCTGGGAGGAGATCCCTCAGGAGACCGTCCGCCACCTCATCAGGAGCATGCACAGGCGTTGTAGGGAGGTCATACAGGCAAGTGGAGGCCACACACACTGCTGAGCCTCATTTTGACTTGTTTTAAGGACATTACATCAAAGTTGGATCAGCCTGTAGTGTGTTTTTCCACTTTAATTTTGAGGGTGACTCCAAATCCAGACCTCCATGGGTTGAAAAACTTGTTTTTCATTTTTTTATTTTTGTGTGATTTTGTTGTCAGCACATTCAACTATGTAAAGAACAAAGTATTTCAGAAGAATATTTAATTAATTCAGATCTAGGATGTGTTATTTTTGTGTTCCCTTTATTTTTTTGAGCAGTGTATATCAGGGGTCAGTACAGGGATCTCTCCCATCATCTATTTATCCCCAGGACTGTGACTGTGACGAGGGGACATCCTCTGCATCTGGAGGAAAGAAGGTTTGTACACAAACATAGAAGAGGATTCTTTACGGTAAGAGCAGTGAGACTATGGAACTCTCTGCCTGAGGAGGTGGTGATGGCGAGTACAATAAAAGAGGTCAAGAGGGGCCTGGACGTATTTCTGGAGTGTAATAATATTACAGGCTATAGCTACTAGAGAGGGGTCGTTGATCCAGGAAGTTATTCTGATTGCCTGAATGGAGTCGGGAAGGAATTTTTTATTCCCCTAAAGTGGGGAAAATTGGCTTCTACCTCACAGGGTTTTTTTTTGCCTTCCTCTGGATCAACTTGCAGGATGACAGCCCGAACTGGATGGACAAATGTATTTTTTCGGCCTTATGTACTATGTTACTATTAATACTGAGATTAAAAGTATACTATGTTCAGTACACAGTCCTTTGTGATTCCACCTTCCAGAATAAGGATGTAATAATAATACGAGGAACTAATAGATACACATTACATCAACGTTTATTAGCAACCGTATCACCAAGACACTATATAACTGGTGATCAGAACAAACAATATCATCTGCCCACAGGAGATAATGGTTTACCAGAATGTGAATGGGATTTCGGTTGAAGTTTATTGTACATCCCAAATAAAACCAGCGCACCTGTACAAACCCGCTCATTACCATCACTCCATTTCTTTTATGTGTTGGGTTATTGTTGTTGCAAGTGCTTATCAATGCTTCAGTGAGCAGCTACAGAGCTGAAGACTGACATGGAGTGCTCCGACACGTGATGCCATCCTCACCATGGTATCCTCTTCCCTAGTGAAGGGAAATCTAATATATAAAATGTCACTTTTTGCCAATCTACGTGTGTGCACAAAGCAGAGTGACTTACATATCGATCTAACTACAAATACAACTGGTAGAAGGAGGTTGCTGTTGGATATACATGCCTAGGCCACTGGATTCAGCAGACTGATCAATGTCTTCTTTACCCTCTTCTAATATGATTTATATTTCTCACAGAAATCAAAATGTCCGTTTGAAATCTTTTATTTTATTCTAGTTAAAACCGCTTCCATTGCATCAAGGTCTATTCGCTGACAGTAGTTCAGAAAATGTATCATTGGGTTAAGCTGATCCTTCACATAATTTTCCCCTTTATAAGAGGCACTCCCCCCCCCCAAAAAAAGTGTGTGGGGGTGGCAGTGCATCTTATAAAGCAATTATTAGTGAGCGCTTCCATTATGTGGAGAGCGGTGACTGTAGCACTGCTAGCGCTTGCTTTACTCACCACTCCGTGGTATTCTCTGGGCCGCGCTTCACTGTCCTGACTGCATACACGTCAGGACGTAGTGCGTGCATTATGAACTAATGCTGTATGCAGTCAGGTAAAGTGCAGCACGGCCTGGAGAAGACCAGGGAGTGGCAAGTGCAGGAGAGACCGCGGGACCTTTAGGCCCCTTTCACACGGGGCGAGAATTCCGCACGGGTCTAATGCGTGAGGTGAATGCATTGCACCCGCACTGATTTCGGACCCATTCACTTCAATGGGGCTGTGCAGATGAGCAGTGATTCTCACGCATCACTTGTGTGTTGCGTGATAATCGCATGTTCTATATTCAATGTTTTTCACGCAACGCAGGCCCCATAGAAATGAATGGGGCTGAGTGAAAATCGCAAGCATCCGCAAGCAAGTGCGATTTTCACACATGGTTGCTAGGAGATGATAGGGATGAGCAACCCCGGACCCCATTAAAGTCTATTCACTGTATTATTTTCCCTTATAACATTTTTATAAGGGAAAATAATAGCATTCTTAACCACCTACCGTCCGCCCATAGACTAAAAACGTCCGGGGGGTGGTTCTTTATTTCTGAATGGACGTTCCAGAACGTCCATTCAGAAACTGCAGCTGCACGCTAATCGTTAGAGAAGGCAGGGACAGTGCCCAGGTGTCCCTGCCTTCTGGATCGCTGCATAGCAGGACTTCCTGTTCTGGCTCGGCGGTCATGTGATCGCCGGGACCGGAGAGTGCAGGAGCTGTGTGAGGTCTTTCACAGACCTCGATCAGCCCTGCACTGAGGCTGTACAGCCTCTCTGGGGGGGGTGTATTTCTCCTGTAACTGGGGCTACTATGTCAGCCCCAGTTACAGGAGAAAATCAACAGTGAAACACAAAAACATAATAATTTTTTTTGTTTCAAAAATGCTATTATTGTGTTAAAGTGAAATAAAAAAAAAAAATATACATATTAGGTATTGCCGCGTCCGTAACAACCAGCTCTATAAAAATATCACATGACCTAACCCCTCGGGTGAACACCGTAAAAATAATGTCAAAACAAGCAATTTTTGTCACCTTACATCACGAAAAGTGCAATATCAAGTGATCAAAAAGGCGTATGTCCCACAAAATGGTACCAATAAAACAGTCACCTCATCCCGCAAAAAATGAGCCCCTACATAAAAAAAACTCTCAAAAAAAAAAAAAATATATATAGATCTCAGAACATGGAGACACTAAAACATCATTTTTTTTGTTTCAAAAATGCTATTATTGTGTTAAAGTGAACTAAATAAAAAAAGTATACATATTAGGTATTGCCGCGTCCGTAACAACCAGCTCTATAAAAAGATCACTTGACCTAACCCCTCAGGAAGCAAAGCAACACCTGTGGCAAATGCTCAATATTGACTTGGGTGGGGCAACGGGGTGCTCAGGTGTGTGTGGTGTGAATGAAGTCTAGTGATCGCTCAATATTCTGGGGGGATACTGTCATAAAAAGACATACGCATGTGATTTTTGTCTTCTTGTGGTCTCTCTTTATTATCGGATTTTTCCTGTGACCGACTACTGCGATAACTGGACTTGCTGCTTTCAATAATGTCTAATGTTCTTCTTGTATTCTTTCATCCCGATTGGGATGTTTGATGTACTGTAACTAAAATGTAAAAAATAAAAACTATTTAAAAAAAAAAAGATCCCAGGGATTTAACGGAGGACGGAAAGGGGGCGCAGCATGCGACACCCCCTGCAGAAAAGTCTGAACCGCAGAAAGCGAAGCCAAGTTCCGCTGAAAAAGAATAGATAGAGCAGGAACTTGCCCTTTGAGGGAGCTGAGAGCCAGCCCCAAGTCCATGCCAGACTGCAGGAAAGACTAGAGTCGCAGCAACGAGAAACGAACGGGAGACAGCTGATGACGCTCGCATCAACTAAAGTAGGACTTCCAGGTCCGGTGGTAGATTCGGGTAGTCGATGGCTTTCTGGCAAGAATCATGGTCTGGACCATCTTCCGGAGGAGACGCGGAATGAGAGGAAGAGGCGGGAACACGTAAGGAAACTTGAACTGACTCCACGGAATCACTAGAGCATTGCACGCCAGAGCCATAGGATCCCTGGACCGCGCAACAAAGTCCTCGACCTTGTGGTTGAAGCGGGAGGCAATGAGATCCACGTCTGGCCGACCCCATCGCTTGCAGATGGCTAGAAAAACCTGTGGGTGAAGAGGCTATTCGTCGGGATTGAGACGTTCCCGGCTGAGGAAGTCGGCGATACAGTTGTCGACGCCGGGGATGTGCACTGCAGACAGCGCCGGAACATGGTTCTCCGCCCAGCTGAGGATCAGAGCTGTTTCCGCCATGGCTGCCGGGCTCCTGGTGCCGCCCAGGTGATTGAGGTACGCCACAGCCATAGAGTTGTCGGACTGAACTCGAACCGGACGTCCCCGGAGATGGTCGGTCCAATGCCGCAGAGAGAGACGAATTGCTCTCAACTCCAGAATGTTGATTGGAAGGGAGCGCTCCTCACGTGACCACACGCCTCGAACGGATATATTTCCCAACACTCTTCCCCCTCCCCCCAAACCCAGGAGGCTTGCGTCCGTTGTCAACACCTTCCAATGGAGAGGAAGGAACGAGCAGCCCGACGTCAACATCGGTGAAACCAACCACCACCTGAGGGCCCGGCGGGTCGGGGCAGAGAGACGTATGGGCCGATCCAGGGAGGCTGGGAAACGGTCCCAGTTGAGTAGTGATGAATGGGAAAAGGCCAGGGCCGCAACAAGGGAAGAATCTGAAGATAGAAAGTGGATAGCTTCTTTGGGGGCAAGAGTACCTTGGCCTGAAATGTGTCTAGCACCATGCCCAGATAGGTTAGCCACTGCGATGGATAAAGACAGGACTTCTGCCGGTTCAGGATCCAAAGCGTTCCAGGGTGTCCAGGACTATGCGCAGGCTGTCCGCCGTTGCCCGGAGTGACGGACCCTTTACCAGGATGTCGTCTAAGTAAGGGATCGCCATAATGCCCCTGGCATGGAGCAGGGCCATTACCGCAACCAGAACCTTCGTAAATACTCTGGGAGCTGTGGCGAGGCCGAACGGGAGGGCCACAAACTGGAAGTGAAAGGGACCCACTGCGAACCGGAGAAATTTTTGATGACTGACACAGATGGGAACATGAAGGTAAGCGTCCTTGATGTGTATCGAGGACAGGTACTCCCCCGGTTCTATGGACGCAATGACCGATCTCAGGTACTCCATCTGGAAGCAGCGGATCCGAAGGAAGCGGCTGAGTGCCTTGAGGTCCAGAACAGGACAGATTCCCCCCCCCCCTCCTTTTTGGGGATCACAAAGAGATTGGAGTAAAACCCTCAAAAACGGTCTTGCGCAGGAACCGGGACAACCACTCCCTGCCGCAGAAGTGTGTGAATAGCCTGAATTTGCGGCTGAGGGAGAGGTCGGAGGAGACGACCCAAAAAATTGGGATGGAGGGGAGGACCTGACTTCCAGCTTGTAGCCCTCTGCGATGACCTCTCTCACCCAAGCATCCGAGACGTGAGCCAGCCATACATGCCGAAACAAATGAAGCCGGCCGCCCACCTAATCGGAGGGCGCCAGAAGCTGTACGTCATGTAGAGGTGGTCTTGGGGTTATAGGACTTGGAGCCCTGTTGATGGGGACGCCAGGAAGGGCGAGGTTTGAAGGAAGGCTTGCGCTTCTGACCCGGGACAGACTTGACAGCTGGCCTCTTGGGGCTGGAAAAACTCTGAAAGGGGCGAAAAAAAGAGGCTTATGCTTTTTTGACTTGTTGAAACGAACCCTGTTCTGTGGTAAATGAGTGCTCTTACAACTTGTAGCGTCAGAAATGATTTCATCCAGGCGCTTAACAAAAAGTCTGCTGCTGGTAAAGGGGAGGGCCGTCAGGGTCCGCTTTGTGAGCCATAGTGTACGGCGAATAGCCACCAACAGGGCTGACGAGCACGCCATAAGCCTGGCTGCGTCTAGAGAGGCTTCACCAATATATGCACTGGCATAGGAGAGCTGTAGGGCAATATCGGCCATTTCGCCAGAGTGAACCCCCGAGGAGAGACCCTGATGTAAATTATTTGCCTACTCCCCCATAGCTTTTCTCACCCATGTAGAGGCAAACACCAGTTGCAGTGCTGTGCCCACTGCTCCAAAGGAAGATTTTGCAAAAACTTCCAGTTTCTTATCCCTGATATCAGAGAAAGAAGGCCCATTCCGCAATTGGCAAGGTAGTATGTTTAGCCAAGCTGCAAACTGGCAAGGCAAAATATCTATTAGGAAAATTCCACTCCGTGGAAAGAGAGGAATCAAAATCCTGGTGGTTGGGGAAACACTTGTGCGAGCGACGGGACTTCCTAAAGGAAAAACCAAAGCTAGCCGATGAGGGTGCGGGGTCCTCAACATGTAACTTCTCTAAAACCGCTGTAAAAAGATTGTCCACCATGGAGGACAGTTTGGACGACTGACCCTCAGGAGAGACAAAATCCTCATCTGAAAAACTCTCCTTAGAACATGCCTCTTCCACGGAGGACACGTCGGAGTGAGACCCTCTAGGAGATGGCGGAGAGGCAGAGGAAACGGGAGACACAGACACCCTTTTGGGGGAGGATGGTCTGGCCCGTTTATTGGGACGGCTGCGATGGGAATGAGTGCCAGGATCTCCAGAGTCGGACTGGCCAGAGGACTGCCTTGCCGACGAACGCTCCAATATTTCCACAGTAGCTTTGTTGGTATTGGAGATATCCTGTACCATCCTAGACAGGGAACGCGCCCACTCCGGCTCTACCATAGACTGGGCAGTAGGGGCGATTGAGTCCGGGGCAGAGCCACTTGATGGTGGAGCAGTGCACGCAGAGAAGAGGGGATCTGACCGAGCGGATGGAAATTTTGCACAACACGACGCACAATCCAGGCCCCCCTTCCCCCGGGAAACGAGATAGCGCTAAAGCCCCGGCCGAAAGATGACGCCAGCCGGGGGATAAGAACCCGCGGGGAGCCGATGTGGGAGTAGGCTGCAAAGAAGCCGGGGCCTCAATAAGTAGCAGCCCTGGACCGGAGACAACGCGCAGAACAAGGAAGGGCCTCTGGAAAAGAGTGCCTTGTACCCAAAGCTGCAGCCCCCCTCTCCCAACCGGATAAAATGCCTGGAGGGAACTAGCTCTGTGGGGAAGACAGGTAACCTGAAAAAGGGAGGATGTTTGAAGGAGGGGAGCACTTTGGGACCAGGAATACTCACCCGTCCGGCGTCTTCTTCCCCCCTGGCTCCAGCCGGATCACCACCTTCGGTGTGCGGCCCCTTGGGGAGGGACACTACACCGGAAACAGAGGGGACTTGTGGTGGGCGGCCAGGGTGATCCGAATGCTGGCGGGATGCAGAGGCTTTTAGGAACCTCTGGTCCTCCGTTGCTTCTGGAGAACAGGAAGGAGCAGCGGGCTTGGGGATCCCCTGGTCTCCTGTCTCCTGGGTGGGATTGCAGGCAGCTAAGACTGCCTGAAACTCCCGCTAGAAGAAAAAAAATAATGAAAAAAATAAATAAAAAAATCAGCAGACCTTCAACACAGGGAGGTCTGCCTCCTACAGACACTGAGCTAACTGATTTAGCTTAGTCCCTGTAGGAAGGGTATAGCTGGAGGGAGGAGCTCACACTTTGTGTGCTTAGTGTCCACCTCCTAGTGGCAACAGCTAGACCCATGGTCAAGCCTGTGTCCCCCAATGATATGGATGAGAAATGGTATCCTCTCAAATGTAGCTGGTAGCAGTGTAGTGACGGTTCTGCCTGACCAATCACTAGTCAGCAGTGGGGTCATGTGCCCTTCATAGCAATGGCTTGGCTCGTTTGGAAACTCCTTGGATGCGGTACCAAAAAAGTACCAGAAACTATTTTCCAACAGGGACTAGTGGAAAAAAAAAAACTGAATAGAGTCTGGTGAAGTCAAGACAGTTCAGTGCAGTTGGAAAGGGGCTTTAGTCAGATCGGTGGCAAAACCATTGTGTGTTTATAAGGGTTTTCCAAGATCTTTTTACTAATGACCTGATCAATCGGGGTCTGACACCTGGGATTCCCGCCGATCAGCTGTTTGAGACAGTACTAGCTCTCACAGTAGCGCTGCGTCCTTCTCTCAGCTCACCAAGCACGGCGCCGTACAGGGCAGCTATGCTTGGTATCGCGGCTCAGCCCCATTCGTTTCAATGGGGCTGAGCTGAGCGTAGGCCATGTGACTGATGAACGGGACGCCACTGGCCTAGAGTAAGCTGTGAGAAGGCAGCGGCACTACAGCGAGTACTGGTGCCTTCTCAAACAGCCGATCAGCAGGGGTCCTGGGTGTCGTACCTCCACCAATCAAATATTGACGACCTATCCAGAGGTTAAATTATCAGTAAAAATATCTCGGAAAACCCCTTTAAGCTCAAAGTTTTGTGCACTTTTGCAAAAAGAAAAAAAATTAATTACTTTGAAAATGTCAAATTTGCAGACTCATGTGTCTGTGTGTTATTAGACATCTCTGTATTCTTCTATTTATTGATATATAATTATGCACATGGATATTTTAAGTTGCTCAAAGGGGTTGTCCGCCTTAAAATTTATCCCGTCCTAGAAAATAAAAAAAATCATCATTCTACCCCACCTGTTTATCCCCCACTGTTCTGTGTGCGCAACTCCAGTGCTCCTCTCTGTGTTGGTCTACAAAGGCTTGTGCAGGGACATAGAGGTCTATAGCACATGACTGCTGGAGCCAATCACTGCCGTCGGTGGTATCGTGCTGCATACTGCTTAGGACAGTAATTGGCTGCAGCTGCCACGTGCCGTATAGCTGTACACCACCGCTGCAGCCTATACAAACACTGGGAAGAGAACACCTACAGGAGGAGTGGAGAACATCTGGGGAGAAACAGTTGAGTGTATGAGATTTCTTTATTATAAAAAGGTATTGAGTGGCATGGGGGAATTTTTAGGCAACTTGGGAAACACCTTAAAATTTTTATTTTGGGTGCATTGCAGCAATAAAAGGAATTGGTTACAAAAATGCACATATCCATTTACATATTTTACAATGTTTTTTTCCCCAGAATATTTGTGCAGCATTATGTATCGTATGTACTTGTCATATCAAATAGTTAAAGGGCATCCGTCTATGGCCCTGGCTGACCTGTTACATGTAAATTTGACAGCTGAAGGCATCTGTGTTGGTCCCATGTTCATATGTGCCCGCATTGCTGAGAAAAGTGATGTTTTAATATATGCAAATGAGCCTCTAGAAACAACAGGGGCGTTGCTGTTACACCTAGAGGCTCTGCTCTCACTGCGACTGCAGCGCCCTCTGCACTTTAGGAGTAGTCAGGGCTAGGTGTAATGACGTTTTCACTGCCTGGTCCTTGCAATCATAGTGCAGAGGGTGCGGCAGTTGAAGAGAGAGCAGAGCCTCTAGGTGTAACGGCAATGCCCCCTTTTCTCCTAGAGACTCATTTGCATATATTAAAACATAATATTTCTCACCTAATCGGACACATATGAACATGGGACCAACACGGATGCCTTCAGCTGCCAAGTGCACATGTAACAGGTCAGCCAGTTTCATAGGTACAAAACTGCTGACAGATGCCCCTTTTGGCATTTGAAAACCATGGCCTGAAACCTAGAACTACAAATAAATGATACAGAAACACATTCAAGAAAATGACTTTATATTTGCATATACATTTGAAAAGATGTACACTAGCAATATACAGTGAAACCTCTCCAAAAGACCACCCCTTTGAGAAGACCCCCTTATGCTGATTTTTCCCTCCCTCGTATATTATGCATATTGGCCATCCTCTTTTATAAAAATAAAAAAAAGACAACCAGTTGCCAATGCTATTTTGAGTGGCCGTCTGGGAGAGGCTTTATGTGTGTTGTACGCACCATATACTAGTCATATATAAATCAGAAGCCACGCGGACATACACTGAGCGGCACATGAAAACAAGGCCGGAGAGAACACAAGACATTTTCATATTACACAAACTATACGACGTATCTAAGCTATCTTACTAAAACACTTCACAGTGGGAAGGATCCGCAAACAATACACCAGTTTGTCCTCTATCCGGTAATGAACGTTCGTCTATCTACCACATACAAAATATGAAGACCATTAAAAGTGCATCTTTCTAAAATACATAAATACATAATTTAACACTGTGCAAAATTAAAATAAATAATGCATCATTTCCTTACAGTAACTTATGTAATGTCTCGTTCGTGATTGTAAGGAACCGGACTCAGTGACTCACGCTTCTTGTAAAAGGTTCTAAAACGTACAGAATATTTGACATATTGCTAAATTATGGTCGGCATTCACACAAGAATTTAAAGAGGACCTTTCATGGGTCCAGACATTATCAAATAAGTAGGGGTTTGTGTAGGGCATAATTCATGGATGTAAGATCACTTACTAGCTTATCTGTGCGGCGCTCCGTTCCCCCGCTGTGCCCCTGTTGAATTCTCCCGCCTGGTATGTAAATGAATATCATTGGTACAGGGAGGAGGAGAGGAGACTGCCCTGTTTCTCAATGGGCGTCTCCTTCTACCTGGCTGTAGCGCGGTCCAATCACAGCGGAGAGCATCACAGCCAGGGAGAAGAGGACGCCCATTGAGAAACAGGGCAGTCTCCTCCTCCCTGTACCGATGATATCCATTTACATACCAAGTAAAAGGGGGCACAGCGTAAAAGTAAAAGGGGGCACAGCGGGGGAACGGAGCGCCGCACAGATAAGCTAGTAAGTGATCTTACATCCATGAATTATGCCCTACACAACCCCCTACTTATTTGATAATGTCTGGACCCATGAAAGGTCCTCTTTAAGTTGTCAGATGGTATCATTTTATAATCCCTGTGGTTTACATGATTACTCACCTCACTGATATCTAACCGCTCCCATTATGATGACTTATGGTCTCCAGCCTTTCTCTGCTCTGCATCCTGTAACCTCTTGACACCCAGGAAATGCTGCCAAAGCGAGTCATTTGCCGAGACAGATCATTGATGTGGCCACTGATTGGCTAAGTAGCCATGTCGAGAGGGACCATGAAGTACAGACTGACTGGGGACCCAGGAAGTATTGGAACATACTTGCCAGCCTATAACGCACAAGGACTGGTCTTCTTCTAAGGCCTCCAGCCAAACCAGAATATTACATTGTGGAGAGACCATTCATGGTACACGATGTGCCACTGATATCTTAACGCTCATGTTCCTTGGTCATAGACAAGGGATTTGTTGGCCAAAAGATCATTCAGTGGGCAGAGTATCATACCCACACTCAACACAACTTAACCCTCATGTTATGTCAATGATGATCGGAGGGTTCAATAGCTTCCAGGAAACTCTGGCAAACGTCAAATTAATAGGGGAACAATAAGACTGACAGTTCCTTACCTTTCCAACAGTGGGCACCAGGACACTTACCGCTAGCATCCCCCCCAAAAAAGACAAATGACAGGGAGATACACACTGAAATCAACATGGACTAGGATAAACCACATGATACGATTTACATTATACAAAGTGGTCTGAGAGAATTTCTCTCTATTCATAGTCACATCCTGCGAGAAGAAGTTGTCTCTGGTAGAGCAGGAGCTGCCTCTCCTGCAATCTAGCATCAGTCGGAAACTGTAGGGTAAAAACTGTTGAAACGTTGTATAACCAATGGCGTAAGAGCAATCATAAGCCTCTGCTGCATGATATAAACTGTCCACTGCTCGTCCTATAAAGTGTCCATTATTCCTTGATACTCTGAAGAAGCTGCAAAAGGTGATTCTCGATGACTTGTTGGACTGAAAAAGTAAGGACAAGCTGGTTAGTCACTCCTCCCGGCTGTAAGACAGGGTAAAATCAGTGCATTACACAGAGAATATATGGCAGAAAAATGAG
This sequence comes from Bufo bufo, assembly GCF_905171765.1. Taxonomy (NCBI): domain Eukaryota; kingdom Metazoa; phylum Chordata; class Amphibia; order Anura; family Bufonidae; genus Bufo; species Bufo bufo. The sequence goes on along the minus strand of NC_053390.1, from coordinate 116,425,946 downwards.
ATTTTTGTGAACTCACCTGTAAAATCTCTTTCTCGCGTAGTTCATTGGGGGACACAGGACCGTGGGTATAGCTGCTTGCTGCCACTAGGAGGCGACACTACGCTAAAAAGTGATAACTCCTCCCCTGCAGGCTATACCCCCGCCAGCCTGGAGAGAGCATATCAGTTTGTGCCCAAGCAATAGGAGTAAGAGAAAAAAAAAAAAAAAAACACACACAGTAAACAACCAATAACTGACAAACGTCAGTCGGATTGAACCAGAACTAAGGACCATACTGGCCCACCAACCGCCATTATTTGTGGCAAACAGAACACTGGGTGGGAGCTGTGTCCCCCAATGAACTACGCGAGAAAGAGTTTTTACAGGTGAGTTCACAAAAATCTCGTTTTCTCGCTCGTATCATTGGGGGACACAGGACCGTGGGATGTCCTAAAGCAGTCCACGGGGAGGGAAACAAATCACACGCCCATGGAGAAAAAAAACGCCCTCGAGGATGCGTAATCCGCTGCCGCCTGCAAGACCTTGCTGCCTGGAGCAGCAACAGTCGATGTCTAGGAAAGCCCCCGGAAAACTCAGTGAACTTGCCGGAATACCAAGACGCTGCCTTCTAGAAGCAATGCCTGGAGTAGATGAACCCGAGAAGTGCCGACCGCTGGTCGGGCAGGCCATAACTCCGCTAGGAAGTAACTGTCAGGCAGACATCCCAGGAAAAAACATCCCGTTGGAAGTCATCAGCTATGACAAGGACCTCCAAGAAAACCAGGTAAAAGTCTGTACAGCGGAACGCGCTAGATATGGACCAGCAAATCTCAGAGGCCAAAATAGATGGCTGATGGAGAGCCCGCCCTTAAAAATACGAGGGAGAAAGAAGAGAAAACCATGTCTGAGATGACCTGGAAAGCGGCGACCTTCTGAAAGAAAGAAAATTCTGGGCGGAGCACTGCCTGATGCAAATGACAAATGGACGTACAAGAAGGCGCTATCAACTCGGAAAGCCGTCGGATGGAAGATCCTGTCACCTGGAATGCCGCCTTCCTAGAAATAAAAAGAAGAAGAAGTCCCAGAGGGAGGGCTTGTTTGTCTACAGATCGTTGGGACGAAGCCGGTTGCTGGCCACAACTGTGGAAGCGGAACCAAAATCCAGGTTCGCAGGATCCTCCTCTGGGTAAAAGAACACCCCTTAGGAAGTGGTAAATTGGTAGACTAATGCCCCTAGAGCCATCGGGCTTGTGGTGAGGCTTCTAGCAAGAGAAGCTGCTTGAGAAACTACTGAGAAAAAAATTCCTTAGCCAGGCATGCCCAACTGCAGGCCAAAGAACCAATACCTCGGATAAACGTAGAAGCAAAAAATAAAAAATAAAAAAAATAATATGTGAGCATCACCGGTGATGGAAAGCCCCATAAGTGACATATATTGACTATACGTAGACACTGCCCGGAAGGGCAGATGACCAAGATAAGAGAATACTCTCCGTGGAAAATTTTTTATCCCGGATTCCATAGCTATACAACCCATTGCTACCGGTCGAGTAGACCGAAGGGAAAGATGGTCAGCAATCCAGCTAGAGGAACGACAGGAAAGAAAAAGGTGTTCCGTTCCAGGAACGAAATCCCTACCAGTGGTGGCAAGGCGTGACAGACACCCGCTCAGCCTGGCGTGGGGGGACCCGTAGTCCACCCCCGGAATGAGCAGTGAAAGGAATGACCACCATCGGCTTGAGGTGACACAGAAGTAATCATATCTGAAGGAAGGTATCACTGTAGTGGTAGACGAGTGCCGCAGGGACTAAGCTACCCAGTCGAGCGCACCCAAAGTAAGGTGCTGATAGCTATGGCATTTACGCCAATGCAAAGCCCGAGTTGACGACACAAGAACAACAGTTGTCAGAGCAACGGACAATTAACAGTAATGAAGACCATTAAGAGGCCAGGGCAAAAGCCCATTGCCATCAGAGACTGGCACTTTACAGAATCTCTTGGTAATGTAATACACCGCCTGAGGAGCCCATACAAGGGAAGCCACCAGAGTAACGTAAACGCCATACTCCAGCTGAGGAGGAGGCCACACCGTAGAGGATACCGCCGTCTGACGAAGGAACTGTGCAGTAGGAACCCTAGCATGTAGTGGAGGTGCAAATACCCCTTGTACAGTAAGAGCTACAGCCTGCTCCTCCCAGCGTAAAACTGAGGGAGAGGCCTAAGGACACCCAGAAGTAGCATGGCACCATGCTATCTCAGTCAACTAGAACCATCCTGAGGCACTCCGTCTAAAAAGGGGGCAGAACAGGAGCAACTGCCGAAGCAGTGCCAGGGTAGAATCCCTATCTGAGGGGGGCTGTCCCACTGCCGCGAGTTCGATCTCCGGCCCTAATGTGAAAACTTCCCCTGCTTAGAAGAACACGCCGTAGTAGCCATTGCAGAATGCCAGCAAAACACCCTCACCTAATAAGGAAGAGTGGTGGCCCAGAATACAGAGTCAGTGCAACCTTGGGCTCGCTGGATCGTAATCACAACATTTGTATAATGGCGTGCACACCACACGTTGTAGAGGACCAATTTCTGACCGACCTGAACGGTGAAGGCCCATGGGGATGGGAATCTCTAGGGCACTTGAGTGTTGCTGAGTGACCCCCCTGAGAGAACAAAGGTCGACATATCTGCGTCCCCAACCAGTACCGGAAGAAACGGGAGGATACAATATGGGAGCAGCCCCAGTATCCATATACCACTAGATGAAGAGTACCAGGCACCAACGGTAACGACTGTTGCCGCGGCCCACCTGTGAAGGAAGCCAAGGTATCTAGTGTCGTGGCTTAGTTGAATTAAAGCATGCATAGATGCTCAGTGATTTCCTGTTAGTTGTAGAAGGGGGTAATGCCACGACTGTTAATTAGTATTCAGTGGTAGCGCAATCCTCCGCCAAGGAAGGGAGGTAGCGAGATAATCTGAACCGTATCCAACGGTAGTGTAATAACCCCTCCTATGGAGGGGGTAACACCTACTGTAAGCACTGCACTCAATGGAAGTGCAATTACTCCACCTATGAAGGGGAGAAAAATATATAGGAAGTACTGTATCCTGAGTTAGCGCAAGTACCTAACGGCAAGTACCTATGGCAGGGGGTAATGCACCCAGCAGGAATTGACCCCAATGGTAGAGAATTACACCGCTATGGAAGAGGATAATGCATATGATTAGTCCTGTACCCGGTGGGTAGAGAAATTCCTCCACCTATGTAAGGGGGTAATGCTTACGGTAAACACTGCCACCCGCGATAATGCCATAATGCCTCCTATGAGAGAGGCTAATGCATAATGCCAGTACTGTACCCAGTGGAACAGCAAATCCGTCAACTACCGAAAGGGGGGGCGCGAATGGCTGGCACTGACCAGTGCAAGTGCAGTCAGTCCACCTGTGGAAGGAGGAAATACAAAAGGTAAGTACTGTATCCAGTAGTAGTGCAAATGCCGCCTAAGTAAGGGGGTTAATGCATACAATCAGTACTGCTAGTAGTATGGATGCAATCATAGAAGAATAAACTGGATTCATATCAGAGTCCGCAGAACTGATCCCCTGTTCCCTCAGAACCAACCCCTGCCAGAAGGGAGGGTTCTGAATATCACCCTAATGAGGAAGGGTGGAGGTGCGGAGGAGACCGAGGAGGAAAGTGGCCTGCTCGTGCGCACCTCTACCTCTCAGCATCTAGCCATGGCAGTTACAGGCTGTGCCGGTGGTGATATAACAATCAAACCACCCAGGAGGTGGAATCGGCATCTCTACCTGACCGCTCACTGGATTGTGTGGGCGGTACTTAATCAACCCACGACCCAGGAGGGTGGATTGGGAACTTCCAGAGGTCCTCCGTTGGATTGCGCAGGTGGATTATCAACCAAATGACCCAGGAAGGTGGATTGGGAATCCTTCAGATGTGCTCCCCTGGCTTTGTGCAGGTGGAGTATCATCAACCAAACGGCCCTGTAGGGCGGATTGGGAATCCTTCAGATGTGCTCCCCTGGATTTCACAGGTGGTGGCATATAAACCAGACGACCCAGAAGGGTGGTCTGGGAATTCTTCATGTGTCCTTTATCAACCAAACGGCCCCGGAGGGCGGATTGGGAAACTGTGAGCAATCCTCCACTATCCGGATAGGACATGGGCCCAATCCCGTACCCCACCATCAGGGTGGACATGCGGTGATGTGGACTGAGGGGGGCAGGACTACCTGTGATGCCCCCGCTAAATGAATAAGAGGCAGGAAGGGGTTAAATTTCCTAAACTTAAGGTATTTGGCCTGCAGAAAGGGGACACCGGATAATCCAGTGCCGGCTGCAAAAATGCGACTTGCCATGAAGGGTTAACCCAGCTCAGAGGACCGGAGGCGGAGCTCAGCGGGCACCTGGGGGAGGGGGGACAGCTAGTCGGGGAGAATTTGCGCCTAAAGGACGAACCTGCCCCCTCCATAACCGGAATGAAAGTTGTGGCCTAGTAGGCCGCAAAGCCGGGACATAAAGTTTGGCGCACAGCCAACCGGGCGGTACTGCCGGCCGGCTACCACAGAGGGACTTGGATCGGTGGGCGGATGTGTCCACTCGCGTCCACCTGCTGCGGGAACCCATCCCGTGGCCGCAAAAAAACAGCACGGGCCGAGTACTGGTAGGCCCGAAGAGAAGCCGGGGCCTAAATTTTCGGGGCCCGGCCGAACGAATAGCCGGCCGGGAAGTGGAGTGTCCGGAGCGGCGCTCTCAAGCTCCCTGGTTGCATACCGGCCGAGGGAGCTCACCCCGCAGGCCGTATAACGCGAGCCTGCAGAATGCTAGAAATGCGCCCTTTAGATAGCGGACACAGACCCCGCAGGCCGGAACGAATATAAATAACTAGATAGGGGAACCCAGGCCCCCAGATATGGACAGAAGCCCAAAACCTACATTGGGGGCTGAGGTAATGTGGGGCCCTCACCAGGGAATGGCCCACTTGAAGAAAAATGTCCTCCATCTTATGATGAGGTGACCAAGGGGAAGGGGGGGCTGAGGATACTTACCCAATGCGGACTACTCACCCCATCTTCATCCTCTTCTCCCTTTCTCAGAGTACCAGCAGGGTCACCTCTTCAGCCACTGGCACCCGAAGTGGCAGGAGACTGGAATGGCGGAGGGTCTCGCCGGATTCAGGTGACCCCTTGGCTGGCGGGAAGCAGGGGAGCTGGGCTGCCCTGGTCCACTTTTGTTTCTTGGGGAGGGCGAGCGGTGAGGGATTCCGACACCGGCCTTGCTCCCGGGGTAGACAGAGGGGCAAGCGCCTCTGTTTCCCCAAACCTAAAAAGGAAAAAGATAAAATAATAAAAGTAAGCCGCCCTGCAAAAGCAGGGAGGTCTGCCTCCTACGACACTAAGCTAGAGGGGGTATAGCCTGCAGGGGAGGAGTTATCACTTTTCAGCCTAGTGTCGCCTCCTAGTGGCAGCAAGCAGCTATACCCACGGTCCTGTGTCCCCCAATGATACAAGCGAGAAATGACATTTTAGGTAATCAGACCTAAAGAAAAGGCAGAAGAAAGTGAAAATAAATGTGATTATTCTTAATCAGGGTTCTTAAGAGTTTTCTGGTCTAAGGGGCCGTTCACACTGCATATTTAACAGTGGAATTTTGGAAAAAGTCTTGGCATATCTCTTGGATACAATGTCACTGACTGATTGTGGGGGTCTGACTATTGGGATTTCCGATGATTGTTGTGCCTCTATCCTTTCTTCTTGAGCATGCGGTTAGACCCTACAATCCTAGTCGTGCGCTATCACTTCCTGACACTGAAAGACCAGAGACCTGTCAACTCTGAGAGATCTGTACTTTTTTTTAGTAAATACTTCTATTTGCCATACATTTTTGAGCATCTTTTCTTATAACTTTCTGTTGTGCTGTTCCCCTGTTATCCATCCAATAAATAGACAGATACCGTATATATGTTAAAGGGGCTCTCCAGGAGTTCAATACTGATGACCAGTAACTAATAAGTGGGGGTCTGACTTCCAACACCCCCGGCAATCAGCTGCTTGAAGAGGCCCTGGCCTCTTCCCAAGCCAGTGACATGAATGTGAAAACTCAGTCTCGTTCAAGTGAATGGGCCTGAGCTACAATACCAAGCACATCCACAACGTATGGCGTTGTGCTTGGTAAGCTGTGAGGAGGCTGCAGCGCCCTGGCCTCTTCAAACAGCTGATCGCCAGGGGTGTCGGACCCCCACCAATCAGATATGAATGACCCATCCTGAGGAAAGGACATCAATATCAAACTCACGGAAAACCCTTGAAGCACCTCTTCTTATAGGAAGCCATCCACTATGATCATCACAGGTCAGGCTACTGAAGCTTTGGAAAAGAATAGTAATTGGAAAGCTGTAGGACACATGAATGAGTGTGCAGGAAATACATGGTCATGCTGAGTCCACCAAGGGAAGGGGATATCTTAAAAATGACTGTATGACGGTGGTTACCGCCATTGGGCAATATCAGCAACTGCACATAATGAAGTGTTTACGGACATTCTGTTAGCAATCTATCTATAGGAATTCAAGCATAAATCATCTATTATATAGTAAGGACATGCCCTCAAATGATATTCCCAGCATGGCTTTCTATTGACTTAGTGAAGTTACAGCGTTTTCGCAATATTGACAGGTTAACCAGATACTGACAGTAGGAGCATGATGCCGAGCCTGCTGTTTATGTAGTAGGACATACAATCACTTCTGTGTACACAAGCTGAATAGACTTGGATCTAGACCCAGAGGGTTGTTTGCTGTAATACATAACTTACCGCTCCTGTGTCCCAGAGCTACAGACAGGTCCATGGAGTTATATCCAGAGTCTGTCTCAATGGTCGGATCTGCCCCATTCTCTGCCAGGAAGAATAAATGATCGTTAAAAGGATGTTCGTGTTATATAAAGTTATCCCCTGTCCACAGGTTAGAGGACAACTATTAGATTGGTGGGGTTCTACTGCTGGGACCCCCACCGATCACGACAACAGGGGCCCTATACCCTGTGGATCTTCCCCCCAAATGAACCGAGCGGCCTTGGGGCATGCGTGCAGTCACTCCATTCATTTCTATGGGCGTTTCTGAGATACCCGAGTACAGCGGCAGGACCCCTAACAACCTAATAGCTATCCCCTATTCACAGGATAGGGGATAACTTTATAGAACCAGAATACAATAATACTCTCTAAAAGTTTCCAAAAATCTTTCCACATTTTATCACATAAATGACCTATATTTAATTTGTTCTGTTGTGTAGGGGTTTTATACTGATGACAGGTGATCAATATCTGATCAGTGGGGGTCGGACAACCCTGCTGATCAGCTGTTTGTAGCGCTGCTTCCTCTTCATTACACTGCCCGTCGTCTCGGAAGTGCAGTGTAATACAAGTACAAGCTCCATTCACTACACTGCTGCTGCAAGGGAGATGATGTGCAGTGTAATGCTGATTTGCAGGGGTGTCGGACCCCAACCGATGAGATATTGATTACCTATAGGTCATCAATATAAACTGCCTGCACAACCCCTTTAGGCTTGTACTACGTAATGACTTTGGTCAAGTCGTAAGGCCACAGATCGCAGTTTAGTGAATGTGATTGCTTTGTGACCCACAAATTACCACAACTTGTCTTCCTGATGACTTGCAAGTCACGGTAATTTAACGGTCACTGCGCAACCACCTTCAATTTATTATGTTGCGATGGTAATATAAGTAATATTGCTACTTTTGAGGAGGTAAAAGTTCCCAAGTAGCTCTAGCCTTATAGGACTATATATACTCTAATCTACTTGACTATTTAATTAGTGCTGTTAACCCTTTCAATGCCAGGACAATTCTCACACTTCTGACAAACAAAACCTGAATGATAAAATATGTCATATTATGCCCCAAATTTTCTGAATGTATACATCTGACACATTGTATAAATGCCAACTATCAATTTACAATCATGAGAGCCTTTAGGAAATTTTGCATTCAACTAAAACATTTGGTAAAATATCTGTCACATTTTTACCGGTCTGCGCATGCGCAGGCCGGAAGGACGGATCCGGCATTCAGGCAAGTCTTCAGTTTTTTTCGCTGGAGATAAAACCGTAGCATGCTACGGTTTTCTCTTTTGCCTGATCAGTCAAAACGACTGAACTGAAGACATCCTGATGCATCCTGAACGGATTGCTCTCCATTCAGAATGCATGGGGATATGCCTGATCAGTTCTTTTCCGGTATAGAGCTCCTGTGACGGAACTCTATGCCCGGAAATGAAAAACGCAAGAGTGAAAGTACCCTTACACAGCCAAGACAGCACAGGAGTGGCTAAAGGACAAGTCTGTGAATGTCCTTGAGTGGCCCAGCCAGAGCCCTGACTTGAACCCATTCGAACCGATGGTCCCCATCCAACCTGACAGAGCTTTAGAGGATCTGTAGAGAAGAATGGCAGAAAATCCCCAAATCCAGGTGTGCAAACCTTGTGGCATCATACCCAAGAAGACTGGAGGCTGTCATCTCTGCCAAAGGAGCTTCAACTAAGTGCTGATAAAGAAGTCTGAATACTTAAGTCAATGCAAAATTGTAGCTTTCCCTTTCAATAAATTAGCAAATATATCTAACACCCTGTTTTCACTTTCTCATTATGGGGTACTGAGTGCAGAATGCTGGGGAAAAAACTTGACTTTTTTTCTATTTTAGCACAAGGCTACAACATAACAAAAATGCGAAAAAAGTGAAAGGGTGTGAAGACTTTCTGAATGCACTGTATGTAACTGCTCCCCTAAATGTGACAACTGCAGAGCACATATTGTCCTTGATCTGTAAAGGAAGTGATAACTCCAGGGCGGAGGGAGGGAGGCTCACCGTCAGTTCTCCTGGACGGCAAAGGAGCGAGACTAGGAAAAGTCCAGGCCAGGCGTGATGACATCTACACTGCCGGGCCCCGTCAATGTGCAGGGGGAGCGGCGGCAGCAGGGAGAACAGAGCCTCTAGGAGTAAAGGTAATGCCCCCGATGCTCATTTGTAAATAGTATAAGATCAGCTTTCTCAGAAATAAAGCCACAGATGGGGACGGCACCAAGACTGCCAACTTCTGCGCACGTGACAGGTCAGCCTGTTTCACTGCAATGATCCTAAAATCATGTGGTTTTCACACTAGTCACTAGGCCTAAAATATGTCAGGCAATATTTGTGTGCGTTTTTGTGCCATTTTCATCGGCATTCTATTCTGCGTCCAGAGGTTACTGAAGTGACTACATAACAGGGATGGACTGGGACAATAAAGTGGCCCTGGACTTCAGCCAGACCGGCCCACTTTATTTTTCCCAAACACACTCAAAAAAAAACATAAGTAAAAACATTCCACTGTAAGTATAAACAGGTTTTTTATTTTTACTCTTAATTTAGAAAAAAAAAATGCATGCCAACATTACAGATGCCTTTAGAATGACATGTGTAAGTTACACTCAGTGCACATAGTTTGGTGCTTTTTTCGACCACCAATGCTGGATTACAGGGAGGTCGTAACCATGATGACGAGCCATGTATAATGTGCTGGGAGACATTTTGTCTCTATGGCACTATCTGCCCTAATAGTGATACAGTGCCCACATAGAGCACGATAGTGCCCTCCTATTCACAGAAAAATAGCGCATTTGTACCCATATAGTACCTACCTAGGTGCATAGAAAGTGCCATACTTTGGCTCTATGTCGGCACTGTATGACTGTGGCCAAAGTACTGTAGGTTTTCACTTTAGGTAGGTACTGTATGGCACCATAAGCAAGAAATACACCATTTATCTGTGCATAACATGGCGCTATCTGAGCACTGTATGACCGTGGGAAGACCTGGGCATACTATGCTCAGATAAGTTGTGTATTTAGTGTCTACAGTGCCCACAAAGTGCCATATCATACCTACCTAGAGCTAAAACGTGGGCAGAAAGTGCCATACTTTGCCTATAATTATACTCTGTCTACACAAGTATGGCGCTTTCCGAGTATGGGTTCTATATGGCACTATGTGGGCACGACAGGCACTAAATGCGCCATTTATCTGTGGATAGTATGGCACTATCTGCCCACAATCATACAGTGCCCACATAGAACCAAATATCGCCGTACCCACACTATTATATGGCAGTGCCCAGAGCGCCATATGTTGACTATGTGGGCAGATAGTGCCCTACTATGCCCAGATAAATAGTGCCCTTAGTGACTGCAGTGCCACGCTGTACCCACCTAGAGCCAATCTGTGCACAGAAAGTGCCATACTTTGTCCACAGTGACAAAGTGCCCTTTCTGTGCACAGTCTGGCTCCAGGTAGGTATTCTACTACACGTGGGGGCACAGCGCTCATCTCTTTAGTAAAGAGTCTTTACTACCTTACATTCAGCTCCCGCCTCCAGCCTCCAGTAACAAGTGCGGGCGGCAGCGCTCACTCACTGACATCACGCGCCTGCGCCGCCTAGTGGGAGGAGCAGGCGTGTGATGTCAGTGAGTGAGCGCCGCCCCCACACTGCCTGCTGTTACTGGAGCTTTACCCCCCTGATGGCGGCCCTGGCCAGCCCATAATTCGATCGGCCCACCGGGATTCTCCCGGTACTCCCGATGGCCAGTCCATCGCTGCTACATAAACAGCGTTTTGGTTTTTGGCATGTTTTTTGTGTCAGTGTTTTTTTTTTTTTTTTTTAATGCAGCATGGTCCCATTATTGTGTTTTTCCAAAAGGCTCCTCTATTGTAGGACTTCAAAAATGGCAGAAAAAAAATGCATTTAAAAATGTTACAAAATGAACATCACTTGAACATCGTGGTGCTTTTTTTTTGCACAAGTGTTTTTACTTAAAAATAGTGCATCCTATAACCTATCATGCACCTGTTCATAGATCATACCCACCTAGAAGAATTTTCACGCACTTTACATGATTGCCATGGACAGCATATAACAAGGGCGTCCCTCCGTTCTGTAGAGAAGAATGTATAATGTTATAGGCTCCTCAATACAGTGCAGATGAGGTGTGCGCATCTTTTTGTTACTTTATGCATTTTTTTTATTATCATTTTCATGTTTGATCGTACCCAGTCATACTCGTTGACATCCACTCCACACTCCACCAGCATTTTCACAATGTCCGTGTATCCTTTACTACAGGCCAGTGACAGAGCGCTTTCCCGACCTTTACCCAGGACTTGAGGATCCGCACCCTACATAAAGGACAGATAGGTTTTTCAGTTCTGCCTTTTATGTGCAAATTATTTGAAGGCTCTTTTCATCTCTTACATTCTGAAGTAGAAATTCCACAATGGCGATCTGCCCATGAGCCGCGGCCCACATAAGTGGTGTGAAACCTTCTTCATCTGTGAGGTTGATCACGTTTTCTGACAAGAGGATCAAGAAATCTTTTTTAGCAAATTTGTCCACAAGCACAATATCCGGAATAGAAGACCGCCCAGCCCACCTCACATAACCCCAGCTCTGACCACCCCAAAACCTTCACTATAAATACGGCAATCCTTTTTACAAGCTTCTATGGTCAGTCCCCCGCCTCTGACTATAGGGTTGCCTAAATGACTGGTCAGGAACGAGGGTCGCACATTACCTTGCTCAAGGCGACTTGCTAGATAGACCATCTCCCCTTGAGCAGCCAGCTGGTGAACCGACAGCGCTGTGGAAGGGGCAAAGACTCAGTTTAGACTGCAAGCAAAGTAGTCCTTCTCACGGTTATGGAAGGATGGCTCTAAGCTTTTCTGGTTTCACATGCAGTAAATTAAGTTTAATCTGCAAAATCCTAGCATACTTTCAGTTTCACACCCTTGCCAATTTTAAGATCTCTGCTCCCTGTCCCTGAGTGACAATACTTGCATCCAGAGGATGAAAACCCATACATCACTACTCTTACCCACATGAGAGGTGGCTACAACTGGACCCGGTCTGGACAATCCTCTGTGTGCAACCTGCGGCTCTCCAGCTGTTGTAAAACTACAACTCCCATCATGCCCTGCTGGAGGTTGATAGCTGTAGGCAGACGGGGCATGCTGGGAGTTGTAGTTTTGCAACAGCTGGAGAGACTCAGGTTGCTTCGGGGCCCGAACTCAAAAGGAGGAGGACTGAAAGATTTTAGTGTCAGGGCCCCCTAGACAGTATCATACAATGACATTATATAGAGTGGAGCAGCTGCCGGGCCTGTTCTGAGAGAGTGATCTTAGCTAGCGGCAGGAGGAGGGGATTGCTGTGGGGCCCAGTCAGTTCTAGTTACACCACTGCCTCTGAGCGATACATGGATCAGCAGCTGCACAAATCTTTAGTGTTTGTTTTTTTTGGTTACTACAATGTATAAGCGTAGGTAACATTTACTAAAGTGAAAGCAAGCAATGTCTTGTTCACATCTGCAGTTATCTTTCCGTTTTGATTTGTCAGAAGATCTGAAAAAAAAAATGTGCCCATCTTTATTTCCCATTTGTCTGAATGGGCGCTTTAAAGCATCCGTTACGCTCAGTTCGTGTCCGCGCCGTCATGTATCTGGAGGAAGAAAAAGACCCGTCTGCAGGATAACAGATACATGCTGGGATGGAGTTATATGTGGGGGTTTTTCACGTCAATAGACAACGGACAGAATCAAATTGTATTCCACTTGTATCTGTCATTCCATTCATTTAATGGATCAATTAAAAATTTTTTTGTCTTTTACATTTTTATGTTTTTCTGAAAGATCTGTAGAATGGAAAGCTCATGTGAACGAGCCCTAAATGGTACCGTTTACGATTTGGTAAAGATAATATTTCACACTACTACTTCTATTTAAGCCTCATTCACACGTCCGTGTTTAAATCCGTGGAAAGTTGGTCAGTGACGCATCCGTGAAGATGTCCATGATGGATCTGTGTTGGGTCCATGTGTCCGTTTTTCGCTGACCGTGTGTCATCCATGTTTCACTGCACAGCTGAAAAAATATTTTTCAAAGCGTCTCTTCCTAATGATCCGTGAAACACAAATGGCATCCGTGTTACATCTGTGGTTTTCACGGATCCATAGAGCATGCTTCCCTGCTAAAAACACTGACCCACGGACCGTGGTAAAACTCTGATGTGTGAATACACACATTAAAATGAATGGGGACGTGTGCTGTCCGTGGAGAACACCGACGTGTAAATGAGGCTTTAGGCGTAAAGGAAGGGAGAATGATAAATGTCCCAAGTAAAGGACGCACAGGGGGTACTTGCCATAGTGTTTCTTCAAACTTCAGAGATACTAGGGAAGGAGGGCTTATAATGGTTTTAAAACAGCATCTGTCAACAGGATCAACCTTATTAAACTAGGCATAAGGCATGGTAGGGTTGATGCTGCTGAATAAAATGATCTCTCAATTATGTGTAAATTGAACATGACGGGTTTTAGTACACCTCAGCAAAAATAAGAGTTTAGGCCAGGAGAGAATATTATTTCTCAGTTTGTTAATGGTGGCAAAATTGCTAGAAAATGGATATCTTATAAAACAAAATTGCTAGAAAATGGATATCTTATAAAACAAATTCAATATAAAAGGACTTAGGAGACAAGAGAGTGTAACATTTCAGAAGCAATGGGACTCATGGACAGATAAAACTCTTTGAGGAAAGGGAATTGCTTCACGTTTCGTTTACGTTTTTTAATATGTTTATTTTAATCAATAGTCTCATATATATATATATATATATATATATATATATATTTTTTTTTTTTGTGTGGAAGAGGGTGAAAACAAATAAAAAAAACAATTAAATGTATCAATTAATACATTGCCAACTGGGTTACTGTTCCCCTTGTTATAGGATGTCGGAAGATGGCAGCCCCGATTGGGCACTGCTAGATGGTAACACAGTAAGTCCTATTCAGCGTGGAGTATAATGATGAAAATGTATTCTCCTTCGCAACGCTTGCAGTTTTTTTAAACACAATTACACACATTTCCCTTATGAAGTATAACTTCAATTCCAAAAAATGTTGGGACGCTGTGTAAAATGTAAATAATGAGCTTTGAATTTTTTCATGAAACATTGGAATGTCTCAGTTTTTACATCTGATATGTGTTCTATGATTTCCTGTGAATAATATATAGGTCTATGAGATTTGCAGACCATTGCATCCAGGTTTTATATACATTTTACAGTTTACACAGCCTCCCAACTTTTTTGGAATTGGGGTTGTATATTGCAAAAGTTACTAGTAACATGCGTGTCCCCGCACATTTTATATATTTTTTTAAAGTTCATACAACAGTCACACTTTAAGGCCCATTTACATAAGTTGGTGACATTGAGGGGGTGGGGGCGCGACTAAGGCCGGGCGCCTGGAGTATAGCAACCAATGACGCTGTGCACTCTGGGTGTCAGGAGGAGGGCACAAGGGGGAGCAGATACTATGACACAAGGGGGAGCAGAGATGATGACACAAGGAGGCAGACACGATGGCACAAGGGGGAGTGGAGCTGATGGCACTGGGTGGGGGACAGCTTAAGGCACTGGGGGAACGGAGCTGATGCACGGGGAGGGGGGGGGGCTGATGGCAGGGGGTCTGATGAATTTTTATAAAGGAAAACAGTCTATTAATTCATTTTTTCTATTAGAGTACTCGATTAATTGTAAAAATAATCGGTAGAATACTTGATTGCAAAAATAATTGTTAGCTGCAGCCCTAATTGCTTCCTACATCTTCCAACACCTTTCATTATATCATTAATAATACTAAAGAAATAGATGAATTATCTTCACTTATAATATGACATCCATCTATGTCCTAAAAAAGAAGGTTTATAACATAGGGATAGCCTAGCAGATAATATCACAAGGTGGATAAGCAGGTACTTACAGTTAACCAGCAGGGGTGTAGTTGACACCTCGTTGCCTCTGTGCTTGTTTGTCAGTGTGGTGGACTGCTTGATTGGTGAAAAATGTTTGGTTGTCGAGGGGGTGTAGACATGTCTGACTTGTATCCCGGGGGACGGGGAGGTGTGTATGTTGCATTCAGCTGGAAAATAAAAAAAGCATCATTAAGAAAAACTGTATGACGGCTAGTGATAACACTATCTGATGATCTAGTGTCTGCCGATCCAGTACAACAACATAGCATACCATAAGGACATCTCATGTTTGCTAACTGTTTTACAGTGAATTCTGAGATACGGGAATAAAATAGGCTTGACAAGGCTTAGGTGCATAAAAAGCTGACCAAACTATGAGTACTTTAAGGATAGATATAAAGAAAGATGGACAGACAAAAGATAACAGATAGAATAAAGTAAGTAACAGTTACCTAGGCTGTGAACAAATAAGCAATCACCCTACATGGAATCTGTCCGACACCCATGCGCTAAAAAAGAGAGAGGGCAGTAGCAAGACTAGGGTTGTTTCGGGTATCGAAATTTCGATACCCAATCGATACTTTGTACCGGTTTCGATGCGATACCGGGATTTCCATTTTTTCGATACTGGGCTGTGCTGCTGCGCAGTCTAGTATCACAGAACTTGGTTCCCTCAGCAGCACAGGGGAGAAGAAAGCAGTCTCTCCCTCACCCCTGTGCCGCCGCTGTCAATGAGGAGAGATGGGAGGAGGAGGGGCGGGCACACTGAGCCACCAATGAAAGTTAACTTTTAATACAAATACAGGAGGCGGCAGAATCACATAGCCGACACCCTGCCTCTATAACAGGGCGCTGCGATCAGCCGCTGTTAACCCCTCAGGTGCCGCACCTGAGGGGTTCACTGCCACTGATCGCAGCTCCCTGTCAATAGTTAATAAAAAGTAATTGTTAATAAATAAACAGTAAAAAAAAAAAAAACACACCAAAATATTAAGTATAAGGGTACTTTCACACTTGCGGCAGGACGGATCCGACATGCTGTTCACCATGTCAGATCCGTCCTGCGGCTATTTCGCCGTGCCTCCGGACCGCCGCTCCGTCCCCATTGACTATAATGGGGACGGGGGCGGAGCTCCGGCGCAGCACAGCGAAAGCCGCCGGACTAAAAAACCTGACATGCAGTAATTTTAGTCCGACGGCCTTTCGCCGTGCACCGCCATGCTGCGCCGGAGCTCCGCCCCCATTATAGTCAATGGGGACGGAGCGGCGGTCCGGAGGCACGGCGAAATAGCCACAGGACTGATCCGACATGGTGAACAGCATGTCGGATCCGTCCTGCCGCAAGTGTGAAAGTACCCTAAATCACCCCCTTTCCCAATTTTACATATAATATATATATATATATATATATATATATATAAATATAAACAATAAATACACATCACATATCGCCACGTCTGAAAAGTCCAAACTATTAAAATATAAAAAATAAAATCTCCTATGCGGTGAACAGAAAAAAAAAAAACTGCGCGATTCGGCATTTTTTAGTCACCTTGTCCCCCCCAAAAAATAGGATCGGACTTTTCGATTATGAGCCGGACGTTCCATAAAATGCGGAATGCACGCGGCTTTTTTTGGTGTTTTTTTTTTTTTTTGCGTGGTATCGAGTATCGCAATACCTTTTTATGGTATCGAAACCAAATCAAAATTTTGGTATCTAAACAACCCTAAGCAAGACACACCTTAGGGCACACGACCGTAGCTCCGCCGTGCCCGTATTGCGGACCGCAAACATATCTGGGCACTGGCCGTGTGTTCACCGCATCATGGATGCGGACTCATTCACTTTTTGCGCAGTGTGGACGGCTCACGCACCAATGTACGGAACGGCCACACAAACGGGAAAGAACCACCAAATAAACCTTGCCTTACAGTAGCAGATAGGGCAGAGAGAAGGGAGAGCCAAATGACTGCAAAAGCAGACTACACACAAGGTTTGTATGTAGTCTGTCATCATAGAGACATATCGGTTTACATAGGAGCTGTAGACAAAAAAGGTTCACGCTTGCTTTTCTTACTTTGACTGCTTTAGAGCCTAAAACAATGGTTACGAATATGTCCATGGCTTAAGAGAAAGTATCACGTATCAAGTGTGCCACGAGACACGCGGTTACTAACCTTTAAATAGGACGGACGCTACTTCCAGGTCGGAGTTTACTTGATCTTGGATGTTTTTACTGTCTTCTTCATTCAATGACTTGACAAAGCGAGAGCAGACATTCATGTCAAACCTATTTGGCAAAATGAATTTCATTCCCATGGCTACGTTCTGGGCCGTTCCTTCTTCTGGGTTGGACTCCATCACATGTTCCACTTTGATATCAGGCATGCCGGACAGACAGAAGCTCACACATTCTTCGCCCGACAGCTCGGCCGACCCCTCCAGATTGTTCAGGGCAGACATGGTTCACCAGCGACTCATTGACAGCCTCCGTAGTTAATTCGGCATGGTAGGATTGCACTGACCCGGATCTATCATTAGTTAGAAAATAAAAGGAAAACCAACTAAGCTGCGGCTGCACGGACATTCGGCTCAACATCGCACACCGCGGTGATGTCACTAGCTCTTATGTATATTTACTGTGGCGGTAAACGCCATCTAGTGCTTTCTGTGTACTGTCACTGCTTTAATGGCATCCCTGACAAAATTCCAAAAAACCTGCCCCCATGATCCCCACTTTATCGCTCAGCGCACAATGCAGAGGGGGTGGAAGGATCTGCGTGCATTGCTCCCATCAGGTAAAACTGTCACTGGGTTTAGGGCCACTAAACCACCTGCATGTCGCTAGGGAGTATTAAAGGGGTTCTCCAGGCTTTTAAAATTGATGACCTGTCCTCAGGATAGGTCATCAATATCAGATCAGCTGGGACCCCGCCATTCAGCTGTATTAGGAGACTGCGGGCGCAATGTCTCCCGTCTCTCTTCCTGCTGCTGCTATGTCGCACGCAGTCTCCTAACACAGATATTGATGACCTATACTGAGTATCAATATTAAAAGCCTGGAGAACCCCTATAGACAGGACCCCTACGGATACATCCACGCAGGACATCATGTGTGCCGGCAAAAGCTGCAACAAATCCCTATAAGCTGCACGCTGATTTTATTGTGGATTCCATCCTGTCCGTTCATTCTGCAAATGGAGAGTGGCCACATGTGATACAGAACCAGTGATGGAAATATGTGCAGTGTGAACACGCCCTACTGCAGCTGGGGTTAGGGGCGCGGTCAGCATTAATTAGAAGAGTCCGGAACTTATCAGCCTCCAGCGCAAGTGCAGAGAAGTGAGGAGTACAGTCCTGTCCACTGCCGACTCTTCTCCAGTAATTTATAGGTTCTTTTAAAGGGGTTCTCCAAGACCAGGACCCCCTTTTCATATGGCCAGACAGGGTGCACAGGTTTAAAAAAAAAAAACTAACAAAAAAAATACCTCCTTTCTCCCTTTTGGCACCAAGTAACAGAAGCGGAGGACAAGGAGGATCGGCGCTGGAACTGTAGACCCAGTGACAGGTAAGGGTACTTTCACACTTGCGTTAGAGGATT
Organism: Bufo bufo; assembly: GCF_905171765.1. NCBI lineage: Eukaryota > Metazoa > Chordata > Amphibia > Anura > Bufonidae > Bufo > Bufo bufo. The sequence continues at coordinate 116,407,492 of NC_053390.1, read as the reverse complement.
CCGGCAGGCAGTTCCGTTGCCGGAACTGCCTGCCGGATCCGGAAATCCGTATGCAAACAGATAGCATTTGTTTCCGGATCCGTCTGACAAATCCGTCTTTTTTTTTTGCATTTTTAAAGGTCTGCTCATGCGCAGACCGGGAAACCGGATCCATTTTTCCGGAACACTTAGTACCGGATCCAGCATTAATACATTTCAATGGATCTGACATGTGTTCCACAATTTGGGCCAGAGAAAATACCGCAGACTGAACTGAAGACATCCTGATGCATACTGAATGGAATGCTTTCCATTCAGAATGCATTAGGATAAAACTGAAGCGGTTTTTTTTCCGGTACTGAGCCCCTGTGACGGATCTCAATACCGGAAAACTTTAACGCTAGTGTGAAAGTCATTTTTTTAACCCGTAGGATACCAGCGCTGTACATGTATTGCGGGCTGATCGGACGGAAGTAGGAGCTGAGCCCACCCGATTAGCTGCAGGGGTCAAGCAGTCACTGATAGCCGGACCCCTGCTGTATGTGCCGGCATCGGTGAAAACATTGATGCCGACTCACTAAACCTTGCTCTGCCGCGGTCAGCGCTGACCGCGGCACGTGCGGGATCCTGCCGGGGGCAGGCTGGCCATTGGGTCCCTGCACTGCTGTAACGGGGACCCAATGGCATGGAAGGCAGCTCGATGCCTTCCGTGACAGCCTGTGAGATCCAGCCCCCTGGATCTCACAGGCAAACAGGCTGTAAGTGTATTACACTGGTAATACACTTACAGCCAATGCATTACAATACAGAAGTATTGTGACGCATTGTAAAGGGGATCAGAACGCATTGCACTCGCGTGGAAAAACACTGAAAAACTGAACGCAAGCGCAGACAAAACTGACTGAACTTGCTTGCAAAATAGTGTGAGTTTCACTGAACGCATCCGGAGCCAATCCGTCATGCTCGTGTGAAAGAGGCCTAATGCCAAGCGATCAAAAAGTCATACGCACCCCAAAATCGTACCAATCAAACGGTCATCTCATCCAGCAAAAAATGAGCCCCTACATAAGACACTCACCCAAAAAATAAAAACTATGGCTCTCAGAATACAGAGACACTAAAATGTGATTTTTTTTTTTTTTGTTTAAAAAAATGCTGCTATTGTGTAAAACTTTTAATAAAAAGTATACATATTCGGCTACTTTCACACCTGCATTAGGTGCGGATCCGTCTGGTATCTGCACAGACGGATCCGCACCTATAATGCAAATGCTTGTATCCGTTCAGAACGGATCCGTTTGCATTACCATGAACAAAAAAAATGCAAACGGATCCGTCCTGACCTACATTGAAAGTCAATAGGGGACGGATCCGTTTTCAATTGCACCATATTGTGTCAGTGAAAACAGATCCGTCCCCATTGACTTACATTGTGTGCCAAGACGGATACGTTTGGCTCCGCATCGTCAGGCGGACATCAAAGCGCTGCAAGCAGCGTTTTGGTGTCCGCCTCCAGAGTGGAATGGAGGCTGAACGGAGGCAAACTGATGCATTCTGAACGGATCCGCATCCATTCAGAATGCATTGGGGCTAAACTGGTCCGTTTTGGGACGCTAGTGAGAGCCCTAAAACGGATCTCACAAGCGGACCCAGAAACGCCAGTGTGAAAGTAGCCTTAGGTATCGCCACATCCGTAAGAACCTGCTCTATAAAAATATCACATCAACTAACCCCTCAGGTGAACACCGTAAAAGAAAATAAAAAAGCGTGTCAAAAAAGCCATTTTTTGTCACCTTACATCACAAAAAGTGTAATACCAAGTGATCAAAAAGTCATATGCACCCCAAAATAGTACCAATCAAATCGTCATCTCATACCGAAAAAAAATGAGCCCCTACATAAGACAGTCACCCGAAAAAAAATAAAAAAAAATATGGCTTTCAAAATATGGAGACACTAAAAATAAAATCATGTTTTTCAAAAATGCTTTATTATGTAAAACTGAAACAACCAACCAAAAAAAGTCATATTTGTCATATTTGGTATTGTCACGTCCGTAACAACCTGCTCTATAAAAATACCACATGATCTAACCTGTCAGATGAATACTGTAAATAACAAAAAATAAAAACTGTGCCAAAACAGCTATTTCTTGTTATCGTGCCTCACAAAAAGTGTAATATTGAGCAACCAAAAATCATATGTACCCTAAACTAGTACCAACAATACTGCCACCCTATCCTGTAGTTTCCAAAATGGGGTAATTTTTTGGGAGTTTCTACTCTAGTGGTGCATCAGGGGGTCTTCAAATGTGACATGGAAACTTAAAATAATTATCCCAGTGAAATCTGCCTTCCAGAAACCATATGGTGTTCCTTTCCTTCTGCGCCCTGCCGTGTGCCCGTACAGCAGTTTACGACCACATATGGGGTGTTTATGTAAGGCTACTTTCACACCTGCGTTAGGTGCGGATCCATCATTTTTATTTTATTTTTTTCATAATAATGCAAACGTTTTAAATTACACTGAAAGTCAATGGGAGGCGGATCCGTTTTCAATGGCACCATATTGTGTCAGTGAAAACGTATCCGTCCCCATTGACTTACATTGTGTGTCAGGACGGATCAGTTTGTTTGAATCACCTACTGACTAACTTTTTATTTTTAATACATAAAACTTATACTTTGATTATTTCTATTTAAAAGTTAACACTCTAAATTGATATTTAAAAATCCTCAGGATGAGCGGTGAGAGCTGGTGTATAAATGATGTATACCTCTACTCAGTATACACCACTGGATAGGATAGCTCCTGATAACGTTCTCAGGGCTTGCCCAGATTCCTAAACCTTTACAGCAACTTTATGTTTAGTTGCATGTGTGTCTCTGCTATGGAGACTCTCTACGCTCATCTGACTCTAAAATGTAAAGTGCTCCTGCTTCCCTACATGTTTCGCCGAACCTTCGGCGTCCTCAGGGGATATGCAGGTTTGCAATGGAGGGGGCGGTCCCTAGATTTTAAGAGTTCGGTTTATGGGGGTCGGGTGGATGCGGCCAATCCGGGCTATACTTTCAATGAATGGCGTGACTACGCCAATCGTATTTACTTCAGTTATCATTTACCCACGTCACCTGGTGACGTATTCTCAGACACTCCCATTTACATGCGTCACTTCCACTTCCGCCCGTGACGTGAACGGGCCTCCGATTGGTGAAGAATCCAGTCTCTATGTGGTTCCGATGCAGGGGTGTCTACGTCATTAGTCCTTTGCTGGTGACGTCCATCCTCTCATCAGGCGCTTGGGGATGACGTCTATTTACAATCGTCGTCCTGTGTTGCACCTACGCATGCGCCGGTACTTAGGATGCTTACAAATATATGTTTTCCGATATTATTCATCTATTATGTCTTATATTTGGACTAACATATATACTTAGAAGAGTTCTTCTGATCTACCTCTTGTGTCGCTCCACATTCTTTATTCTCTTAGAGCCAGGGGTGGAATAATATAGACCAGAGGAGAGAGTAAAAGGAACAATACAAAAAAAAAAAAAAAAAAAAAAAAAACAAGAAGAACAATAAAGGGGGGGGGGGGGGGGGGAGGGGAGCCCTCAATTGATTATCAGATGTTCTGTTCAGTCCAGGAAATATCTTCTATTCCATAATATGCTATACATTCTGTTAATCAACATTGGTATAAATCGAGTATTTCTTCTTATTAGGGTAAAATATTCACTCTCTATTTTTCTATACCACATACCCCTCTTATACAATATTCAATTCTTTTCCCATGTATACTCTGAAACTAATGACGTAGACACCCCTGCACCGAAACCACATAGAGACTGGATTCTTCACCAATCGGAGGCCCGTTCACGTCACGGGCGGAAGTGGAAGTGACGCATGTAAATGGGAGTGTCTGAGAATACGTCACCAGGTGACGTGGGTAAATGATAACTGAAGTAAATACGATTGGCGTATAGTCACGCCATTCATTGAAAGTATAGCCCGGATTGGCCGCATCCACCCGACCCCCATAAACCGAACTCTTAAAATCTAGGGACCGCCCCCTCCATTGCAAACCTGCATATCCCCTGAGGACGCCGAAGGTTCGGCGAAACATGTAGGGAAGCAGGAGCACTTTACATTTTAGAGTCAGATGAGCGTAGAGAGTCTCCATAGCAGAGACACACATGCAACTAAACATAAAGTTGCTGTAAAGGTTTAGGAATCTGGGCAAGCCCTGAGAACGTTATCAGGAGCTATCCTATCCAGTGGTGTATACTGAGTAGAGGTATACATCATTTATACACCAGCTCTCACCGCTCATCCTGAGGATTTTTAAATATCAATTTAGAGTGTTAACTTTTAAATAGAAATAATAAAAGTATAAGTTTTATGTATTAAAAATAAAAAGTTAGTCAGTAGGTGATTCAAGCCACGCTTTGGTCGCATGACCCTTGAAAAATTCTGCTATATATCTAAATAGCGTGGCCACCTGCTGTAGGACCCATTAGTCTGTTGCACAGGGGACGGATCAGTTTGGCTCTGCATCGTCAGGCGGACATCAAAACTATGCAAGCAGCGTTTTGGTGTCCGCCTCCAGTGCGGAATGGAGGCTGAACGGAGGCAAACGGATGCATTCTGAGCGGATCCTTATCCATTCAGAATGCATTGGGGCTGAACTGATCCGTTTTGGAGCGCTTGTGAGAGCCCTGAACAGATCTCACAAGCGGACCCAGAAACACAAGTGTGAAAGTAGCCTAAACTACAGAATCAGGGCAATAAATATAGAGTTTTGTTTGTGGGGGAAAAAATTGATTAAAATGGAAAATCTGCCAAAAAGTGCAATTCTGAAATTTCATCTCCATTTTCCATTAATTCTTGTGGAACACCTAAAGGGTTAACAAAGTTTGTAAAATCTGTTTTGAATACCTTGAGGGGTGTAGTTTCTAAAATGGGGTCATTTTTGGGTAGTTTCTATTATGTAAGCTTCACAAAGTGACTTCAGACCTGAACTGGTCCTTAAAAAGTGGGTTTTGGAAATTTTCTGAAACATTTCAAGATTTGCTTCTAAACTTCTAACGTCCCCCAAAAAATAAAATAACATTCACAAAATGATCCAAACATGAAGAAGACATAAGGGGAATGTAAAGTAATTAATATTTTTGGAGGTATTACTATGTATTATAGAAGTAGAGAAATTTAAATTTGCTAATTTTTCCAAAGTTTTTGTAAATTTGGTATTTTTTTAATAAATAAAAATTAACTATTTTAACTCAATTTTACCAGTGTGATGAAGTACAATATGTGACGAGAAAACAATCTCAGAACGGCCTGGATAAGTCAAAGCGTTTTAAAGAAGACCTTTCACCATAATAAAACCTCTAAACTGACTATACAGACGTGTAGAGCGGCGCCCAGGGATCTCCCTGCACTTACTGTTATACTTGGGCGCCGCTCCGTTCTCCGGTTATAGCCTCCGGTATCTTCATAGTTAGGCTCCACCCAGGGGAACCTGCCGGCGTCTCATTCTCCCAGGCTGTAGAGCTGGCCAATCGCAGCGCTCAGCTCATAGCCTGAGAAAAAAGGCTATGAGCTGAGGGGGATCCCTGGGCGCCGCTCTCCACGTCTGTATACTTAGTTTAGAGGTTTTATTCTGGTGAAAGGTCCTCTTTAAAGTTATCAGCACTTAAAGTGACACTTGTCAGATTTGCAAAAAATGGCCTGGGCAGGAAGGTGAAAAATGGCTGGGTCCTGAAAGGGTTAAAGGTAACTGAAAGGTGTGAATGAAGCCTTACAGACCTATCGCAGGATGCAGAGCAGGCTCACCCGGAGGACACTACAACCCCCGACCACAGGTCAGACCACTGCCAGAGCCGCAGACAAGTGCTCATATTCCCATCACTTACCGTAGATAACTGCTATTGTTATATTATTGTCCCTCGTCACTTCCTGTCTGACGTCATCAAGAAGCGCCGGGCGGCTTCACGTCCTGCTCCCCGTATTCCCCTACCCTTGGGGTCGCTGTACGATTACTGGTTCTGCCATCGGTCTCCCCGCTTCTGACGAATGGGCCAATTCGAACTATTCCTGTTCACAACATCTACCGGTCAATCCAGCCCCGTACAGTGACGTCTAATCATCGCGCCTTTACCGGAAGTACGTCATGAGGCAAGATGGCCGCTGACACGGGTGATTCCGGCAACGTGACTGCCCGGTGGTGAGGTAGACCGGACGTGTGCGCTGCTGGCCGGGGCACTGGGTAGGTGACTGGGTTTTGGACTGGTATGAATGGTCTGGAGCGCTGTTCTTATAGTGCGGTATACATTATCCTGGTAATATCGCCGGCTTTGCGCTCTGGTCACATGGTGCGGCACCGGTATCATTCTCCTGGGTAGCCAGCTGTCATATCCTCTGTCTACCGGGCTGCGGGGGCAATCCTCTGCCTGCTGGGCTCCTGGGGCAGCCCTCTGCCTGCTAGGGCTCCTGGGGCAGCCCTCTGCCTGCTAGGGCTCCTGGGGCAGCCCTCTGCCTGCTAGGGCTCCTGGGGCAGCCCTCTGCCTGCTAGGGCTCCTGGGGCAGCCCTCTGCCTGCTAGGGCTCCTGGGGCAGCCCTCTGCCTGCTAGGGCTCCTGGGGCAGCCCTCTGCCTGCTAGGGCTCCTGGGGCAGCCCTCTGCCTGCTAGGGCTCCTGGGGCAGCCCTCTGCCTGCTAGGGCTCCTGGGGCAGCCCTCTGCCTGCTAGGGCTCCTGGGGCAGCCCTCTGCCTGCTAGGGCTCCTGGGGCAGCCCTCTGCCTGCTAGGGCTCCTGGGGCAGCCCTCTGCCTGCTAGGGCTCCTGGGGCAGCCCTCTGCCTGCTAGGGCTCCTGGGGCAGCCCTCTGCCTGCTAGGGCTCCTGGGGCAGCCCTCTGCCTGCTAGGGCTCCTGGGGCAGCCCTCTGCCTGCTAGGGCTCCTGGGGCAGCCCTCTGCCTGCTAGGGCTCCTGGGGCAGCCCTCTGCCTGCTAGGGCTCCTGGGGCAGCCCTCTGCCTGCTAGGGCTCCTGGGGCAGCCCTCTGCCTGCTAGGGCTCCTGGGGCAGCCCTCTGCCTGCTAGGGCTCCTGGGGCAGCCCTCTGCCTGCTAGGGCTCCTGGGGCAGCCCTCTGCCTGCTAGGGCTAGGTCATCAATATTTAATCCTGGAGGGCCCCTTTAATGGGACAAATAATGCACATGCCACAGATTTTTTTTTTTCTGCTCCACGTCCACATCATATGAATGGGGTTAACTCCATCCACTTGTATTCGATGTGGAACGTCTGCAGTTCTCATGGATTTAGTTGTGGAATGTGTGTCTCATCCTCATCAGGTCCTGAACCTGTGAATGTAGCCTTAGATCAGGGAATGAAGCATGCTGGGAGTTATAGTTTCACACCAACAGCTGGCAAGCTGAAAGTTCTTGAATAAGGTGCCCATAGACACAGTCACTGGCTGGTTGCTAGGAGTGAGGCAGGTTTGCCAACTTTTCTCCTATATGTATGGGGGAGGGGGATCTTAATGAAACCTGTCATCTTTCTTCAGCAGTCTGTCACTTCTCTGCTAATGTTATAGGGATTTTCTGGGCCAACATATTGATTACCTCTCCATAGGTTGCATCTTAAATATGAGATTGGGGGTGCCATATGTCAGACCCCCAGCCAATCAGCTGTTACTGGCAGCTACGGGTTCAGTGGAGTGGTGGTCACCCTGGAGTGACAGACAGTCAAGCACTGGTGACGAGAGACTGTTCAGACATTGCAAAATTGTGTACAGAGTACAATGCGAATGTACAGTGTTCTACAAAATCCCATTCACATTCTGCTAAAAACGGTGCAGGTTTTGGCGTGTACAAGACTTCCTTTAGCACATGCGGCTTATGCCAGATGTGCGCGGCCGTATCCGGAGAAGAAAATTTCTACATCTACGATTTCATGTTTCAATCCAGGATATTGTCTGTGCACATATTTTGTTACTACTTTTTCTAAATCACTTTTTATAATTGTTCTAGGTGTTCAGGGAAAATAAAAGGAGACCTTCTAGTACCTTGAGCAAGGAAGATGTCATCATACAAGCCTGTGGCCGTCCCATCTTACCCCAAGCTTGGGGAGAAGATCACACAGGATACGCTGTACTGGAGGCGCTACAAGGTAACTCGTGTACAGTGTGATGAGTCAAATTCTCCTCTTCATATTTCCATCCAGGTTATTTCCCATTAGGCCTTATGTACACGACCGTATGTATTTTGCGGTCTGCAAAATGTGGATCCGCAAAATACAGATGCATCAGTTTTTTTTTTGCGGAACCATTGACTTCAATGGGTTCATGAACCACATTTTGTGGCCGAGAATAGGACATGTTCTATCCTTTGCAGAACACACCTAAGGATGCGAAATTATCGTATTATTCCAATATTTGCAAATCTGCGCTGTGTATTGTCAAGCGATTGTTTTGGCCCGTGATTTTGAGAGTTAAATGGGGTCGTCTCACTTCAGCAAAAAGCATTTATTATGTAGAGAAAGTTAATACAAGGCGCTTACTAATGTATTGTGACTGTCCATATTGCCTCCTTTGCTGGCTTGATTCATTTTTCTATCACATTATACACTGCTCGTTTCCATGGTTACAACCACCTTGCATTCCATCAGTGGTGGTCGTGCTTGGTCACGCTATGTGATGGAAAAAGGAATCCAGCCAGCAAAGAAGTCAATATGGACAATCACAATAGATTAGTAAGTGCCTTGTATTAACTTTCTATACATGATAAATGTTATTTGCTGAAATGAGACAACCCCTTTAACCCCTTAGGGACTTAGGACGTACCGGTACGTCCTAAGTTTAAAAGTAGATTGCGGCATGGCGGGGTTAATTGTGACAGGATGCCCGCTGAAATCATTCCAACCAAAAATCATATGTACCCTAAACTAGTACCAACAATACTGCCACCCTATCCCGTAGTTTCTAAAATGGGGTCACTTTTTTGGAGTTTCTACTCTAGGGGTGCATCAGGGGGGCTTCAAATGGGACATGGTGTCAAAAAAAACAGTCCAGCAAAATCTGCCTTCCAAAAACCGTATGGCATTACTTTCTTTCTGCGCCCTGCTGTGTGCCCGTACAGCTGTTTACGACCACATATGGGGTGTTTCTGTAAACTACAGAATCAGGGCCATAAATATTGAGTTTGGTTTGGCTGTTAACCCTTGCTTTGTAACTGGAAAAAATTTATTAAAATGGAAAATCTGCCCAAAAAGTGAAATTTTGAAATTGTATCTCTATTTTCCATTAATTCTTGTGGAACACCTAAAGGGTTAACAAAGTTTGTAAAATCAGTTTTGAATACCTTGAGGGGGGTAGTTTATAGAATGGGGTCGTTTTTGGGTGGATTCTATTATGTAAGCCTCGCAAAGTGACTTCAGACCTGAACTGGTCCCTGAAAATTTGGTTTTTGAAAATTTCAAGATTTGCTTCTAAACTTCTAAGCCTTGTAACATCCCCAAAAAATAAAATATCATTCCCAAAATGATCCAAACATGAAGTAGACATATGGGGAATGTAAAGTAATAACTATTTTTGTAGGTATTACTATGTATTATAGAAGTAGAGAAATTGAAACTTGGAAATTTGCAATTCTTTTAAATTTTTTGGTAAATTTGGTATTTTTTTTTATAAATACAATATTTTTTTTTTTACTTCATTTCACCAGTGTCATGAAGTACAATGTGTGACGAAAAAACTGTCTCAGAATGGCCTGGATAAGTCAAAGCGTTTTAAAGTTATCAGCACTTAAAGTGACACTGGTCAGATTTGCAAAAAATGGCCAAGTCCGTAAGGTGAAATAGGGCCGAGTCCTTAAGGGGTTAAGGCTGTATTAGACACCCCGATGCTGCAAGCGATTGTTGGGAGGGAAGCGTTCCCTCCTGGCATTCTCCAGATTGCTAGCAGAGGACACTGCTGCTATTACATGCAGTGATGTCCTTTGAAGCACGGGGAGGAGCGATCGCTGTCCCCATGCAGGACACAGCACGATCTGCTGCCTGCAAATCTAGATCTTTCAGCATGCTGAAAGGTCTGAATTGCCTGCTGATCGAGCGATTGCGCCTTCATTGGGCAATCGGAGGCAGCATTAGACTGCAAGATGATCGCTAACGAGTGTTCATAAAGAAAAACTTCCCATCTAATATACCCTTTATTCATTCTCCCTATGTAGATGCACCACACTGTGGAATAATTGCTCTTGGCACAATACGGTTATATCATTTTCCTGCACTCTCATAAAAGTAGCCCAAGCCCCCACTGATTAGCTTGAGCTTGGTTTATTTATGCAGAACAGGACAGTACTGCTTTAGATAACTCCAGCTCGGCCTTTGTGGCTGCTGGGGGTCATTCTAATGGTTCCACCTGCTAAATTAGAGCAGACGGAAGTGAGAGCTGCCTATTTTGTAATTGCAGCTCTCACTTTAGCTACTGTGGAGGGGGACAAGACGGAAGCCTGGAGTGAGAGGAGGAGGAGGATCACAAACCTTTCTCCTGTCCATGTATGGGTTTAGATCATCCCAGACATAGAGATGGCAATGATAGTCTATGGTTTCGCACTGTGACATATTGTGACACGACAGTCGCAACAAACCCATCCAAAATAGATTTTTCTGCAACTGTCGCAATCGCAGCATGTCACAGTGCGACACCAGCAGCATGTCGCGCGACAGATGTTGCAGTGTAGTTGTACCATATGTGTCGCGCGACACATGTCGTCGTGTAGCCCTAGCCTAAATTAAATGTTTGGAGGGAGGAAGAACCATTACTGGCTGAAACCTGAAGAGGTTACATTTGTAACCTAGAATGAGCCTGTTTGTTGTGACTTATCTTATTAAATGTGGCTTTTCGGTTTCTTTTTTGTATTTATTAGACTCCCGTTCAGATAAAGGAATTTGGTGCTGTAACACAAATTGACTTTTCACCTGTACAGCCGTGTAATTATGCGGTCACCGCATCTACCCGGGTAAGTACTGGCTGGTAGAGCAGCACTGGACTAGTCATATATTTACTTATGATCTTAATTTCCTTTTGAAGGTTTGAAATACTGTGCTGATATATTCATTACATATGAATGTCACATACGTGTAAAGAGTCAGCTGCTGAGGAGAAGGGCTTATCCAGGATCTTTCGTCCCTCGCCCCATTTCATTGAATTTGTATGGGCGGTGTGATCAAGTGTAATGGCCAATATAGACTAAAATGTTTATACCTGTGTTTGCAAAATGATAGTTTACCAGATGTTTGCTTGTTCAACCATCTTCTGTCCAATCTGTTTGGCCTCTTTAACAGCCTGCACAGAGCTCGCTTTGGTCATTTGCTACATGTCCCCTGCATTAGCAGCTGTACAGGGGGTCCCTGGAAGTGGAGGCTTCAGAGGGATTGATGATTTGACTATTGCTTTGTAAGCCATTTTAGCTTTTTTTGTAAGACCTTTTCAACTGTCAGACAAACGCTTTAATAATTCCCACGGTATTGAGCACTTTATGGGTCGCCTATAGTTAAAGGGGTTGTCCGGGTTCAGCTCTAAACCCGGACAACCCCTTTAAAAGTCCAGTGTCGAACCTTTTAAACTTCTTTAATCCTATTCTTGTTTCCACCCTTCAGATCCACATCTATGGCAGATATTCTCAGGAGCCTATCAAAACATTTTCCCGCTTTAAGGACACCGCCTATTGTGGAACATATCGAGGCGATGGGAAGTTGCTCGCGGCGGGCTGTGAAGACAGTGTGGTGCAGCTGTTTGATATCAATGGAAAGGCTGCTTTGAGACAATTCATCGGACATAGCAAGTAAGTGTCTCTAGTATCACGGGCAGTTATCACTACGATTTGTCTCATATCTTTAATAGTCTTTTTATCTGTTAATATCCAGTGTGGCAAAACACAACCTGTCATGTTGTTCAGTGGCTTAAAAGTTGTTGTTGTTTTTTATACTTAAAGGGGTTATCCAGGATTTCTTATTGGTGACCTATTCTCAGGATCAGCTGCTAGAAGAGGCCGGGCGTCTTCCTAGGCCACGTGATATCACTGCACATCGTTCACATCGCTGCAGCTCAGCCCCATTCAAGTCAAAGGGGCTGAGCTGCAATACCAAGCACGGCCGCTATACAATGCACGGTCCTGTGCTTGAGCCCTCCGCTCTCATCAGAGCTCCAGTGAGCACGGCGGCTCCTTGAGACAACGGATCAGCAAGGACGCGGACCCCCTGCAATGTGATAGTGATGACCTATCCTAAGGATAGGTCGTCATTATCAGTTCCTGGATAACCCCTTTAATTTCATGCAGCCACTTTAGGCCTATTTGATACAATTTTTTTCTGGCGTTTTAAACAGTTTGTCAAAAGGCAAATGTTTTTTAAATATAATGTTTTTAAAGTCCTTTTTTTTTTATTTGGCGTTGTTTTGTCAGTATGTATTCTGGAGTTTCTCAGGCCTTTTGGAGAAGCCTATGCCCAGAGTGTGCTGCTTTGTGTGTGTAGACTTTTCATTATTCTGCTATAAAGTTTAAGCATCTTGGCTGCAACTGTGACCTTAAAAAAAATAAAAACTGCCAAAGACTACGTGTCAACTCAGCCTCAAAGGGATTTTCACCACAATTGTCATTTATCATCTCTCTTCAGAATAGGCGATCAACGGGACATCCTTCATTCTGTAGAACAGAAGTCCCAAGCCCCCTATCCATCATACTGCATGACCACAATTGGGAATCTGAGTGGAGCAATGGTCAAGCATGCACTATACTCGGCTGTCTTCACCAGACCCATAGACTCTGATTGGAGCGGCACGCATGCTCCACTGAGTCTTCATTCAGACATTCGAGTGGTCGATGGGCCCCCATCCAGCAGACATTTTTATCACCTGTCCTGTGGTTAGTTGATAAAATTTGTATTGCGGGGAACCCCTGTAACATGGTGCTATTGGTTAATATAGTTGGGGCTTCTGAGTCAAAGTAAATGGTTTCTGAAGTAAGGTTTTGTTAATGGGAAAGCTCAGGTCCCTTCCCGGTAATATGATGCTAGCTATGGCTGTACAATACAATGTCGCCTCTGTGTTTCCTTAGAGCGGTGCATTTTGTGGATTTCACTGCAGATAAGTTTCGGATTGTGTCCGGCTCAGATGACTATGCGTCCAAAATCTGGGACATTCCAAATGGCATAGAAATCTCCACCTACAAAGAGCATACGGACTACGTGCGCTGCGGCTGTGCGAGTAAACTCAATGACGATCTGTTTGTTACAGGTACCTCGTCTTAAAGACTTCTTGCTTTATTTTTATTAAATGAATCCTTGCATGTATTTGTGCACTATGCCGCTAGTCTTCCACCCTACGATTTATTATATTTTCTTACACCAAGCGAAGACTGGATATGACTGAATCTGCAGTGCAGTTGCTCATCACTCAGCCGAGTATTGTATGAACTGGATGGATCCTGTCAAAGGGTGTATGCTGCTATAAAATGACATCCAACTAAAGTTATGATAAGGCTTGTTTATTAGGAGTCCTGCCTATTACTTAACATGATAGGTCACATATGACGAAAGCTTTTCTAGGATGTTAGTGAACTGCGTATACAGCAATGTCCATATATATCCAGGATCCCCTTTACAAGCGTGAGCTATCCAGGTGATAAAGAGCAAGATCTGCAAACTTGGAGACATCTGACCCCCTCAGCTTCATGAATACAATACAAACCCTGCTTGTAGATGACAGTATGCACTAATTAATGTCCACTCAGCCTGAATGCCATGATAGAAAAAGGATTGGGCATGTTGGGTTTTGCTCCCCTGGCAGAGGCTTATTGAAGCAAGTATTTGGCTGGTATAAGACTGTGTTCTCTTATTGTGGATTGGCCATCAACACATCATAGCAGCAGCTTGTCTCTCTACATTCGGCCTGCCCTATTATCAATTGTTACTTATGCTTATATAAGAAGTAATTGGAATAATAAGACCCTTTTAAAAGGCTCTACTTGAGGCAGCGGTGTCTTAGGTATAGTGGGGTGTGACGTTACAGTGATTAGCCACTAGCTGTAGCAGTGGAATAAGGGACTTTTCATAGTGGCCACCCTAATCTCAAGATTTAGGAATAATGTGCCTCCGTTGTCCTGAAATGGCTAAAAGGTCATTTATAGACACAGTTGTGTGCTGTTTATTGGCACCCCCAAGGGTAAGGCTACACGGCGGCACTGGTCACGGCCAGGAGCGGTGATCCCATAGAAGTGAATGGGATTTACACGCGAGATGCAAGAAATCCAACACTGCTGGATTACTTGTGACTAGCACGGCAATCCCATTCATTTCAATGGGATCACCGCTATGCTGGGAACCTGGCCACGACCGCTGTCGCGCAGCTCTCCATGGAGCCGTACCCTAAGGCTGCTTTCGTAAAGCTGTAATACAAATGCTGAAATGTGACTGTATCATGGTGGCAATGCTGCTGCCGTTCTACATAACAGGGTTCTGATGATCGTAGGATCCTATTTTGATCTGAGTCTTAGAACGGCTGGAGGAATGACGTTATGCTGTGTGAAAATGGCCTGAAGGCCTGATCCACAGGCAATTATGGGGAATGAACTGAATGTTCCCGATAATTGTCTGATAGTCAGCAGAGGTGAAGCTGCTTTAACATGCAGCAATTGCCCTCTAAGTAGGGGGATGAAAAATCACTACTGCGATCACTCGTCCCCATACAAATCTATTGTTTGCCAGCTGCCAGTTCCTCTTTAAACAGGGCGATGTGCTGCTGGCAAATGAGGATTTTATATGCTGCATAAAAGATGTGATCCCCAGTGAGTGAGCATTTACACCAGGCAATTATTGGGAATGTGTGTCCGAACGCTTACCCTCGACAGTTCCCCCGATCCCCAGCATGTGTATAATGGCCCTAACTCTTAATGGTCTGTAGATAATTTAGTGGACTGGTTGTTTTTTGCTGTCTGTACTTTTTATATAGACACATTCATCCCTATTATGTTGTCTCTAACTCTTATTATCGGTGTTATATCACAGGCTCCTATGATCATACTGTAAAGGTTTTTGATGCTCGAACAGAAAACAGCGTGATGACCATGCAACATGAACAACCTGTGGAGAGTGTCCTGCTCTTCCCTTCAGGGGGGCTTCTCGTCTCTGCAGGTATGGAGGTCACTTCCCATGTAGTTTCAGTCCAGCTGCCTCTCCAGATTTTATTTGGCTTGTATCTTGGCGACTAACAGTGAACTGTAGTGTTTTGTAATAAGGGACATGGATATACACTCGCCTAAAGAATTATTAGGAACACCTGTTCTATTTCTCATAAATGCAATTATCTAGTCGACCAATCACATGGCAGTTGCTTCAATGCATTTAGGGGTGTGGTCCTGGTCAAGACAATCTCCTGAACTCCAAACTGAATGTCAGAATGGGAAAGAAAGGTGATTTAAGCAATTTGGAGCGTGGCATGGTTGTTGGTGCCAGACGGGCCGGTCTGAGTATTTTAGAATCTGCTCAGTTACTGGGATTTTCACTCACAACCATTTCTAGGGTTTACAAAGAATGGTGTGAAAAGGGAAAAACATCCAGTATGCGGCAGTCCTGTGGGCAAAAATGCCTTGTGGATGCTAGAGGTCAGAGGAGAATGGGCCGACTAATTCAAGCTGATAGAAGAGCAACGTTGACTGAAATAACCATTCGTTACAACCGAGGTATGCAGCAAAGCATTTGTGAAGCCACAACACGCACAACCTTGAGGCGGATGGGCTACAACAGCAGAAGACCCCACCGGGTACCACTCATCTCCACTACAAAGAGGAAAAAGAGGCTACAATTTGCACGAGCTCACCAAAATTGGACTGTTGAAGACTGGAAAAATGTTGCCTGGTCTGATGAGTCTCGATTTCTGTTAAGACATTCAAATGGTAGAGTCCGAATTTGGCGTAAACAGAATTAGAACATGTATCCATCATGCCTTGTTACCCCTGTGCAGGCTGGTGGTGGTGGTGTAATGGTGTGGGGGATGTTTTCTGGGCACACTTTAGGCCCCTTAGTGCCAATTGGGCATCGTTTAAATGCCAAGGGCTACCTGAGCATTGTTTCTGACCATGTCCATCCCTTCATGACCACAATGTACCCATCCTCTGATGGCTACTTCCAGCAGGATAATGCACCATGTCACAAAGCTCGAATCATTTCAAATTGGTTTCTTGAACATGACAATGAGTTCACTGTACTAAAATGGCCCCCACAGTCACCAGATCTCAACCCAATAGAGCATCTTTGGGATGTGGTGGAACGGGAGCTTCGTGCCCTGGATGTGCATCCCTCAAATCTCCATCAACTGCAAGATGCTATCCTATCAATATGGACCAACATTTCTAAAGAATGCTATCAGCACCTTGTTAAATCAATGCCACGTAGAATTAAGGCAGTTCTGAAGGCAAAAGGGGGTCCAACACCGTATTAGTATGGTGTTCCTAATAATTCTTTAGGGGAGTGTACAGTATATATATATATATATATATATATATATATATATATATATATATACACATATATATACACTCACCTAAAGAATTATTAGGAACACCTGTTCTATTTCTCATTAATGCAATTATCTAGTCAACCAATCACATGGCAGTTGCTTCAATGCATTTAGGGGGGTGGTCCTGGTCAAGACAATCTCCTGAACTCCAAACTGAATGTCAGAATGGGAAAGAAAGGTGATTTAAGCAATTTTGAGCGTGGCATGGTTGTTGGTGCCAGACGGGCCGGTCTGAGTATTTCACAATCTGCTCAGTTACTGGGATTTTCACGCACAACCATTTCTAGGGTTTACAAAGAATGGTGTGAAAAGGGAAAAACATCCAGTATGCGGCAGTCCTGTGGGCAAAAATGCCTTGTGGATGCTAGAGGTCAGAGGAGAATGGGCCGACTGATTCAAGCTGATAGAAGAGCAACATTGACTGAAATAACCACTCGTTACAACCGAGGTATGCAGCAAAGCATTTGTGAAGCCACAACACGCACAACCTTGAGGCGGATGGGCTACAACAGCAGAAGACCCCACCGGGTACCACTCATCTCCCCTACAAATAGGAAAAAGAGGCTACAATTTGCACGAGCTCACCAAAATTGGACTGTTGAAGACTGGAAAAATGTTGCCTGGTCTCGATTTCTGTTGAGACATTCAAATGGTCCGAATTTGGCGTAAACAGAATGAGAACATGTATCCAACCTCTGATGGCTACTTCCAGCAGGATAATGCACCATGTCACAAAGCTCGAATCATTTCAAATTGGTTTCTTGAACATGACAATGAGTTCACTGTACTAAAATGGCCCCCACAGTCACCAGATCTCAGCCCAATAGAGCATCTTTGGGATGTGGTGGAATGGGAGCTTCGTGCCCTGGATGTGCATCCCTCAAATCTCCATCAACTGCAAGATGCTATCCTATCAATATATAATCAGTAACGCAGTGAACTGACTGCATTACTCAACGCCTTGGAGCTGGCACATAGTTCAGAGCTAATAAAATCTCTTGATACTGTACAGAATATGTGGTTGCTGTCCTCACTGGACCCCTCTCATTTCTCCAGCACTTCATGGGGGCAGCGTTTACTACAAGTTCTGAACTTGTTGTGTCACTATATGTGATGTATCCTATTACATATCCATAGGCTTCCCTGCCAATCAGCTGTTTGAGAAAGCACCGGCACCACGGCCTTCTCCATGCTTACCAAACACAGTGCCGTACATTGTATAGCGGCTGTGCTTGGTATCGCACTCGGCACCTTTGAAGTGAATGGTGCCTTTTCAAACAGCTGATCTTCGGGAGTCCTGGGTGTCGGACCCCACTGATCAGATACTGATTAACTATCTTGAGGATAGGTCATCACTCAGTATCAAAATCCCTGAAAACCCATTTAACGCGACGGTCTGCTTTATAAAAAAAAAAAAAAAGCAATGACATTTTTAGCTACTTCATGAGTGTAGCTGGAATTTCCACAAAACATCGCAGCAACCACACTGACTGGTCCATGTCAAGGTTAACTCATCTCACTTTTAATATGGTATTTTCTAATCATTTGTTTCATTCTCCTTTAGGTGGTAGATATGTGAAAGTGTGGGACCTGCTGAAGGGAGGACAGTTATTGGTGTCATTAAGAAATCATCACAAAACCGTAACCAGCCTGTGCCTTAGTAGCTCTGGTCAGAGGCTGCTGTCTGGATCACTAGACCGGTAGGTTTTAGTGTCAAAGGTTCGGGTAACATAAAGTTCAGTCAAAATATTGTTACCAGTTTCAAAATCAACATTTTTATAACATTTAAAATAATAGATTTCCAACTAGACATGTGTGCCTGGCAGTGCAACTCATTGGCATTCCCTTCTTTCGCCAATCGGTGAGGGTCCTGGGGTTGTTAGACAGTCCGATTGTAAAATCCTTTTAACACATTTGACTGGCAGGGCTTTTGGGGTGTACAGAAAAATTCAAAAAATCAGTGAGCTACTCTTAAAAACAGCTCGCACACTGCAGTAATATGCGGTCAGCAGGTACAAATCTTGATATAATCACCAGAACTAAAGGGCCCAAAAATCTCTGAAATCCAGATACCAGTAAACATCAACCAGAGGTCGGATTATGCTGATGGGTTAGATGTGTATCCTCCTAAATGTGACACAAGGCATACGTTCTCTCTGATCGGTACAGACAAAAGTCACACACTAGGGGCATCTTGCAGGAAGATGACAACTGGCTGTGAATTTTCTTTCTAACGTTACTCGCCGCTCCCTGTTCTACCCAGCTGGGCAGTACACCCTTTCTTCCCGCTCTCTCAACGTCAGACAAGTGCTACTTTCCGAATTTCGCAGCTAGAGCTTTGTTCCCTTATACTTGTGGCATGTTATGTAGCGAAAGGGTTAAATAAGAACGCTCTGTATTTTTATTGCTGGCTTGTCGTGGTGTTAGGAGTGCTGTTTTTGATAGGTGAAGGCCTCTTTGGCTATTTACTAGACCTAATCTGATTTCATACTTTTCTCCTCGTCAGGCACGTGAAGGTCTACAGCACAATGAACTACAAAGTTGTTCATAGTTTTGACTATGCTGCCTCAATCTTAAGCCTCGCCTTGGCTGTAAGTATGTAACATGTCAGATCTGTATGCTAGTCATGTCTCTTATTTCATGGGTTAACTATCGGCCTCAATGGGGCGCTGTGAGACCCTAGAATGTGCCAGTCCATGCGTGCCGCTAGAAGTGAGTGAAGAGACACTAGTATGGCCTCCTTACCATCAAGTAAAACCTATAGCCTTGTTTAGCGTTGCCTTACAGCCATTCGAGGTAACAGTGAACTGGTGTGAATGTTTTAGGAGGGGTTACACCCTTATTAACTATTGAGGTGTTTCTCTCTTCAGCCCGATGATGAAATGATTGTGGTGGGAATGACCAATAGCGTCTTGAATGTAAAACATCGGAAGCCTGAGGAGAAGAAGTCGAATGAACCTGTTGCGAAGAAACATCCCAGATACCGAATGTTTGTGAAAGGGAAGGACTACATGCCGAAACAGGTAAAGCGGCTGAAGAGCCTCCGGCATAGGAAGGCAATGGAGTCTGGGCGTATAGACAAAGCCGATTTTTCTGTGTATATTTGGGTAGAAAAGCAGTGCTTGTCAGTGCTTTGTTTTAAAGGCAATGTATGACCCTTTATTTTTTTTGCTACTGTCCGTGATTATGGGGGCAGCCATCTTGCCTGATCAACATTTAGAGAGATAATTTACAGCAGCCACACAGACCATAGTCACAATGCAGAGGAGTTGACTCATTGAGTTTTCTAGACGTGCTCTATGACCTGTGCAGAGGACATTATGCAGCGAGGGGGTGGGGGGGTAGATAAGCTTTAACCATCGCCTATTGTGAATGGAGAATCATGTGTTATCTGTCCATGTAAGCCCACCTGTGATGATAATGTGCTGACTGCTGAAAGCGATCTGTATAAAAAAGGAAGCCTATGATTGTTTAGTGTAAAAACTGCAGGATTTTAGGATTTATTTTAAATATAGATGGTGACATGGAAAACAAAAAAAGCACTGAAATATGTTTAACATAAAAATGTTACCTAAGCAATAGGTAATTTTCTGATTGAATACAGCAGTGTCCTGGATTATCTCTTCTTCTCTACAGGATGACTTCATTGTCAGTAAACCAGTAAGACAGCGCTTAAAGACATACGACCAGCTGCTCAGAGGTTTCCAGGTGTCTGCAGCTCTTGATGCTGTGCTAGAGGTAAGAGACCACAAGCTGCATTGTGCAAGCATGGCTTTGGCTTTGCGTTTTGAGCCTTCCATGGCTTGATGGACTAAAGAAAATTAAGACCTCTTACTGTCCCTGCTAAAAGACCTCTGTTTAATGAATAGGCATTGAATGATGGGCTTCAAAAATCAGGAGAGAGTTACAAAATGTAATTTGTATAGCCTTGAGAAAAGGAGTCAAAGGGGGGATATGCTCCAAACCTTTAAATATGTTAAATGGTTATGTACGGTTCAGGAGGGAAGTGTTTTTAATAAACTGAATGTGAGCACAAGAATGCGCAATCTGAACTGGGGGAGACACCAGAAGTAATGTCAGAAAACATTATTTTACTAAAAGAGCAGTGGATGCTTGGAACAAACTTTCCAGCAAGTGTGGTGAAAATAATACAGTAAGTGACTGTAAACCTGCCTGGAATAGTCATAGATCTGTCCTAAGCGGGCATAAAAAGGAAATAATATAGGGCAGACCAGATGGACCAGGAGGTGTTTTTTGGTATTCATCATATATGCATTACACATCACTGGTGCCATTATGTGGCTGTGCTGCCTAGTCCCAGGGAGAAGGCAACTGAATTAGGACATGGGAGGGGGGGGTCTTGACCTTCATTTACACAGGCACAGTGGATGTGAAGGCCCCTTTTTTACACTGTCCGATGTTCAGGCAGATTATCGCTAATGAGTGTTTGTATGAATGCTCGTTAGTGATTTTCTGCCAATGTAAAGGTGCAGCCGATTACCCGATGAACAAGATTGTTCATCAGGTGATAGAATTGTTTGTCGGCAGCATATTGTGCCGTCTAATCACGTTCTGCTGCCTACAAATAATGATTCTGTATGGGGATGGAATTAGCGATTGCTCCTCCCCATACTGTGGAGGAGATCACTGCATGTAAATGCAGGGGTCTCCTTCATTGACCAGCAGGTGCCTGCTGGGAAGGAATGCTTCCTTACCGATAACCGTTTGCTACGTTGGGCCATGTAAAGGGGCCTTTAGGTACCGGCAGCTCTGCTTGCCACTGTATCGCCACCTAAGGCTAGTTTCACACTAGCGTTTGTGAGATCCGGCAGGGAACAAACAACCTGCTGGGTCTCTCTGAGTCCAGCATTGCAGCATTTTTAGTTTGGCCAATTCTCAGCATATTTGCCAGATCTCTGCCGGCCCCCATTATAGTTAATGGGGCCGGACGGCATTCATGTAGTATTCAGAGAGACACTAGTGTGAAACTAGCCTAATTTTCTCTAGCATGCATCTCGACCTCTTCCTTCCGCTGAATGGATGGGTTCTCGGATCAGGTAATTGCTTCCATACCTTTTGTTGCAGTGACTTTATTTTTTGTGTAGCATGGTATCTTGTCCCCACAGTGTCTCTCTAGACCTTTCTATTGTATTACGTAATGGGTCTCTTTTGTCTTTGTCTTAGACTCCGGTTAGAACCGCAACCCCAGAAGTGACTGTGGCAGTGATGAATGAAATCGAACGAAGAGGAACTCTCAAAAACGCCCTAGCCGGGAGGGATGAGAAACAGCTCAGCTTAATGCTCAACTTTCTCATCAAGTACGTCAATTTACTCAATGTTCATGTGCTGGTATATGTATATAAAAAGTAAAAAATATATCCCAAATATATGGATAGGTTTGCTATTAAAGGGGGTTGTTCAGGGTTAGAAAAACACAGCTGATTTTTCTTCATCTTTGGACGGTTATGCGTAGTATTGCAATTTATCTCCATTCACTTAAGTGGGACTGAGCTGCAATACCAGATAGAAATCATGGGAATGTTCTGGTGCAAGATCTGAAAAATAGCAGCCATGTGTTTCTAAGGCCACTTTCACACTCGCGTTTGGTGCGGATCCGTCACGGATATGCACAAACGCATCTACAGATAATACAACCACATGCATCCTTTCTGAACGGATCCGTTTGTATTATCTTTACGTGGCCAAAACGGATCCGTCAATGGGGGACGGATCCGTTTTTTATTGTACCATATTGTGTCAGTGAAAACGGATCCCATTGACTTACATTGTGTGTCAGGACGGATCCGTTTGGCTCTGTTTCCGCCTCCAAAGGGGAATGGAGATGGAACGGAGGAAAACTGATGCATTCTGAGTGGATCCTTTTCCATTCAGAATGCATTAGGGCAAAACTGATCTGTTTTGGACCGCTTGTGAGAGCTCTGAACGGATCTCGCAAACGGAAACCAAAACGCCAGTGTGAAAGTAGCCTAATCCTGGATAATCCCTTTAAAGACACCATATTTGTCCAGAGAATCTCTGATATTTCCAAACTTCATCATATAACTCCTTTTGGCTTAATCGCCTGCATAATAATGAGCACTATCTTCATATATGTTGCACATAATAAAATAAACATGAAATGATTTTTATCGGCATCAGAGATTATTGCATGTGTTATAATGGATAACAAAGTGACTTTTTCTGCAGAAAAGCAGCAGTTACTATGTATATAATAAAACTGAGTACCTCTTTATTTTCACAACAGGCACATGGTAGAGCCTCGATTTGCCCCAATATTGTTAAATGTGGCAGAAAATGTAATTGGTAAGTGTGTCCTTGCATCTTAGATCACCAACACTGTTTACACTGTAAGGGGGATTCACATGTGGTGTGCCAACTACATCTGCAGAATTTACAGCCCAAGCAAAGTGGGTGACGTTTTAGAAATCTCATCCACATGTTGCAGAAAAAACCCATGGCATCAACTAAATTGAACTGCAGGCTTTCAATCCCTGCAGCAGGTCAGTTATTGCTGCAGGTTTTACTTGTCCTGCTGAGATACTGGCAGCAATGTCACAGCAAAACACAGGCCGTTACTGGCAGTTTTTGCATTGACTGTATTCGGCTAGATCTGCAGGGGCAACTTTTTCATATTTTTTTTTTTTTCATCGCTTATTTGCTTCATAAATGCAGCATTAAAATAGTTATTTCATCTAGCCGTTAATAAGGCGAGCTAGGACTTAACCCCATCCACAAGGTGGCCGGGAAATGGCAGAGCAGGCCGTTGAGTGCACAGAAGCTACGCAAATTGTGGAGTACAGTACATAGCTTGCTGTGCTACGCTGTTTGCCTAGATCCTGTGCCCTGCAGCGGCCTGTCCTGCAATATGTCGGCCACCTGGTGGTCTAGGTTTAGTCCCATCTCGCCTTCAAATGGCGAGATGACAACCCCTTTAATGACCTTTTGTATATTGTCTTCATTAAAAATTGTCTACTATTTTGCTTGTCCAGAGTATGTGTTGGTCCTTTGCCTAGCTGCTGGTAATTCTGAATCTCGCATAAATCTGTCAGATCACCTCTCCTTTTACAGATAGATCTGTCTGCCCTCACTTTTATTAGTTAGAGATAGACAGAGGCATGGAGATGATAATATATGGCAGATCAGATTGTGGAGGGAAGGGAAAGCTAACCCAGGCTGTGTAGATGGGAAGGAAAATACACAAGACAATTTGAAGGGTTAGAATCACATAGGCTGTGTGGAAGGGAATCGCATACTCCTCAGCATCGGTGACTGTCAGTTCAACTGAGATGAAATCCTTCATGATCAGTAAAAGAAGAAATCTGTCCAGGAATGAAGTTTCGCTAATACATGAGAACTAGTGAATGCAGCAGCATCCGGGACACACAGACCCCACATCCAGCATGTATTATTGGGAGAGACACCAAAGGTGTCCACACTTTTTAAATGAGGAATTGCTTAGATTTTTTTTTTTTTTTTTTTTTTTTACTCTCTTCGGAGTCACTTTACATAGAAATCTACTGAACAACTGTGTATGACCTTAAACATATGGTAAAATGTAACCAGAAACAGTCTGATTTTAACAGAGATAATAGTGTATTTGGCTGCGTGTAACATGTCCAAACCTTTTTCCTTTATTAATTTATTTTCTTCTTGTTTTTAGACATATATTCTTCTGTCACAAACCAGTCACCTGTAGTGGATAAATTATTTCTGAGGCTCCAAGACACACTGGAAAAAGAAATCAGTTACCAGGAAGAACTCCTCGAAGTTTTGGGAATGATGGACACTCTATTTGCCACTATGGCCAGCAAGAAAACAACAGTCTCCAGAGAGACCGGACCAAGTATTCCAGAGGAAAAGAACTTGATGGCAGTAAAATCCTCCTCATGATCCAGCCATATTCAGTGAACATATATTTTTGTACCACGTTTTAAGATATTTTATATGGGATGGATTGATCCAGATCGAATGTCAGCGCCGTTTTAAATCCCATGCTGCCAATTTCATCATTTTGATGGTTGAATGGTCACAACCTTTTAAAGAAAGTGTCTGAGGTGACTTCAGTTTTACATGAACTCTTTTTCTTGCATTGCTGGCCTGTACATGAATACAGGGTGAAGGGCCTTGCCCACTTCCATTCAGTTTCTTGTCTGTTGTTTTGGTTGGCACACTGCGGATTTGTGAAGTTAGCAGAGTGTCTGTCTGGTGTACAATATAGCATATTGGTATATGATAAAATGGCTGCCCTTACGCAGGTTGAGGCTATATCCATGAGCATTCACTCTTTGTGGCTAGGGCAGAGGCTAAAAGTCTTGTGATTTCTGCACTCGGCTGCAGAGCATTTGGTCTTATGGTGAACATGATGAATAACTGTCTGAGCGGTAAACACCCCTAAGGCTACATCTGCACAGGTGCCGGTAGACAAGCGGATAATCCCCACAAATTTCCGTGTGGATTTCTGTGAGTTTCTGCATCAAAATCCACATTTTTGATGAGGTTTTTCCTGCAGCTCTCACATTGAAAAGGGTAAAATCCGCACAAAGAATAGGCATGCTGCAGATTTCAAAATCCACACGACATGTTAGTTTCTGCACTGAAGAAAAAAAGCTAAGTATATATATGAGGATTGTCTAAGCCAATTCACATAGCTGATGTACTGTATTACACTGCGGTCTTTCCGCACGAGAATCTCCGTGGAAAAAACGAGCGTAATCCGCAATATATGCAGGTAGCCTAAAGGCTCATGCACTTCAGTAGGGCTGCAAAAGATGCCGACAGCACACCCATGTACCCATGTATAGAACATGTCCTATTCTTGTTTGTTTTATGGAAAAGGGCAGGACGTTCCTTTGTGTATGAGCCCTCAGGGTGCTGTTGCAGAAACAGCTGAACTGCGATACCCACCGGGCCACGCCTGTACTTGATATTGATTCAGGTTGCAAGTGCAGTTTGTAATCCACCTGTAGTGCCCCAGCCATGCCTTAACCATCTATTAGGCTCCATTCACACGTCCGTGGTGTGTTGCGGACCCGCAACACACCCCCCCGGCACCCCTATAGAAATGCCTATTTTTGTCCGCAGCTGCAGACAAGAATAGGACATGTTCTATCTTTTGCGGACCGGAAGATCAGGGCCGCGCTCCACAAATGCGGATGTGGACAGCACACTGTGTGCTGTCCGCATCCATTCCGTCCCCATAGAAAATGAATGGGTCCGCACCCGTTCCGCAAAATTGCGGAACGGATGCGGACCCATTTGCGGATGTGTGAATCGAGCCTTAGCACCTAAATAACACACAGACCGGGAAACCATTCTGAACAATACTTCATGTAAACATTATCCGTTGCCTTCATCTAAGTTTTATAAGATGTGATAAAAGATCACAGCGGGCTCTTGATAGTATGTCACAATGAAGTGCAGCGTTTTGGCAGAACTTACTACTGGGAAATTCTGATTTCAATGTCCTTTCAGACTGACGAGGGGATCAGCTGTTTCAGGGTACTACACAGTGGACAGACATGGAAGCAGAAGGCTCAGTCCACTGTGTAGTGGTCATGCCAAGGTACTGCAGCTCCGCTCCCATTCAGGTCAGTGGTGGCTGAGCTGTAGTATGTTGGCTTCAAAAACTGCACAATGGACAGCCTTGAAATTCATGCATTGTCCAGTAGAGAACTCTGTGGGAAAACACCTGAAAAAAGACACACCCAGAGCATGCTGCGATTTGAAATAAAAAAAAACAAAACAAAAAACTGTAAGAGGCCGTTCACACACTGTCAAAATGCGCAATAGTTGTTAATATTAGAGGCCATGGACCTGCTAGCTGCTTAGCTCCATTGAATCGACAGCTGCCCTGACTTCAAGCCCCTTCTTGCTTTGCTTGTGGCTTTGAACAGCTGCCCTGTAATCTTCAGTTCTGCCTCCCATTGAAAACAGTGGGAGGCAGACACCATGTGGCCTTTGGCGGAATTTTGCTGTGGTTGTCCATGCCATAATTCTGCCGGCAAGAAATGCTGTGTGAACAGACCCCTAAGGGAACTGTCTTAAAACCCCAATACAAAAACACAGGGTGTAATTCATTGTAGACCGGCAGCGTACGTTGGTCTGTGATAGCCTCCCTTGCTGCTGGAGGCTGCGCCTCATTATAAATTAGGCATATCCTTTGGCGGTCCATGTGCCTGAACTGAAAACGGGTGTAAAAGAAGCTAAATGTGGCAGGGCGACCGGCCCCGCCCTATCCTCGTCACATCCCCTTTTCGTGAAAGTGCTGGCGGAAACGGAGAAACTGCACTTGTGCAAAAATTTTGAGAAAGTGGTATTGAAATAGTTGCAGACATGCAGTTTGTACATTTTTTCAGTAATTTATTAAGAGGTGTCTTCCTCTTAATAAATTAGATGCATCTTACTACAGTCTGGAGTGATCCTGACTGGCGTGAGAACCCCAGTCTCAAATCTCCTCCTTGGGGCAAGGCCCCCCATAAATAACAGCTGATTGGGCATCGATGCAGTAGGATATCCATAAACAGACCTAAGAAACATTGGAAAAACTCAATAAAAAATTGAGATATAAGGTCAGTCCATGTGACATTGTTTGATACTTCTGGCAAGCTAAAGGGGTTTAGCCTGACAGTAGGAAATGTGATAAAAAAAAATACTTGCCTATTAAATCCCCAGTCTGTGCAGTAGCGACTGCCAAAATTTTCCAACCTGATGGTAGGCAGAAGTCTTCACTGGCCACTTTTATGTCATGGTCCGCTTAAAGGCGTATTTTGGCATTTGGACCAAGAACATTGAGAGAAGTTTGCAAGATTAATACACAAAGACAGCAGCAGGGGCGGACTGGCCATAGACCCTACAGGGAATGTTCCTGGTGGGCCGATTCCCATAGGGTCACCTGAGCCCCCCCTCTCTGCCACTGGCCGGGTACAAACTATTGGGGGAACTATAGAGGTCATTATAAGAGGAAGTCCAGGCAGCATGCTGAAGGTAGGGCTGGGCCTGGTGTTGTGGCCCACATCTCACCTGATCCCCCTGCTCCATATCCATATTAGAGACAATTGGAGGAGGAAGAGAACAAAACATGGCCACCACAGAGGGACCGCTTCTGCGGAGGTGTTCTGTGGTATTACTGACACTGCCTACTTGCATTGGCCCCATCTACTTGTGTTGCCCCACGCTCTGTCAATTTGGACCCACCTACAACACTGGGGCCACTTTTAAGTTTTTTTCAGGGACACCCTAGGTTCCCTGTTCATCAAGTGGATGACAGTACAATACTAATCCTAAACGTGTATCCTTTTTTGGTCACACTTTTGCCCCCTATGAGCCCCTTCTTGGTGCAATAACAGTGGGCTTGGCTACAGCAACAGCCCATGGGCATAGCAGGCTACAGTTTCCATCTTGCATTGCAATTCTCCTTTTCCTGGCAGCCGAAGAGCAAGTCCCCTCCCTCTTGTGCATCTCATATTGTGCTCCCTCACTGCTGAGCCATTAGCTCCCAATTACAGCCTCCTGTAACTCCCAGTGCTGGAATTGAGCATGCTCGACCAGCAATCTGAAGCTGAACTACAGGTTGTAACCCTAGGTAGTGAGCTGGAAACATCACATTTTTTTTTACCAGTAAGTGTTGACTGATTGTGTAGAAAGCTACTGAAAAAATTCATCACTATATGTTGAGTAGTTTTACTTTGCACTGCATACTTTCAATAGGAGTCAAATTTTATATACTGGAATATCCCTTTAAGGATCATTTTACTATCCTGATTTGGACCAGGAAACAGGTTGAAATTGCTTTGTAAATTTAATACATGCTTACCCTAAAGAGTCTGTACATTTGCACTAACATACATGATTTTTGTATTTTGTGCGATAGTCAGTGCATTGTGTACATAGCTGGGTGAAACCAAAAACCACATCTACCAGCTAATTAATCTTATGCCTGTTGTCTAAAGAGATTATTAAGCATTGTAAAAAAAAGCAACGTGGATTGCACCATATATACCCTCCATGCGGTATAGCCCTGGTGCGCTTAATATCTCTAAAAGTGGACCATAGAACGACACTTTTATGTATCTGGATAATTTTTCACTGATATAAAAGATGTGTTAATTTTAACGTAAATTTTTTTCCCTTAGTCCTGACAGCGGCACAAGTGGGGAGTTCTCCCCTGTGAAACTGGTAGGACAGGTGGAGTTTTTGATAAAAATTTACTACCAAGCCAGTGCTTTATCACCAAGTACACAAACAAAAAATTGGGTGGGAAAACAAATTTACGTTAAAATTAATGCTTCCTTTACGTCCTAACCAGCAGCAAAAGTGGGGACCTAGCAAAGAGCAAAACACAAAACTGTGGGACCCTCCCAATTTTATCTTTTTTGTTTTTTAAGGAGAGGGCGGCACTTAAAATGGTACGTCTAAACGCCACTCCCTCAGAGCGCCTAGAATCTAGGCGGTAATGCTTAAAGAGGACCTTTCACTACTGTAGAAACTAAAAACTAACTAGATCAGTGGGCAGAGCGGCGCCCAGGGGTCCCCCTGCACTTACAAGTATGTCTGGGCGCCGCTCGGTTCGCCCGGTATAGGCTCCGGTGTCTGCGCTCCCTCTGACTGATTTCTTGTATGAGGCGTGTCCCTTGCTGCAGCGCTGGCCAATCGCAGCGCACAGCTCATAGCCTGGCTATGAGCTGTGCGCTGCGATTGGCCAGCGCTGCAGCAAGACACGCCTCATACAAGAAATCAGTCAGAGGGAGCTGCACACACAGGAGCCTATACCGGCGAACCGAGCGGCGCCCAGACATACTAGTAAGTGCAGGGGGACCCCTGGGCGCCGCTCTGCCCACTGATCTAGTTAGTTTTTATTTATCTACAGTGGTGAAAGGTCCTCTTTAATAAAGGTGCTGTGGGAGCTCCAAGAAGCTGCAGCACAGATTTGTTCTAGGGAAGCCAAACTTTTCTCCGCATACAAAGTAGATACTGAGCTAGAAAAGCTTCATGGATTGCTTCTTTTACCCATCTAATCAAAGAAGGTTTAGGCTGGGTTCACACGGGCGTTGCGGGAAAATGTGCGGGTGCGTTGCGGGAACACCCGTGATTTTTCCGCGCGAGTGCAAAACATTGTAATGCGTTTTGCACTCACGTGAGAAAAATCGCGCATGTTTGGTACCCAAACCCGAACTTCTTCACAGAAGTTCGGGCTTGGGATCGGTGTTCTGTAGATTGTATTATTTCCCCTTATAACATAGTTATAAGGGAAAATAATAGCATTCTGAATACAGAATGCATAGTAAAATAGCGCTGGAGGGGTAAAAAAAAAAAAAATCTAAAAATTTTACTCGCCTTAGTCCACTTGATCGCGCTGCCGGCATCTCCTTCTGTCTCCTTTGCTGAACAGGACCTGTGGTGAGCATTAATTACAGGTAAAGGACCTTTGGTGACGTCACTCCGGTCATCACATGATCCATCACCATGGTAAAAGATCATGTGATGGATGATCAGAACAACAGATAAATCCCATTCTGGGATAGGTCTCAGGATTCTAGGTTTTAATCTTTTGGCTCCTTTGAGGAACCTGCTGAGTAGGGGATCTTGAGCTAAAGGGCTGCCTAAAAAGGCAGAAAGATCACTGGTATGAACTCTGAGCGTTGACTGGCTTAGACCCTTGTCCAGGCCTTCCTGCAGAAACGGTAAAATAGCTGAAAGAGGAGGATCTGAGGGTACTACCTCTTTAACAGCACACCACTGGAGGAAGATCTTGTATATCCTAATCTGGGCGATTCTTGGCGTCTCTGGGACCTGGAGGAGCCCTGGGTTCTTGAACTTCTGGGCCTACTCCGGCCACGAAAGGATTGTTGGGGGAGGGACTTCCCCTTTTTATCCGCAAGGCTCTTCATTAATTTATCCAACTCAGAACCAAAGATTCTTCCTGGTTCATATGGTAAGCCACAAAGAAACTTGGAGGCGTTATCGGCAACCCAGGGAGGCAGCCATAGGGGCCGCTGACTGGCGGAAGAGAGAGCCATGCCTTTAGCGGGTAACTTAAGGTGCTGTGTGGAAGCGTCACACAGAAAATCCGTTCCTAAAAGTAAGGCCTTTTTCACACGGGCGAGTGCGATGCGTGAGGTGAACGCATTGCACCAGGACTGAATCCGGACCCATTCACTCCAATGGGGCTGTGCACATGAACGGTGATTTTCACGCATCACTTGTGCGTTGCTTGAAAATCGCAGCATGCTTTATATTGTGCGTTTTCCACGCAACGCAGGCCCCATAGAAGTGAATGGGGCTGCGTGAAAATTGCAAGCATCCCCAAGCAAGTGCGGATGCGGTGCGATGTTCACGCACGGTTGCTAGGAGACGATTGGGATGGAGACCCGATCATTATTATTTTCCCTTATAACCATGTTATAAGTTCAGGTTTGGGTTAGGTGTTGTGTAGATTGTATTATTTTTCCCTTATAACATGGTTATAAGGGAAAAGAATAGCATTCTTAATACAGAATGCATAGTACAATAGGGCTGGAGGGGTTGAAAAAAAATAAAATAATAATTTAACTCACCTTAATCCACTTGATCGCGCAGCCCGGCTTCTTTTCTGTCTTCTTCTTTGCTGTGCACAGGAAAAGGACCTGTGGTGACGTCACTGCACTCATCACATGATCCATCACCATGGTAAAAGATCATGTGATTGACCATGTGATGAGCACAGTGACATCATCAAAGGTCCTATTCCTCAAAGAAGAAGACAGAAGAGAAGCCGGGCTGCGCGAATAAGTGGATTAAGGTGAGTTACATTTTTATTTTTTATCCCCTCCAGCCCTATTGTACTATGCATTCTGTATTAAAGGATTTCTACCACTTCGTTTTCACCTAATTAGCTTTCAGACACTAGCGATCTGCTAGTGTCTGCTCTATCAAACCATCCTAATATAACAGCTTATTGTCCTGCCGTTTCTCTAAAAAACGAACTTATATAGATATGCTAGTGAGCCTCCATAGGTGCTAACGACGCCCCCATAGCACCTAGAGGCTCATTAGCATATCTATATAAGTTCGTTTTTTAGCGAAACGGCAGGACAATAAGCTGTTATATTAGGATGGTTTGATAGAGCAGACACTAGCGGATCGCTAGTGTCTGAAAGCTAATTAGGTGAAAACGAAGTGGTAGAAACCCTTTAAGAATGCTATTACTTTCCCTTATAACCATGTTATAAGGGAAAAATAATACAATCTACACAACACCTAACCCAAACCCGAACTTCTGTGAACTCTGCGTGCCAAACGCATTACAATGTTTTGCACTCGTGCGGAAAAATCGCGCATGTTCCCGAATCGCACCCGCATCTTTTTCCGCAATGCCTGTGTGAAACCACCCTAAGGTTTTGAACTGGTCTAGCACATCAGTTCTGGAAACACCAGATTCCAGGTCCGACTGGATTCTGAGAATGCCTGGACCGAACGAAATCTGCGACCTCTGAGGAAGCAACTGCAACCGAAGCAGAGGCTGCAGCTGCGGAATAGCTGCGCCTCAGAGTACATTCAGCCCTGCCATCTAATGGATCCTGAAGGTTGCTTCCATCATCAGAAGGAACTAAGGTCCTTTTAGATAACTTGGAGATCGTCATATCGACCTTCGGAGGCGGTACCCAAAGTTCTGACTCCGACTCCTGGAGGGGAAGCATCAGCTTAAATCTCTTAGTGAGAACCGGACCCTTCTCAGGATGCTTCCATTCTGTTAGCATTAGTTTCCTTAAGTTTTCATCCCCTTTGAAGGCCTTTGGCTCCCTAGAGGTGGACGGTGGAGATTCCTCTTGCTCAACATCATGATCCCGTGATCAGATGGAGCGTAGAAGTCTTTGCGTCTTCTCGGCAGGAAAAAGGTAAGTGGCATCATCTTCATCCGAAGAGGAGGAACAGTCTTCTATAGAAATGATCGGGCCAGATTTATCATTAGCTCAAGTCAGAATAATGGAGTGAAAAAGTCGCAAAAAAATGCGCAAACGCTAAAACTGCGCACAAATTTGCGACTTTTTTCTGCTCTGCATTATGCTCGCCAGTTTTCTGAAAGTGGGCGTGTTTTCTTATGTAAATGAATCTCTAGACAGATTTACTATTGGGACTATTTAAAAAGTCGCAAAAAAATGCTCAATTTCACTCCAGTGAGGACCATGCTTATCTTATGAGACTTTAATAGAACATGTGACTTTTTCGTAAGGACGTGCGACTTTTGTAAAGCTGCTTACTGACAGATAAACTGCTACCGTCAAAACCACATTTATTACAGTCTTAAAGGGCCGATCATAAATCTGACTTGGCCAAAACTGACTTTAGCCATATGTGAAAGTGGAGTGAGCTGTCAGAGGAATGATAAATCTGGCCCGATGTCTTCTGCCATTGGTGCAGGACCTGGCGATGATACTCTGGCCCCTTTAATCTCCATAATGGAATTCCCCATAAATTTCTTCATCCAACCGAACACGTCACCCATCGTGGGTTGCGACTGGGGAGGACGGCATAAAGGACACCTATTATATTTATAGGAGTCCGGCATCGGCATCTCACAGTTGGCACAAGCAAGGTGCTTCTGTTTATGAGAGGATTTCCCATGCTGATCGCCATTCGGAGATGCCATCTGAAAAAGACTTGAAGAGTCAGTAAGCACAGAACAAGCTGAGTTCCAACTCAATGCAGGGCAGAGAGGGAGAGACTGGCGACTGACAGCGCTTTTATAGCTGACAGAACCCGCCATGGATGGCTCCCCCCCTCTGCTGGTCACTACCTTATAATTTGATTAAACTAAAAAGGGGTCCTCCCAAATAGGGTATCCATACTTGCTAGGTAAAAGAACCTGTAAAAGAAGAAAAAAAGGGGGGTGCGCGCAGCTACAAGCTATGGCCTGATGGACAGCACACCGACCCGGAAGTCGTCATCTGACGCACTTCCAGGTTATGGCGCGCGCGCAAACGCCGGAGCGACGGTCCTAGGGGCAAGACGGGAGCCAGCGTCCTAACAGCACGACACGCCGGTGACGGCACAGCGCCATCAGCCGAAGTACTGGAACTGTAGCCCACTAGTGGGGACCTAGCCAGGCAAGTAGACGGGAGCTCCGTGCTCCATCTAGGACCGAGGCAGCAGAACTCCGCATCCCCGGACAGGAAAATAAACAAAGGTCAAAAAGTCCAAGTTGGCAGCAAAAAATATCAACAAGGTAACAGGCAGCGCCGCCTGAACCTCTCCTATGTTCACAGGACAGAGAAAAAAGCACTGGCAGAAGGGCGGGCGTCCCTTTATAGGGGGTGGGTTAATTGTTTAATTAGCTTTGTAGTAAATTTTTATCAATAAAAATTCCACCTGTCCTACCAGTTTCACAGGGGAGAACTCCCCACTTGTGCTGCTGGTTGGGACGTAAGGGAAACAAATATTACCACCCAGGGGCTTAGCTAAAGGCTCATGGTCCCTGGTGCAAGAGTTCAGCTTGGGCCCCCCTTCCCTCAAACCTTCGTGCTGCATGAGGCAAAAATTGAAACTGCACCCCCCCTCCTCCATACGAAATTCTTAACCTAACCCCTTCTGTCCAGCCAGAGGTGTAACTTGCATACACTTTCTATAATACCAGTGTCTTCTTATGTGGCACAAGGGTCTTTGGGCCCCTCAGGCTCCTGGGCCCGGTAGCGACTGCTACCTCTGCACCCCCTATAGCTACGCCCCTGTTACCACGTCTGTTGTGTGATAAAATAACTAGTACCAGTACTCTTGTCCTTCAGCCAACAGCCTCAAGGTGGCAGTATGACGTCAGCAGAGAATTACAGGTTGTTCATTCCTTATACTGAAGGCACATGGACCATGAATGACCTATCATTTATTTATTTTACTCACTTCTATAGCACTGCTATATTCTGCCCAAATTTGACCAATGGTTTGTTAGCGAGGCTCCAAGACTCTACCACTGGACAATGAACTTAAATGATTGATCGATTAGAACAGTGTTCCTCGACTCCAGTCCTCAGGGCCACCTGCCGGTCATGTTTTCAGGATTTCCTCAGTATAAGGCCGCATGCACGCAGCCGTTCGGTCCCCCAACATCCGTGCAGCGGGCCGGACCCATTCAACTTGAATGGGTCCGTGGTCTGTCCGCACTGCAAAAAAATATGACGTCATATTTATTTGCTGTGCAGAACCACGGAAAGAAACACCACGGAAGCATTCTGTAGTGCTTCCGGTGTTCCGTTCCGTGACTCCGTTCTGCATCGCCCGAATTGTGGACCCATTCAAGTGAATGGGTCCGCATCCTTGATGCG
Organism: Bufo bufo; assembly: GCF_905171765.1. Classification (NCBI taxonomy): domain Eukaryota; kingdom Metazoa; phylum Chordata; class Amphibia; order Anura; family Bufonidae; genus Bufo; species Bufo bufo. The sequence goes on along the minus strand of NC_053390.1, from coordinate 116,372,641 downwards.
GGGTGCACACGGCCGGTGGCCGTGGATTGCCGACCTGCCGTTTGCGGGCCGCAATACGGCCACGGCCGCCCAACGGTTGTGTGCAGGAGTCCTTAAGCAGGTGATAATTTGTGTCCATGCATCAGGACTTACCACAGGTATTCATTCTGTGTGATATCCTCAAATCATGACTGGTAGGTGGGCCCTGAGGACTGGAGGTGAGGAACACTGTATTAGGACACACTTATAGGAGTCATCCCCCCCAAGATGTTTAGAATATGTTCTGACATCCGAATTACAATTAGCATTTTTTTTAACTAAAACCTATTAATAAAAGGATTGATATGGTTGGCACTCCTCACACATGGCTGTATCTGTTAATTTAATGGTCGAGTATGTCACTATAGTAGGAATAACAGTATTTTTTATAGCAATGTAATTTACTGTACATGTAAACAATAATAAACTAGAATGTATAAAAATAAACATATAAATAAACACATGTAGTAATATATATTATTGTGTGGACCCCACGTTTGACATTTTAATATAATGTGCACAGATGCATGTATGCAATTAATATCATACCAGTCGATTCTGAGATGGTTCACCATTTTTAATATATATTTTTGCATTTTTATACCTTCTAGTTTTTAGTGACATACTCGGCCACTGAATCAAAAGGGTTATCCAATTTCTCAAACAGCCCCCCCATGGGCCGGGCCCCTCACAGGTAATATACTTACACCGTTGCTGGTTCCCACACCGCCGCTGCTGCTTCTCCCTGTACATGGATGCGTGTACAGGGAGAATCATCACCCGCGATGCTAGGGAGGCTTGTCCCCATCCCCACCCGCCATTGGCTGCTCCCCCCAACACCGGATGTTTTTATCCGTGTACAGGGAGAAGCAGCAGCGGCGGTGTGGGAACCGGGAGCAGGGTAAGTATATTACCTGTGAGGGGCCCGGCGCATGTGGGGCTGTTTGAGAAATTGGATAACCTCTTTAACAGATATAGCCATATGTGGGGAGTGCCATCCATAATAATCCTTTTATGAATATTCAGTTTCCAGACTGAGAGAGTGCATCCCTATCCTTGCTGCTAGTATTGGGTGTAGCCACTGAATCTGGTTTCATTAAAACCTATTTGTGCTCGGATCAACTATCAGAGTGACAGTAACCTAAAACATAGCAGTAGAGTAGTGGCGGAACTGCTGTAAAGGGTACCCTAAAGGGGGCCACCCTGTAAGTAGGGATGATATGAGGTTTGGGTGGGAGGGGCACAACGCTGCTGTGAACGTAGCTGACAGGGGGGAGGGCGCAGCGGTGCTCTATATACGATGTGCGGGAGCAGGGCCGGCCTTAGGTGTTCAGGCGCCCTGTGCGAGCTAACCTTGTGGCGCCCCCCCCCCCTAAAAAAAAAAAAACACTGCTTGTTGCTGGCATCATGGCATAGGCTGGCTGACTATCCAACCAAGTAGTTACCAGCCCGCACACCCCAAAGGCCCGTGTAATGTTATACTTCCCTACTTCGTGAGATTTCCCTACCCTCGTCACTTCCGGTCGCACCGGACATGACGTGAGGAGGTGTGCAGCGCAGGCGCACAACGACAGGTTAGGGAAGTTTCACAGCAGAGTGCGCATGCGCCAGGAGTCTCGCCGGCGGTTAGGGTAGGGAAAAACTATGGGCCAGTGCGCAGGCGCAGTGATCGGATGGATGTTCTCAGCTGAACACCGGCCAACACTGCGCATGCACCGGGAGCCTCACCAGCGGTTAGGGAAGAGAAAAATTACGTACGGGCCAGTGCTTTTTCCCTACCCTAACCGCTGGTGAGGCTCCCAGCGCATGCGCAGTGTCGGCCGGTGTCCTGCTGAGAACATCCATCCGATCACCGCACCTGTGCACTGGCCCATAATTTTTCCCTACCCTAACCGCCGGCGAGGCTCCCAGCGCATGCACACTCTGCTGTGAAATTTCCCTAACCCATCGTTGTGCGCAGTGCGCCCCCCCCCAACACCCCAGTATAATAAACATTGGTGGCGCAGTGCGCCCCCCAACACCCCAGTATAATAAACATTGGTGGCGCAGTGCGACCCCCCCAACACCCCAGTATAATAAACATTGGTGGCGCAGTGCGCCCCCCCAACACCCCAGTATAATAAACATTGGTGGCGCAGTGCGCCCCCCCAACACCCCAGTATAATAAACATTGGTGGCGCAGTGCGCCCCCCCAACACCCCAGTATAATAAACATTTGCGCAGTGCGCCCCACCAATATAATAAACATTGGTGGCGCAGTGCGCCCCCCCAACACCCCAGTATAATAAACATTGGTGGCGCAGTGCGCCCCCCCAACACCCCAGTATAATAAACATTGGCGCAGTGCGCCCCCCTCAATATAATAAACATTGGTGGCGCACTGCGCCCCCCCAACACCCCAGTATAATAAACATTGGTGGCGCAGTGCGCCCCCCCAACACCCCAGTATAATAAACATTGGTGGCGCAGTGCGCCCCCCCAACACCCCAGTATAATAAACATTGGTGGCGCAGTGCGCCCCCCTCAATATAATAAACATTGGTGGCGCAGTGCGCCCCCCCTCAATATAATAAACATTGGTGGCGCAGTGCGCCCCCCCTCAATATAATAAACATTGGTGGCGCAGTGCGCCCCCCCTCAATATAATAAACATTGGTGGCGCAGTGGGCAGTGCCAATGAGGGTTAAAAAAAAAAATAATAATAATAATTAACTCACCTCCTCCAATTGATCGTCTTTTGTTCTTTCTTTATGACCTGTCAAAGGACCTGTGGTGACATCACTGTGCTCATCACCATGGTAATGGGTCATGTGATGAGCTCAGTGACGTCACCACAGGTCCTGAAGAAAGACCGGCAGCTACGCGATCAACTGGAGGAGGTGAGTTAATTTTTTTAAATTATTTTTTAACCCTCATTGGCACTGCCCACTGAGCCACCAATGTTTCTTATACTGGGGGGGCGCACTGTGCCACCAACGTTTCTTATACTGGGGGGGGCGCACTGAGCCACCAATTATGTTTCTTATACTGGGGTGTTTGGGGGGGGGGGGAGGCGCACTGTGCCACCAACGTTTCTTATACAAATACAGGAGGCGGGTGCCGGAATCAAATAGCCGGCACCCGACCTTTGTGACAGGGAGCTGCGATCAGCGGCAGTTAACCCCTCAGGTACCGCACCTGAAGGGTTAACTCAACTGCAGCTGATCGCAGCTCCCTGTCACAGAGGTCGGGTGCCGGCTATTTGATTCCGGCACCCGCCTCCTGTATTTGTATAACTTTATAAGAAACGTTGGTGGCGCAGTGGCCACAGCCCCTCCCCTCCTCCTCCTGTCTCTCTTCTTATTGGCAGCGGCGGGGGCAGCAGGCAGGTCAGACAGGGGAGGGGAGGATGGAGGGGGCGCCCCGAAGGAGAACACAAGTACAGCCTCGCCTGCCGCAGATTACATTGCGAGCTGTCGGCCGCCCAGCGCCCCTGTTACTATGGCGCCCTGTGCGGCCGCACAGCCCGCACACCCCAAAGGCCGGCCCTGTGCGGGAGCCTCCCCTCCCACAAATACGGCAACTGCGTTGCCTACACTTGTGCTCGGATCGACTATCAGAGTGACAGTAACCTAACGGATAGCAGTAGAGTAGTGGCGGAACTGCTGTAAAGGGTAGCCTAAAGGGGCCAAAAATACAAGACTCAGTAGTAGAGAAAACAAGGAACTGTATTACAATAACATTATGACAGCAAATTCTGAAAAGCCAATGACATCTCTCGTTTAGTGTTGGGTATGTAACGAGTGTAACATGGCGATTTCCAACGACCCAGTTTCTTAATAATGTGAACAGGTACGTTGTTCTTTGACGCGGCTGAGGCGGCTCCTATTCTGAATGAGTGGCCGATTACGCTTAACGGATCGACATCTAATTTAGGCAATAAGACACGTATGTACTTTAGGAATGTTTGAATGCTTAGGGGGCCGGAGTTGTATGCTAAAAGAGGGGAGTTGGGTGGAGCGCGTTTGATCAATTCCGACCATTCGTTAAAGACTGCCACTGGACACCACTTGTTACCCGTAGGGAAGTTTTTCACCTTTACGGTTTCACCTGGTCGTGTGGTTTTTGTATGATCAAGTGTAAGGACATAGTGGGAACCTTGGCATTTTAGTTGTTGTTTTTGCACAAAGGTACTGCTAGTGATAGGGCACATAAATTCCCCAGGTCGTAGGAACCCGTAGAAACATAAATACAGGGCTGTTTTGATCAAAGCGCTAGTCTTTAAACCGAAGGGGTTTGCACTTAACATTATCGAAATGGATTTAAACATTTCACCTGAGAATGGTTTCCTGGAAATCTTACTCACAGTTGATGTATTATGTATTCCTTTTAGGATTGCTCTAATAGGGTGTGCTAAGAATAAAGATGACCTGTCTGGATAGGAAATATGCCAATAGTGTTGTATTCCGGCTAAATATAACTTGATCGTTCCGTGGGAAAGTTTAAGATCTGAGTGGCAAAATGCTATAAACGCTAGTAGGTATGTGATGTGATCCAAACCCTGTTGCGGACAAGACTGTTGAAACCTAGTAAAATGGGACCAAGCTGTCTCGTAAGTTCTTGCCGTGTTCTTGGATAATGACTTCTGAATAAGAACCCTGGCTGTATCCAGGTGCCCCCTCAATCCATGACTAACAGGTTGTACGATGGTGTTGGAGTTGGTGTTGGGTCCGTTTCCGGTGAGATCTGAAAGAAAAACTGAAACTTACACCTAGACAGTGCGTCTGCTGCTAAATTTACCTTCTTTGGAATGTGTACACATTCAAAATGGAATTGGTGTTCCAAAGCCAACCAGATGAACCGCCTCATGAACGACATGAAGCCTTCGATAAGACCACTGAGGAGGAAATGCACCCATTGTTTGTCTGGATGGTCTGCCAAATAGGTAGCTAGCGCGTCCACATGTACTCTGCCTAGTCATGCCGTATTAAGGCCTTTCTGGGGGCATGCTGTCTTGGGGTGAGCCCTGAAACAATTAGCGCACAGATGCAATAACCGACATTGGCTATAAAAGCACCCTGCAGAATTAAAGTTATTGCAAATCTGTGACTTGCCTAGGTATTTGATAGGCCTGCCTAATTTGTCTACCCCTATCGTAGACTTGGGCAATACGCTGTCGGATGCATACTTTGCCTGGGAACTGCCTGCTGGAGGGTTATTAGAGGAACACCATTCTGCGGTATGGGAGTGGGAACCACAGGTGGAACAAGCGGGGGCTTTCAACCCCGCAAAATGGCGACAGAATAGCTCAGTGTCGGTAACTGACCAGTCAACCGTGTGATGGAACTGTGTGAGTAACGCTGCTGCCTTTGCGGAGAAAGATCTATGGTAATCATAGAATGCCATTCCCCCGTATTTATGGCCTAGATCCACTACTTTATATAGGTATAAATCCAATTCTTCGCGACGATTGGGGGACACGGAACAAACTACGTCCCAGTACAGGCTAAATGCCAGAACAAACTCCGTGATGCTGAGCTTGCGGTTTAATCTGACATCCCGTGACTTTAGAATAACTGATACCTCGCCACAGGCGATGTTTTATTATCAGGTACCTCATGTGTAGCGATGAGCAAAGAGGCAAGGTTCACATCCTTACCGTCTAGGATATCCTGCCTAATATTGGCCGGTATGAAGTGTGATGGCGCAATATTGGGGAAGTTTGGGGGAAGAGTTGCAGAGGTGGTTTCAGGGACTGACGGAGTCGGTGGTCTCTGAACTGCGGCGCTGGAGGTGGTGGCTCTGTTCTCTATGGCCTCAAGTCTAGATTGAAAACTAGACATGGAAGAAGCGATATTATTGATCGCGGCATGTAACTGCGTAATAGAAGTTTGTATAGTGTTCGTGGAAAATAATTCTTGGCTGGGCCCCGGTTCAGACTGTAATAGGCTAAATAGTTCAGCCTTCCTGGCGGATGCTGGGAATGGAATCCCTCTGCGTAACAGCTCCGTAGTGATCTTAGATACGGTCCAAGACCTTAATGATGGGGCGGCATCTCTATCCGACTGAAGGTCCCCGCTTGCTTGGGATGAAGCTGATCCCAGTGGATCCTGATCTTGTGGTAGATCCATCTAAAATGACACGACCCGTGTGAATCTTGTGCTAATCTATGTGGGTCAAGTGACTACTTCCCATGCACTCAGGTGACACCTGGCGTGGATGGAACTCAAGCACCGCGCCCAAGGTTACAATAGGTGCTACTTAAAAGGACAACCACCCTGTGTAACCCTTATCCACCATGTGACAACCTGTGTAACATTTGCGAACGAAAAGTACAGCCATAATAGCTAGCACTCTACCATGGGGAGGTGCCAATGCCTGCCTGTGGACTGACTGCTAAATGGCCATGTTTACTAAGACTGAAGGAATATACCCGTACTGCAGATGGCCGTGACTAGCTTGCTCATCGCCAGAAAGAGGCGACCGTCCTTGCTAGAGACAGGAGTCGTGATGATCTATAGAATGTTCCCGAGTTCGTGACGGGACCTAAAGCGAGACTGCAGACGTGACAGGCTTGTCACTTGTGCCTGAAGTCGTGACAGGACTTACATAGAGTCTGAAGACGTGACAGACCTGACGAAAGTGCCTGATGTCGTGACAGGACTTCATCATGTCTGAAGACGTGACAGACCTATGCGTGCCTGAACTCGTGACAGGACTAATTAAGTCAGCACGCACGCCGGACCTACTGGACATGTCATCCGTAGTGGTATGCGTGGTGAGATGAACAGTGGTTGCTGATTTGCTGTGAACGGAATCTATAAGGTGTATCTACTACTAACGTGGCAAGTGACCTGAACTGGAACTTATTGTTGAGTGTCCCAGCTGTGAGTATGTGTGCTTGTAAGCGTGTATAAACACATCAACGTATACCCACAGGCATACTTAGTATATGACCAAATTTTTTTTTTTTTGTGATCCTGAAGGATGGTTACCTCTAAGCACTGCAACTGAAACACCAAAATATAGAGCCTGGTCAAAACTTATTAAACCACAAACCTGGCATGAACATAGTACCTATTATATATATATATATATATATATACACACCTGTGCAAGGACTTTGGAGGAATACCGAACTATAACCAGGCTGAACCCCAGTGCGCAGGCTGACACCTGTTTAGAACAATAAATGAACATTTACACCTGGAACATGATACCAACGTGACCTATTGCAACCTCCCTTTTTTTTTTTTTTTTTTGCCAGATCTGTGGTTGTTGCATTTATATGAGTACAGACCTACAGTGGTACATTTAGACGAGCACTGACGTATGGTTGATACGCTTATATGGGCACTGATACAGTATGTGGTTATCCTATTTGTATATGGGCTGTTATGTAGTTGCTACAATTATATGGGCACTGATTTGTAACCACTATATTTATGTGCCCACTGATGTGTTTGCTCCGTTTGTACGGTCGGATTCATGTGGTTACTATTTTCCAGTACATGGCCACTGATATGTGGCTGCTACATTTATAAGAACACTAAAATGTGGTTGTTTCATTCCTATGGGCACTGTTATGTGCTTTCTACATATATATGTCCACTATTATGTGGTTACTACATTTACCCATACAGCTAAGCGTGAAATCAGAGCCGGTGTCCGCCGTTTGCATGTAGTTTAAGGCAGCTGCACAGAGCCGAATGTGCCGAGCCGCATGTAACAGAGCCAAACGCTGCCCAGACATGGGGCTCGGCTGTAAGAAGCAAGAGCAACGCTGCTGTGAACGTGATGCGAACGTAGGTGACAGGGGGGAGGGCGCAGCGGTGCTCTATATACAATGTGCGGGAGCCTTCCCTCCCACAAATACAGCAACTGCGTTGCCTACACTAATAAAAAAGAAAAAAGTTTGCTGAACTGTTATTTGGCTTCTTATAGTGCCCCCTAGTGTTCCTAATCATCCCGTTTTCAGGCATCCATCTTCTTTGCTTTTGACCAGTAGACACGTATATAATGTTTGTGTTTAGGCTAACAGTCTCCCGTGGGATCTCTGCTGAGAAGTTAACTGTACGTTAAAGACCTGTCACCACTCCTGACGTGTCCGTTTTAGTAGCTACTAGCATTCCCCATGTAATAATAATCCTGGAACATGTATTCTTAAAACTCTATGTTGAGACATCCCTCTTTAATTCCTGCTCGAAGTTTAGAACTGGTTATTACCAGTTGGGGGTGTGCACTGATTGGACACCATCTGACTGGGCAGGGACTCACCCCCAACTGGTAACACCCAGCTGGGCCGGTATTCATGAATTTATATACAGAAATTCTAGCTCAATCTAGAGTCCTAAGAATAGGAGCACCAGAGTTATCAGATGGGAAATACAAGTAGTTACTAAAACAGACAGTTCTGATATCCTAGTTACAAATTAATTTGTGTGATAATCCCTTTTAGAGGTATTTCGCGGGCAACAGATTAATCATTCATGTTTGTTTGTTTTTTACCAACTATTGGCCAAAACTGTGAAAATTACCATTATAGCTGACATCTTCACAAATTGCAGTCAACAATTTATTTCCAATGACGTCTGGAAATTGAGTTGTTTTTCGCACAAAAAGTGGCAAACAAAAACAACAACAAAAATATACAATATGACCTAGAAAGTATAAACTCGCTATTAGGTCAAGTTATGAATGAGTGACAAAGTTGTTGGATGAGCTTTACCATCTACTGTGAGCTTTCCAGAGCAAATACCGTACTTCTGAAGATAATACAACTAAAAGTAGTACTTTGCCCCTCAACAGAGGTCCTGCTAACTAAATACCAGTGTCACAAGGTTTCTGTTCAAGGTTTCTAGTCACATAAATCTAAAGGAGCACTGTGCACCATTGCTAGGGAACTCTTGTAGATCAGAGACCTTCACCAGTGTCATTAAATTAGTTTCTTTTTTGTTTTGTTTTTTTATCACAAGTTAATCTTTCATCACCACTGTTGTATTGTGTCAAGGCCCGTTTGACTTTGAAGTTTATTTTTGGTTGTCTTGTGTAAAATCAACTGGATCAGCTGTGACCAAACAGGGCTAAGGGCCCCGAAGTAACGTAAACATTTGGTCTCTCCAGAGCAGATCTTGGAGTGGTCCTCAAATAGGTAACTTATGTCCTCCTTGGTTACTTTTTTAACTATTAGGCCCCTTTCACACGGGCGAGAATTCCGTGGGGGTGCAATGCGTGAGGTGAACGCATTGCACCCGCACTGAATCCGGACCCATTCACTTCAATGGGGCTGTGCAGATGAGCGGTGATTTTCACGCATCACTTGTGTGTTGTGTGAAAATCGCAGCATGTTCTATATTCTGCGTTTTTCACGCAACGCAGGCCCCATAGAAATGAATGGGTCTGCGTGAAAATCGCAAGCATCCGCAAGCAAGTGCGGATGCGGTGTGATTTTCACACATGGTTGCCAGGAGATGATAGGGATGAAAGCAACCCCGGACCCCATTAAAGTGTATTCACTGTATTATTTTCCCTTATAACATGGTTATAAAGGAAAATAATAGCATTCTTAATACAGAATGCTTACAAAAATGTGGCTTTAGGGGTTAAAAAAATAAATAAAAATTAACTCACCTCATCCGCTTGTTCGCACAGCCGGCATCTTCTTCTTTCTTCTTCTTTCAGGACCTGCAAAAGGACCTTTAATGACGTAATGGTGAGCGCGGTGACATCAGCCCAGGTCCTGCTGAATGAAGATAGAAATCATGGTGAGCGCGATTATGTCATCAAAGGGCCTTTTGCAGGTCCTGAAAGAAGAAGCAAGAAGACGATGCCGGCTGTGCGAACAAGCGGATGAGGTGAGTAAATTTATTTATTTTTAACCCCTAAAGCCACATTTCAGTAAGCACTCTGTATTAAGAATGCTATTATTTTCCCTTATAACCATGTTATAAGGGAAAATAATAAAATTAATTGAACACCTAACCCAAACCCGAACTTCAGTGAAGAAGTCCAGGTTCGGGTCTGGGTACCACATTCAGGTTTTTTTTCACGCGCGTGCAAAACGCATTGCACTCGCGTGGAAAAAACAACATCGGAACGCAATCGAAGTCAAAACTGACTGCAATTGCATGCCTACTCACAACGCATCCAGAGCAAATCCGGGATGCCCGTGTGAAAGAGGCCTTCTAGTTCTCTTAACAGGTTCTAGTGCAGTACCAGCGTCAGGATGGTGTCACACACAGCTCTTTGTGGCAGTTTTTTTTTAGCCCAAACCAGGAGTGGATCCAGCAAAAAGGAGGAGTAGAAGTCCATCTTTTATATTTCTCATCCCCTTACAACCCACATATAGCTTTGGCTCAAAAAACTCCATCAAAACTGCCACAAAAAGGTATGTGTGACCCTCTGACTGTCTCCTTCTGGATTAGTAGAAAATGAGAAATCAATTATGTCCAGGGAGGTGAAAATAAAGGTCATACCAGAGGCATTTGAGAACAGAGGTCTAATCTCTCTACTGTAGACAGGGTGGTGTTCTGAGACAGTAAATACTTGCAAAGTTGACTTCTAGAGATAAGGATACTCTATAGAGAGGCCGAATTATGTCTGTCTAATCAGATTTTTGGTAAAGTTGATTCTGCTTGTTCCATCACTTGCAGAAAGTATGGATCATACAAGTTGGTATTTGCCTTCACGCTAATAACATTGTCCCTGCTGAGTATCACCATGTTGTTTACCCATGATAGTGTGACATCATGTCACAAGTGTGTCTTCCGCAGCACCGTGTTCTTCTAGCTGACTTGCACCTTCCTTTGAGAGAGGAACCAGTGATGACCACAGCAAGAAGAGGTGACACACGCTGGTTTACCATAACTGAGTCCAGAAAATGTCATTGTTGTGGGGTTCACTGATTCTCGTCACTTCCACACAAGCATCATGAGAGTGCCCATCTGCATTCTTGCACTTAGGCTCAAACAATCAGAGGAAATTCAGCAGAAGTTGACAACATCATGGACAGACATTAAGTAAAAAGCAAGGAAATGTGGTGCACAGTTTTAAGCAACATTCCTGGCTGTACGGCCATTTCCTCAGTTCTTAGTGAAAATAAGCTGCAGGAAGATGAACGTTGCTGACATTGTAGCTGGCAAAGGAAAGGTGTTTTGTCTCCTACAGGACATGTGTTGCATGATATTCATATCTTCATATTATATTTTATAGATGTTCTAAGCTTCAGTACAGAGATATCCCGGTGCTCCACTAGGATTAGTAGAGATTCCAACCAAACCTAACTTTTTCATTTTTGCTTCTGTATGTGAACATGAATGTGTAGATATTGTGTAGCTTATTGTTTATATGGTAATGCTTATTTGAGAAAATATGTTCTCCACTGGAAACCATGGTACAGTTTACAAACAGAATTGACGTACATAGAGATAGGCCTCATTACATGGCGTGACAATCAGGGAAATTATCGGGAAGGAACATTCCAAAGAATACCTGCGCTGTGGAAAGGTTGTCTGCATTATTGAAGCAGACACCTAAATCATCATTTCTGGGCAGCAGATCGTGCTGTGTAAACAGGGATCTGCTGCTAAAACTATTATTCTCTATGGGACGAGTGATCACAGTAGCTAGTTCCCATACAGAGGAGATGATTGCTGCAATGAGCAGCAGATTGTCGGGAAGCAAGCGTTCCTTCCCGACAGTCAGTTGCGCGCTCAGTGGAGGAGACCGCTGCATTTACATGCTATTGCGATCCCTCGTCCCTCTACAGAATCATTGTTTTTGAGCAGCATATCGCTGTTTAGACAGCACGAACTGCTGCCCAAAATCATAATTTAGGTGCCTACACGAACTACACTATCCTCCGATGAATGGGCGCCACCGTTATAGGGGCAAATTGTTAGGAACGAGTATTTGCAGGAAGGGTTGTTCTCGATAATCTGCCTGATTATTGCAAGGTGTAAATCCACCTCAACTCTCACCTCCTCTGACGAGCAGGCAGTTATCAGGAATGAATGGTTCGTTCCTGATAATTGCCTGCTGAATTGGCCCTTGTAAAGGGACCTTTACAACCTGTATTATAGCCCACGGCAACATTCACAAATCTTCAGGAGGTTCTCTGGGCTACAGACATTGATAACCTATCCTCAGGATAGGCAGCTACTCAGTGGTGGTGCTAGGTATGAGACCCCCACCAATGTGTTATTGATGACCTGTGGATTATGTCATCATTAGCTGTATCCCAGAGAACCCCTTTAACCCTTTCAACCCCCTGGCCAGTTTTCACCTTCCTGCCCAGGCCATTTTTTGCAAATCTGACATGTCTCTTTATGTGGTAAAGTCCATGCCATTCTGAGATTGTTTTCTCGTCACATATTTTAGTTCATGACAGTGGTAAAATTCAGTCAAAAAATTTCATTTTTATTTATAAAAAAAATACCAAATTTACCAAAAATTCCAAATTTACATTTCTCTACTTTTATAATACATAGTGATAACTCCAAAAATAGTTATTACTTTACATTTCCCATATGTCTACTTCATGTTTGGATCATTTTGAGAATGACTTTTTTTTTTGGGATGTTAGAAGGCTTAGAAGTTTAGAAGCAAATCTTGAAATTTTTAAGAAAATTTCCAAAACCCACTTTTTAAGGACCAGTTAAGGTCTGAAGTCACTTTGTGAGGCTTACAAAATAGAAACCACCCAAAAATGACCCCATTTTAGAAACTACACCCCTCAAGGTATTCAAAACTGATTTTACAAACTTTGTTAACCCTTTAGGTGTTCCACAAGAATTAAAGGAAAATGTAGATGCAATTTCCGAATTTCCCTTTTTTGGCAGATTTTCTATTTTTTTTCAGTAACAAAGCAAGGGTTAACAGCCAAACAAAACTCAATATTTATTGCCCTGATTCTGTAGTTTACGACCACATATGGGGTGTTTCTGTAAACTGCTATACGGGCACACGGCAGGGCGAAGAAGGAAAGGAACGCCATATGGTTTTTGGAGGGCAGATTTCACTGGGATAATTTTAAGTTGCCATGTCACATTTGAAGACCCCCTGATGCCCCCCCTAGAGTAGAAACTCCAATAAAATGACCCAATTTTGGAAACTACGGGATAAGGTGGCAGTTTTTTTGTACTATTTTAGGGTACATATGATTTTTGGTTGCTCTATATTACACTTTTTGGGAGGCAAGGTAGCAAAAAATAGCTGTTTTGGCACCATTTTGTTATTTACAATGTTCATCTGACAGGTTAGATCATGTGGTATTTTTATAGAGCAGGTTGTTACGGACGCGACAATATCAAATATGACTACTTTTTTGGGTTGTTCGTTTCAGTTTTACATAATAAAGCATTTAGTATCTCCATATTCTGAAAGACATTATTTTTTATTTTTCTTATGTAGGGGCTCATTTTTTTGTGTATGAGATGACGGTTTGATTAGTACTATTTTAGTGTGCATATGACTTTTTGATCGCTTGGTATTATGCTTTTTGTGATGTAAGGTGACCAAAAATTGCTTTTTTTGACACACTTTTTTTTTACGGTGTTCACCTGAGGGGTTAGGTTATGTGATATTTTTATACAGCAGGTTGTTATGGACATGGCAATACATAATATGCATACTTTTTTTTATTTATTTAAGTTTTACACAATTATATAATTTTTTAAACCAAAAAAGATCATGTTTTAGCGTCTCCATATTCTGAGAGCCATAGTTTTTAAATTTTTTGATCGCTTGCTATTACACTTTTTATTTTGTTTTTTTTGTTTTGTTTTTTACAGTCTTCCCATGAGGGATTAGGTCATGTGGTATTTTTTTATAGAGCAGGTTGTTACGGACGCAACAATATCAAATATGACAACTTTTTTTTTTCACATTCAGCACAATAAAAGCATTTTGGAAACAAAAAAAATCAATGCCTTTTTGATCGCTTGGTGTTGCACTTTTGGTGATGTAAGGTGACCCCAAAAAATGTTTTTTTAGCACAGTTTTTATATTATTTGTTTGACGGTGTTCACCTGAGGGGTTAGGTCATGTGATATTTTTATAGAGCCGGTATTGTAATGCATTGGCTGTAAGTGTATTACCAGTGTGATACACTTACAGCTTCCTGTCTGTGAGATCCAGGGGGCTGGATCTCACAGGCTCTCACGGAAGGCATCGGGCTGACTTCCCTGGGCAGCAAGTCACGTCCCCCTGCGCCGTACACGGCGCTGGGCAGGAAGGGGTTAAAGAGATCGGTCGTTTTCTGTCTCGTGTTGATGAATGTGTTCGTAAGATGACTATAGGGCTCTTACTAATATAGATTGTGTTGATATTCTGCCCAATTTTCTATATTTCATAAGGAATGCCTCTTTGTTGGCAAGTCTTTTGTGCTGTCCACACAGAGGTCTTGTTCATAATATGGCTGCTGATCACTCAGCCTCCTCCATTCAATTACACTGCACCTGCCAGATGAACTTGCACTGTTGGGAGTTTAATGCAAGTGCAGTGTGTTAGAATAGAGGAGGCTGAGTGATGTGCCTTGTCACATGACCCTTCATCAGCGGCCATCTTATGGACAGGACCCATAGGCGTCGCTACAGGGGGAGGGGCCTAGGTTATTCCTTGCAGCCCAGACTTCATGTAATGGTGTGTGCCTGTTCTATATAGCCCATCATGGCAATGCACACCATTTTCACTGTGTGCATTGCTGTGGTGGGCTCGGAACAGGTACCCACCATACTGGCCACAGCGTCCTGACGTTACCCAGTGTCAGGATGTTCCTGTGCGGCGCACCCGTTGGCCCCGCCTCCTTCCTCATGCCGCGCTGCTACTGGAAGAGGAGAACATGTGCAGCTCGGCAAAAGAGGAGAAAAGAAGAGGGGACGGCATCTTCTTGGACCTAGCCCCCCAGCCCCCTCCAAAGTGTTTAAGTGGCTGTGCCGCACAATATACAGTATACCTCTACACTGTGTAGGGGTTATACTGTATATTACAGCATGGCCCAGGGGTTATATTGTCTGGCATGGTGTAACCTCCATGCGATTGCTGTACAATATTCATTATATTTCATACACCATGCCGTACAATATACAGTATAATCCCTGTACCATGCTATACAATATACATTATATTTCATACCCCATGCTGTACAGTATACATTATAATCCATACACCATGCCGTACAATATATAGCATAACCCCACAGTGTAGGTGTTATACTGTATATTGTATGGCATGGTGTATGAAATATAATATAATGTACATTGTATAGCATGGTGCAGGGATTATAATGTATATTGTATGGCATGGTGCAGGGATTACACTGTATATTATTATAAAAGGAGGCAATCATATATGGAAAGGATGGGGGCCATGGACTGGGGGTACTATGGGGGTGGGGGACACTATACAAAGGAGGCAATTATATATAGAAAGGATGGAGGCCATGGATATGGGGGTGGGGGGACATTATACAAATGAGGCAATCATATATGAAAAGGATGGGGGCCATTAATACAATAATAATACAGAGGGGGCCATAATTATTACAATAATACAGAGCGTCCATTATATATTAAAATAATACAGAGGGCAATATACAGTCAGGTCCATAAATATTGGGACATCAACACAATTGTAAAATTGCTGGCTCTATACACCACCACAATGGATTTGAAATGAAACGAACAAGATGTGCTTTACCTGCAGACTGTCAGCTTTAATTTGAGGGTATTTACATCCAAATCAGATGAATGGTGTAGGAATTACAACAGTTTGCATATGTGCCTCCCACTTGTTAATGGACCAAAAGTAATGGGACAATTGGCTTCTCAGCTGTTCCATGGCCAGGTGTGTGTTATTCCCGCATTATCCCAATTACAATGAGCAGATAAAAAGGTCCAGAGTTCATTTCAAGTCTGCTATTTGCATTTGGAATCTGTTGCTGTCAACTCTCAAGATGAGATCCAAAGAGCTGTCACCATCAGTGAAGCAAGCCATCATTAGGCTGAAAAAACAAAACAAAGCCATCAGAGAGATAGCAAAAACATTAGGCGAGGCCAAAACAACTGTTTGGAACATTCTTAAAAATAAGGAACGCACCAGTGAGCTCAGCAACGCCAAAAGACCCGGAAGACCACGGAAAACAACTGTGGTGGATGACTGAAAAATTCTTTCCCTGGTGAAGAAAACACCCTTCACAACAGTTGGCCAGATCAAAGTCAACAATCAAGAGAAGTGTCAAAGTCAACAATCAAGAGAAGACTTCACCAGAGTGAATACAGACGGTTCACCACAAGATATAAACCATTGGTGAGCCTCAAAAACAGGAAGGCCAGATTAGAGTTTGCCAAACGACATCTAAAAAAGCCTTCACAGTTCTGGAACAACATCCTATGGACAGATGAGACTAAGATCAACTTGTACCAGAGTGATGGGAAGAGAAGAGTATGGAGAAGAAAATGAACTGCTCATGATCCTAAACATACCACCTCATCAGTGAAGCATGGTGGTGGTAGTATCATGGCTTCGGCATGTATGGCTGCCAATGGAACTGGTTCTCTTGTATTTATTGATGATGTGACTGCTGACAAAAGCAGCAGGATGAATTCTGAAGTGTTTCGGGCAATATTATCTGCTCATATTCAGCCAAACGCTTCAGAATTCATTGGACGGCGCTTAACAGTTCAGATGAACAATGACCCAAAGCATACTGCAAAAGCAACCAAAGAGTTTTTTAAGGGAAAGAAGTGGAACGTTATGCAATGGCCAAGTCAATCACCTGACCTGAATCCGATTGAGCATGCATTTCACTTGCTGAAGACAAAACTGAAGGGAAAATGCCCCAAGAACAAGCAGGAACTGAAGACAGTTGCAGTAGAGGCCTGGCAGAGCATCACCAGGGATAAAACCCAGCGTCTGGTGATGTCTATGCGTTCCAGACTTCAGGCTGTAATTGACTCCAAAGGATTTGCAACCAAGTATTAAAAAGTGAAAGTTTGATTTATGATTATTATTCTGTCCCAATACTTTTGGTTCCTTAACAAGTGTGACGCACATATGCAAACTGTTGCAATTCCTACACCGTTCACCTGATTTGGATGTAAATACCCTCAAATTAAAGCTGACAGTCTGCAGGTAAAGCATATCTTGTTCGTTTCATTTCAAATCCATTGTGGTGGTGTATAGAGCCAAAAATGTTAGAATTGTGTCGATGTCCCAATATTTATGGACCTGACTGTACATATGGGCACTAGGTCTTTTATCTAGTGGCACTACAGAGGGTCATTGTAACTACATGGGCACTGCAGCGGGTCTCTATAAATACTTGAACCACTATAGGAGGTATTATAACTACTGCAGACAGTATAGGGGACTTTATTATTACTGCATGCTCTTATAGGGGTATGGTAAAGAGGGGTCTTGTTACTGCTGGGGGCACTATCATTGAGCACATATTAATGAGGATACTATTGGAGGTACTGTGGGGCAGTGTTCCTCAACTCCAGTCCTCAGGGCCTACCTGCCGGTCATGATTTGAGAGTATCCCACAAAATGAATACCTGTGGTAAGTCGTGATGCACTGACACTAATTGTATCATCTGCTCAATACTAAGGAAATCATAAACACATGGCCGGCAGGTGGTCCCTGAGGACTGGAGTTGAGGAACCCTGCTGCTATTAACATTAAGGACAGTTTGGGAGCATATTATTATGGGGGACTATTTGAATGGAACTAGCTCAGTATTGGAGGTAGCAGCAGGATGACAGTGTTTAGGCACCAGGAAGGGGAGGATGATAGTAAAATGAGGAATCTAAAAAAAAATCTGTAAAGCTCTGCAGAGACGAGACACGGCTAAAAGAAGGTGTCATGGCGGTCTAATCTCCGAATGAAGACATTGAGGAAAGTCTACATGACAGGAGATGTCACTGGATGTAAGAGGTATGTGCTGCTGTATTCTCCTGTATATTTCGTAGCAATGTATGTAATGACCATCCAAATATCTGTTTCACGGTAGGGGGGGGGGGGGATATAGAATTTGGCCCACACTGCCTCAGCCCGGCCCCAGACATCAGGTCACACTGTGTGTGTTCTGAATTCTGCGGCCTCACACCCATCTACTACATTATCTGTACTCAGAGAGTTATCACCGTGTTATCTGTGGTGTTACATAGGATTGCAAGAGACATCTACTACATTATCTGTAAAAGGGGCGTGGCCACAGGTGGGGGGGGGGGGCGCAATACTTGGCTTGCCCCGGGTGCTGGCAACCCACGCTACGCCACTGCCCGCTGATTCCCCTTTAAAACGCTGGTTGCCGCTAGTACAGCGGCGATCTGTCAGTTTTGCCAAACTGAAAGTACTGCCCATGCTGCCCACCCGCTTCACTACGGTCTCCTCGGCAGTCGAAAGCCAAGTGAATCTTCCCCCGCCCACCTCAGCTGCTATTGGCTGGGAGGGAGAGGGGAGCACTGCCATTGGCTGCCTGTGTATTTCAACCTAGCAGGGCCTGCAGAGGCAGAAAAGAATGCGGCTTGGGCATTTAACATCAGGAAACATCAGGTATCCCTGCATACCGCAATACTCTTGTATTTTGTAATCTTATTTATATATACTTATTTCGGTTTTTTTCAGTAGTATTGAGAAAGTGGTGAGTGGTGAGAAATATTAGTGCCCCCCCTTTTGACTGTGGTATCTTATGTGCCCCCCTATATATTGTTCCTTGAGTCGCCACTGACAGGACCTCTATGCGGACAGCACCAAAGATTTGTCCAACAGTGGAAAATGGCTTATGAAATATAACAAATGGCTCACAAAATCAACAAAAGCTATATATTTAGTGCCATATATTCATCTTACCTACATATTGGTCACAAGTAGCCAGAAAGTGGCCAACCCCTTTAAAAAGAAAAAAAAAATTTACCCACCTTTATTGCTGCTTCAGTGCCTGAACAGAGCTGGTTTGTGTTTTCTTGTAGAGGCAATTTACTATTGTTTTCCCAAATTTTATATTAGCCACTGGTGACATCAGCAACATTATCTGCGGTATTTCTCCTGTGTAACGTTTACACATCCCAAATACCTATGACATTCCCTGTAATTTTATATTAGCCGCTGCTGACATCAGCGACATTATCTGCGGTATTTAGAAACATAGAATGTGTCGGCAGATAAGAACCATTTGGCCCATCTAGTCTGCCCAATAAACTGAATACTATGAATAGCCCCTGGCCCTATCTTATATAAAGGATGGCCTTATGCCTATCCCATGCATGCTTAAACTCCTTCACTGTATTTGCAGCTACCACTTCTGCAGGAAGGCTATTCCATGCATCCACTACTCTCTCAGTAAAGTAATACTTCCTGATATTACTTTTAAACCTTTGCCCCTCTAATTTAAAACTATGTCCTCTTGTAGCAGTTTTTCTTCTTTTAAATATTCTCTCCTCTTTTACCTTGTTGATTCCCTTTATGGATTTAAACGTTTCTATCATATCCCCTCTGTCTCGTCTTTCTTCCAAGTTATACATGTTAAGGTCCTTTAATCTTTCCTGGTAAGTTTTATCCTGCAATCCATGTACCAGTTTAGTAGCTCTTCTCTGAACTCTCTGCAAAGTATCAATATCCTTCTGGAGATATGGTCTCCAGTACTGAGCACAATACTCCAAATGAGGTCTCACTAGTGCTCTGTAGAGCGGCATGAGCGCCTCCCTCTTTCTACTGGTAATGCCTCTCCCTATACACCCAAGCATTCTGCTAGCATTTCCTGCTGCTCTATGACATTGTCTGCCTACCTTTAAGTCTTCTGAAATAATGACCCCTAAATCCCTCTCCTCAGATACTGAGGTTAGGACTGTATCACTGATTTTATATTCTGCTCTTGGGTTTTTACGCCCCAGGTGCATTATCTTGCACTTATCAACATTAAATTTTAGTTGCCAGATTTCTGACCATTCCTCTAGTTTTCCTAAATCCTTTTCCATTTGGTGTATCCCTCCAGGAACATCAACCCTGTTACAAATCTTTGTGTCATCAGCAAAAAGACACACCTTACTATTGAGGTCTTCTGCAATTTCGCTGATAAAGATATTAAACAATATGGGTCCCAGAACAGATCCCTGAGGTACCCCACTGGTAACAAGACCTTGGTCTGAATATACTCCATTGACTACAACCCTCTGTTGTCTGTCCCTCAGCCACTGCCTAATCCATTCAATATGGGAGTCCAAGCCCAAAGACTGCAATTTATTGATAAGCCTTCTATGTGGGACAGTATCAAAAGCCTTACTAAAGTCTAGATAAGCGATGTCTACTGCACCTCCGCCATCTATTATTTTAGTCACCCAGAATAGGCAATAACTAATTGATCCGTGAAGATCCAACCTCGGGGACCCCCATAATCCTGATAGTGGTCCTGTCCAATCTGATGGAGCTGCAGGTCGGGCATTAGCCCTGCCGCTTCATTCATTCTCTGTGGGACCACCGGAAATAGCCAAGAGCTGTACTCGGTCCTGTGTGTTGCAGAAAAGCCATAGTTTCATCACAGATTTCATTTATTGCAATGCAAGTGAATCCATTGTCAAATCAGTAATGAAATCTGCAAGTAACACAACAGATTTCATTACAGATTCTAGTGCAGAAATTCATGTGGATACAGGGGAACAGGTGAATCCCCCCGGGGGGCCTGACAAAGGTGGGCCCCCAGCACAGCATCTCAACCAGCCTATATCCATATGAGAACTTAGATTATTTAA
Source organism: Bufo bufo (assembly GCF_905171765.1). Taxonomy (NCBI): domain Eukaryota; kingdom Metazoa; phylum Chordata; class Amphibia; order Anura; family Bufonidae; genus Bufo; species Bufo bufo. Next base: position 116,351,896 of record NC_053390.1, on the reverse strand, counting down.
CAAACTACCCAGTTTATTTTTACACATGCATCAGGTAACTGAGATGACTTCTAGGTATAGCCAACAAGTATTGTCTTTCCCCAGGGCCCAAACTTCTCGAACTTGTTGGACCCCCACAATCAATAATTTTGAGTATCTTATTGCTGCCTGGCGCTGTGTGGGCAAGTATTTGCATATAGTTATACATTGGGCCCTCAGAATGAATATTACTGGTGGGCCCTAGGCACCCAGTCCCACACTGCGTGGATATACCTGTGGAAAACATACTCAATGTGTGAGAAAATGTCCTCTTTCTCCATTTAACACTCACAGTTTCTCTCCCTGCCTCTTGCATCGATCACTTACTTAAATTTTTTCCATCACTTTATACACTGCTTGTTTCCATGGTTACGACCACCCTAACAATCTATCAGTGGTGGTCGTGCTTGCACACCATAGGAAAAAGCACCAGCCTATGAGAGCTCCCACAGTCCTGGCCAGTGATTTTTCCTATAGTGTGCAAGCACGACCACAGCTGCTGGATTACATGGTGGTCGTAACCATGGAAAGAGCCGTGTACAATGTAATGGAAAAATGAATCCAGCCAGCAAAGGAGGCAATATGGACAATCACAATTAGAGATGAGTGAATTTCTCAAAAAATCCATTTGGCTGGCTCGCCAAATTTTCCGAAATGATTCAATTCGATCCGAATTTATTTGCGGCGAATAACGTTAAAAAACTAATATTTCCTGGCTGCAGAGAGCCTGTATAGTGGTGTAGAACACTGTGCCTTGCAGTAACACGCATGGGGAGTCTGCTTTGGTAGTGAAAAAATACATGCACATGACAGACGTCGCTCTTGGAATCACTGCACACTTCACTTATTTGGGCAGTTATGGGGCCAATACAGACCAAATAAATCAAGAGTGAACTTAGCCTTACAGGTCGATGTTAGCGCCAGGTATAAAGAATCATGCAGAGGCCCCACATCCTACTGTAGCGTGAAATAGTGCACTCCTTTTACACCCTCGTCAGCTGATTCCACATAGGTGTCTACAGAACCTGTTCTATTAAACGATTCCTGACAGAGAGGAGAGGGTGTCAGCAGTAAGTTTTGTGTTGACGTCGCTGATTATTTTGCCCTTCCTCTGATCCGTCAGAACAATAACCCCCCAATGTCTGTGGAGCGTCCGCCTTCACTCGGTCAGCATTTGGTCAGTAATCCAAAAGTATTGCTAAAGCCCAAAATAAAAGGAGTGGATTTAAAACAGAGATGACATGTGAATGGAATATTTGCAGGTCTTCTGTGTTTTGTACCCACTCCCGCTTTTGGTTACCAAATCATAAGCCAATTCTGATGGGACCATACAGGCCTTACAACTGCTACACAGACAGGATCTGTTGTGCGTCTCATTTTTACTTCCTTCTGACAGATCAGAAGAAGGGTCAAATAAATTATGATGTCAACCAGGCCAAAAAGACAAAATAGTGGCCCAGTCATGGAGTGGGGAGGGTGGGAGAACAGCTTGAGAAGTCCACAGAGTAGCCCAATGACATAGTGTTGAGGTAGCAGCAGCATGAGAAGACCACAAAGTGGCCAAGTGACATAGTGGGGAGGTGGCAGCAGCAGCATGTGGAGACCACAGAGTGGCCATTTACATAGTGTTGAGGTGGCAGCAGCATGAGGAAGCCACAAAATGGCCCAGTGACATAGTGTTGATTTAGCAGCAGCATGAGGAGACCACAGAGTGGCAAGGTGACCTAATGTGGAGGTGGCAGCAGCAGCATGAGGAGGCCACAGACTGGCAAGGTGACATAGTGTGGAAGTGGCAGCAGCATCAGGAGGAGGCCACAGAGTGGCACAATGACAGAGTCTGGAGGTGACAGCAGCATGAGGAGACCACAGAGTTGTCCAGTGACATGTGGGGAGGTGGCAGCAGCATGAGGAGACCACAGAGTGGCCCAGTGACATAGTGTTGAGTAAGCAGCGGCATGAGGAAGCCACAGAGTAGCACAATGACAGAGTGTGGAGGTGGCAGTAGCAGCATGAGGAGACCTGAGTGGTGAGGTTGCAGCAGCATCAGGAGACCACAGAGTGACCCGGTGACAGAGTGGAGAGGTGGGTGGCAATAACAGTACCCGCTGACAATGGTGGGTGTAAGAAAAAGCACTTGGCATCAGATGTGTGGCATCAGGCAGGTGGCAGCTAGAGATGTCGCGAACATAGAATTTTCCATTCGCGAACGGCGAACGCGATTTTTCACAAATGTTTGCGAACGGGCGAACCGGGCGAACCGCCATAGACTTCAATAGGCAGGCGAATTTTAAAACCCACAGGGACTCTCTGGCCACGATAGTGATGGAAAAAATGTTTCAAGGGGACTAACACCTGGACTGTGGCATGCCGGAGGGGGATCCATGGCAAAACTCCCATGGAAAATTACGTAGTTGACGCAGAGTAGGGTTTTAATCCATAAAGGGCATAAATCACCTAACATTCCTAAATTGTTTGGAATAACGTGCTTTAAAACATCCAGTGTGTGTATACGATCAGGTATGATGTTGAATCAATCAGGTAGTGCAAGGTTTACGCCCGCTTCACAGTGACAGACCAAACTCTGACAGACCAAACTCCCCGTTTAACGCACCGCAAACAACCGCAAACAGTCTATTTGCACAACCGCAAACTCCCCATTTGCACAAGGTTGGATACCAAGCTAGCCATGTCCCGTTCCTTGTCCTCACTGACGTCATTGAAGGTCTCTTCCTCCAGGTGACAAGAAGCCCCCTGGGACGCCTGCTGTGGTTGGTCTTCCACCTCCTCAAAGCCACCTTCCTCCTCTGACTCCTCTTTTTCAGACTCCTCTCTCTGCGTTGCCGCAGGTCCAGCAATCGACGACGACAAGGCTGCTTCTGGTGGTGATGGTGACCACAACTCTTCCTCTTCATGCTCATCTACGGCCTGATCCAGCACTCTTCGCAGGGCACGCTCCAGAAAAAACGCATATGGGATGAGGTCGATGATGTTGCCTTGGGTTTGACTGACCAGGTTTGTCACCTCCGCAAAAGGACGCATGAGCCTACAGCCATTGTGCATGAGCGTTCAGTAACGCGGCAAAAAAATACCCAGCTCCGCAGAGGCTGTCCTCTTGTTTAAATTAAAAAAAATCTGTTCTTAACAGTTTAATCTCTGTTTTGTCCCCTATCAGGGGCCGGTGTATGGAATAGATTTTTGGAACCGGGAGATGGAAAAAGATGCTTGGTCGGTCCTCTTACTTCCAATTTGGGGCACTGCGCGTACGCCTTGCAATGTACTGTGCCACCAGATATGAGTAGTACTATTCCTATCAGTTTAATCCCTGTTACGTCCCCTATCAGGGGACGTGTATCGAATAGATTTTAGACAACCGCAAAGAGTTGTCAATAGTTGACACACTTATGACATAAATTTTATTCCTCTATGCGTCAATCTTGGTGTAGTGATGACTGTGCTCGTGCGCACGTTTGGGAGATTGCAGGCGATGGTTTTTTTTCAAAGCCTATGGTCGTGCTGAGGTAGTTCAGTGACAGTTAAGTGACCCAGAAAACAATGATTCTGCAGTGTGGGCCCATTGTTGGCCTAGTAGGCTTTAATGATCATCTTAGATGATCACAAAGAAAATTAATGTTTTTTCTATGCAAAATTATCCAGCCGATCGCTTTTGGTCTGTTCACAATGAAGCAACGACCTTATCATCTGGGGTGTGCCAACATTGCTATTGCCAACACACTCATAGAGGTGATCGCTTCATTGTGATACGCAAGCCCCTTCACCACAACAAGGTAACGATCACGAAGGGGAATTGAAGTTCTATCGCAAATTGGGATAGCTCAGGCCATAGGTCAAGCCTGCACACCCAGTAGTCAAGGGGTTCATCGCTCCTCAGAGTGTTGATATCTGCAGTTAAGGCGAGGTAGTCTGCTACCTATCGGTCGAGTCGTTCTCTGAGGGTGGACCCTGAAGGGCTGTTGCGATGCGTAGGACTTAAAAAGCTCTGCATGTCCTCCATCAACAACACGTCTGTAAAGCGTCCTGTCCTTGCCGGCGTGGTCGTGGTAGGAGGATTACTTTCACCTCTTCCCCTGTTAGATTCCCGTTGTGCTGTGACATCACCCTTATACGCTGTGTAAAGCATACTTTTTAATTTATTTTGGAACTGCTGCATCCTTTCCGACTTCCGGTAATTGGGTAACATTTCAGGCACTTTCTGCTTATACCGGGGGTCTAGTAGCGTGGCCACCCAGTTCAAGTCGTTCTCCTTCAGCCTTTTTATACGAGGGTCCCTCAACAGGCACGACAGCATGAAAGACCCCATTTGCACAAAGTTGGATGCTGAGCTACTCATGTCCCGTTCCTCGTCCTCACTGATCTCACTGAAGGTCTGTTCTTCCCCCCAGCCACGTACAACACCACGGGTACCAGATAGGTGACAACGAGCACCCTGGGTTGCCTGCTGTGGTTGGTCTTCCTCCTCCTCCACAAAGCCACATTCCTCCTCTGACTCCTCTTCCTCAAACTCCTCTTCCAGTGTTGCCGCAGGTCCAGCAAGCGATGCTGATACGGCTGTTTCTGGTGGTGATGGTGACCACAACTCTTCCTCTTCCTCTTCACGCTCATCTACGGCCTGATCCAGCACTCTTCGCAGGGCACGCTCCAGGAAGAAAACAAATGGGATGATGTCGCTGATGGTGCCTTCAGTGCGACTGACTAGGTTTGTCACCTCCTCAAAAGGACGCATGAGCCTACAGGCATTGCACATGAGCGTCCAGTAACGTGGCAAAAAAATTCCCAGCTCCACAGAGGCTGTCCTAGCACCCCGGTCATACAAATACTCGTTGACTACTTTTTCTTGTTGGAGCAGGCGGTCGAACATTAGGAGTGTTGAATTCGAACGTGTCGGGCTGTCGCAAATCAAGCGCCTCACTGGCATGTTGTTTCGCTGCTGGATATCTGAAAAGTCCGCCATGGCCGTGTAGGAACGCCTGAAATGGCCACACACCTTCCTGGCCTGCTTGAGGACGTCCTGTAAGCCTGGGTACTTATGCACAAAGCGTTGTACAATCAGATTCAACACATGTGCTATGCACGGCACATGTGTCAACTTGCCCAAATTCAATGCCGCCAACAAATTGCTTCCGTTGTCACACACCACTTTGCCGATCTCCAGTTGGTGCGGAGTCAGCCACTGATCCACCTGTGCGTTCAGGAGTGCTGGTCCGGTGTGACTCTCTGCTTTCAGGCAAGTGAACCCCAAGACGGCGTGACACAGTCGTATCCGGGATGTGGAATTGCCCCTGGGGAGCTGGGGGGTGCAGTTGATGTGGAGCAAGACGCAGCAGCAGAAGAGGACTCAGCCGAGGAGGTTATCAAAGAGGATGGAGTAGGAGGAGTAGAGGAGGTGGCAGCAGGCCTGCCTGCAAGTCGTGGCGGTGTCACCAACTCCTCTGCAGAGCCACGCATTTCATGCTTGGCAGCCGTCAGCAGGTTTACCCAATGCGCAGTGTAGGTGATATACCTGCCCTGACCGTGCTTTGCAGACCAGGTATCAGTGGTCAGATGGACCCTTGCCCCAACACTGTGTGCCAGACATGCCATGACTTCCTTTTGCACAATCGAGTACAGGTTGGGGATTGCCTTTTGTGAAGAAATTTCGGCCGGGTACCTTCCACTGCGGTGTCCCAATAGCTACAAATTTTTTGCAGGCCTCAGACTCCACCAGCTTGTATGGTAAAAGCTGGCGGGCTAAGAGTTCAGACAAGCCAGCTGTCAGACGCCGGGCAAGGGGGTGACTTTGTGACATTGGCTTCTTACGCTCAAACATGTCCTTGACAGACACCTGACTGTGGGCAGATGAGCAGGAACTGCTCAAGGCGAGAGACGGAGTGGCGGATGGTTGAGAGGGGGCAAGGAGGACAGCAGTGGTTGACGTAGCTGAAGATGCTGGACCAGGAGGAGGATGGCGGCTTTGAGTTTGTGTGCTGCTTTTACTCATGTGTTGATCCCATAGGCGTTTGTGATTTGAGATCATGTGCCTTCCAAAGCAGTTGTACCAAGGTGGGTGTTGGACTTCCCACGACTCAGTTTCTTTTGGCACAGGATGCACTGCTGAGCTCTGCAATGATGGCATTCTGGGGGTGGCAACAGCATGCGTTGATTGGCGTGCTGTCTGGCTGACCCCGGGTGCCGATGCATGCTGTCTGTGCCACTAGCTCCTTGCGACGACCTCCTCCTGCTTCCAACTCGTCTCCTCCTCCTCTCTGTCTCCCCATCTGAACTTTCCCCCTGTTCTTCTCTTCGAGCGGGCACCCACGTGACATCCACGGACACATAGTCATCATCAACTGCTTCACTTGTATCTGACAACTCAGCAAAGGAAGCAGCAGCGGGTACAACATCATCATCATCACACCGTACGTCCATATGTGTAATGCTGCCTGACTGAGACATATCACTGTTATCTACATCCTCTGGCAATAATGGTTGCGCATCACTCATTTCTTCCAACTGATGTGTAAATAACTCCTCTGACAGATCAAGTGAAGCAGCTGTGGTGCTAGTGTTGGTGGTGGCGGCAGGTGGGCGAGTGGTAACTTGAGAGGTGCCCGAAGCTGAGCTGGAGGAGGATGGTGCGCCAAGGTTCCGAGCGGAAGCTGTAGAAGATTGGGTGTCCTGTGTTAGCCAGTCAACTATGTCCTCAGAACTTTTCGAGTTCAGGGTACGTGGCCTCTGAACACTTGGCATTATTCTAGGGGCAAAGGGAATCACAGCACCACGACCACGACGGCCCCTGCGAGGTGGCCTGCCTCTGCCTGTCATTTTTTTAGATTAGTTAAGTTGTACTATGCGTGCAAGCTACTGTGACACCAGATATGAGTGGTACTGTGCACTGGCAGAAGTTGGCAGAGTAGACTCTGTAAGGGGTGGAACATATGTGATGTCATGATATGGGCAGATCATCTGATAAGGGGGGGGGGCACCAATTTTTATCTTGCCTAGGGCGTCAAAAATCCTTGCACTGGCCCTGACCGCAAGATGACACCAGGAGCTCAGGACTCTCAAAGTGACCCCTGCTACCACGCCCCCTTACTCTGCTGTGACCTGTGCCTGCGCCAGAAACATTTAGGCCTGTGCCCCTCCCCTGTGCAGGGATTGTCACTTCTCTGTCTCACATACTGTTAGATCAAATAAATAAATAAAAAGGAAATTAATACACCTCAAAAAAGGCTGTAATTTTCTTACTTCACCACAGAATGGCTAATATGCCCCTTTTTTCCACTAATACACCCCAAAATATCTTTAGAACATATAACTGTCCCGTTGAACGGCAAATAATACTTTTTGTTTTCTACTAATACACGCCAAAAAAGGCTGTAATTTTCTAATTTCACCGCACAACGGCTAATAAGCCCTTTTTTTTGCACTAATACACGACAAAAAATGCTTTAGAACATATAACTGCACCGCTGAATGGCTAATAAGATGTAGAAATATTTCCTAATAATACACCCTGTTAATGGCTGTATTACACAGCACTTGCACCCAAATAACAAGAATGGTTTGCTGGAATTACAGAGGTATCATCTATTGCAAACCTGAAAGCAGCAGCATAATAGCAATTTGGATCCCCAGTCAGTGCAGCAAGGTGTAATAGGATTGTTCCTATTACCCAGGCTGTAAACACCCCTATTGGACTCTGTTCTCCTTTTATAGTGTGGAATAATTTCTCCATATCCTTTCCCTACACTTATAATGATATTTCCCTGAACTTCTATTCAGCAAAATAAAAGTTTTTAAGCCTTTCCTACCACTGTCCCTAGCGCCTGCTAACGTCTCTCCCTGCCCTAAGTACACTGGAAAATGGCTGAATCCAAGATGGCTGAGACTATTTATAGGGCAGTGACATCACAGGGGCTGGCTGGCTGCTGATTGGATGCATGCTTGGCATTGTGGGTGATCCCTCGTTCCCAGAGTTTTTTGCTTCATGTCCTAACATGTGCAGCAGCCATTCGTTACCACGAAGCATGAGGAAATTTGGATTTGGTGCGAATAGAATTTTTCCTGAAATTCGGATCGAATTCCAGTTCGTCAACTTCGATTCGCTCATCTCTAATCACAATACATTAGTAAGTGCCTGGTATTTACTTATCATACATGATAAATGCCATTTGCTCAAGTGAGACAACCCCTTTAATTAAAATTCTGTTTGAAGTCCGATTTAGATTAAAGGGGTTGTCCTATTAGTGATATAAAAAATTTAAATCAGACATCATATAGCACATGACAATCTCTTTCTAACAAAGCTAGAACCAGCCCTGTACCTCACATGGATCCAGAGCTCTCTCATTCATGGCTCTGCTTGATTCAACTGGCATGCTCAGGGGTCATGCTCTTTCTCAGAGGATGCGTCCTTTTTGGGGGCATTGTCACGGACGTTCCCGCAACAGGTGGCAGGAGATCGGTGAGACTAGCAACACGTGGTTTGATCTGACAGGTTTTCCTTGTGGAGCAATAGGCATCTGTGTTGTTTCTGGTAATGGCCACACCCCTTGCCTTAGGTGTTGCTAATGTGGTCATTTAACCTTCCTTATTTATTGTTGTTTCTCCCACAATGCTGTGCGGTTTATAGCTTCAGTTTCAGTTGTGGATAGCTGGTGTGTGGATCTCGGCGGAGTTCCTGGTGCTTCCATTGCTCCTTTGAAGTTAAGTCTTTCCTTTCCCTTTTTGTATTTTGTTTGGGTTCTGTGTGTTGCATTTCCCTATTGTTTGTATTAGGCCTGAAGGAGACTCCCGTTCGTCCTTCTTTTTGGAGAAACAGGTAGTCTCGTCTCTGCCATTAGTGCCAGGGTCCTATACCTCTGGTGTCTGTTCATACTGGTAGTCAGTCAGGATTTTGGTTAGGGTTTTACTAGGAGGTGTCCGTCTTCCTTCCCTAGTTCTCAGGCCTGATTCCCTGTCCCCCCCCCCCCCCCTTCCCTCTCATGCTCGGTGTGGTGTTTCCCTCCCACACCGAAGCGTGACAGGCATGTTCTTTCTCAGAGGATATGTCTTTTCTAGGGGCATGTACTTTCTCAGGGGGCATATCTTTTCTGCTGCAGCTGTCTCTTCCTGTAACTGTCACAGCTTCGAACAGTAGATAGGGATGGTGGCAGTTGAAGGATGGAACGTAGCATGTGTGACCACCTGCGCTATGTTACTGAGGTGGACAGGCAAATAAGGATCATATACAGCAGGTGACGCTATACAGATAGATTTCAGTGAATAACTCAGTGACTATGCTGAATATTTAATTACATACAATTATAAAAAATAAAACTCATATACTGGTGCTGGTTTGAAAAACGTTCAATATTTTTCATGAGACAACCCATTTAGGGGAAAAAAATGTATCTAATCAATATTAGCTAGTAGAATTTACACAAATAATATATATATAAATCGGTTTTGAATTTCTTCTTGGATATTATAAAATACATTTATTTTCTGGTGGAAATAAACAAATCCATTCCTTATTCCTAAAATTCCTGCACCAAAATGCTGCCCAGCCTGTGGGAGGTCAAATGCACTACAACATTGTAAAAGTATTTTCTATAGAGAATTATTTCACTGTATCTTTAAAGGATAACTGTCATATTTTTTTATTTATTTTTTGCTCAAGTGTAGGGCAAGTGATAGGTAACAATTTTGCAATAGACTTTATTTAGCCAAAACATTTATTTTTGGTAGAAAACTGGGGCTGAAATGGCTAATAGGTGACAGATGGCCCTTAGCAACGCTCTTTTGAAGAGTGCTGCTAAGGGCCATTTCAGCCCCAGTTTTCTACCAAAAATAAACGTTTTGGCTAAATAAAGTCTATTGCAAAATTGTTACCTATCACTTGCCCTACACTTTAGCAAAAATAAAAATGACAGTTATCCTTTAATCAATTTATAAAGACTGCGTGGAGATATGTTTGCTATATTATTTTACTATCTACCATGAGATGCGACAGTTCCATGGAGCATAATCATTTTCTGGATGCTGCTTTTGTGTTAGATAAATGCTGAACTTTCCTAAAACCAAGCCAACAAAGAAACCTTGTCGAATCCATCAGAGAACTGAGTCATGTCTGGTACACTGTTGTTACATTCCAGACATACTGTATGACTATCACAGAGACAACTGATTATAGTCCTGTCTTATAAGTAAGCACCACAGATGATGACTTTAAGGGCTTGTAAATAACAAGTCCTTAAAGGGGTATTCCAGTTACCATAAATATAACTTATGTTTTAGACTAATTCATCATCAATAATTACCTAATATAATGTAAATTTGACATATTTACCGTTTAGTAGTTATAAAAGTTTTCTTCCTCTGCTTCCTACTTATAAATTACCATGGCATCGACCTGTAGTTCTAAGCCTTTGTTAGGTCGAGCATGCTCAGTGTGTTGCTATCAATTCTCTAGCTAAATGTCTTGTGAAACAAAGGGCGTGTTAGTGTGTTGGTGATTGGTGAGTAGAGGGGGCGTGACTGGACTGTATATCAGGCAGCCAATCAGTAAATATCAACACTCACAGCAGGAAAGCTAGGGATTGTGGGGATTGTAGTATTTGAAGTTTTGTGAGGGAAGATCAGGCGCCATTATACTCTCAGTGTGTTGCAGGCTCACACAGAAGCTAGACAAATGGATTGCAAGGTAAATTGAAGCTCTGGTTATATGTATAGGTATGGGTTCTGGTTGGGTCACAGCTCACAGCCTTAATGCAGTCTTTCAAAATGTAAGTTACTTTACCGCAATACCCCTTTAAAGGGATTGTCCCACAAAATACTTTTGTAAATGGATGTAATTAAACATTTAGTATAGTCAGTGAGTGATTCAATAAAATGTATCTGTACAAAATTGTATCTGGCAAAAAAACAGGGAAACTAGAGTCCCGACACCCTCCCCTCTTCAGAGCAGGGGGTTCCTGGTTTAATGCTTGTGTTCTCCCATTGACTTCCATTGTGGTCGGGTGCTCTGTAGAGCACCCGAGCATCGGGAAGTGTTCTACTCGAGCACACGAGCACTTTGGTGCTCGACCAACACTAATGATTACATTTGCCACAAATAAGCCACAGGTCATACTGTATATGCCTAGCTTATCATTGTCATCAGGAGTTGGACTAATCTTCTGTCCCTTCTATCTTTTTGGTATGGGAATGTTTCCTTGGTTTGTAGTCTGTTTAGGCAGGTGCTAGAAATTCATCTGTCTTGTACTTAACTTGCAAGCCCAGGTGAAAACACTCAGCATTATTACATTTCTTCTCGTGTTACAAAGAAGTGTGAGACTTTTACAAAAACACAATGCACAGCTTCTAAATAACAGTGCCTTACAGTATTACACATTCATGCATATCTTTTGTATTTTACAATTAGCGCTGCTAGCAGGGATGTACAGATGGTTCTTAAAGTAGCAGGATTCTCACATTTCCCTGAGAATATAAACTCGTACGACTTTATCACTGCCTATCTTCTCCGGCTCCCCAATCTACCTGTTTCCTTGGAAGGCTCTAATCTGAGTCACTTAGCAGCAGCCGTGGAACAGAGCCAAACTCAGGTCTAAACCAGTCATGTGTCAAGTGCTCAGTGACAGAACCTGGGCATGGATAGATGGCTGCACTGAGTTTTACACACTCAAGACAATATTTTGTGTCCTTAATTAAATGTTTGGTATCTAAGCTTGTATTTTACAAGTAGCTTTTTGCAGGTTGCATAAGTTTTAGGCAGGGTATACAAAGAAGAACATGGATTAATTTGGTACAGTACCTAAAGGGGTTGTTTCAGCAAATGGCATTTACCATGTAGACAAAATTAAAAGGGCTTTCTGAGATTTTTGGAAATGAGCAACGTATTATCACGGTCGGCGTGACTATCACATACGTGACACAGAGGGAGGGAACGAGGAAGGCCCTGCCCAAGTGAGAGGGAAGGTGGTGACCCCTGACTCACCTTGCGGCTGGCACCTGGCTGCCCTGACGTCCCTAGACGGGTTCCTCACCCGTACGCCGATCACGTGCCTAAAGCCCTGGCTTTCCCAGCTGAGCCCTAGATAGTGAACAGGGCGGTGGGAACACTAGTCCGCACCACTAGCTCTAAAGGAAAACACCAAGGGGAGGACAGACAATACAGACTCAACATATAATCCCAGGTGGGCGACAACAGGAGACAACAAGAAGTCCAACAGGGATCCGGAGGGTAGCACTCTGGAACGACAACCAGGATTCACAACTCCAGTGGGTCAGTATAGATGTCCAGGCAGGAAGCTCTATAACTGGCAACTAGAGAAGTGTGAGGGGAGAATATAAGGAGGTTGGGAGTGGCAGACAAGAAACAGCTGAGGAGGAGAAGCTACGGATCCCTGAGAGAGACAAAAAGGATAGCAAGGCAAACACAGAACACAATCAATAAGAAACAACGTGATCTTTAGATATAGAGCGCGCAGCCACCCGCTGCGACTTCCTGACCCCGGGTATAACGGAGTCAGACGTGGCTCTTGATACCCTCGTGACAGTACCCCCCCTTTCACGAGGGGCCTCCGGACACTCAGGACCAGGTCTCTCCGGATGAGAGGCATGGAAAGTCTGAATTAACCTGTTGGCGTTTACCTCTGACGCTGGAACCCACATTCTTTCCTCGGGACCGTAACCCCTCCAATGCACCAGATACTGAAGAGAGCGGCGGACCCGACGAGAATCAACAATTCTGGCTATTTGAAACTCCAGATTACCATCCACAATAACAGGAGGAGGTGGCAGCGGTGATGGTTCTAGAGGTGGAACATACTTCTTGAGTAACGATTTATGGAAGACGTTATGGATCTTAAAAGTCTGAGGTAGCTCCAGGCGAAAAGCCACAGGGTTAATGACGGCTACTATTTTATAAGGACCAATGAACCTAGGGCCCAGTTTCCAAGAGGGAACCTTTAACTTAATATTCCTAGTAGACAACCACACATAGTCATTCACTCCTAGGTCCGGACCTGGCGACCGTTTCTTATCGGCCATGCATTTGTATTTACCACTCATCTTTTTCAAGTTAACTTGCACCTTCTGCCATACCGATGAAAGAGATAAAGAAAACCTTTCCTCTTCGGGAACCCCAGAAGACCCCCCCTCTTTGAAAGTACAAAATTGGGGATGAAAACCGTATGCACCAAGGAATGGTGACTTGCCAGTGGACTCCTGATAATGATTATTTATGGCAAACTCAGCTAACGGTAAATATGATGACCACAACTCTTGGTTTTCAGACACAAAACACCTTAAATATGTTTCTAGGTTTTGGTTGGTACGCTCAGTCTGTCCATTCGACTGAGGATGGAAAGCTGAGGAAAAGGACAAGTGTACCCCCAAACGGGAACAAAAAGCTTTCCAAAACTTAGAAATAAACTGGGTTCCCCGATCCGAAACCACATCGGAAGGGACCCCGTGAAGCTTCACGATTTCACTGATAAACACCTGAGCAAGAGTTTTAGCATTAGGAAGTGCGGGTAGCGCAATAAAGTGTACCATTTTGCTAAACCTGTCTACTACTACCAAGATAACTGTTTTACCCGCAGACAACGGTAAGTCAGTGATGAAATCCATTGACAGATGTGTCCATGGCCTATTGGGGATGAAAAGTGGCAATAAAGACCCTGCTGGACGTGTATGAGAGACTTTCGCTCGTGCACAAGTAGAGCAAGTAGACACGAAATCCATTACATCCTGACGCAACCTTGGCCACCAAAAACGACGAGATAATAGCTCCAAGGTTGCTTTACTACCCGGGTGCCCAGCAAGTGCCGAATTATGATGTTCTTTTAATAATTCAAGACGCAGGTTTAACGGTACAAACAATTTCTCTAAGGGGCAAGAGGCCGGGGCGTCCCCCTGGGCCTCTAACACCTTTCCCTCTAGAACAGAGTGTACAGCAGAGACAACCACTCCTCTTTGTAAAATAGGCACCGTATCACTAACATTACCCCCTCCAGGGAAACTACGAGATAATGCGTCTGCCTTGGTATTTTTTGCCCCAGGACGATAGGTGATTACAAAGTTAAATCTGGTAAAGAATAGCGACCACCTAGCTTGTCTAGGGGTGAGACGCTTAGCCGATTCTAGGTACAGAAGGTTTTTGTGATCCGTAATCACCGTGACGGGGTGGATTGCTCCCTCTAAGAAGTGACGCCACTCTTCAAGCGCCAGTTTAATCGCCAACAGTTCCCTATTTCCAATATCATAGTTCTTCTCTGCAGAAGATAATTTTTGGGAAAAGAAAGCGCAAGGACGCCATTTGCCAGGAGACGGACCCTGAGACAATACAGCCCCCACTCCCACCTCTGACGCATCTACCTCAACAATAAAAGGCTGGGAGACATCAGGTTGAATTAGAACAGGTGCCGAGGTAAACCTCTCTTTTAGAGAGGAAAATGCATCTTTAGCGGCGTCAGACCATTTGGAAAAATTAGTCCCCTTCCTAGTCATGTCGGTAAGGGGTTTAACGATCACTGAATAATTTTTAATGAATTTTCTATAGAAATTTGCGAAACCCAAAAACCGTTGTAGGGCTTTAAGGTTCTCAGGAAGATCCCAATCTAAAATTGCCTGGACCTTCCCAGGATCCATACGGAAACCTGAAGCAGATAATAGATATCCCAGGAACTGTATTTCCTGAACGGCGAAGACACATTTTTCAATTTTCGCATATAATTTATTCGTCCGTAGGACCTGCAGTACTTGCCTGACATGCACCTCATGTGTTTTCAGATCCGCCGAATAAATTAAGATATCATCCAGGTATATGAATACAAACCTGCCGATGAGATGACTAAAAATATCATTAACGAAATGTTGGAAGACAGCAGGGGCATTGGTCAGACCGAAAGGCATAACTAGATTTTCATAATGCCCCTCAGGGGTGTTAAAAGCTGTCTTCCACTCATCCCCTTCCTTGATACGAATCAGATTGTAGGCCCCCCTAAGATCAAGTTTGGAGAACCACCTAGCACCCGCAATCTGATTAAAAAGGTCAGGAATGAGAGGAAGAGGGTATGGGTCTCGGATGGTTATCCGGTTTAGCTCACGGAAATCTAGGCAAGGACGCAGGCCCCCATCTTTCTTTTTAACAAAGAAAAACCCTGCAGCCACGGGTGAAGAAGAGGGTCTGATGTGTCCCTTAGCCAGACTCTCGGAGATATAATCTTTCATGGCCTGTCTCTCGGGACCCGAAAGATTATACAACCTGGACTTGGGTAATTTTGCACCGGGAATCAGGTTAACCGGGCAATCATAAGGACGATGAGGTGGTAGTTTCTGACAACCCTTTTCAGAAAAAACGTCCTCAAAGTCCGAAATAAATGTAGGTAGGGAAGTTATGGAGGCGATTAAGCAATTGTTATTTAAGCAATTCTCTCTGCAATGCTCACTCCACTCCAATATCTCCCTGGCCTGCCAATCCACCACTGGATTGTGCGCTACCAACCAGGGAAGACCCAATACCACAGGAGAGGGAAGGCCCTCCAGAACGTAACATGAAAGACACTCATTATGGTGGTCCCCTACCCGAAGGTGTAAATTATGAACAATGTGGGTGAGGTTTCTCTGAGACAGAGGAGCAGAATCTATAGCGAATACGGGAATAGGTCTCTGCAGCGTACAGAGAGACAAACCCATAGTGCAGGCAAAATGGGCATCTATCAAATTTACCCCTGCTCCACTGTCTAGAAAAAAAGAAATAGACTCCGTCTTAACACCAAAAACAATAACCGCTGGTAACACAAATTGAGATGTTCGTATGGAGGAAACGTATACCCCCCGGCTGACATCCTCCGCACAGCCTGGGGTTAGTAGTTTTCCGACGGTCTTTTGTTTTTGAGAAAGGAGGGACAGACATTAATTAAATGACCCCTCCCCCCACAGAAAAAACAAGCCCCCCCCCTACGGCGAACCTCAGGAGGACGGACCTGACGAGAAGTTCCGCCTAGCTGCATAGGCTCATCTAAGTCAGTACAGACTAACTGTTGCTTGGGAGAGGTAACCAATTGCTCAGGAATTTTCGATCTCTCCCTAAGACGTCTATCTATTTTGATAGAGAGAGACATAACAGCATCAAGGGAAAGGGGGGTCTCATACAGCGCCAGTGCATCCTTAACCCTTTCAGATAGCCCAGAGCAGAACTGACTCCTGAGAGCCGGGTCGTTCCACTGAGTATCCGTAGCCCACCTACGGAACTCTGAGCAATATTCCTCTGCTGGCCGATCTCCCTGTAAGAGTCTCCGTAACTTCGACTCAGCCAGGGCGACTCGGTCAGGGTCATCATATATGAGACCCAAAGCCCCAAAAAATCCCTCCACTGACCGGAGAGCCTGGGAACCAGGGGGTAACGAGAACGCCCAGGATTGCGGGTCCCCCTGAAGCAGGGAAATGACAATCCCTACCCGCTGTTCTTCATTACCTGAGGAGTAAGGGCGCAACTTAAAATATAATTTGCAGGCCTCACGGAACGTCGCAAATTTGTCCCTTCCCCCAGAAAATCTGTCAGGAAGAACAACCTTGGGTTCTGTAACAACCTGGTTACCCATAGCAACCGCTGGGCTTGCGGTCTGCTGCATTTGCTGCTGTTGTTGGAGGACAGACGCCTTCAATCCTGCCACCTCCAAAGACAGGCCTTGAAGCTGTTTTGCCAAGGCAGCAATAGGATCCATATTGGATTCTAAGTAGAGAAAAAAAAACAACAAAAATTTTTTTTATTTTTTATTTTTTCTAAAAAAGTAAAGGCCAGTTATAATATCACGGTCGGCGTGACTATCACATACGTGACACAGAGGGAGGGAACGAGGAAGGCCCTGCCCAAGTGAGAGGGAAGGTGGTGACCCCTGACTCACCTTGCGGCTGGCACCTGGCTGCCCTGACGTCCCTAGACGGGTTCCTCACCCGTACGCCGATCACGTGCCTAAAGCCCTGGCTTTCCCTAAGCTGAGCCCTAGATAGTGAACAGGGCGGTGGGAACACTAGTCCGCACCACTAGCTCTAAAGGAAAACACCAAGGGGAGGACAGACAATACAGACTCAACATATAATCCCAGGTGGGCGACAACAGGAGACAACAGGAGACCTCACTTGGAGTATTGTGCGCAGTACTGGAGGCCATATCTCCAGAAGGATATAGATACTCTAGAGAGAGTTCAGAGAAGAGCTACTAAACTAGTACATGGATTGCAGGATAAAACTTACCAGGAAAGGTTAAAGGACCTTAATATGTATAGCTTGGAAGAAAGAAGAGACAGAGGGGATATGATAGAAACTTTTAAATACATAAAGGGAATCAACTCGGTAAAGGAAGAGAGCATATTTAAAAGAAGAAAAACTACCACAAGAGGACACAGTTTTAAATTAGAGGGGCAAAGGTTTAAAAGTAATATAAGGAAGTATTACTTTACTGAGAGAGTAGTGGATGCATGGAATAGCCTTCCTGCAGAAGTGGTAGCTGCAAATACAGTGAAGGGGTTTAAGCATGCATGGGATAGGCATAAGGCCATCCTTCATATAAGATAGGGCCGGGGGCTATCCATAGTATTCAGTATATTGGGCAGACTAGATGGGCCAAATGGTTCTTATCTGCCGACACATTCTATGTTTCTATAAGAAGTCCAACAGGGATCCGGAGGGTAGCACTCTGGAACGACAACCAGGATTCACAACTCCAGTGGGTCAGTATAGATGTCCAGGCAGGAAGCTCTATAACTGGCAACTAGAGAAGTGTGAGGGGAGAATATAAGGAGGTTGGGAGTGGCAGACAAGAAACAGCTGAGGAGGAGAAGCTACGGATCCCTGAGTGAGACAAAAAGGATAGCAAGGCAAACACAGAACACAATCACTAAGAAACAACGTGATCTTTAGATATAGAGCGCGCAGCCACCCGCTGCGACTTCCTGACCCCGGGTATAACGGAGTCAGACGTGGCTCTTGATACCCTCGTGACACGTATAATGTGATGGAAAAATGAATCCAGCCAGCAAAGGAGGCAATATGGACAATCACAACACATTAGTAAGTGCCTTGTATTAACTTTCTCTACATGATAAATGCCATCTGCTGAAGTGAGACAACCCCTTCAAAGGGAATCTGTCACCAGTTTTATGCTGCTAGGTTCCAACAGCTGCAGCACATGCAAAATACCAGGAGAGACGTGAAGTACCAAAGGAGTCAGCAGAGGATCGTCAGGAGGAGGCGGGGGTCAGAATACCAGGAGAGCAGCAAAGTACACAAGGAGGAGGCAGAGGATCGTCAGGAATTCAGCAGGAGGTAAGTACGCCAGGAAAGACCAAATCACAGGTGGAACCTAAATTAACAGGCAACCTGTGGCCAGCAGGCTGCCTGTATTTATAGTGGGGAGTGAGGGTCATGTGACGTGGCCAGCGTCACATGACCGACAGACCAACCAGTCGAGCACCGAGTGATCAGCTCGGCGCTCAAGGCAGACTTAGGAGCAGGGAGCCACCCAGCTAGTAAAGCCGCCCTGGGAACGAGGTAAAACACAGATCCTCGTTCCCGAAGCTAAGCAGCAGGTCTGCGGCTAATGGGGGACCGAGTGCACCTTCGGAACCCCATTACAGTACCCCCCCCCCCCTTTTACGAGGGGCCACCGGACGCAAGACTTCAGGCGATGGCCTTTCAGGGTGTTCTAAATGAAATTTTCGAACAAGTCTAGGAGCATGAACCTCCCTGGCAGGTACCCCAGATCTCTCTTCAGGTCCATACCCCTTCCAGTGAATCAGGTACTGCAAGGAATTACGCACCTTCCTGACATCCACTATTTTAGACACCACATACTCGACAGCATCATTAACAAGAACCGGCGGAGGCGAGGCTTTCGATGGTACTACCGGTTCAAAATATTTTTTAAGTAGAGATTTATGGAACACATTATGAATGTGGAATGACTCGGGCAGCTCCAACCTAAATGATACCGGGTTAATCACCTCCGTGATCTTATATGGTCCAACAAAACAAGGAGCAAACTTTTTAGAATCTACCTTAAGAGAGATTCTTGGAGGACAACCATACCTTATCCCCAACCTGAAAATTCACCCCCCTTGAACGTCTCCTATCGGCCTTGAGTTTCTGAGAACTTTAAGCTTTTTCTAAGTTCGATTGAACCCGGGCCCAAACTGTGCACAGTTCAGAGGAGAACCTATCCGCCTCAGGGTTAGAGGAGGAGACGGATGACCCAGAATGAAAACGGGGAGGAAACCATGGTTACAAAAGAAAGGTGAAACCCCAGCAGAAGAATTGACACGGTTATTCAAAGCAAATTCAGCCAATGGAAGAAATTTCACCCATAATTGCTGGTCATCAGCAACATACAACCTCAAGGATTGTTCCACAGACCGATTAAGGCGTTCAGTCTGCCCATTACTCTCAGGGTGGTAGGCAGAGTAAAAAGACAATGAAATTTTACATTTTTTGACAGAAGGCCCTCCAGAATTTGGACACAAACTGCACACCCCTGTCAGAAACAATATTTTCCGGGATACCATGCAATCAAACAATTTCTTTCACAAAAATAGACGCCAGGGTTTTGGCATTCGGGAGTTTAGACAGGGGAATGAAATGGACCATCTTGCTAAACCTATCGACCACTACCCAAACTACAGTC
The DNA here is from genome assembly GCF_905171765.1 of Bufo bufo. NCBI lineage: Eukaryota > Metazoa > Chordata > Amphibia > Anura > Bufonidae > Bufo > Bufo bufo. The sequence continues at coordinate 116,332,215 of NC_053390.1, read as the reverse complement.
TTACCCTCTTCCGGCGGTAGGTCAGTTATAAAGTCCATCGAGATATGGGACCAGGGTCTACTGGGAATGGCTAGGGGTCGTAGGTTACCAGCAGGGCGAGTCCTAGGTGTCTTGGACCTGGCACAAACCTCACAAGCTGACACGTAGGACTTGACATCCCTAGTTAGAGTGGGCCACCAATAAGATCTAGAAACCAGATGCTTAGTGCCCTCAACACCCGGATGTCCACAAAAGGCAGAATCGTGACACTCACCCAACAGCTGGAGACGAAATTGTAAGGGAACAAACAACTTATCTGTTGGGGTGGATACCGGTGCCAGATGTTGTTCAGACCTAATGCGAGCCGAGATATCCTGGGTAAGAGCTGCTAAGAAGATTTTTGCTGGTAGGATGGATTCAGGTGGTACCTCAGTAGGTTGAAAAGCCTGGAAGCTCCGAGATAATGCGTCCGCCTTCACATTTTTACTTCCCGGCCTGAACGTAATGGAAAAATCAAAACGAGTAAAAAACAGAGCCCTTCTGGCTTGACGGGGATTCAACCTCTTAGCAGACTCGAGAAACATAAGGTTTTTATGGTCAGTGACAACAGTTACACAATGCCTTGCCCCCTCCAGAAAATGTCTCCACTCCTCAAATGCCCATTTAATGGCCAGAAGCTCCCTATTCCCTATGTCGTAGTTTCTCTCCGTGGGAGAGAATTTCCTGGAGAAGAAGGCACATGGTCTCAGGTTAGTGAGGCTAGCAGGACCTTGTGAAAGGACTGCTCCTGCGCTGTCCTCGGACGCATCCCCCTCCACAATAAAAGGTTTCTCCTGATCAGGCTGGATCAGAATGGGAGCGCTACTGAATGCCTTTTTTAATTTTTCAAATGAAGAAATGGCCTCAAGAGACCAATTCTCCAAATCCGCCCCTTTCTTAGTAAGGTCGGTCAACGGTTTAGCAATTACAGAAAAATTCATAATAAATTTACGATAGTAATTGGCGAAACCTAAGAACCGTTGTAAGGCCTTTAAGGATGAAGGTCTTACCCATTCCTTAATTGCTAGTACCTTACCAGGATCCATCTTGAAGGCGTGAGGAGTCAGAACATGCCCTAGAAACAATCTCCTGTACACCAAAGACACATTTCTCTTGCTTAGCGGATAGCTGATTCTCCCTCAAGACCTCTAATACTTGTTTAACATGAGACACATGGGATTCGAAGTCAGGAGAGAATATCAAAATGTCGTCAAGATAGACAATAACAAATTTACCTAAGAACTCCCTAAGAATGTCATTCATGAAGTTTTGGAACACAGCTGGGGCATTGCTGAGTCCAAAAGGCATCACCTGATATTCAAAGTGTCCTACCGGGGTATTGAACGCCGTCTTCCATTCGTCTCCCTCCTTGATTTGGATTAGATTGTATGCCCCTTTCAGGTCAATTTTGGAAAACCAGGTTGCCCCCAGAACCTGGTTAAATAAATCCGGAATCAATGGGAGGGAGTATCTATTCTGGACAGTGATTTTATTTAATCTCTGGTAATCGATACAAGGCCTAAGACCACCATCTTTTTTCTTAACGAAGAAAAACCCCGCCCCCATAGGAGAGACAGAGGGTCTAATATGCCCTTTATCGAGGCTCTCCTTAATATAATCTTCCATGGCCTTGCGTTCGGGCATAGAAAGATTATAAATTCGTCCCTTAGGAAACTTGGCCCCCTCTTCTAGCTCTATGGTACAATCATAAGGTCTATGGGGGGGGGTAGAACCTCCGGGGTTGGTGATGAGAATACATCAGAATATTCTCTAACAACAGAGGGTAAAGTATCAGACTTTACTGAGACCCCAGCCTGTACCACGGACAAGCACGAGTCACACTTAGGCCCCCATCTCACCAACTCCCCATTGGACCAATCTATAGTGGGGTTATGTAGTCGGAGCCAAAGCAACCCTAGTACCACCTCAGCCGGTAGGTTCTCCAGGACTAAAAGCGAACATCTCTCTGAGTGGCACACACCCACGGTTAGAGAAATCGCTGAGGTACATAAGCTCACTGTACCACCAATAAGAGGAGTAGCATCAATAGCCATGACATGAATAGGAGTTGGTAAGGCAAACATAGGAATACCCAATCTTACAGCATACTCAGAGTCAATAAAGCTAGCCGCTGAGCCAGAATCAATAAAGGCCTTACCCGGCCATTTATCTACTCCCAGAGAAATCGTAATGGGTACCGAAAGCTTACATTTAGAAAATTCAGGGTGTACCTGGTCTTTAGGTTGCCTTGCCTTAGGAGACTTGACAGAGAGGACCTTCTTAGTACACTGGTTGATCCAATGGTCAGGATCTCCACAGTAAAAGCATTCTCCATGTCTGCGGCGAAGATTCCCTCGGGTCATGCCAACCTGCATGGGTTCCTCGGTGGAGACCTCAGCATTGTCTCTGGGATAGGCCTCTGGCTGGACCACCATCTGGGAAGAGAACTGTTGTTCCTGTCGTCTCTCTCTAACCCGTCGGTCAAGTCGGACAACACAGGTCATCATCTCCTCTAAGGTCTCTGGAAGTTGATAACTAACCAGAAGATCCTTTAATTTATCAGACAGACCTGACCTGAACTGACTCTTCAGGGCTGGTTCGTTCCATCCTGAGGGGACACACCACCTTCTGAATTGGGTGCAATAATCCTCCGCTGGTAGATTGCCCTGAATCAGCTACTAGAGCCCTGTCTGGTTCATCATAGAGGGTACCCAGGGCCTGAAAGAACCCCTCCACAGAAGATAAACAACTGGCGCCAGCAGGTAAAGAGAACGCCCAGTCCTGGGGATCACCCTGTAATCGGGAAATGATAATGCCCACGCGTTGACTCTCGGGGCCAGAGAACACGGGGAGCAAACGGAAGTAAAGTTTGCAATTCTCCTTAAAAGAGAGAAACTTCTTCCGGTCTCCAGAAAAGGGTTATGGGAGCTTAATCTGGGGCTCAAAATGCCTGAGGAGTGGAAGAACCTTGCCCTAACTCAAAAGAACTGAGTTTTTCCCCTAACTCCTGCACCATCTGCGTCAGATTAGAGACATGGTCAGTCAGGGTCACCAGAGGATTCATTATACAGTGGTTATTGGGCCTGTTAATCTGTAACGGTCGCGTACACACACACACACACACACACACAGGGGGGAGGGAAGTGACCACTGTGCTCCACCCTTACCCCTGGCCCTGCCTACTTGCCTCGCGAGTCCTAATGACAGGGGACAACTGGACGGCAATCCCTAACTTGGAATAAGTGCAGGGATGACAGACAGACAAACAACAGGACGTGAACGGACCGAGTCAATACCAGGAAAGCTACAAAGTACAAATGGAGCAAGCAGAGAATTGTCAGGAGAAGCCGGGATCATAAATACCAGGAGAGACGTGAAGTACCAAAGGAGTCAGCAGAGGATCGTCAGGAGGAGGCCGGGGTCAGAATACCAGGAGAGCAGCAAAGTACACAAGGAGCAGGCAGAGGATCGTCAGGAATTCAGCAGGAGGTAAGTACGCCAGGAAAGACCAAATCACAGGTGGAACCTAAATTAACAGGCAACCTGTGGCCAGCAGGCTGCCTGTATTTATAGTGGGGAGTGAGGGTTAGGTGACGTGGCCAGCGTCACATGACCGACAGACCAACCAGTCGAGCACCGAGTGATCAGCTCGGCGCTCAAGGCAGACTTAGGAGCAGGGAGCCACCCAGCTAGTAAAGCCACCCTGGGAACGAGGTAAAACACAGATCCTCGTTCCCGAAGCTAAGCAGCAGGTCTGCGGCTAATGGGGGACTGAGTGCGGCTTTGGAACCCCGTTACAATATCAGCCCCCTGCTAAATCTCATAATCCCCAGCCATATTTCTTTGCCCCAGCCATGTTTGATCAGCCCCCAGCCATGTTTGATCAGCCCCCAGCCATGTTTCAGCAGCCCCCAGCCATGTTTGATCAGCCCCCAACCATGTTTCAGCCTCCCCCAGCCATGTTTTAGCAGCGCTCAGCCATGTTTCAGCAGCCCCCAACCATGTTTTAGCAGCCCCCAACCATATTTCAGCAGCCCCTAGCCATGTTTCAGCAGCCCTCAACCATGTTTTAGCAGCCCCCAATCATATTTGATCAGCCCTTAGCCATGTTTCAGCAGCCCCCAACCTCAGACCACAAAATAAATAAACCACTTACCTCTCCTGCTCCTGGACACGGCCGCTCCTCACTGCCTGCTCTCTGTCTTCCTTCTCCGTCGGCTGTGCTGTGAACCGGCACACACAGCGTGAGGTCTCAGAGCGCCATCAGGCTGTGCACAGCCACTGCACAGCCGACAGCCGAGGACCAGGAAGCGGTGAGTACAGAGCCTTTCACCGCTTTCTGGTCCTCCGGTACTAATGAGCGCTTCCATAATGGAAGCGATCATTAGTATTCACCCCATAAGATGCAGGGGCATTTTCCCCCCACTTTGGGGGGGCGGGGGGGAGTGCGTCTTATGGGGTGAAAAATACAGTACCTGTTTTCTTTGTATCTTTTTAGGCACAGATTCCTATTTTGGATCTATTTGCTGGTGGGGCAGCTGAGGGAAGAAGACTTTGTGGTCAGATTGGGATTTGGGACTGATATGAAAAAATTCTCTTCTTTTTCTAAATTGCCTTGAGGTTGCAGAGACATGGGCAGACAGCTTATACACTTGCTGGGGCCTTTATATTTACAGCTGTATAGAAAATGAAGACGTGCTTCTTGTGATACGTTTTCTGAGGTTAAATATTGCCATTTGAGTACACACAGACTGTTTTCACTGGAAATAATCGCACAAGTGCAGATACCTCGGACAATGTTGTTGTCATCGTTTGGCAAACATCAGTGGAATCTGGAGATAAGATGCGAGCTCCGGCTGATACTGGCTGCATCTTACTCATCATAACCACATGCTGCAAAATAGCGAGCGTTATAAGTGACACATACATGACATGAAGACAGAAAAGATTAGAACTAGAGAGGTTGGACAGTAAACATTTTATTTGCTAGAATTGCCATTCCAGAGTCAGATCTAGGATTTACTTCACACGAGGGAAAATAACTGTTTGCTGCCCAAGGCCTGAATGCCCTGTCAAAAGCCATGTCTAATTGCCACCCTCTGGTACTATCCTGGGCACACACCTTGCTATCTCCTTAAGGGTCCGTTCACACAACAGTATGTTTTTCTTCGGTCCACAAAAATGTGAATCTGCAAAATATGGATGGCATCTGTGTGAGGTCTGTGTTGCTTCCGTTTTTTTTACTGTCCCCACTGAGGGACATTTATCAATAATGGTGTAATTTGCGGCAAAAACATACTAACATTACAAATCAAAAGTTGTGATTTGTTTCACCTCATATATCAAAAGGCGCACGCCACTTACAATTAAAATGAGACTTTTTTAAATATAAACTTGATTAGCCACTTATTTCTCTCGATTTGCAACATTGTAATGCCAATGGCACTAAATGCCACTTTTCTAAACCAAAATGCGCCATTTCAGCTACCCCTTCCCAGAATGGACTTGAGACTTTTGAAACATGTTTGCGACCTTTGAAGCATATTTGCAACATTTCCTGTGGTAAATTGCGACTTTTGTCTCAGACTCGGGATGTTTTTGCCATTGTTTGGTTTTTGTTGAATAATAATTTTCAGACAAAACCCTGTTGTTTAGTTCATTTGTATTAGATAAAAATAAACGCATCCTGCTTTATTACTTACCTATCACTTGTTCCCATGACGAGCTGGTTTTCTTTTCATAAATGCGACTTTTTACACAAAATATGCGCCAATTTGATAGCCCGGCCCACTGACATTTAGAACTCATTTCTGGTGTGATGGATTGTTTACGGTGAAAATTCTGAAGAAAACATATTGATATATTTGGCGCAAAACAAAACGCCATTCTTTTTGGTGCATTTTACGCCACAATTCTGGCGCAACATGCTTGGTAAATGTCCTTTATTGGACTTCAATTGGTCTGTAAACTACATTTTGTGTCCAAGTACCTTTCCCATAACGGACATACAGATGCAAAAAGCGGAAAACATCTGTGTGCTTTCCGCCTTTGTATGTCCATTCCGTAAAATAAAACATGTCCTATTCTTGGTCACAAATGTGGATTACAGACCCATTGAAGTCAATAGGTCTGGAAAAAAAACAGATGCAAGGGTATATTGCGGTCCCGCGTTTTATGGACAGCAAAATAGTCGTGTGAATGGACCCTTAGCCAGCTGCGCTCCTCTATTATGTAAATGTTTGATGGCGTTAGGCCTGATTCATGTGTTCATATAAGGGTCCATTCACACGTCCGCAAAATGGGTCCGCATCCGTTCCGCAATTTAGCGAAACGGGTGCAGACCCATTCATTTTTAATGGGGCCGGAATGTGCTGTCCGCATCCGCATTTGCGGATCCGCACTTCCGCATCCGTGCTTCCGTTTCCGCAAAAAAATAGAACATGTCCTATTCTTGTCCGCAATTGCAGACAAGATTAGGCATTTTCTATTATAGTGGCGGCGATGTGCAGTCCGCAAATTGTGGAATGCACAATGCCAGTGTCCGTGTTTTGCGGATCCGCAGAACACTTACGGACATGTGAATGGACCCTAACAGTGTTTTCTATTTATGTGCTTTCCGGGCTGCACCCACATTGCACACAACCCCTTCAAAGTAAACGGTGTAATTCACATTTTTGGCACAGATTCTTGATCCGTGCCAAGAAACTTGCACCATTCTTGTCAGTTTTGGCTCCGAGATTTATTCATTCAAGTGAATGGATGCAAAAAATAAAATGATACACCCAATCCCCATAAGGACGTCCACATTGTGGACAGAAATCGGAACGGTTGACAATATTCTGAATACGTCAATCATTAAAGTCACTTTCTGTGTTTTTTATATAGATTATGCTTATTATCCTCACTTTGCCCTATGCCGCCATGTAGCAATGATGAACTCAAAATGTAAACCTCTGTGTAACATCAGATGAATTGCATAGTCCTTCTTTGCCATGAAACTTAACTTAATCCCCAAAAAAACTTTACACTGCATTTCATTGCTGTCATTAAAGGACCTGCTGAGATCATTTCAGTAATCGTCTTGTTAACTCAGGTGAGAATGTTGACGAGCACAAGGCTGGAGATCATTATGTCAGGCTGATTGGGTTAAAATGGCAGACTTGACATGTTAAAAGGAGGGTGATGCTTGAAATCATTGTTCTTCCATTGTTAACCATGGTGACCTGCAAAGAAACGTGTGCAGCCATCATTGCGTTGCATAAAAATGGCTTCACAGGCAAGGATATTGTGGCTACTAAGATTGCACCTCAATCAACAATTTATAGGATCATCAAGAACTTCAAGGAAAGAGGTTAAATTCTTGTTAAGAAGGCTTCAGGGCATCCAAGAAAGTCCAGCAAGCGCCGGGATCGTCTCCTAAAGAGGATTCAGCTGCAGGATCGGAGTGCCACCAGTGCAGAGCTTGCTCAGGAATGGCAGCAGGCAGGTGTGAGCGCATCTGCACGCACAGTGAGGCGAAGACTTTTGGAAGATGGCCTGGTGTCAAGAAGGGCAGCAAAGAAGCCACTTCTCTCCAAAAAAAACATCAGGGACAGATTGATCTTCTGCAGAAAGTATGGTGAATGGACTGCTGAGGACTGGGGCAAAGTCATATTCTCCGATAAAGCCTCTTTCCGATTGTTTGGGGCATCTGGAAAAAGGCTTGTCCGGAGAAGAAAAGGTGAGCGCTACTATTAGTCCTGTGTCATGCCAACAGTAAAGCATCCTGAGACCATTCATGTGTGGGGTTGCTTCTCATCCAAGGGAGTGGGCTCACTCACAATTTTGCCCAAAAACACAGCCATGAATAAAGAATGGTACCAAAACACCCTCCAACAGCAACTTCTTCCAACAATCCAACAACAGTTTGGTGAAGAACAATGCATTTTCCAGCACGATGGAGCACCGTGCCATAAGGCAAAAGTGATAACTAAGTGGCTCGGGGACCAAAACGTTGACATTTTGGGTCCATGGCCTGGAAACTCCCCAGATCTTAATCCCATTGAGAACTTGGTCAATCCTGAAGAGGCGGGTGGACAAACAAAAACCCACTAATTCTGACAAACTCCAAGAAGTGATTATGAAAGAATGGGTTGCTATCAGTCAGGAACTGGCCCAGAAGTTGATTGAGAGCATGCCCAGTCGAATTGCAGAGGTCCTGAAAAAGAAGGGCCAACACTGCAAATACTGACTCTTTGCATAAATGTCATGTAATTGTTGATAAAAGCCTTTGAAACATATGAAGTGCGTATAAATATATTTCACTACATCACAGAAACAACTGAAACAAAGATCTAAAAGCAGTTTAGCAGCAAACTTTGTGAAAACTAATATTTTTGTCATTCTCAAAACTTTTGGCCACGACTGTAGATGCCCATATGGCATAGATAGGTTTAGAGTAGGACCTGCCTGACTGAGACCACCGTGGCGCGGGTAGGTGGGCACAGATGTGTTTTGATCAAAATATATTGGCTGAGTGTCTCATATTTTATCATATCAAAGTGAGGGCTAAGTCTATATATAATGCTTGCATCTGTTGTTTTATTGCATTATTTTCCGTGATCTCATAAATGTAGCCATGCACATCCGCATATTTACTATCATATCGTGCAGGATATTTTGTATCTTTTTCCGTGATTTTCTCTTTATATGCAAATCTGCACACGAAAGCTAAAAATACAAGTGAAGGGGATAGCCCTTCCTCCCATAACAAGACACTGGGGAGGAAAACAAAAAGTAGCACAGGGTATATAACGCTGTCATGTGTTTCTGCAGTTGTGTAAATAAGGAAGGCGCGGCCCCGGTTATTACCAGGCTGCAGAGCTGTGGCTCTTTAGGCAGGTGTGTCTTATGGTGTGTTTGTATATACATATTTGTGTGATTGTGGTTATCCCTGCCCTTTGTGTACAAAACAGTTGCCCAATCAAGCAATGCCCGTCCTACTAATCTGTACCGCTAATGTCCAAATGGATACACTGTGAAAGACATTTTCAGTTCTTCTGATCTTTCTCTATTCGCAAGGGCCCCATTAAAATATTTCTTAAAGAGGCTCTGTCACCTGTTTTAAGTATACCATGCTAGATATATAGTGAGGTAGGGCTCCAAACGCTGATCACAAACATGCCTTTATTTCCCTTATTTTAGGTCCGATCACACTGTAAAATCCACTTTTTAAAATATGCTAATGAGCAAACGGAGCACTCGGAGGCGTGCTTATTGCTTCTGAGCACCGCCCTGTATGTAATATAAACGCCCCCCATTCATTGGATTGACAGCGCTAGACTCACTCACTGGTCCAGCGCTGAGATCCCGCGAGTGCGCACTCCAACGCTATCAATCAAATGAATGGGGGGCGTTTTTATTACATACAGGGGGCACTAACAGGTCAGAGATGCAGTGCTCAGAAGCAATAAGCACGTCTCCGAGTGCTCCGTTTGCCTCATTAGCATATTTTGTAAAGTGCTGGGCAGCACGGTGGCTCAGTGGTTAGCATTGGTGCCTAGCAGCGCTGGGGTCCTAGGTTCGAATCTGACCAAGGGCAACATCTACATGGAGTTTGTGTGGGTTTCCTCCGGGTTCTCCAGTTTCCTCCCACGCTCCAAAGACATACTGATAGGGACCTTAGATTGTGAGCCCCATTGGGGACAGCGTGATGCTAATGTCTGTAAAGCGCTGCGGAATATAGTAGCGCTATATAAGTGCATAAAATAAATAAAAGTGGATTTTACAGTGTGATCGGACCTGAAATAGGGGAAATAAAGGCGCGTTTGGAGCCCTACCTCACTGTATATCTAGCATGGTATACTTAAAACAGACAACAGAGCCTCTTTAAGTGTTTTCAGCCAAAGAGGAAAGGACTCCCTCGGGCACTTCCCATTAGCGATACCCCAGAGTCACATCACTGAGGGCTCGAGCAGACAAACAAGAAGATTACAACTGCCTGGAATTTCCTGGCTTTGCCCTGCAGAGAAGGCGACATCACTACGTCTGTGAGAAGGCCTATGGGGCTTTGGTAATTAGAAAGCGACACTTCGGCCTCATGCACACGCCCGTAGTTTTGGTCCGTGTCTGATCTGCATTTTTTAAAGTTCAGACGATGACCCATTCATTTCTACGGGGCCGCAAAAAATGTCATCCATGTACTGTCTGCATTCAGATCATGACTAAGAGCCGGCTGGCTCGAAACATGTCGGTCTGACCAGGGACACGGAGGGACCTCTTTCACTGCACCGTGTGTATGTTTGGAATATTTAATAAAGAACATGCAATATTTTATCTCCTTCGTGCTGGAAATCTGTTTATTTGAATGAAATTCATGCGGCCATCCCACACATGATAGAACACGTCTTATTCTTGTCTGTTTTTCTAAAAAGAATAGGCATTTCTATAATAAGGACCAGGGGCGCTCCACCAATGAGGCCAAGTAAGGCGATCGCCTCAGGCAGCACCAGGTAGGGGCAAGAGGGGGGCAGCGGAAGGGCCATGGGCAATGAGCGCTTTCATTGTGGCAAAGCGGTTAGGTTAAGAAATTGGAATAGAGGGGGGCGCCGTTCAGAGCGCCGCCTCAGGCAGCAGAAAGGCTAGGTGCACCCCTGACAGGGACCAAGGAAAATTTAATGTGCACACGCCCCCGTTTTCTGTATTTTTCTAATCTGCAGTTTGCAGACTGCAAAATACATACGGTTGTGAACTTGTGTGCATGAGGCCTTCATGTTTTCTGATGCGCGAGTCTAAACCAGGAGTGGATTCAGTGAAGAGGTGAGATATTATCTGTCCTTTATTCTTCCTCTATTTGTATAATTCACACCTAGTTTTGGCTGAAAAAACTGCATCAGAAAAACTGAACGTGCAAACCCAGCCTAATGCCTCATTCACACGTCAGTGATTTCCATCAGGGATTTTGATCCAAAAGCAGGTGCGAATCTAAACACAGAACAGATCTTTCCCTTAGGCTGGTTTCACACGGGCGTTGCGGGAAAAGGTGCGGGTGCGTTGCGGGAACATGCGCGATTTTTCCGCGAGAGTGCAAAACATTGTAATGCGTTTATGGGCAGGGCTGAATGCGTCTTGGACGTGGGTAAGGCATGCCGAACCTGAACTATGGCTGAGTTGTGCCGGGAGCCACGGGCGTGGGTAAGCCTGGAGAGGGTGTACCCTATTGGAGTGTGTGAAAAAAGGGGTGGGAGGGAGGGGTAAGTGAGACACACCACCTGAGGGAAGGAATTGGCAGGTATATATAGGGAGCCAACGCCCTGCCCACAAATACAGGCTGAAATCAGCCTTAATACTTATGGGCAGGGCTGAATGCGTCTTGGACGTGGGTAAGGCATGCCGAACCTGAACTATGGCTGAGTTGTGCCGGGAGCCACGGGCGTGGGTAAGCCTGGAGAGGGCGTACCCTATTGGAGTGTGTGAAAAAAGGGGTGGGAGGGAGGGGTAAGTGAGACACACCACCTGAGGGAAGGAATTGGCAGGTATATATAGGGAGCCAACGCCCTGCCCACAAATACAGGCTGAAATCAGCCTTAATACTTATGGGCAGGGCTGAATGCGTCTTGGACGTGGGTAAGGCATGCCGAACCTGAACTATGGCTGAGTTGTGCCGGGAGCCACGGGCGTGGGTAAGCCTGGAGAGGGCAAAAAGACAAGTACACTATGTTGTCTAAACCGGTTTATTCGTATACTTCCAACTCGCATGACCTATAACGCCAATGACTGAAAAGCCTGGGATATTTCCCTGTGTGGGTTTGGAATGTATCTAATGAAACAAGATGATCTCCAGTGCCCCATGGAACGAATGACATGAGCAGGGACTTGGTGTTTCGACGCTGACGAAGCCGCTCCGATGCGGAACGAGTGACCCGAGATGACTCCTGGGTCGTACCCAAGGCCTGCTGCCAGAGAACGGATATGGGACGTGAATTGGTTTGAAGAGAGGGGTTTGTCTTTGAAGGGCAGGAGAGGACTGTTACGAGGCGCTGTCTGTAACAGGGATAATAATTTGTTGAGGATCCGAACTGGGCACCAGTTATTTTGGGTAGGGAAATATTTAGACTCCGTGGGTGGCCCTGCTTGGTTTGTTTTGGTCAGTGAAAGGCTGAGTACGAAACAGTCATTATGCCACGACAGCTGTTCTTTGCGGAGACAGCCATGTCCCGGAGAGCTGCCAGTGAATTCTCCTGGCCGGAGGAAGCCGTAAGAACTTAAAAACATGGCTGCTTGTATTACCGTGCTGGTCAAGGGCCCAAAAGGACAGCCATCTAGGGCAGAAGACAAATCCCTGAACAGCTTGCTGGACACCGGTTGTCTACGGGTGGGAGCCTGTTTTGCATTTTTTTGTATTCCCCTGAGGGCCGCCTTGATTGCCTGGTTTGAAAAAAAATAGAAGATCGACCCAGATTACTGAGCATGAAGTGATGTTGGAGGCCCGCTAGGTATAATTTGATGGTATTATAAGAGAGTTTAAGTTGGGAATAACAGAAAGCTATGAACGCCAGCAAGTATGATGTTTCGTCACGGCCGCCCTGAGGGTAAAGGAGTCTAAAACTATCAAACGCTTTCAACCCGGCTCTGTAATTCCTGGCCGTATTTGGGGCTAATGATTGACTTATGAGGTGTTTTGCTGTCGAAATCAAAGACTCTAGCCCATCACTAGAGTGTTGTGTGTCGGGATTGAGGCTCCCGTGGGGTCCGCGTCGGGCATCTCCTGAAAGAAAACCAAAAAATTAAATCTAGACAGTGCATCTGCTGCTACATTTCTTTGACCCTGAGACATCGTGGATCCGCCTTTGACTGAACCTGACTTTGATGAATGACTTGATCTGGATTGCCGCGAACAGAAAAAACCAACAATAAGAGCTAAATAAGGTATATACAGACTGGGATATGCAAGGATAGAACCTCCCAGTGCTATTACCCTCGTTGCGTATGACTTACCTTGCGGGACTTTTAGCCTACTTTGAGAATGATAGTGGCCGGAGACACTTCTAGGAATCTGAGGGAAAACATTTAAGTAAACTGAATAACGTAGCCGTGAGAAAAGGATGGGGACCGTGAAACCCCTTGATTGTCCGGAAGGCTCCTAAAAGCCGAGCCTGGACAGACTAGAACGGGGTGTGGCGAACCCAATATGACATATGATGTGGATACAGCAGTGGCTAACTTGGAGGTCCAGTTGTCACTCAACATTTAGCTCATCCTAGGGGTAACCCGGACAGGACAAATGGTGTGACATGTTATCAGTGGTAGCTGAACCTGGACAACCTATGTGACGTACTACATTAAACATGGCCTGGACAACCTATGTGACGTACTACATTAAACATGGCCTGGACGATCCAGGTGACATACTACATTAAACATGGCCTGGACGATCCAGGTGACATACTACATTAAACATGGCCTGGACGATCCAGGTGACATACTACATTAAACATGGCCTGGACGATCCAGGTGACATACTACATTAAACATGGCCTGGACGATCCAGGTGACATACTACATTAAACATGGCCTGGACGATCCAGGTGACATACTACATTAAACATGGCCTGGATGATCCAGACGACGCACAACATTAGACTCGGCCTGGACAATCCAGGTAACATACTACGTAAAACTCGGCCCCGTATGATCCAGGGGACATATAAAAAACTCAGCCTGGACGATCCAGGTGACGTGTTACATTGGCTCGTTTGAAAAACTAACTGCGTGTCACAACAATGGCTAAATTGAAGGTCCAGTTGTCGCCCAACATTTAGCTCATCCTGGCGTGACCCAGAGGCAAGATAAATGATGTGACATGGTATAAGTGGTAGCTGAACCTAGACGATCCAGGTGACATACAACGCTAAAGTTGGCCTGGACGATCCAGGTGACATACAACATTGAACTCGGCCTGGACGATCCAGGTGACATACAACGTTTAAAGTTGGCCTGGACGATCCAGGTGACATAACATTAAACACGGCCTGGACGATCCAGGTGACATACAACGCTAAAGTTGGCCTGGACGATCCAGGTGACATACAACATTAAATTCGGCCTGGCGATCCAGGTGACATACAACGCTAAAGTTGGCCTGGACGATCCAGGTGACATAACATTAAACACGGCCTGGACGATCCAGGTGACATACAACGCTAAAGTTGGCCTGGACGATCCAGGTGACATACAACATTGAACTCGGCCTGGACGATCCAGGTGACATACAACGTTTAAAGTTGGCCTGGACGATCCAGGTGACATGACATTGAACACGGCCTGGACGATCCAGGTGACGTACAACATTGAACTTGGCCTGAGTGGTCCAGGCGACAGATGATTTAAGTACGCGGTATATGTGATAACTGAACTGATCGCGCGCCGCTGACGAATCTTTCCAGCCAAACCTGCGTTTGGAAACAGGGAGCCTGCCACGCGTAATTTTGGACCCCTGACACCTGCTGGCAGTGTGAATCCCTGCTTCCATGCCGTGACACAATTCTGACCTGCAGGGACCAAGTAACTTACTGGCCCATGTGCTGTTGATTAATATATGCAAATACGCACACCAAAATTGCCCCTGACACAGGCTGGAAGCTGGGCTGCCGCAGTTTGGCGTAACGCCGGCAACAATGCCCACTGCTTCCCATCTGTGCCGCCTCTGCTATATAGCGTCTCTGCTGGGGCAATGATTTATTATCCCCCTTTTTTTTTTTTTTTTATCTGGGGTGGATATTTCCGAGTGGGCATGTGGCGCACTCATGGCCGCTGCAGGGAGGGGAAGGGGGACCCCCGTGCTTGCTACCCTGCTTGGACTGGGATGTGCGGTCCCCAAGTGCGAGCCTGGAGTGGACGGACGTGTGTGGGAGGTGTTGCGATCAGTGCTCGGCTGGAGGAGGGCAGGCGGAAGTGGATGCGTTCCACCTTGAACCGCAGAACCTTTGTGGAGGAGTGCTACTGCCCGTAGCCGTGAGTAGGCGGGAGCTCATGCTCCAAGAACTTACGTGTAACCGAACGACCTCTCTTGATATCGTGTGGCTGTGTAGCGAATCGCACTTGAACAACCCGACGTGAAGCTGGAAAAAAAAAAAAACAGACGTGAAGCTTGCATGGCAGCTAGATGTGGCTCCTCCTACAAAGTAAGTGAGACACACCACCTGAGGGAAGGAATTGGCAGGTATATATAGGGAGCCAACGCCCTGCCCACAAATACAGGCTGAAATCAGCCTTAATACTTTGCACGCGCATGAGAAAAATCGGCATGATTGGTACCCAAACCCGGACTTCTTCACAGAATTTCGGGTTTGGGTTAGGTGTTGTGTAGATTTTATTATTTTCCCTTATAACATGGTTATAAGGGAAAATAATAGCATTCTTAATACAGAATTCATAGTAAAATAGGGCTGGAGGGGTTAAAAAAACAAAAAAATTTTTTTAACTTACCTTAATCCACTTGTTCACGCAGCCCGGCTTCTCTTCTTTCTTCAGGACCTGGGTAAAGGACCTTTGATGACATCACTGCGCTCATCACATGGTCCATCACATGATCTATCACCACGGTGGTGGATCATGTGACGGACCATGTGATGAGCGCAGTGACGTCACCACAGGTCCTTTTCCTGTGCACAGCAAAGAAGAAGAAAGAAGAGAACCCGGGCTGCGCGAACAAGTGGATTAAGGTGAGTTATTTTTTTAACCCCTCCAGTGCTATTGTACTATATATTCTGTATTAACCAAGTTATAAGGGAAAATAATAAGGATCGGGTCCCCATCCCGATCGTCTCCTAGCAAACGTGCGTGAAAATCGCACCGCATCCGCACTTGCTTGCGGTTTTCACGCAGCCCTATTCACTTCTATGGGGCATGCGTTGCGTGAAAAACGCAGAATATAGAACATGCTGCGATTTTCACGCAACGAACAAGTGATGCGTGAAAATCACCGCTCGTGTGCACAGCCCCATAGAAATGAATGGGTCCGGATTCAGTGCGGGTGCAATGCGTTCACCTCACGCATTGCACCGGTGCGGAAATCTCGCCCGTCTGAAAGGAGCCTTATACCTTATGTCTTTGGGAGGCTCCCATCCTGGTTTTGTCTCACAATCACTGATGGAAATCACTGACCAAACACTGACATGCGAATAAGGCTACATGCTACAGTTTACATGCAAAACACTGATGACGTCTGTGTGCGTTCTGCAATTTGCGGAAAGGAACAGGCCGCCCATGATAAAAATGCCTATTCTTGTCTGCCAAACGGTCAAGAATAGGACATGTTCTATTTTTTATTTTTTTGCGGGGCCACGGAACGGAGCACTCTGTGTGCGGTCCGCATATTTTGCGGCCCCATTGAAGAGGATGGGTCCGCATCCGAGCTGCCAAAAATCCGGCTCGGATCCAAACAACGGTCACGTGCATGAGGCCTAAGGATTAAGGCTACCTGTACAAGGATGTGGGTTTCAACACAGAAAATCTGTGGAATTTTTCATGCGGATTTCTTTGCAAATGTCTTAGTTGCGGTTTGTGGTACAGATTTTTTGCAGATCTTACCCTTGCAATGAAAAGGGTGAAATGTGCACACAAAAAATAAAATAAAAAAAATCGCTCAAAGAATTGACATGCTGGAGATTTCAAAATTCCCACATCAGGTAAATTTTCAAATGTCCGTGATTCACAGATGTGTGCATAAGGCCTAAGGGTACAGCCCTGCCTCATGTTGCAGCCGTGCTGTAGTTGGGATCCTAGTCACAAACAGGGCAATCTACAGTATGTATAACATAATACAGCCATACAGTGGTTACATCATACCTCCATGCTGTGACAGAACACCTCCCTACCATTACCATATATTCACACCTCCAAACCATCCCCGATCCGGCAGGACAGTCCTGGATTTTGGTGGCTGTCCTGTGGTCTCTGAACAGTTGAGGTATGTCCTGCTGTCAGCTGTCTGCATCCATAGGACGCCTGAAGCAGAGAGCTGTTCGCTTCACTATTCAGCTCAGCTGCCGGCGCTCCACACTGCTGGCCTGTGTAGGAGGAGCGGTGCAGGCCGGTAGCCTGTGGATTTCTCATACAAAGCACAGCGGTGAGCAGTGTGACAGCATCCTGTGTGCTACTGGGAAGCGCAGGGAAGAACTAGGTGAGTATTTACTGTGGTTTTTTGTTTTTTCCTGTGAATGGACCACATATCTGGGCTTACAGGGGTTATCCAACCCCTTATAATGACCCCCACATTATACTTACCTGCTCCCTGGCATCCGCGTCGCTCTGTATCCCTGCACGGCCGCTGCTGCATCTCCCCGTCACTCAGATCAAAACATCCGGTGACAGGGGGAGCAGCCAATAGCAGGCCATAACGGGGACGAGCCTCCCTAGCATCACTGGTGACACTAACCTCTTGGCATAACTATTGTAAAGGGGCACATCTGGGCATAACTTTTTTGAGAGGGCACATGTGAGCATTGCTACTGTGAAGGGGGCACATGTGGGCATTACTATTGTAAAGGGGGCACATGTGGGCATTGCTACTGTGAAGGGGGCACATGTGGGCATTACTACTGTGAAGGGGGCACATGTGGGCATTTCTCCTGTGAGAGGGCACATGTGGGCATTACTATTGTGAAGGGGGCATATGTGGGCATTACTATTGTGAAGGGGGCACATGTGGGCATTACTATTGTGAAGGGGGCACATGTGGGCATTACGATTGTGAAGGGGGCACATGTGGGCATTGCTACTGTGAAGGGGGCACATGTGGGCATTACTACTGTGAAGGGGGCACATGTGGGCATTTCTCCTGTGAGAGGGCACATGTGGGCATTACTATTGTGAAGGGGGCACATGTGGGCATTACTATTGTGAAGGGGGCACATGTGGGCATTACTATTGTGAAGGGGGCACATGTGGGCATTACCATTGTGAAGGGGGCACATGTGGGCATAACTTCTGTGACGTGGCAACATGTGGGCATAACTCTGTGTGGTGGCGTAAAGGTAGGGGGGGGGAATTACTATGTGGGGGTATTAAAGGGACTGGGTAGGATTGGGTGTGTATAGTTATGTTTTAGGTGGAGTTAGAGGCGTTGCCTAGTATGAAATAATTTGGCACGGAGCACATTGTCATTCTTTGTGCTTTTTATAAGTTGGGAGGAATGCATATTAGCACCAGTTAATAAAACTGGGGACTGAATTATACTGCCATACTGTAAGTGAATAACAATCTATATACAAAGACTAACATTACCACCATAGCAATTCCATATGGCCAGCCTAAGGGCATCATGACAAGTGAAGACATGGCTTATCAGCCGCAGTCAGAAGCACAATAAACAACCATTACATCCAATGACTCACTTTCCCAGGTACAAATCTGCAGAAATGAATAGCAAACTGTTTCCTTTGGTGGCTGATGTGTGTGGAGTTTTCAGAAACCCCTTTCACTTGCATGGAAAGCAGATTGGGGGTCCTTCACAGCCTGAAAGATGCCTGTGTCAGGCAACGACAGCGGTGTGGAGGTAAGTGCAGCACGCCAGACCTGCAGGGTATTGCGATTGTGAGGTCACGGTTAACGGCAAGCGAGGGTTACTCACAGTTCTGTAGGCAAACCCTGGGCAGGCATACAGCAGTGAAGGAGAGGCTGGCACAGGAGTCCTCTGGGGCACACTCTGTATTTAGGGACCAGGCCTGGTGGTGGATGAGGTGCCCTGGATGTTGCAGGTGTTTTATGTGCCTGGGGCAAGGTCCCTTCAAGGTTCGTGACGCCAGTGCCGGTAACGGTGGCACACCGATGGATGGTCTTAATAAGTGAGGTACACAGATGGTATAGTGAACCAAACTTTGCTTTACTGTAATCAGTTCAACTTTATACAGTTGGATGTCAACTCAGTTCCACATATCAAGTACACTTCACAAGCAGGGTTTCACAATTATGGCAGGTATACTGTTTCCTTGCAAGATACTCAGAGGGTAAACAACAATACACGCAGAAGCAGGCTGTACCGTCTTACACGCAGAAGCAGGCTGTACCGTCTCCTCGGAGATAGTGTACACTGTTCCTTAGAACTCCTGTCTGGTTTTGATCCCAAGGCCCGGATGCCTCAATGCTGGCTTTTATCCTTGGTAACAATCTTCCTCAGGTACTCATCCTTGCTTTACATTACTACCCTTTCTGCCCTTCAGCTTACTTGTACTAGCTGGACATGCTGACTCTGCTTGACTTGGTGGGAACTGCAGGTTTTCTCCCAGGAGGCAAACTCTTCCCCTGGGGTGAATCTTCTGAGCTAACCATGGCTCTCTTGATCAGCAGGTAGGCTAGGATCCCTCTACTAGCCTCCTGGTAACAACTAGAAGCCTGGGCTGTCTAGTTGCATGTCAGGAGAAGGCTCTGGCTTGTGCCTTCTAACTTGCCTCTGCAGACTCCTGACCTTGAACACTAACACTCCCTGTCTGGGCCTGGACCTTTATACTAGGGGTTCTCTAACTCCCTCTAACGTCTGGGATGACTAACTGCATCCAACTAGGCCTGCTATTGCATATTACAGGGGAACATTGCATACAACAATTACATTAGAAAATACAAAAGATGCACAATTAAATATGACATTTCTGTCCCTAGTGAGGATGAGTAACGCACACACCAATTGACCCTTGTGTAGTGCCCACGCCTATCTAGTGGGACACTACATAAGTATTTCAGTTTATTGTTTTCTTTGGCAGCATACCGTTGGGCCTTTGTAGGGGGGTATTATTATAACTGGGGGGCACTAAAAGCAAATTAGTTTTACTGGGGGCATTCAAAGGGGGCATTTTTGTACTGGCACACATTATAAGGGGAGACACTAGGAGGACATTGGTTCTATTGGGGTTACTAAAAGGGGGTATTTTTTCTATCAGCACACATAAGAATCTTTTTTATATTATAAAGATTATAAGATTATAAGAGGCATTTTTTGTAGTGGCAAAAAATTATAAGGGGGGCATTATTAGTGTTGGGGGCACTGTTAGCACTAAGTGCACTCTGGCAGATAATTATTACTATGGGTGGGACTTTTGGGACCACTTTTACTGTGGGGGGCTATTTCAGTTTTCGCCTCAGGCAGCAGAGGGTTCTGCAGTTTGTTTAAACTGATCTATCCTCTGGATAGATCATCGGCATCTGATCGGCGGGGGTCCGACATCCGGGACCCCCGGCGATCATCTGTTTGAGAAGGCAGCAGCGCTCCAGGAGCGCCGCGGCCTTCTCACTGTTTATCGCAGGCCCAGTGATGTCACGGCTAGTATCAACTGGCCTGGGCGCAGCTAAGCTCCATTCAAGTGAACAGAGCTTAGCCGCGCCCAGGCCAGTTGATACTAGTCACTGGGCCTGCGGTAAACAGTGAGAAGGCCGCGGTGCTCCTTGAGCGCCGCTGCCTTCTCAAACAGCTGATCGGCGGGGGTCCCGGGCGTCGGACCCCCGCCGATCAGAAGCTGATAATCTATCCAGAGGATAGATCATCAGTTAAAACAAATTGCAGAACCCCTTTAAAGTTGGTCTGTCATCAGACTATGTCATTGTGGCATTTTGCTAATGGGAGTCTGGTGTATTCATCAGCGATGTGTTCCCGATAACAGATCGGCTCTAAATTGGCCACACACATTAGCATACCTCCCAACCATCCCGGACTTCGGTGGCTATTTACTGTTAGTTTTTTTTAACTTCCTGTGAAGGGGGCACAAGTGGGCAGAACTACTCTGAGGGGAGCACGTATCTGGGCAGAACTACTGCGAGGGGGCACATCTAGGCATAACTGCTGTGGTCCTTTTCAGCCGCAGGGTACCGCTACACAGCACGACCACATCACAACCGTGTGGTCATACCCTCACACAGTGACATGTGTCACTCAACAGTTTGACAATGGTGTCGATGTGACATAACCGCACCCTTACTGACAATACAGCAACCTCATCAATGGTTTGTCTCCGATGTGAACCACTTAGCACAGGTTAATGGAGGTGCTGTGTGTTTCCCCTTCTTCCTTTGCTATATTTTACGTGTTTAACCCTGCTGCCAGTGACCACTGGATAACATGTAAATTTGACCTGCACGCTATAACACAGCCATTGTCTCTAGGATCAGATAAGGTAAGATGTCGCTACTTCAGTTTAAAACAAAAGAACTATTTCTACAGTGCTGACAAAAGGCGATCTATTTGGAGGGAGCGTCACTTTTGTTACCAGCGGTATTTGGTATGTCAGTGCTCTTTGTCAGGCTCAGTGCTTATTCACCAGATGGCCGTCCACGTGCGTCTCTACAAACGTGTTTTCTTTTCAAAGAACAATTGATGTTTTGTGATATTTTGAAACCATGGAAGGATATCACCAAAGGAAATCTCATCCTGCCATTGTATTACAAGCCGGGCTCTTCACCACCTCCCAGGTCAGACTACAGCGCCGGCGCTCTATCATTTTCTATAGATGAACGCAGCCACTAAAAGGTAGGCAGGAATATTTAGGAGAAAACTGTAAAAAGGGTTTTCTCCACAAATATATTTCTGATTAGGGATGAGCGAACTTGTGTTTGTCAAGTTCGGCGTACAAGGTTCGGGTTATCTAAGAATTCCGTATGGATTCCGCCATAAGTTATGGTCCGTGGTAGCAGACTCCATAACGGAATTCTTAGATAACCCGCATCTTGTACGTCAAACCTGAAAACAGAAGTTCGCTCAACACTATTTCTGATATATCATTGTGATATGTACTTAAAGCCAATGCCTGGCCGTGGCGGGCGCCGGGCACCGGCTGTGTGCTCATCAATTTACTACGGAGTGCTTCCATGGGGTTTCTCTCCGTGCCTCTACACTGCAATAAAAAGAGCACGTCTGTATCCGTCTGCGGAATCCGCATGGATGTCGCCCGTGCCATCCCCAATGCACGGGACGGCCGTGTGCATGAGGTCTAAAAGGCTTTTCTGAGACTTTACTACTGATGACCTATTCTTTGGATAGGTCATCAATATCTGATCGGTGGAGCTCCAACAAGTTTCCAGACGCTGCACGTCTCTCACTAACAGCACGCTCCGAGAAGATTGCTCCTCACATACAGACTTGAATAAGGGGCCTTATGTATCCCGAAATACGTGGTCGATAAAAGATCAAAACCAACGTTCAAGCATCTGGTCGTGTTTTGCGCCTACAGGCTATCAGTCCAGAAATGAGCTGTTCCCTCCTGCATATCTATTTTAACCCACTGGGGCTCCGGATAGAATCGGCTGCCCCGACTACCTCTATACCGCTAGATGCCTTCACTGGAGTTGTGCCCAGTTCTGCCCAACAAAAACAGGTGAGCATACTATATACATCGTCAAGGGCCTCCGCGCCTGTATGTACTCACCCTATGAGCGCTTTCTCTTTCCGGCCACTACTTGTCATGGCCATAAAACGGAAGATCGGAAGAAATGGACTTTGCGCAGCCAGCGGATAAAAAATAAAAAATGGAGTTGTGAGTTAAATATCTTTAAAATATGAGTACTTTGCTTTCCCATGCTTGTTACAAATACTCCAGGAATATCCGTGTAATGAACATGAAATATTTACCGTAAATATTTAGCATGTGAAAAGTAATAAAAGGCAAGTTTACAGCACAAGTGTGACCCATTGTGCATGAAGCTCATAAATGCAGACCTGTAATGAACACTTTGATTTTTAATAACACGCTGCACACTGAGATTCTTTATGAGTAATTTAAGAGTATCACTAATTTGCTGTTTCAAATGGGTGTTTATATGGGATCAAACATTGCCTGACTATACAGAGTGCGCCTGGATTACAGATATTAATGTGACATTCAAGCTATAACGTATACACATAGGGCTCATGCACACAAACGTATTTCTTGTCCGCATCCGATACACATTTTTTTTGAGGGTAGGATGCGGACCAATTCACTGTGAACATCCATATGTCGGTAACGTGGCACCCGCTAAAAAACAGAACATGTCCTATTCTTGTCTGTATTTCAGACAAGGATAGGACTGGTCTATTAAGGGTCGGACGTTCCGTTCTGCAAAATGCGGAATGCACGCGGCAGGTATCCGTGTTTTGGAGATCTGCAATTTGTGGGCCACAAAAGAGAGCCCTTAGGGTGTAAATGTGCAAATTCTGCAGCACGTTACATTTGCAAAAAATATACGGCTTGTTGCAATTTTGTGCTTTTAAAAGTGATGAGAAAAGTAGGTGAAGTGGAGTAGGCGTGGACTCCCACGGACACTCGGTAATGTCCAGCACTGCGCCTGGTAAACAATAAAGAGGCCGCAGCACTCAGCGGGTGCCAAGAGCCGGACCCCCACTAATCTCAGCCTATTCTAAGAATAAAAATCATAACGTAAACTGACGTAAAACACAAACCATGAAATACCATTAATCTCCGACCTTGGGGACTGACCACTGTAACACCTGCTCTACTCTTAACGGAGGCCAAATGCTTGACCCATTATTGTCAATGGACGACCATTCGCACTCCAAACAAGCCAAGTGGTGATGAAGATGTCAGGTCTCCATTGCATAGACATTGGTGGCATAGCCTAGCCATAAGACACCCATGTTAAAGGGGTTTTCCAACTTTTTTAAATTGATTACCTATCCTCAGTATAGGTCATCAGTATCTGATCGGTGGGGGTCCGACACCTGCAGCTGACCAAGCACAGCGCCGTACATTGTATAGTAGCTGTGCTTGGTATCGCAACTCAGCCCCATTCGCTTGAATGGGATTGAACTGCACCACGTGACCAATGAACATGACGTCACTGAGCATTGCGGCCTTTTCAAACAGCTGCTTCTTGGGGGTCCCTTGTGTTGGACCCCCACCGATCAGATACTAATGACCAATCCAGAGGATAGGTCATAAGTACAAAAGAAAAAGTCTGAAAACCCCCTTAACTCTTACAATTATGTATTGTGCGTATTCACTATAATGCTATGATGCAGAAACAAATCCGTAATACGCTGTAGGAAAAGCCAGGATCCACCAAAGGTCTTTCCATGGACATGCATGTCACTATCTACTCGTCGCTATCTAAAGTGTGTCATTGTCATTTCTATCTGTATGTTCAAATTAGCAAAATATTAGAGGACATGTGGCAGAAGAGAATGTGGCAGGTCAGCTCCTGTGAGGATTTTGCTGCGATGTGTAAATGCTGCCATATATTAAATCGGCCAGAATCCACTGCAAAAATCTGCAACATAACGTGATATGCCGCAGATTTAGAAACTCTACCAGAGGTCAAGTTATGAGCAGTTTTGATTACGGAAACAAACTTTCCTCAGTGTGTAGCTGACATTTTTGGAAATCTCATCCAATTTGCTGCTACTGTAAACGCTGTGGATTATCTGGCACGTCATGTGTGACCCTGTCTCAAAGGGCCTTTTATATGGGGGGATAATCATCTGAATGATCATTCATAGACATTGCCAGTTTTGCCAACCTGAATTTTTTTCTGGACGGCGTACCCAAAAATCATGGACAGACAATAATTTTTACGGACAGATTGGAAAACCACAATGAAAAATAAAGATGAATTTAATACATTTCTGTGGCTCAATATACTGATATGAATGCCTTAGTCTTTAGTGTCAGGCATAAAATTCTTAGAATTAAGCTACATGCACACGACCGTATGTGTTTTGCGGTCCGCAAAAAAAATGGATGACTTCCGTATGTCATCCGTTTTTTTTTTGCGGATCCATTGTAATAATGCCTATCCTTGTCTGTAAAACAGATACGAATAGGACATGCTCTATTTTTTTTGCGGAGCAACGGAACGGACATATGGATGCGTATAGCACACGGTGTGCTGTCCGAATTTTTTGCGGACCCATTGAAGTGAATGGGTCCGCATCTTATCCGCAAAAAAAAGGCTACCAAAAAAATTAAGGCCACAACGATTTTTTTGTTTATGGATACTGGAAAAAAGTGCCCATATTTTTATGACTGTCTTGGAATTATTGGATGTTTCCCAGGGTAAATATGCTCAGTGATCGTGTGATGAATGATAATTCACTTATTTGTTGTTGAACGCATCCTTTATTCTGACCCCTCATGTATCGTGCACTTGCCTGTCGCTTGTAAGGCCTCTTTCACACGAATGATACAGATTGGCTCAGGATGCGTTCAGTGAAACTCACACCATTTTGCAAGCAAGTTCAATCATTTTTGTCTGTGATTGCGTTCAGTTGTTCAGTTTTTTCCGCACGGGTGCAATGCGTTTTGATTTGTTTTTCATGTGCGTGAAAAAAACCTGAAGGTATTCAAGTGACCTTAGTCACAAATCGACAATCTTAGGCCTCTTTCACACGGCCGTTTTTTTTTCCCGTTTACTGGCCGTTTTTTGCGGTCCGTATACGGTCCGTATACGGAACCATTGATTTCAATGGGTCCGCAAAAAAAACGGAATGTGTTCCGTATGCATTCCGTTTCCGTTTTTCCGTTTTTCCGTTCCGTTTTAACATAGAACATGTCCTATATTTGGCCGCAAATCACGTTCCGTGGCTCCATTAAAGTCTATGGGTCCGCAAAAAAACGGAATGCATACGGAAGTGCATCCGTATGTCTTCCGTATCCGTTCCGTTTTTTGCGGATCCATCTATTGAAAATGTTATGCCCAGCCCAATTTTTGCTATGAAATTACTGTATACTGTATTTGCCATACGGAAAAACGGAACGGAAAAACGGAACGGAAACGGAAACACAACGGAAACAAAAAACGGAACAACGGATCCGTTTAAAACGGACCGCAAAACACTGAAAAAGCCATACGGTCGTGTGCAATAGGCCTTAGGCTGAGTTCACACGAGCGTGTCCGGATAAGGTACGGATGCGTTGCGGGTGCAATGCGTTTTTTCATGCGCGTGATAAAAAACTGAATGTGGTACCCATACCCGAACTTCTTCACAGAAGTTCGGGCTTGGGATCGGTGTTCTGTAGATTGTATTATTTCCCCTTATAACATGGTTATAAGGGAAAATAATAGCATTCTTTAATACAGAATGCTTAGTAGGTGGTCAATTGAGGGTTAAAAAATAATTAACTCACCTTCTCCTCTTGATCGCGTAGCTGCCGGTCTCTTCTTAATTCTTTAATCATGAGCTGCCGGCTAAAGGACCTGTGGTAATGTCAGATCACATGGTCCAATCACATGGTCCATCACCACGGTGATGGATCATGTGATTGGACCATGTGATATGACGTCACCACAGGTCCTTTAGCCGGCAGCTCATGATTAAAGAAGTAAGAAGAGATCGGCAGCTACGCGATCAAGAGGAGAAGGTGAGTTAATAATTTTTTTTTTTTTCACCCTCAATTGACCACCTACTAAGCATTCTGTATTAAAGAATGCTATTATTTTCCCTTATAACCATGTTATAAGGGAAAATAATACAGTGAATAGACTGTCATCTTAGCAACCATGCGTGAAAATCGCACCGCATCTGCACTTGATTGCGGATCCTTGCGATTTTCACTCTTCTATGGGGCCTGCGTTGCGTGATAAACGCACAATATAGAGCATGCTGCGATTTTCACGCAACGCATAAGTGATGCGTGAAAATCACAGCTCATGTGCACAGCCCCATAGAAATGAATGGGTCCAGATTCAGTGCGGGTGCAATACGTTCACCTCCCGCATTGCACCCGCGCGGAAATCTCGCCCGTGTGAACTCAGCCTTACAGTCTGTATTCCATCGACATAAAGAAACGTATCCATTTACAGTATTGATTGAACCTTCTAATGTCTATAAGTGATTAAACAGTAATTAGGAAGAGAGATAAGATAAAAATATTAAAAAGAAAAGAAAAGAAAATATAAAGGGATTGGAACGAGGACAGAAATTCCACTGAGGTCATTGGTATGGAAGTATATGTATAAGGCTAATTATCTAATAGTTTAGCGTAGGGTGAGGACCACCAATAGCGCCCATGTTTTTTGATGCTTAGGTGCTTTATTGTTACTATTTGCAATCATCCTTTCATACCTACAATTAATGTTCATTTTCCTGATTATTTGAGATACAGTATATAGGGGATTGATGTTATTTTCCAGTTTTGTGCAATACCTCGGAGGGAAGCTGTAAGTATGTGGCAGATGATTGTTTTCTGGGGTAATTAGAGAGAGTCTATATTTAATCTTAAAAGAAATATTTCCGGTGTAAAAGGAAGTTTCGACCATGTTACAGAATGGACTAGGTTGTTTCTTTCTTTCCATAGGTCAATTATATATGGGCATTCCCAAATATATGGAAAAGAGTGCTTATTTGGCCGCAACCTCTCCAACAAATATTGGACGCGTTTTCATATATCTTAGATCTTTGTCTCTGCAGGATATGTTATACTTTATTGTTGATAAAAATACAAATAAAGAAACAGAAAAAAAACGGAAGGTTTACAAACAACATCTTCTAGCAACCATCAGTGAAAAACGCATTGCATCTGGACTGCATCCAGATTATATCCGGATGCGATGTGTTTTTCACTTCTATGGGGTCAGGGCTGCGTGAAAAATACAGAATATGGATACATGTACACGACCGTATGTGTTCTGCGGTCCGCAAAAAAAAACGATGACATCGTATGCCATTTGTTTTTTTTTGTCGATCCATTGTAACAATGCCTAAAACGGACAAGAATAGGACGTATTCTATTTTTTGGGCGGGGCTACGGAACGGACATACGGATGCAGATAGCACTCGGTGTGCTGTCCGCATTTTTTGCGGACCCATTGAAATGAATGGGTCTGCATCCTATCCGCAAAAAACAAACGTAACGGACACGGAAACAAAATACGTTCGTGTGCATGAAGCCTATAGAACATGCTGCGATTCTAACGCAACACAGAAATGATACGTGAAAAACAACGTTCATGTACACAGACCCATGGAAATAAATGGGTCAGGATTCAGTGCGGGTGCTATGCGTTCACTTCACGTATCGCACCCAGGGGTGCACAGCTAATGAGGCCAGGTGAGGTGCCTCAGTCAGCACCAGGTATGGACAAGAGGGGGACAGCGGAAGGGCCATCAGCAATGAGCCATTTCATTGTGGCAAAGGGGTTAGGTTAAGAAATTGGCATGGGGGGGGGGGGGGGCGCCGTTTCAGTTTTTGCCTGAGCAGAAAGGCTAGGTGCACCCCTGATCGCACCCGCCGGAAAACTCACTCATGTGAAAGGGGCCTAATGGAAACTGTGTGCAAGGAGGGGGATGGAAAACTATGATCGCATGAACGATCATATTTCCGAAAAATAAACAGTTATTGTATAATGTAAACACAAATTAAACGCCAATCTACTTGCTACAGTATATCCAAGATCGGCGCTCATTACAAGTAATGTAACTGTCTATGTATAACGACCCTAAGGAAGACAAGAGCATTCTCTGCGCTGGACACGAGACGCTTAAGGAGCTCCAGGAAGCATTCAAGCTGTGTAAATAACGGATTATACAACCCGAGTCTTCTCATTGTTTTCTGTTTTTATATTTAGTGGCACAAAAGCTCCTCCATCATCATCGCGCCATTGCTCATTATACATAAACATTCTTTGGTTAATTGCACGTTAAAAGCATGTCTGGCTTTAGGGCCTAAACAAAGCTCACCAGGACAAGGGCTGCACATGAAAGCAATGGCTGTTACATAGACATTCACAGGACAATTCTCATATGTTACACAACAACTGAATTGTGCAATTTGCGGGGATTGAATATACAGGGGTCCCTCTAGTGACAATATTAATTTGTTCCTGGAAGATCATTGTAAGTTGAAACCATTGTAACCTGAGACCTTAGCGCTAAGGAAAATTACTAACTAGTTCCAAAGTCCCTAAAATGTCAACCTTTGATAGGGAAAGCGTAAAGATGAATAGACAATTAAAGCTACTTTCACACTAGTGTTTTTGCTGGATCCGGCAGGGTTCAGCAAAAACGCTTCCGTTACTGATAATACAACTGTCTGCATCCGTTATGAACAGATCCAGTTGTATTATCTGTAACTTGGCCAAGACGGATCCGTCATGATCTCGATTGAAAGTCAATGGGGAACGGATCAGTTTTCTATTGTGTCAGAGAAAACGGATCCTCCGCATCCTAGGACAGAAAGCAAACCGCAGCATGCGGTATGAGAGCAAAGCATTCCGTTCTGTTCAGTTATGTTTTGTCCCCATTGACAATGAATGGGGACAAAACGGAACCGTTTTTTTCCGGTATTGAGACCCTATGACTGATCTCAATACCGGAAAATATTAACGCTAGTGTGAAAGTAGCCTAAAGCAGATAAATTGAGTACATATACAGTCAGGTCCATAAATATTGGGACACTGACACAATTCTAACATTTTTGGCTCTATACACCACCACAATAGATTTGAAATAAAACAAACAAGATGTACTTTACCTGCAGACTGTCAGCTTTAATTTGAGGGTATTTACATCCAAATCAGGTGAACGGTGCAGGAATTACAACAGTTTGCATATGTGCCTCCCACTTGTTACGGAACCAAAAGTAATGGGACAATTGGCTTCTCAGCTGTTCCATGGCCAGGTGTGTGTTATTCCCTCATTATCCCAATTACAATGAGCAGATAAAAGGTCCAGAGTTCATTTCAAGTGTGCTATTTGCATTTGGAATCTGTTGCTGTCAACTCTCAAGATGAGATCCAAAGAGCTGTCACTATCAGTGAAGCAAGCCATCATTAGGCAGAAAAAATCAAACAAACCTGTCAGAGAGATAGCAAAAACATTAGACGTGGCCAAAACAACTGTTTGGAACAATCTTAAAAAGAAGGAACGCACCGGTGAGCTCAGCAACACCAAAAGACCCGGAAGACCACTGAAAACTGTGGTGGATGACCGAAGAATTCTTTCCCTGGTGAAGAAAACACCCTTCACAACAGTTGGCCAGATCAAGAACACTCTCCATGAGGTAGGTGTATGTGTGTCAAAGTCAACAATCAAGAGAAGACTTCACCAGAGTGAATACAGAGGGTTCACCACAAGATGTAAACCATTGGTGAGCCTCAAAAACAGGAAGGCCAGATTAGAGTTTTCCAAACGACATCTAATAAAGTCTTAACAGTTCTGGAACAACATCCTATGGACAGATGAGACCAAGATCAACTTGTACCAGAGTGATGGGAAGAGAAGAGTATGGAGAAGGAAAGGAACTTCTCATGATCCTAAGCATACCACCTCATCAGTGAAGCATGGTGGTGGTAGTGTCATGGCGTGGGCATGTATGCTGCCAATGGAACTGGTTCTTTTGTATTTATTGATGATGTGACTGCTGACAAAAGCAGCAGAATGAATTCTGAAGTGTTTCGGGCAATATTATCTGCTCATATTCAGCCAAATGCTTCAGAAATCATTGGACGGCGCTTCACAGTGCAGATGGACAATGACCCAAAGCATACTGCAAAAGCAACCAAAGAGTTTTTTAAGGGAAAGAAGTGGAATGTTATGCAATGGCCAAGTAAATCACCTGATCTGAATCCGATTGAGCATGCATTTCACTTGCTGAAGACAAAACTGAAGGGAAAATGCCCCAAGAACAAGCAGGAACTGAAGACAGTTGCAGTAGAGGCCTGGCAGAGCATCACCAGGGATGAAACCCAGCATCTGGTGATGTCTATGCGTTCCAGACTTCAGGCTGTAATTGACTGCAAAGGATTTGCAACCAAGTATTAAAAAGTGAAAGTTTGATTTATGATTATTATTCTGTCCCATTACTTTTGGTCCCTTAACAAGTGGGAGGCACATATGCAAACTGTTGTAATTCCTACACCGTTCACCTGATTTGGATGTAAATACCCTCAAATGAAAGCTGACAGTCTGCAGATAAAGCACATAGTGTTCGTTTCATTTCAAATCCATTGTGGTGGTGTATAGAGCCAAAAATGTTAGAATTGTGTCGATGTCCCAATATTTATGGACCTGACTGTACTTACATATAGGGCCATAAATATAGTACATAGGGCCCCCGGCACCTAGTATAAGAAAATTAAAACAACAGCATAAATAGCAATAATTGAAGATATGTATAATAGCACAATACATCACCACCATAAACCCACATTATAGCGAAAAGCCACCATATTGTTATTTCCCACAAAAAAGGTACAATGTTTTTGCACCTGATTACCCCCTATCCCTTCCCCCAATCTCTGGGCCCCATAGCAAGTCCTTAAGTTGAGTGAAGTTATGGAAAATTTGATTTGGCTGCTTCGCCGAATTTTACTAAGAAATTTGCTTTGTGATGAATTACTTCGCCACAAAGCACATTTCTTTGTAAGTAGTGGGTGCAATGACAGGGAGCAGTAATTCCATCGCTCCCCATCATTCTTCCCCTCAGATGGCGCGTTCATCGCTGATCGTTGAATCTGACTTTAATATTTAAATAAAATAATCATACTCACCTCATCTATTTGATCGTGAAGAGCCAGCTGCTGCCATCTTGTTTAAAGTTCCACCGCAAAATCTTGCATGGCTTATGATGACGTCATCAAGTCGGCCGCGCAGGATCTTCAATCAAGATGGAGGCGGCGGGCTCCAAATGGATGAGGTAAGTATGATTTTTTACCCCATTTCAGGGAAAATCGATTAGTTACCACAAAGTACAAGGAAATTCAACTTCGCGGTGAATCAAATTTTACCTGAAATTCAGATCGATTTTGATTCGCTCAACACTAGCAAGTGCTATGGCTATAGTTACGCTCACGCTTACATATAAAAACCAAACAGGGCTCCTGGAAGCGGTAAATCACTTTCTATGTAGAGGACAGGATCTTCTTCAGGGTCCTGTACTGCACTCATGTACCAGAATGTACTCATGTACTTCAGTAATACTGATATTTTACCAGTGAAATTCCTATTCTGATTGACTAGATCTTCCTGCCAATTGCATGTGTCACTGAACTGCAAAGCACTCGTTCATCAGGTCCATGCGATAACCGCTCCAAGAATGGAACTGTCCGCAAGAAAATCCTCTGAACCTACCCTTATACTCCTTTTAAGATCCAAAAACGGCATCACATAACTTGAACACGTAAACCCGGCCTAAAACCACGTGAATAACATTAAAGGGAAGGCTCGTCCCTATCACCTCCTGCCCACCCCCCCGATGCCAGATGTTTTCATCCGCGCGACAGGGAGATGAAACAGCAGCCATGCGGGCTCCAGAAGCGACGCGGGTGCTGGGGAGCCAGGTAAGTACATTATCAGTGACGGGCCCGGGTATATGGGGGGGGGGGGGGGGGGGAATTTCAGGGGTCCCCTTCAATTATCTTTGGACAATGGTACCTGTCAAAAGGGTGGACATATTAAGCACCAAGTGGACGATCAGTTCTTGAAGTTGATGCGTTAGAAGCAGGAAAAAATGTTGAGTGGAAATAAAGGGGTTATCTAATGATGAATGTAAAAAAGAAAATCAGACATCATACAGTACATGACAGTCGCTTTCTTAGGGTACTTTCACACTAGAGTTTCTCTTTTCCGACACGGAGTTCCGTCAAAAGGGCTCAATGCCAGAAAAGAACTGATCAGGCATATCCCCATACATTCTGAATGGAGAGTAATCCGTTCAGGATGCGTCAGGATGTCTTCAGTTCAGTCGTTTTGACTAATCAGGCAAAAGAGAAAACCGCAGCATGCTACGGTTTTATCTCCAGCCCGAAAAACTGAAGACTTGCCTGAATGCAGGATCCGGCATTTTTTTCCATAGCAATGTATCAGTGCCGGATCCAGCATTCACAATACCGGAATGCCGGATCCGTCCTTCCGGTCTGCGCATGCGCAGGCCGAAAAAAAGGTAAAAAAAATAAATGCGTTTTGCCAGATGACACCGGAAAGACGGATCCGGCATTTCAATGCATTTTTTTGACTGATCAGGAATTTTTAAGACTGACCAGGATCAGTCTCACGGTGTGCTGTCCGCATTTTTTGCGGACCCATTGAAATGAATGGGTCTGCATCCTATCCGCCCAAAAAAACGGAATGGACACGGAAACAGAATACGTTCGTGTGCATGAGGCCTAACTCAGTGGCTATACTAAATTTTTACTTACATGCAATTACAAAAGTATCTGTTTAATGTTAGGCCTTATGCACTCAACTGTATGTATTTTGTGGTTTGCAAACCACGGATCTGCAGAATACGGATACTTGCCGTGTGCATGCCGCATTTTGCTAATAAAACTGCCTATCCTTTTGTGCAAAATGGACATGAGTAGGACATGTTCCATAATTTGCGTAATGGCCACATGGATGACATCCCTGTGCTGTCTGCATTTTTGCAGACCCATAGAAATGAATATGTCCGTGTGTTATCCGCAAAAAATGCGAATAGAAAACGGACCCAAAATACGCTTGTGTGCATGAGCCCTTATGGCTAATCAATGCATATCCTTCTTAGGCCTAGTTCAGATGAGAGTCTTTTCCTTACATGTGCTACCTGGACCACATCCACGTAGCCCACAGTAAAATAAATGTTGCGAATCACACATCAGAAACTAGCAGCATGCAACATCCTTTTCTGTTTTCTGTCCGACTCATTCATTTAAATGAAAGAGTCCAGAAAAATATATGGACGTAGCCGAGCCAGGTGCCATTTAGATGTCCAGATATGTCCGTGTTTAGCAGACGGAAATAGGACCTGCTAACTGAATCAGTGCTTAGGGTATATTCATACGGTGTATTTTACAGGCTGAAAATACAATGCTCCATTTACTTGCATATTTTCAATGTGCTTTTCGGGTTGAATACGTATTTGACACATATTTTACGTTTTACTGCCTTCCAATGACCAGGAAAATCAGACGTCACATCAAGAAGTGACATGTCTTCTTTTTTTTTTAAAGCAATGCTGATTTAAAACCAGTGGTGTAGGGGCACGTGGTGTGTATTTCTCATTGAAATCAATGGCACGCCATTTGTTGGCATCTTTCATGTAGAATATGTACGTCTTCTTCGCCAACGCCATGTGAAGAACAATTCACTGCTGATTCCCAGAGGAACAATAGAAAAAACCACCGCTCAGTGCTGTTCTGTACTAAGCCTCATTCACACGTCAGTGTTTCTCCACGGACAGCACGCGTCCCCATTCATTTTGAAGTGTGTATTCGCACATCAGTGTTTTAGCACAGATGCATGCTCTATTTTGTCCGTGTTCACGGATCCAACATACCAAGAATAATCTAGGGGTCCGTGAAAGCCACGGATGTCACCCATGTTGCATACGTGTTTCACGGATCATTAGGAAGAGATGCTTTGAAAATTGTTTTTCAGCTGTTCAGTGTCAGTGACGCACAGACCCAACACGGGTCCAGCTTTACGGAGGCATCACGGACCACCTTTTCACGGATTTGAGCACGGACGTGTGACTGAGGCTTTACATGTATACTTGCAGTCTTGTGAGGATCATAATCGTCCTTTCTAAGCTCACATTAAATGTACGCATGAGACCCTTCTAAACAGAAGCGGATTTGATGTCTGCTTGGATTGCGCCTATTACGTTAGTGCAAGAACATGCAAATAGGAAAATGCCAAAAAGAAAAAGAAAATACAGAGCGCTTGTAGAGATCTTCATAACAGGGCTCTGTGCTGGATCTGGCTGGGCTGACTGTGCTTCTGTGTACGAAGCTCATCTGGAGGGGGCACTGACATCAGCGAAAGCTGAGGACTTTCTCATTTTTGTTTTGCCCATTTGCTGTGATGCTCCCAAAGATAAAACTTGCCAAACCAGTCTTCCAAATCGCTAAGCATCAGTCAGAATGGCTTACTAGGGATTGTGTGTCCAAACTTGATTGCCTGGAAGCATCCCAACTGTAGCGGCGTGATTGTGTCCTCCTGCAACGCCATGCAGTCCTGTTACGTATTACAGAATTATTTCTTGAATGATTTGTACAGTTCTTGGGGAGGATTTCACACACAATGGAATTACTGCAGTAACTATTTCAATGGCTGGTCCTTCAGCATTACATATCATTCCAGATAATCTGCCGCGAGGAAACCTTTCTATAGAAGTTGTGACATGTAACATGTAAGCGCTATATCCTAGAACAAGATATTACATCATTCACTCTTTATGAGCAGTGCAGACACTTCTATCTTATGCAGGATAGATGATAAGTGCCTGATCGCTGGGGGCCCCTCAGATCATTAGAATGGGGGTCCTCAGTGATTACACTGCAGTGAGGAGGAGTTTGAATGGAACGGCAGTCAACCATACCGCTCGATTTACGATGGGGCGACATGGTGATCCTGGCCACGACACCCATCGTCTGCCAAAGACGGCTGTGTAGCAGTGCAGCCATTGAACCGAATAAGGTTGCAGTGCTGGATTTTTGACAATTTTTGACATTGCTATACAGCAACCTGAGAAATACTGCCATACAGTGCCATGACAATTACTACAATACACTACAGTTATATAATGCCATCCAGCACCTCAAAAATACTGCCATATAGTGCCCCAGTAAATACTGTAAAGTCATTGTAAGGCCTCATGCACATGGCCACATTTTGGATCCAAGACCAATCCACTTTTTTTGCGGATTGCACAAGGACCTATTTATTTCTGCTAAAGAGACTGAGAAAAATGCAGATTGCACATGGAAGTTCTCCATATTTTGCAGATCCGCGATTTGCAGACCACTAAACAGATACGGCCATGTGCATGCAAGTCATATGTAAGTAGGCGATGCTTACCTGCCAGTTATTTTCCTCAGTGCTGTTTTTTGGCTACTGTATAGCTGAGCTCCATTAGGGCAGAGCTGTGACTACAGTGGAGTCGGAGGTAGTCTGAGGCACACCCCTGTCTCAATAAGGTTTAAGACTGCTGTCTTCTCCCTCCTCTCGGCCAGTGATGGCCAGTGAACACAGGCGGGCTGCCATCTTTAGTAAGGTAGACTCAACTGTCCGGCGATGCACAGGTAAGCCCTTACCTGTGCCGCGAGCCGGTCTGAAATCAAATCTTGTCACCGGGAGCAGGCAGTTCCGAGAACAGCCCAATGAAGGCCCCCGGCGGCTGTTCTCGGAACTGCCTGCTCCTGGTGACCGCATTTGATTTCAGACCGGCTCGCGGCACAGGCTTACCTGTGCATCGCCGGACGCGTGAGTCTACCTTACTAGTGTTGAGCGAACTTCTGTTTTAAGTTCGGCGTCTAAAGTTCGGCTTCCGGTTAGCGGAGAATCCCGATATGGATTCCGAATTCCGTTGTGGTCCGTGGTAGCAGAATCAATAATGGCCGATTATTGATTCTGCTACCACGGACCACAACGGAATTCGGAATCCATATCGGGATTCTCCGCTAACTGGAAGCCGAACTTTAGACGCCGAACTTAAAACAGAAGTTCGCTCAACACTATACCTTACTAAAGATGGCAGCCCGCATGTGTTCGCTGGCAAACACTGCGAACTGACCATCACTGCTCTCGACAGCTCTGCTTCCTCAGATTGGCTGTTATGTATGAACACAAGAGGACAATGCGTGGAGAACTGGCTTTCAGTACAGGGCAATGATCATAAAGGACGGACGACTGCACCAGATTGTAGCATGTGCAGAACTTTGAGGTACCCTGTCTTCCAAGAGCCAAAACTTTTTACTTTTCCGTTCACATAGCCATGTGAGAACTTGTATTTTTTTTTGGCGGGGTAAGGCTACTTTCACACTGGCGTTTCTGGGTCCGCCTGTGAGATCCGTTTCAGGACTCTCACAAGCGGCCCAAAACGGATCAGTTCAGCCCCAATGCATTCTGAATGGATAAGGTTCTGTTCAGAATGCATCACTTTTGCTGCGTTTGGTCTCCGTTGTGTTTTTGAGGTGGTCACTAAAATGCTGTTTGCAGTGTTTTCGTGTCCTCCTGACGATGCGGAACCAAACGGATCCGTCCTGACTTACAATGTAAGTCAATGGGGATGGATCAGTTTTTCACTGACACAATATAGTGCAATTGAAAACGGATCCGTCCCCCATTGACTTTCAATGTAAGTCAGGACGGATCCGTTTTGACTTAGACTTTTTTTTTATAATAATGCAAACGGATCCATTTTGAACGGATACAAGCGTTTGCATTATCGGTGCTGATCCGTCTGTGCATATACAAGACGGATCCGCACCAAACACAGGTGTGAAAGTAGCCTAAGTAGTATTTGTTAGTGGCCATTTCATTTACCGTATCTTGTATTGAAAAATGGTGAACAATAATAATTTGTTGGGAGAAACTAAACAAAAAACATAATTCTTTGTGTTGCCATATTCTGACCCATAACTACCAGAACTGCTGTTGCAGATGTCATTTTAGCCTTACTCAGGGTACTTTCACACTTGCGGCAGAGGATTCCGGCAGGCAGTTCCGTCGCTGGAACTGCCTGCCAGATCCGTCAAAATGTATACAAACGGATGGCGTGGTAAGACGGATCCGTATGCCAAATGCATTGAAATGCCGGATCCGTCTCTCCGGTGTCATCTGTAAAAACGGATCCGGCATTTATTTTTTTCACATTTTTTGCGGTCTGAGCATGCGCAAACTGCAAAAACTGATCCGTTTTGCCGGAACACTCGGGGCTGGATCCGGCATTAATGCATGTCAATGAGAAAAAATGCATTCCGGCAAGTGTTACGGAATTTTGGACAGAGATAAAACCGCAGCATGCTACGGTATTATCTCCGTTCTGAAAAGGCAAAAAGACTGAACTGAAGACATCCTGATGCATCCTGAATGGAATGCTCTCCATTCAGAATGCATTAGGATAAAACTGATCAGTTATTTTCCGGTATTGAGCCCCTAGGACGGAACTCAATGCCGGAAAAGAATAACGCTAGTGTGAAAGTACCCTTAGCAACAAAACTTTGCCCCATTCGTGGCTCACAATGATTTTTTGCAAAAATTGACATTTACCTTAGTAAATATCTTCCTCTGTATTTAATGTTTTCTATATTTTGTTATAGACTTTAACCCCTTATTGACCGCTGATATAGATTTCTGCAGCGGTCATTACTGGGCTTTATTCTAGAGCGTCGTCTTTCTACAGTGGCCAAGAAAAAGCACTACATTAGTCTCTTGTGCAGTGGACAGCAGAAACCTGTATATCGCATGACAGCTGGGCTCCTGCTTGAACGGACTGGCAGAAGCACCAAAGCAGTCCATTGAACCCCTTGGAAACCGCAGTCAATAGCAACCGCGGCATGTAAGTGGTTTAGAGGGAGGGGAC
This sequence comes from Bufo bufo, assembly GCF_905171765.1. NCBI lineage: Eukaryota > Metazoa > Chordata > Amphibia > Anura > Bufonidae > Bufo > Bufo bufo. Next base: position 116,293,957 of record NC_053390.1, on the reverse strand, counting down.
TCCTTCTGTCAGGCATTGGCACCCCGGGAATGAGATTTAGGGGTACCGATGTCTTAGCATTGCAGCCCTGGTGCTTGTTAGTACAGTACTGACAGTATAATAAACTCTACTGTATAAGCAGTATAGTGTATTGTAGAAGCGATTAGAAGATCACCTGTCAAAGCCTCCTTGTGGGTCTTATAAGTGTAAAATAAAGAATGAAATAAAGTTCTATTTTAAAAATAAAGTAAAAAAAATGAAAAATACACCTTTTTCCATTGAAAAATGATTTTCAATGGAAACACTGAAAAATGATTGAAATGAAAAATGTATTCTCTTCCACATATTTGACATCACCATGTCTATAACAACCTGAACTATACAATTATCACATAATCTATATTGCATGGTGAATTCCATAAAAAAAATACTGTCAGAATTACTGTTTTTTGCTTATTTACAGATCCAGCAAGTGGAGATACAAACATTTATTGGGTCAAAAATAGAGAAAACCTAATTCCAGCAATCGTAATAACCCTCAAACATAATATACTTTAATAATAATACTAAAAATCACATCTACTAAAGTAGAACTACCAGAGGCTATGCTAGATAGGGTGGGGAAGCTGTCCCTATAGTCTCACCCTAATCTCAAGCTCAGCCCAGGGACGGCCCCTAATGGTGGGGACTCCCTGTCCTCGAACCTGGGCTAACAAATTCCTAATGGAACCCTAGGATAATGATGGAGGATAGAGCACTCGCCTAGTGGTAGACTACAAGATACACACATTACATTGCACACATATAAATGGACTTTGTATACAGCCCTATTGATGCAAGCACTGATCAATGGTACAAAGTACATCAGAGTATAAAACACACCCTAAACATATAATACAGTAAATACAAAAAACCCCAACGCGTTTCCCCCACGGTGTGGGATCATCAGGGGGTAGGTAGAGTTAAATAGTTGATTTATATCATGGATAACGGAGACCTATATTATAATGCGATATCCGTGAGCCGGGTGTAGATCACCAATATTTATACATCGGTGTCAAAATAGCCAGTATCCGGTCAAATGACAGGTGGCAAAAGCCACATTAGACAACAATCAGTTGTCAGAGTGTCTGGTCGTCCATACCGGTTCCTCCTCAGGTCCGATGAGCATCGGACCTGAGGAGAAACCGGTATGGACGACCAGACACTCTGACAACTGATTGTAGTCTAATGTGGCTTTTTGGACGCCGGATCGGACTGGCTCCTTCCTCCTTTTTTTCACCACTTTCACCACTTTCACCACTTTTTTTATTGTGCAAAAGTGGTGAAACTAAAAAAAACTATACATATTTGGCACCACTGCATTCATACTGACCCAGACAATAAAGTTAGTGTTATTTATGTCGTAAATTGAATGTCGCAAAATTTGCCCTGTAAAAACTTAGTGGCAGTGCCGCAAAATTGAGGCATTTAAAAAAAGTAAAACTTGTCCCTCAGAAATCAAGCCCTCATACAGCTACATCAACTGAAGAATAAAAAAGTCATAACTTTTGGAATGTGACTGTGAAAAAAAATGAAAAGAATTGCTTGGTCACTAAGGCCCCCAAATGCATACAGGGGGAAGGGGTTAAACTGATATGTGGTTTTTAATGAAAAAAATCTAAAAAAAATCTGGAGAAATGCAGCGAAATGCTGTGTGTGTGAGTCCAATCTTTGTGAAGAGCAGTTTTGTAACAGTGAAAGAGAAAGGAAAACAATCAAAAAATATTTCAAATGCTTCTCTCCTGCAAAGTGGTGTAGGATAAGCGAAATCCTCGTCCGTCTCTGCTTGTCCCGCCCTGGGGTCTACAGCAAGAGAATAAATGAAGGAGCTTATGAAAGTTCTGTTAGAACTGATAACTGTGTCGGGGCAGGAAACTGAGTGTGCTCAAAAAGTGACGCATGTAGCACATTCCTTGGGGGGAATTGCATCTCTAAATTTCTTGGTCATTTTTTAGCATTTGGATTTGAATCCTTATATTTCAGGTATTCCTGGAATGACGGATGTGTTACTTCTGTCTTTTTAGCACTATATCATAATTCTGCAGTAAAATCATACAAGCAACGCTTGATCTCACAGATCTCACGGATCTGCTGGGGATTAGAAAAAGGATGTGCTTTTCCTCCAAAAAAAAAATCTACTGTTTCCCATAGGCTGTGTCTAGTATTTAAAGGGGTTATCCAAGACTATAAATTGCTCCCCCATATGCCCGTGCCCCTCACATTAAATATACAGCGGCGGTGCAGGGTCCAGGAGCCGCGCAGGGCGCGCACTCTTTTTCTACTCCCCTACTGCCTCTTTGAAGCTGATTTGACATCCTAATTTGCTGCCTTAGTTCACGGAAGCCTATATTGAGGACTTCAGCCTCGCCTCCCTGCAGCAGATAATAGCGTGATTTTATGGACACTACGTAAGTGACACAGAGCTGAAATCATTGCGTTTACTGTCACTACTTGCAGAATTTTTAGATTGATTGCCTATCTTCGGGATAGGTCATCAATATCAGATAGCAGGGGTCTGACACTCTCACTCACGTCAATCAGCTGTTTCCTTGTAGTCAGGGCCGGGTCATCATATTTTGGTACCCTAGGCAGAGAAGGCAAATTGCGCCCCCTTTCCCCGGGTAATGGGTATACCCAATGTAAATCCAGTGACTTACAGGTGACATCTCCATGGGTTTCAGTGGTTTACTTTCCTTTCTTCTCCATTTGGTTCAGACCCTCGTGTAGATTAGGGCCCAGGAGATTAGGTTACACCTCTGACTTGACTCGTTGCTTCTGCAGTCCATCCACTCCCTCTACCCCCCCATTCAGCTGCCCCTTTAACACTGCCATCCTGTGCCTGCTGCTGCCCAATGTCCCCCAGTTACTGTACTGGCATACAGACCCCAGATTAGCCTCACATTCATACAAACCCCAGATAATGCCCAAAATGTATATAGACCACAAATTCATATAGATCCCAGGTTCAAACCCCAAATTCATGGGGCCCCCTATAACCTTCTTCCCTTAAATGCAGACCTCAGATCAGAACTCAAATTAATGTGACTCCCTATAACCCCCACCCCACCATCCCTTAAATGGGATCTCAGATCAGACCCCAAATTCATGTGTCACCCTAAATCATCATATACCTGCAGACCTTAGATCAAACCCCAAAATTCATGTGGACGCCTAAACCCTCTTCTTTCAGATCCTTGCAGACCTCAGATCAGACCCTCAATGTGCGTTTCTGTAATGAGAAGGGGTGTGGTCTAATGACATCAACACCCTATATTATCAATGAAAAAGACCGGCACTCGCTGTTGATAATTCTTTCTTTGTATTTATTCAGTCACATGTACAGGCAATAAGTGACGCGTGCGTTTCGGTGCTGCCGCACCTTCCTCAGACTGAGGAAGGTGCGGCAGCACCGAAACGCACGCGTCACTTATTGCCTGTACATGTGACTGAATAAATACAAAGAAAGAATTATCAACAGCGAGTGCCGGTCTTTTTCATTGATTCTACATTGGGACGCCATCCCATAGACTCGTGCACCGTGACCATATACAGCAGTGCCGACCTGTGATTATTATATTATAATAACACCCTATATTAGGTGTGCATAATTATTAGGCAACTTCCTTTCCTTTGGCAAAATGGGTCAAAAGAAGGACTTGACAGGCTCAGAAAAGTCAAAAATAGTGAGATATCTTGCAGAGGGATGCAGCACTCTTAAAATTGCAAAGCTTCTGAAGCGTGATCATCGAACAATCAAGCGTTTCATTCAAAATAGTCAACAGGGTCGCAAGAAGTGTGTGGAAAAACCAAGGCGCAAAATAACTGCCCATGAACTGAGAAAAGTCAAGCGTGCAGCTGCCAAGATGCCACTTGCCACCAGTTTGGCCATATTTCAGAGCTGCAACATCACTGGAGTGCCCAAAAGCACAAGGTGTGCAATACTCAGTGACATGGCCAAGGTAAGAAAGGCTGAAAGACGACCACCACTGAACAAGACACACAAGCTGAAACGTCAAGACTGGGCCAAGAAATATCTCAAGACTGATTTTTCTAAGGTTTTATGGACTGATGAAATGAGAGTGAGTCTTGATGGGCCAGATGGATGGGCCCGTGGCTGGATTGGTAAAGGGCAGAGAGCTCCAGTCCGACTCAGACGCCAGCAAGGTGGAGGTGGAGTACTGGTTTGGGCTGGTATCATCAAAGATGAGCTTGTGGGGCCTTTTCGGGTTGAGGATGGAGTCAAGCTCAACTCCCAGTCCTACTGCCAGTTTCTGGAAGACACCTTCTTCAAGCAGTGGTACAGGAAGAAGTCTGCATCCTTCAAGAAAAACATGATTTTCATGCAGGACAATCCTCCATCACACGCGTCCAAGTACTCCACAGCGTGGCTGGCAAGAAAGGGTATAAAAGAAGAAAATCTAATGACATGGCCTCCTTGTTCACCTGATCTGAACCCCATTGAGAACCTGTGGTCCATCATCAAATGTGAGATTTACAAGGAGGGAAAACAGTACACCTCTCTGAATAGTGTCTGGGAGGCTGTGGTTGCTGCTGCACGCAATGTTGATGGTGAACAGATCAAAACACTGACAGAAAGGTGGCTATATTGGTCACTGATTTGTTTTTGTTTTGTTTTTGAATGTCAGAAATGTATATTTGTGAATGTTGAGATGTTATATTGGTTTCACTGGTAACAATAAATAATTTAAATGGGTATATATTTGTTTTTTGTTAAGTTGCCTGATAATTATGCACAGTAATAGTCACCTGCACACACAGATATCCCCCTAAAATAGCTAAAACTAAAAACAAACTAAAAACTACTTCCAAAAACATTCAGCTTTGATATTAATGAGTTTTTTGGGTTCATTGAGAACATGGTTGTTGTTCAATAATAAAATTAATCCTCAAAAATACAACTTGCCTAATAATTCTGCACTCCCTGTATATTGACAGGCAATCTTTTAGGCTGTGCTGGGCATAAACATGGGGCAGGCCTGGGGGCCTTTAATGGACCCCCGTCTGTTCTGTGAAAACATTAGCACCCCACAATCTCATTTGCTGTGGTGCTGATGGCTCCCCTCTTTCTGAAACCACTTACATGCCACAGTTTCTATTGACTACGGCATCTAAGGGGTTTAAGTGCCCCCCATGGAATGATGCCTCCTATTGCCACCAATTTAAATACTCACCTATTCTATGTTCCCACACTATCATATCATACTACTGCTTTACCTAAAGGAAGCCATTATAAGGCAATGGGCTCATCGAGGGCTGGTAGTATGTGTGGTGGTACAACTTATTTGGCAGAATGCTGCGACTTCCTTATGAATGCAAGTGTGACCTCAGCCTTGTAAATATGTGTGTCAGGCATTCCTGTACGGCTACTAGTGTTGAGTGCGAATATTCGAATCGCTAATTTGAATTGTGAATATCGCCACTTCAAGAATTTGCGAATATTTAGAACATAGTGCTATCTGTTCGTATTCGCGAATAGTGTTGAATATTCTAATCGCAAATTTATCGCAAATATATTACAGTGCCGATTTTCGCAATCAAGTAAACAATGACCGGAGATCACGAATTCTGGAATTTGCGAATTTATGGTGAATATTCGGCCAAAAGTTTGTGTAATATCGTGAATTCGAACATTGCCTATGCCGCTCATTACTAACGGCTACGGCTACACGTTCAAAAACTGCATGAAAGAACATGACGCCACGGAGTGGTTCAGAAAAGCAAAGACAGTATTAATGACGGATACAATTATTATTTTTTTCAATCTACTCCTGGTTTTGGCTCGAAAACTGCAAAAACCAAAACAAAACCCCCCATCAGGTGTGACCGTGCCTTTACCATACAAAAAAAAAGAGAAATGTGTGTGAGCACAGCCTACGGCCCCGGTCACACCACCGTGTTTTTGGTCCACATTTTTTGCAGATTGGATGTGGACCCATCCATTTCAATAGGGCCGCAAAAAAATGTGGAAAGCATACCACGTGCTGTCCCCATCCGCACGCCCGTTCTGTGGCCTCGCAGAAAAAAGATAGAACATGTCCTATCCTTGTCCGTTTTGCAGACAAGAATAGGCATTGTTACAATGGGTTCTCCAAAAAAAATGGATGTCACAAAGACGTCATCCGCACTTTTTTGCGGATCTGCATTCTGCGGACCACAAAATACATAGTCGTGTGAGTGCACCCACTGGAAAACGGACAACTGTCAGCTGTGTGCTGTCCATAGAGAAACCCAGGGAGAGACTGCACATGTATGTACACAGACCAGCAGGCAGAGTATATGTAGTGACTGCACATGTATGTACACAGACCAGCAGGCAGAGTATATGTAGTGACTGCACATGTATGTACACAGACCAGCAGGCAGTGTATATGTAGTGACTGCACATGTATGTACACAGACCAGCAGGCAGTGTATATGTAGTGACTGCACATGTATGTACACAGACCAGCAGGCAGTGTATATGTAGTGACTGCACATGTATGTACACAGACCAGCAGGCAGTGTATATGTAGTGACTGCACATGTATGTACACAGACCAGCAGGCAGAGTATATGTAGTGACTGCACATGTATGTCACAGACCAGCAGGCAGTGTATATGTAGTGACTGCACATGTATGTACACAGACCAGCAGGCAGTGTATATGTAGTGACTGCACATGTATGTACACAGACCAGCAGGCAGAGTATATGTAGTGACTGCACATGTATGTCACAGACCAGCAGGCAGTGTATATGTAGTGACTGCACATGTATGTACACAGACCAGCAGGCAGAGTATATGTAGTGACTGCACATGTATGTACACAGACCAGCAGGCAGAGTATATGTAGTGACTGCACATGTATGTCACAGACCAGCAGGCAGTGTATATGTAGTGACTGCACATGTATGTACACAGACCAGCAGGCAGTGTATATGTAGTGACCTCACATGTATGTACACAGACCAGCAGGCAGTGTATATGTAGTGACTGCACATGTATGTCACAGACCAGCAGGCAGTGTATATGTAGTGACCTCACATGTATGTACACAGACCAGCAGGCAGTGTATATGTAGTGACTGAACATGTATGTACACAGACCAGCAGGCAGTGTATATGTAGTGATTGCACATGTATGTACACAGACCAGCAGGCAGTGTATCTGGAGTGACCTCACATGTATGTACACAGACCAGCAGGCAGTGTATATGTAGTGACCTCACATGTATGTACACAGACCAGCAGGCAGTGTATCTGGAGTGACTGCACATGTATGTACACAGACCAGCAGGCAGTGCATATGTAGTGACTGCACATGTATGTACACAGACCAGCAGGCAGTGTATATGTAGTGACTGCACATGTATGTACACAGACCAGCAGGCAGTGTATATGTAGTGAGTAGCTCCCCCGCCCCCAGCTCTGTGTACACTACATGTGGTCCGGCCGCCCTCTCTGTCCTCTAGGTGGGGCTCTACGAGGCCAGACAACCTGGGTGGGAGGGACCAGCGGCCAGACTGGGAGGGGACTCACACGGAGCGGCCGCCTCCCCCGGATCCCTCAGGCGCAGCAGGACTCTGCAGGAGCCGCTGTGGGACTGGAGGAGCTCGGGACAAGTGACTATTGATGTGGGGAGTCCGGAGGCTGCGGCATGTGTACTAGACGGCGGCACCTGCTACTGGACTGAGCCGTGCCGGGGACTACTGCGGGACCTGCCAGGTAGGCGTCTGCTGCTGCCGGGTACCTACAGCTGCTGGCAGACACATATCCCGGCTATGAAGTACTTTGCAGTTTTATCTCCAGTGTCCTGTCCTTGAAGTGAGGAGCTGCCTGCAACCCATGTCTTAAAGGGGTTCTCCAGAATGTACAGCAGGGTGAATAGCCTCACGTTGATGGCTCTAATTACTGATATGGGGGTTGTGTTATGATTTAGGGGCCACTGATGTAAAGAACCAGGTGTTCACTAATGCGTTGTCCACAAAGTTGCTCTGAAACTTGGAACCATCCATAGTGGCAGCACTTGTAGTGTGAGGATGAAGTGGGAGACCTAATGATTAGAGTTGAGCGTCTAAAGTTTGGGTTCGGGTTATCGAAGAATCGCGTTATGGATTCCGCTACCACGGACCATAGCGGAATTAGAATCCATAATGCAATTCTTCGATAACCCGAACTTTAGACGCCGAACTTAAAACACAAGTTCGCTTAACACTACTAATGACCAGATCATTTTCTGAAGTGGCTTTTGGTGGTGACCACTGCGGACTGGGACCTCTTTGTTGACCACTGGGGTGACCATGCAGGTGTGATCTCCATAAGGAAGCGTTATGGATAAGATGTTATTGTGTAGTGCCCTCCTCTGAGATTGGTCCTGAGCCGCAGTACCAGGCCATGGGCAAAAACAACCCCAACATTTTCTAATGTGGCTCTAAAAGCTCTGAAGAGGCAATCTAGGCCCTCAGTGATCGTATCTGGGAAGCAGAATCCTAGGCAGGTCTTCATACTGTCTACTGAATTGGAAACTATGGTAAACTAGAGTATTGGGCGCTCCTGGCATAAGTACCCCCTGGTCAGTCCTTCTAACAGATGCCTTCCAGGAGAGCCTGGGCCAGAATGTGAAAGATTGTCCACTGATTCTCAGATGCCAAGGGAAAAATGAAGTCAACGGTCCCTTAAAAATGAGAGGTAATTGATTGCCATGGACAACTACTCCAATTTTCCTTTACTCTGAGAGGTTGGTCAGGTGCAGTATATTTCGAGGAACGTCTCAGTAAACCCCTATGAATGCTTGTACCTCCAGTTTGGTATACTTTGCATCCTTAGGGATGAGCGAACTTCTGTTTTTCAAGTTGGGCGTACAAGGTTCTGGTTCCGGTTATCTAAGAATTCCATTATGGATTCTGCTAAATATCTTATGGTCTGTGGTAGCGGAATCCATAACGGAATTCTTAGATAACCCAAACAGAACCTTGTACGCCGGACTTGAAAACAGAAGTTGCTCAATACTAATCATGATAGATTCCCGTCCACCTCTGCTCTTGGTCGAGCTGCATATCATACTATAGTTGATACTTCTGTATGTAGGTAATGTGGCCACCTGAGCTTCGCAGCCATACGTGCTTATGGAGCTTCTTATTGAATGAAGACGTGTCTAGAACTACTTCATGTACTGAGGGGAAAAACTGAGATTGACATTTTGACACCCAAGATGGCTTCATATGAACACGTTGTTATGGGCCTCACTTTGTTCATAGGGTCATTGTCCTGCAGGAACAGGAAAGGAACTTCCCTAGACGTTTGGAACAGGGCTGGAATGTCATTGTATGCCTTAGAACTAATTCCCATGACTGTGATCGGTCCGGGAAGCTCAGCCCGCGTGTAGGCCGCATCTCCTGGACGGACCACAGCCTCCCTGACCCAGTTCCTATCTGATCGTGGGTCTGTTGTACTGTACTCGCATCATCATGTCACGATCAGGAAGAAACTGAATGCATCATAAAACACTATGATGCCGGCTGTTCAAGTCAGGAGAGCCGCGGTAGATCCAGGAGATGCGGCTAACACATGGACCACGTTTCCTGGACTGATCGTAGTCATGTTAGGGAGGGAGTCTTTACACGCAGCCGATTTCTGTGACTGAAAATCAGTTCCATTTTGTCCGAATGGGGTTGGTTTGGTGGCAAGCATATGGACTTCTTCAAGACCCATTCATGTGAATGGAACTGATTTTTGGTTGCAGAAAATTTCTGCAGCAAAATTCATTGCGTGTGATGAAGGCACTGTAAAGATTTTGCCGAATCTAATGGGTCCAGTCCAAACTTAGAAAAATAGTCTCCTAGCATTCAGATGGGAAGCACTTTCATCTGTCAAATAGTGAATTGTCGTTTATTGCTCCTGACGAGGTCTTGCCGGCTCCAGCTTGCGTTGGCGATCAGCTTTACACCACACTCCTGGCATTGTGCACCGTGATCTCAGGCAGCTTGGCCATGGTTGCCCAACGCATATGATTTCAGTCAAATATTTCTTCTGGTGAAGTGTCGGCTCTAGCAGAAAAGGAATTTGCCAAAATGAGTTGTTGTGATGACGGCATCTTATCGCCATCCCCAAGATCTTCTTCAGTGTGACCCAGTTTATTGCTAATGTTTGTCAATAGAGATGGCTTCACGGGCTAGGAAGTGTGGTGGCCGGAATGGCCGCAAGTTAGGGGGTTACTTAAAATGCTTCATTATTTAGTTGGGGCTGCTACGTTTTAGTTTGGTCGACAAGTTGAGGTTACCGGTTAAGCTGTCCAAATGTCCAAATTGTGGAATTGGTAGACACTAATGTCCCACAAGAAGAATGACTTTCCGTGGGGTGGGGGGACATAATAGTTCCTGGGAAATATTGTGCAGTTAGGCTGCTAGGTGGGAAAGTTAGGACTTTTAACCAAAATATCAGACGTATCCATTCACCCGATGGATGACAGAAGAGTGTCCATTTTGCATACGTCCTGCTGGTATACATAATAATTCCTTTTTTAATGTATTAAAGGGCTTTTCCGTGTTTTTAATAATCATCAATATCTCATTGGTGGGGGTCTGACTCCGGCAACCCCTGCCCGATAAGCTGTTTGAAGAGGCAGGGTGAGCCCGGCGGCCCCTTCCTAGGCCATGTGATGTCATGTTCATCGGTCACATGGTCCTAGGTACAGCTCAGTCCCCTAATGGCATACAGTTTGAGCGATGTATGCCTATACAGTAGTATATGCCGGAGCCTTCCTTTGGAAGTATTTGTTGGACACTTACTAATGTATTGTGATTGTCCATATTGCTTCCTTTGCTGGCTGGATTCATTTTTCCATCACATTATACACTGCTCGTTTCCATGGTAATGGCCACCCTGCAATCCATCAGTGGTGGTCGTGCTTGCACACTGTAGAAAAAAAGCATTGGCCTCTCAGGTGGCTGGGCCTGTGAGAGCTCACACAGGCTAGTGCTTTTTCCTATAGTGGGGAAGCATGACCACCACTGATAGCTTGCAGGGTGGTCGTTACCACGGAAACGAGCAGTGTATAATGTGATGGAAAAATGAATCAAGCCAGCAAAGGAGGCAATATGGACAATCACAATACTAAGTGCCTTGTCTTAACTTTCCATGTGATGGGAAAAAATGAACCCAGCCAGCAAAGGATGTGGGCAGCACATGGATGACATCCGCGTCCTGTTAGTTTTTTTGGGGACCCATAGAAATGATTGGGTCCATGTATGTATGTAGTCTTTCAGACATGCAGACTTGTGTGTTCTTTTTACCTCTATCTACGTACGTAGGACACAGACCAGGAATACATTCATGTGCATCAGACGATTGTAAGGCCACATTCACTTTACTGCTCGTTATTTCCATTAGAGGAGCAGAAAAACGAAACGAACGGAAATGCTGGATCCAGCACATAACTGATACCAACGGAGTCAAATAGACCGCATTGACTCGGTTTCCATTTGGGTGGCTTCTTTTTTAGCAGAACCAAAAAACATGTAGGACTAAGGCCTCATGCACACGGCCGCCGTTTTAGTGGCTCGGATGCGGACCCATTCACTTCAATGGGGCCGCAAAAGACGCGGACAGCACTCCGTGTGCTGTCCGCATCCGTTGCTCTGTCCCGTGGCCCCGCTAAAAAAATATAACCTGTCCTATTCTTGTCCGCGCTTTGCGGACAAGAATAGGCATTTATATTAAAGGCTGTCCGTGCCGTTCCGCAAATTGCGCAACGCGCACGGACGCATCTGTGTTTTGCGGATCCGCGATTTGCAGACCGCAAAACACTCCACGGTCGTGTGCATGAGGCCTAAGGCTCAAACCAAGAGTGGATCCAAACCACATGACCTTTCCGCATAAAAAATAGAACATGTCTATTATTAAGGATAGGACTGCGCTGTTAGCGGCTGGTCTCCTAGTGCGGGATGCACACGGTCGGTATCCGTGTTTTGAGGATCTGCAATCTGCAATTTGTGGACCACAAAACCGCCGACAGTCGTGTGCATGAGTCCTAAGGGTGCCATCACACATGGTGGAAAAATCCACCAGAAATATGCAGCATTCAGACTCCCCCCCTCTATTACCCAGTAGGGTTGAAATCCCTGCCCTGCATTCTGCTGCGTAAATAATGATGTCTTGTGTCTTTAATGGCGCAGAAAATCTCCATTCAATTTCAGTGGGGGGTGTAATCTGCATGGAAATCTGCAACAACATTCACAAAGAAATCTGCATCCTAATCCGTGCGTTAGAAGAGCTGCCCCATTGTCAAAATCCCCATGTGTGAAAGCACCCTAAAGGGAAACTCCGTGAGCCTGCGTGTCCACGTATGAGGGCTCGTAGTTCTTCATGACGTGGAGATGTGAGGTCTTCTCTAGGATGGTATTCAGCAAAAAAAATGTCCTGGAAACACAATGGATAGTTTTGTGCTAGGGCTCATGCACACGACCGTATGTATTTTGGGATCCACAAAAAATACGGGTGACTTCTGTGCGCATTCCGTATTTTGCGGAACGGAACAGCTGACCCCTAATAGGACATCCTTGTCCGTAGCGTGGACAATAATAGGACACGTTCTATTTTTTCGCGGAACGGACATACGCAAATGCAGTGCACACAGAGTAACTTCTGTTTTTTTTTTTTTCTTGTTTTGTTTTTTTGCGGACTCATTGAAATGAATGGTTCCGCATACAGTCTGCAAAAAAAAAACAACAGAACGGACATGGAAAGAAAATATGTTCATGTGCATGAGCCCTTAGAAAGTAGATGTACGAGGCTGAGCTACTTCTGTTAGATTTGTATCTTATTTGACATCTTTATCTCTATTTGATGGCATTTTACACCGAGAAGACAGTTTCTCTGGAACTACTGTAGTTTCTGGTAACCTTTCATTGCCTGACAAGGACAAGCGGCTTTTTGGCTAGGGTGACCGTGACGTCAAATGTATTACATTATCTTCCTCTCTGTGTGTACTGTTAGATAATAACTTACTTGCTTGACCTGCTTTTCAGTCGTGAAGAGGTATAGCCTCTTCTCTTTATTTTTTTTTATTATTGCATTATATATATATATCTATCATATTTCTGATATATGGTATATTTAATGGCTAAACAAAAATAAAAAGTCGTGAAAAAAACCCCATACAAATTAACAAACAAAACAAAAACTTTATTGCATGACAGTCAGAAGACAATGAATAATATACACGTTGTAGGAAAGCGCAAGCGGCCGTCATTGACGGAAGATACGTGTCTCCGAGGTTCCTGGCCTCGGTGAGGTATGAGCCGGTAATTTTAAGTGTCAGCGGCAGATAGTGCTGACTGACACTATTGGTTATTTAGTATGGCTGTAAAGCCGATCCGGGCCGGCTCTTACTGGGAGCAGCCAAAGTGCAGGGTGGGTGGCTTCTCCACATGTTCCAGGCTGGGTTTTGGTTAGGGATATAAAAACCCAGCCAGCAGTCTCAGCTGGTGTGGATTATCCTCCATCTGACAGTGGAGCTTTGCCAGGATCTGTGCTGGGGCCGGGACTAAGGCCTGCTATCTTCTTTAGATGAAAGCACCAGGACTTCTGTTTCATCCAAGGATTTATGTGTTGCTGCCTGGTGTGAACAAACACTAGACTCAAGGTGACTGTTTTTTTCCTTGAAACTGACTTTTTGTTGTCACTTTCCTTATGTGTGAATAAGACATTAAACTGTTTAAGTCAAAGACTTTGTGGTTGCCTCTGTACTGCGTCCGCTAACCTGCCTACCAGAGCGAATCCCCACAGCGTATTTATTATTTTTGCAACCATAACGACCAGTATAATAAAGATAACCAAATTTATTGTAAACGGTGTACAGAAAAAAAACTTGAAACCATAAAAATAAATATTATTAAGTCTGTGTACCAAAAGTAACATCTTAAAGGCTACTTGTCTAGAAAAAAAAAAAAAAGAAGACTTATTAAAATTAGGCCATGTTCAGCATTAGCATTTTCCATTCCCTTCCCCCGCTCTGTGTGAGCTAGTTGCCCCTGCGGGTGCAATGTGTGACGTGAACGCATAGCCACCCGCACTGAATCCTGACCCATTCTTTTCTATGGGCCTGTCCACATAAGCGTTGTTTTTCACTCATCAGTTCTGCGTTGCGTGAGAATCGCAGCACGTTCTATATTCTGCGTTTATCACACAGCCCTGGCCCCATAGAAGTGAGCGGGCTTCAGTGAAAAACGGATGTAACCTGGATGCAGTCCAGATGCAATGCGTTTTTCACTGATGGTTGCTAGGAGATGTAGATTGTTCAGATTTTTTTTGATGCGTGTCAAAAATGCAACAAAACTCATTGCAACTGTGCAGAAAAAAACTGAAACACTGGACGCAATTGCAAACAAAACAGAACTTTCTTGCAAAATCGTGTGAGTTTCACCGAATGCATTCTGATGGAATCCGTAATGCTCGTGTGAAAGAGGAGCAGAACGATGAAGACGATGGACCACCATGCTGGACTCTGGAGGTAACGGAAACAGAAGAAACCTCATTGACTTAAGGGCTCATTCACACGAACGTGTGAAGCCCTTGCCCGCGCTGTGGACCGCAAATTGCGGTCCGCAATGCATGGGCACCGTCCGTGGGGCAGCCGCATAGGGATCGCAGACCCATTCACTTGCATGGGTTCGCGGTCCCTCCGTTCCGCAAAAAGATAGAGCATGTTCTATTTTTTTGCGCTGCAGGGGCACGGAACGGGACCCCAGAAAGCACTCCGTAGTGCTTCCATAGTGTTCCGTTCCGTGCTTCCGTTCTGCATCTCCGGATTTGCGGACCCATTGAAATGATTGGGTCCGCATCCGTGATGCGGAATGACAATGGAACGGTGCCCGTGTATTGCGGGTCTGCAATATGGGAACGGGACACCAACAGTTGTGTGAATGAGCCCTAATGGAGTAGGTTTGGTTTCAGTTCAGGTGTCCACTTTTTTAGTAAAAAAATAAATAAAAAATCCCTGGGTGCAAGAGATTTTTGTTCACTCTTTTTGGCTGAATGTGCAACACAGCCCCCGACATAGATGTGAACAAAGGTTTAAAAGGGTCAGGACCACCGGAGTGTGAGGATGCAAAAAATTAAAAAGGGGTCAAAGTGAACAGTTAGAAACATCTCTCTTTATTTTTTTTATTTTTTAAGTAAAGTGGCCTTCTGATCAGCTGATTGCGGAGGTTTACCTCCAGAAGGTCTAAGGGAGACATTTATCATCCCCTTTAAGCCAGAAAACTGGTGTCAAAAAGTCCCAAAGGTTGGCGCACACCATTGTTGCGCAATATTTAGTGATTTTTGGGGGGTTTGGAGACCCCTCACCACTTTTCTAAAAAATGGGCTAGGAGGGGAGTTGGTGGTCGCTTATATCAGACCCAGCATATGCAGTATATTATGACGCGTACATTATAATGAAATCGGCATCCTCTTCTTTGCTGGTGTAGACACACGTGTGTGCTGTGACCTGAAGCCAGCGGGGGATAGATGAAGACCGCCGTGTAATCCATCCGTCCAAGGCCTCACGCACACAACCACATTTTTAGTCCGCATCTGGTTCGGATTTTTTGTGGAATGGATGCGGACCCATTCATTGTGCTGACTGCATCCGTCTGTCCGTTCTACGGCCCCGCAAAAAAGATAGAACATGTCCTATACTTGTCTGTTTTGCTGACAAGGATATGATATTACTACAGAAGTGAAAAAAAAAAATGGCGGCATGCACTCGACTGGCTGTAATAAATGGTTATTGTCCGGCACTGTAGGGGAAGGGTAGTACAATGAGAGCTGTCCGCTCTTTATCCAGACCGGATTTCATGTCACTGATTTTACAAGCCATCTTCTCTGAGAAGACCACCCCCAGGGGACTGCTTTTCAGGGCAATTTAGGGTTATTGTCTCAAAAGGCTTTACTGGATTACATGCTGGGGGGAGGGGGGTCGTGAGCAGAGAACCTTCCTGTTTGACATCCAAATGCATCAGGAAAGGGAATGGATCTCCATACCGGAATTAGACTCATCCGTTTTGATTTTGCACATCTGGAAGCATCCGTTCCGTTAGGATGGGGTTGTGTGAAATCAAAACGGAAAAAAAAAACGGATCCGTCACTAAATACCTTGAAAGTCAATAGGTGAAGGATCCGGTTTTTTAGACTCCTAAAAAAACGGATCCGTCACCATTGACTTTCATTGTTTTCAGTGACGGATTCGTTTTTTTTAGGCTCCTAAAGTGACGGGTCAGTTTTTTTCCCCGTCGGCTATCAGCGGTTTTGTGTCCGGTCACAAAACTAAATGCTGCCAGAACGGAAGACATCCTGATGTCTAGATCTCTTTCCATTCAGCATGCATGAGGACTAAACGGAAACGTTTTTTTTTTTTTTTTTTCCAGTGTTGAGATCCTCTGCCGAATCTCAATACCGGAAAACAACAACGCAAGTGTGAAAGTAGCCTAAGACGACCCTTTTCAGCATCTGGAGGATCACTTACAGTGGAGAAGCCCTTGTGTATGTACGGTGTGGTTTCTGATGTTGTTACGCTTGTGACATCTCGGGCCTGGATTTGCTCTGAGATCCCAGTAGCTTAGTACGAAGGGCGCCCGAGATGGCCGGGGTCCCGGTGCTCCAGCTGACACTGGATTGAAGGCTCTCGGTGGCAGGTTGTACCCAGCGTACTGTGGGTCTCCCTGCAGAGCTGCTGCTGACTTGTACTTCTGTCATTTCTCTACTCTGGGAAAGTCTTTCTGCTTCTTACTTTTAGTTCCTGAAAAAAAAAAAGCATTTTCTATAATTCTAGTTCTATTTCTGTTCTGATAGGAAGCTAGAGACAATATGTTCATGTATGTACAGTACATTATCTACATGTTCTTTCATGTCATGACCTGTTAACAGCTGTATAATAGGGTGCAGCGTCTACTGGCAGTAGAAGAGCAGATGGCATTTATCACGTAGAGCAGTTACTACAAGGTACTTACTAATGTATTGTGATTGTCCATGTTGTCTCCTTTGCTGGCTGGATTCATTTTTCCATCACATTATACACTGCTCGTTTCCATGGATATGACCACCCTGCAATCCATCAGTGGTGGTCGTGCTGATCCGTTTTGGAGCGCTTGTGAGAGCCCATGATGGATCTCACAAACGGAAAGCCAAAACGCCAGTGTGAAAGTAGACTTCGTGAGACAAATCTATGTGAAGGGGAACCTATCAGTCCTTTTATCTTACCTTACCTGAGTGCAGCATAAAGTAGTGATGGGTATACTGATTTTAGTGTGAAGATGTCTTGAGTAACTTTCTGGTTGTTTGTAGCATCATTGCCGGTGCTGTTAGGCAGGCTCCCTTACCATCGCTGATTGACAGCTTTCTCTCTGTTCACAGTAATAGGAAGAAGGCTGTCAAATCAGTGGTGTGACGATGTCTTGAAGAACATGTTGGGAGGTTGTGGGGAGAACTCATCTCATGAATATGAGAACTCCTGCTGGTTGCAGTGCTGTCACTTATGTGTGAAGATGTCTTGAAGAACTGGTTGTTTGTCGCATCATCGCCAGTGCAGTGCGGCAGGCTCCCTTCGCTATACCATCGCTGATTGGCGGCTTTCTCTCTATGCACAGTAATGGTAGGAAGGTTGTCAAATCAGCGGTGTGACGATGTCTTGAAGAACATGTTGGTTATTTTTGGCTGTAAGGCAGACTCCCTTTACCCTTCCAAAGTCGATTGACAGCGTTCTCCCCTCCCTAGTTCGCTAATAGTAAGAAGGCTGTCAATCAGCAGCAGGGTGTGGGGGAGCATGAGAACTCCTGCCCCATACCACTGGCATTGTGCTGCGTTTTTGCCACTACTTATTAGAATAAAGGGGGCCAAGTTTCAGCCATCGGTGGCAGTAGAGCAGTATATGGGGTAGGTGCGCGCCCCTGCAGTACGTCGGCTATACTATGTACGTCACCACGGCCTGTGGCCGGAGCCTTCTCCTGCTTTATGTTCAGACTATAGCTTGTTGCTATTAGCAGAGGATCTGACACCAGGGTGTGGAAGGGTAGGGCTGCTTCCCTGGCTTCAGCGTGTGTCTGTAGTCTTCTCTGCCTGCTGTTTATTTAGCCATATTGAAGAAAACTCACCGGCCAGGACAGACAAGCCCATACTGTACCTTATGCTATGCAAATGGGGTGAAACTTCAAGTAAAAAGCCAATAAAATGTGCACTAATAAAAAAAAGATGCCTTTGCCATTGCTCAGTGGCTTAACAGGTTTATTCTAACAATTGGAGGTTGCCACCCAGATCGCCCGGGGCAATGTTAACACGTGAAATGACTGAAATACGTAATGGTTGGCTATCTTTAACGTTTAGCATATTTTCTGCTCACGTTGCATTGAAAACCGGGATGTTCAGTTGGTGGTGGACATATGACGTGCTACATTAGTCTTTCACACTAGCGTTATTCTTTTTCGGTATTGAAATCCGGTAAAGGGTCTCAATACCGGAAACAAACGCTTCCGTTTTGTTCCAATGCATCCTGAATGGAAAGCAATCCGTTCAGTATGCATCAGGATGTCTTCCGTCCCGTCCCTTGTACGGTATTTGACTGGATAAAATACAGCAGCTTGCTGCAGTATTTTTTCCGGCCTAAATTCCGGAACACTACCGCACTTACCGGATCCAGCATTCATTTCCATTGAAATGTATTAATGCTGGATCCGATACCAAGTGTTCCAAAAATTGCCGCATCCGGTTTTCCAGTCTGCACATGCACTGTTGTTTCTAGCTTTGAAAAAATGAAATACCGGATCCGTTATTCCGGATGATACCGGAAAGACTGTTTTTCAATGGATAAGGCCTCCTGCACACGAACGTGTGCTTCCCGTTGCCGTATTGCGGACCGCATTTGCGGATCCGCAATACACTGGCACCGTTCCGTGTGCATTCCGCATCACGGATGCGGAACCGTTTACTTCAATGGGTCCGCAAATCCGGAGATGCGGAACGGAAGCACGGAACGGAACCATACGGGAGCACTACGGAGTACTTCCGTGGGGTTTTGTCCTGTACTTCCATTCCGCAAAAAGATAGAACATTTTCTATTTTTTGCGGAACGGCCGGATCGCGGACCCATTAAAGTGAATGGGTCCGCGATCCGATGTGGCTGCCCCACGGACAGTGTTGGACCACTGTG
The DNA here is from genome assembly GCF_905171765.1 of Bufo bufo. Taxonomy (NCBI): domain Eukaryota; kingdom Metazoa; phylum Chordata; class Amphibia; order Anura; family Bufonidae; genus Bufo; species Bufo bufo. The sequence goes on along the minus strand of NC_053390.1, from coordinate 116,274,757 downwards.
CAGGAGGCCTAAGTCTAACAGATCCGGAAAAAAAAAGGATATCAGTTTGTATACGGATTTCTAGATCTGGCATGGCAGTTCCGGCAACGCAACTGCCTGCCAGATTCTAAAACCGCTAGTGTGAAAGTAGCCTAACCTGCCGTATAAACATGGGTCCTAGCGTGTCTAAGCTGCAGAGCTGGAGTAAAGCACAGTTCACACTCGACACTTGGTGCTGGATTTTGTTTTCTGGTGTTTCCTGATGTTACATAGGGGTACGGCTACATAGCAATTTTGGGTGACCCGTGTAGCCGGACAGCCATAGAAATAAAAAGCGGTTGCAGCGCGACTCGCACGTTTACAGTGAACCACAGAATCTCAAAAAAATCCAACACTGCTGGATATTTTGCGATTCTGGGGTCACATGTTAGTCGCCTATGGACCCATTTCACTTCTGTGGCTGCCCGGCTACACTGCAATAGGGCACGTGACACGTGTCATGCTCAAAATCGCCACGTAGCCGCACCCTTAGGCCTCATGCACACGACCGTTGTGTGCATCCACGTCCGTGGTTTTGTTTTCCGTTTTTTTTCGCGGACCCATTTACTTTCAATGGGTCCGTGAAAAAATAGGAAAATGCACCGTTTGGCAGCCGCATCCGTGATCCGTGTTTCCTGTCCATCAAAAAAATATGACCTGTCCTATTTTTTTGACGGACAACGGTTCACGGACCCATTCAAGTCAATGGGTCCGTGAAAAAACACGGATGTACACAAGATTGTCATCCGCGTCCGTCGGCTACTTTCACACAGACTGATCCGCTGATCCATCTGCATAAAAGCTTTTTAGATCCGAGTTTACACTTTGTGAAAACTCAGATCCGACAGTATTTTCTAACACAGAGGAGTTCCCATAGTGATGGAGACGCTTCTAGTTAGAATATACTAAGAACTGTGTACATGACTGCCCCCTGCTGCCTGGCAGCACCCGATCTCTTACAGGGGTCTGTGATCCGCACAATTAATTGTGCGTATCATAGCCCCCTGTAAGAGATCCGATGCTGCCAGGCAGGAGGGGGCAGACCCCCTCCCTCCCCAGTTTTAAATTCATTAGTGGCCAGTGCGGCCCCCCCCTCCCTCCCTCCCTCCCCCCCTCCCTCCCTCCCTCCCCCCCTCCCTCCCCCCCCCCCCTATATTTAACTCATTGGTGGCCAGTGCGGCCCCCCTCCCCCCCCTGTATTTAACTCATTGGGGCCAGTGCGGCCCCCCTCCCTCCCCCCCTGTATTTAACTCATTGGTGGCCAGTGCGGCCCCCCTCCCTCCCCCCCCTGTATTTAACTCATTGGTGGCCAGTGCGGCCCCCCTCCCTCCCCCCCCTGTATTTAACTCATTGGTGGCCAGTGCGGCCCCCCTCCCTCCCCCCCCTGTATTTAACTCATTGGTGGCCAGTGCGGCCCCCCTCCCTCCCCCCCCTGTATTTAACTCATTGGTGGCCAGTGCGGCCCCCCTCCCTCCCCCCCCTGTATTTAACTCATTGGTGGCCAGTGCGGCCCCCCTCCCCCCCCTGTATTTAACTCATTGGTGGCCAGTGCGGCCCCCCTCCCTCCCCTGTATTTAACTCATTGGTGGCCAGTGCGGCCCCCCTCCCTCCCCTGTATTATATTCATTGGTGGCCAGTGCGGCCTCCCCCCCCCCCCCCAATTAAAATTACCTTCCCCATCATTGGTGGCCAGTGCGGCCTCCCCCCCCCCCCACCTAATTAAAATCACCCCACCCCCATCATTGGTGGCCAGTGCAGCCTCCCCTCCCCCTAATTAAAATCACCTTCCCCCATCATTGGTGGCAGCGGAGAGTTCCGATCGGAGTCCCAGTTTAATCGCTGGGGCTCCGATTGGTTACCATGGCATCCAATGCTTCTTTTGCTAAGTAACCATGGCAGCCAGGACTGCAGTAGCGTCTTGGCTGCCATGGTAACCGATCGGAGCCCCAGAGATTAAACTGGGACTCCGATCGGAACTCTCCATTGGTGGCAGCGATGGGGGAAGGTGATTTTAATTAGGGGGGGGGGGGGCGGGAGAGGTGAGGCGGCACTGGCCACCAATCAATGAATATAATACTGGGGAGGGAGGGAGGGGGGCCGCACTGGTCACCAATGAATTTAAAACTGGGGAGGGAGGGGGTCTGCCCCCTGCTGCCTGGCAGCACCTGATCTCTTACAGGGGGCTATGATACGCACAATTAATTGTGCGGATCACAGCCCCCTGTAAGAGATCGGGTGCTGCCAGGCAGCAGGGGGCAGTTATTACACAGTTCTCAGTATATTCTAACTTGAAGCGTCCCCATCACTATGGGAACGCCTCTGTGTTAGAATATACTGTCGGATCTGAGTTTCACGATCTAACTCAAATCCGATGGTATATTTTAACATAGAGGCGTTCCCATGGTGATGGGGACGCTTCAAGTTAAAATATACCATCGGATTGAAGAAAAATCCGATCCGATGGTATTATAGGGACTCCTGACTTTACATTGAAAGTCAATGGGGGACGGATCCGTTTGCAATTGCACCATATTGTGTCAACGTCAAACGGATCCGTCCCCATTGACTTGCATTGTAAGTCAGGATGGATCCGTTTGGCTCCGCACGGCCAGGCGGACACCAAAAAGACTTTTTCCTTCATGTCCGTGGATCCTCCAAAAATCAAGGAAGACCCACGGAAGAAAAAACTGTCACGGATCACGGAACAACGGAAATCCGTTTTGCGGACCGCAAAAAAAAACGGTCGTGTGCATGAGGCCTTAAAGTGAAACTTTTAAAGGTACCTTTTTACCCTACAAGTGGCACAGTCCTCTCATGTCTGCTCCAAATTCATCTCATTAGCATTTTCATCTCACAACTTGCAGCTGATTGCCCCCTGTCTTCTTCTGTATTGCCGAACATAGTGGTTAGCAGCGCTGGGGTCCTAGGTTCGAATCCAACCAAGGACATCTATATGGAGTTTGTATGTTCTCCCCGTGTTTGTGTGGGTTTCCTCCCACACTCCAAAGACGGACCCTTACTTTCCTTTACATATGACATGGCGCATGGAGAGACGCAACAATACGACGCACAGCAAGTATCGTGCAGGGGTCTTATTCTATTGAAAGGGAATTTGGAGCCCTGATTTCGGACTATTATCTACAGTAATTATGTAATACTGAAGATAATGAGTTCAGGTCACAATTTCTTTTTCTGTACGCTCACAGTTCCCCCTCTGTCTGCCCTCAAAGCTGCACTGAAATACATAGTCAGGACTGCTGTCCTGTGCTGACATAATGGAGAGGACCCATTTCTTGAATGGGGCCCCTGATCCTCATCCGATGGTCCGCACAGCAAAAAAGTAGTACATGCAGTATTTTTATGTGGTGCGGAGGCATAGAGAGAGAACCCAAGGAAGCACTCAGTAGTGCTTCTGCGGGTTTCTGTGCCTCCGTTAAGTACCGCTGCTTCCGGATTGTGGACCCATTCTCGCGAGACTTCACAAAGTAATAACTTCGGCTCTTAGGAGTCAGTACATTCTAATACTGTACATAGCACTGGCGCCGTACAGTATTCTAGCAAAGTATTATGTGAATCAACTTCAGATGTTTCATCAGAAGTCTATTCGCTCATCCCTAGTGGAAATACAGAAAAAAAAACTCTACAATCCTTTTGAAAGACATATTTTGAAAAATGGGGGGGAAAAAAACAAAAAAAACCTCACTGCAGCCTTAGGATTTGTTCACACTGGTGTGGTAGTTGTACAAGACATATGACAGATATGTTTCTTTTTTGTCATCATTTTCTAATGGATCCTGATGTGTCCTACTGATGTGATCTTCTGGCATCATTTGCTCCAACATTTGGTGCATTTTTGGCATAACTCATTTTAAAGGGCATTTGTCAGAAGATTTGTACCTATGAAACTGGCTGACCTGTAACATGTGCCCTTGGCAGCTGAAGTCATCTGTGTTGGTCCCATCTTCATATGTGCCCGCATTGCTGAGAAAAAGGAAGTCTTAATATATGCAAATGATCCTCTAGGAGCAAAAGGGGTGTTGCCATTACACCTAGAGGCTCAGCTCTCTCTGCAACTGCCGCGTCCTCTTAACTTTAAATGACAGGGTCAGATGTGATGACGTTTACACTGCCTGATCCTGTCAATGGAGAGGGCGCTGCAGTTACAGAGAGAGCTGACCTCTAGGTGTAATGGCAACGCCCGCGTTGCTCTAAAATAGAGCCAACACTGCATTAAGTTAACGGTCAAAGTGTAAGTATCAGCAAATATTGGGGTGTTTTGAGAGTTAGGTCAGGATCAGACCAGCGGTTGGGCCAGGATCTGCAGCTGTAAAATCAATATTTGAGAATTTCAGATGTCCAGTATAAATGTTCCCCCTCCCAGTAGGTTCTGCAGGCCCTTCCTTTCCCTTCCCAGTAGGCACTAGCTTTCACTAGTGAAGAAATCGGGATAGCCCAGCAGTAAAAGTAGGGCCTCTCTCCTCCTCCTGCGACGGCATGCTTTCCCTTTTTCACAGGAGCAGTCTGATTCATTCTGCCTGGAGAGATGGAGTTTGGTGACCTGACAAACAGGTTCTCTTTTCAGTCCTGGTTTTACCTTCTGGTCCCGATATGGAACGTGTAGTGATTGATGGGTTTTGTATGCCCTAGATCTGTGATGGCTAACCTCCGGCACTCCAGCTGTCGTAAAACTACAACTCCCAAGATGTACAGTCGTGGCCAAAAGTTTTGAGAATGACACAAATATTCGTTTTCACAAAGTTTGCTGCTAAACTGCTTTTAGATCTTTGTTTCAGTTGTTTCTGTGATGTAGTGAAATATAATTACACGCACTTCATACGTTTCAAAGGCTTTTATCGACAATTACGTGACATTTATGCAAAGAGTCAGTATTTGCAGTGTCGGCCCTTCTTTTTCAGGACCTCTGCAATTCGACTGGGCATGCTCTCAATCAACTTCTGGACCAATTCCTGACTGATAGCAACCCATTCTTTCATAATCACTTCTTGGAGTTTGTCAGAATTAGTGGGTTTTTGTTTGTCCACCCGCCTCTTGAGGATTGACCACAAGTTCTCAATGGGATTAAGATCTGGGGAGTTTCCAGGCCATGGACCCAAAATGTCAACGTTTTGGTCCCCGAGCCACTTAGTTATCACTTTTGCCTTATGGCTAGGTGCTCCATCGTGCTGGAAAATGCATTGTTCTTCACCAAACTGTTGTTGGATTGTTGGAAGAAGTTGCTGTTGGAGGGTGTTTTGGTTCCATTCTTTATTCATGGCTGTGTTTTTGGGCTAAATTGTGAGTGAGCCCACTCCCTTGGATGAGAAGCAACCCCACACATGAATGGTCTCAGGATGCTTTACTGTTGGCATGACACAGGACTGATGGTAGCGCTCACCTTTTCTTCTCCGGACAAGCCTTTTTCCAGATGCCCCAAACAATCGGAAAGAGGCTTCATCGGAGAATATGACTTTGCCCCAGTCCTCAGCAGTCCATTCACCAAACTTTCTGCAGAAGATCAATCTGTCCCTGATGTTTTTTTTGGAGAGAAGTGGCTTCTTTGCTGCCCTTCTTGACACCAGGCCATCTTCCAAAAGTCTTCGCCTCACTGTGCATGCAGATGCGCTCACACCTGCCTGCTGCCATTCCTGAGCAAGCTCTGCACTGGTGGCACTCCGATCCCGCAGCTGAATCCTCTTTAGGAGACGATCCTGGCGCTTGCTGGACTTTCTTGGACGCCCTGAAGCCTTAACAAGAATTGAACCTCTTTCCTTCAAGTTCTTGATGATCCTATAAATTGTTGATTGAGGTGCAATCTTAGTAGCCACAATATCCTTGCCTGTGAAGCCATTTTTATGCAACGCAATGATGGCTGCACGCGTTTCTTTGCAGGTCACCATGGTTAACAATGGAAGAACAATGATTTCAAGCATCACCCTCCTTTTTAACATGTCAAGTCTGCCATTTTAACCCAATCAGCCTGACATAATGATCTCCAGCCTTGTGCTCGTCAACATTCTCACCTGAGTTAACAAGACGATTACTGAAATGATCTCAGCAGGTCCTTTAATGACAGCAATGAAATGCAGTGGAAAGTTTTTTTGGGGATTAAGTTAATTTTCATGGCAAAGAAGGACTATGCAATTCATCTGATCACTCTTCATAACATTCTGGAGTATATGCAAATTGCTATTATAAAAACTTAAGCAGCAACTTTTCCAATATATATGTAATTCTCAAAACTTTTGGCCACGACTGTACACTTGCTTGGCTGTTCTCAGAACTGCATAGAAATGAATGAAGCGAATGAAGCATCTTGGGAGTAGTAGTTTCACCACAGCTGGAGTGCCAGAGGTTAGCCATCGCTGGTCTAGATTGTGAGTTCTATTGTGCGGTTGTCGTTGCAACCAGCTGATGGCCTCTAGTTACTCAGCCCGGAGCCGCGCTCTACCTCCTCACCGGGCGGCTCTCGTGTGTCTTCCTGTATATATTCCAGACTGAGGCTGAGATCTGGAATGTGGCTCTATATACAAAAGTAGTGTATAGGATGTCAAACAAAACCGCCTGTGCCGTCATGCTCCATTCATTTAAGAGTAACTGACCTTTTATTAAACTTTTATTTAAAATTATTCTAAACGGCGTAAAAATCATTTTTGTATTAAACATTTTTTTAATTGATTTTGCTGTTTTACTAAGCAAATAAGCAAATGAAGTTGTGGGTGCCTATTGTGCTTTTCGGGTACATCGCTGACATATCCGCAGTGTACGGATTCCACTGTGCTGGTGGAGTAGGGGCACTGCTGTACAGGCAGCAGCACGCATCCCTGCCTGTGCCTGTTTTCTGGGACTACAATATTGATGACCTAACCTCAGGATAGGAAGCCGGAATTTGCCGGCGATACGCGTAGGGCGTCATGTTATTACTCAGGCCCACCTTGCTAGTCCTCACATCTTTGATTTCATTCAGGTACCAGGTGTTTTGATGTCATATTATTATTTGCCATCTAGGGGGTATTTTTTGCTTTATATTTTTGGATATTGTTTGTGTGGACTACATACATTGTGCCCATATTTGTTGTCTTAGGTGGGAGCTGCGTTGGTGTTAGGTCTCATTTTGTACCAGCACAAGACATATTGTATACAATTTCTAATCCTGTTCTGTGTGTCTTTTGTAGTCCAATAAAATCCATATACACTGCGTGCAGAATTATTAGGCAAATGAGTATTTTGACCACATCATCCTCTTTATGCATGTTGTCTTACTCCAAGCTGTATAGGCTCGAAAGCCTACTACCAATTAAGCATATTAGGTGATGTGCATATCTGTAATGAGAAGGGGTGTGGTCTAATGACATCAACACCCTATATCAGGTGTGCATAATTATTAGGCAACTTCCTTTCCTTTGGCAAAATGGGTCAAAAGAAGGACTTGACAGGCTCAGAAAAGTAAAGAATAGTGAGATATCTTGCAGAGGGATGCAGCACTCTTAAAATTGCAAAGCTTCTGAAGCGTGATCATCGAACAATCAAGCGTTTCATTCAAAATAGTCAACAGGGTCGCAAGAAGCGTGTGGAAAAACCAAGGCGCAAAATAACTGCCCATGAACTGAGAAAAGTCAAGCGTGCAGCTGCCAAGATGCCACTTGCCACCAGTTTGGCCATATTTCAGAGCTGCAACATCACTGGAGTGCCCAAAAGCACAAGGTGTGCAATACTCAGAGACATGGCCAAGGTAAGAAAGGCTGAAAGACGACCACCACTGAACAAGACACACAAGCTGAAACGTCAAGACTGGGCCAAGAAATATCTCAAGACTGATTTTTCTAAGGTTTTATGGACTGATGAAATGTTAGTGAGTCTTGATGGGCCAGATGGATGGGCCCGTGGCTGGATTGGTAAAGGGCAGAGAGCTCCAGTCCGACTCAGACGCCAGCAAGGTGGAGGTGGAGTACTGGTTTGGGCTGGCATCATCAAAGATGAGCTTGTGGGGCCTTTTCGGGTTGAGGATGGAGTCAAGCTCAACTCCCAGTCCTACTGCCAGTTTCTGGAAGACACCTTCTTCAAGCAGTGGTACAGGAAGAAGTCTGCATCCTTCAAGAAAAACATGATTTTCATGCAGGACAATGCTCCATCACACGCGTCCAAGTACTCCACAGCGTGGCTGGCAAGAAAGGGTATAAAAGAAGAAAATGTAATGACATGGCCTCCTTGTTCACCTGATCTGAACCCCATTGAGAACCTGTGGTCCATCATCAAATGTGAGATTTACAAGGAGGGAAAACAGTACACCTCTCTGAACAGTGTCTGGGAGGCTGTGGTTGCTGCTGCACGCAATGTTGATGGTAAACAGATCAAATCACTGACAGAATCCATGGATGGCAGGCTTTTGAGTGTCCTTGCAAAGAAAGGTGGCTATATTGGTCCCTGATTTTGTTTTTGTTTTGTTTTTGAATGTCAGAAATGTATATTTGTGAATGTTGAGATGTTATATTGGTTTCACTGGTAAAAATAAATAATTGAAATGGGTATATATTTGTTTTTTGTTAAGTTGCCTAATAATTATGCACAGTAATAGTCACCTGCACACACAGATATCCCCCTAAAATAGCTAAAACTAAAAACAAACTAAAAACTACTTCCAAAAATATTCAGCTTTGATATTAATGAGTTTTTTGGGTTCATTGAGAACATGGTTGTTGTTCAATAATAAAATTAATCCTCAAAAATACAACTTGCCTAATAATTCTGCACTCCCTGTATTGTTTTTATATCTAGTGGATGTGCATTTCATTGCGGTTTTCTTGGGCCAGGCAGCCTGTTTTGGTACTAACCTCAGGATAGGTCATCAATATTTGATTGGCGGGGGGGTCTTACTCTTGGCCCCCCCCCCCGCCAATCAGTTATTCGAAGAGGAGCACCGCGGGTCCTCACAGCATACCAAGCGCATAGAGGCGTGTATAGAGGCTGTGTTTGGTATTGCACATAGGCCACGTGACGAATGAACGTGACGTTACTTGCCCAGGAAGAGGCCGCAGCACTCGCTGGAGCACCACATCTTCGTCAAACCACCGATCGGCGGGGGTACCTGGAGTCGGACCCTCAACGTTCAGATATTGATGACCAATCCTGATGAGGGGTCATCGGCATTGTACTTCTGTAAAACCCCCTTTTATTTTTTGCTCAATTTGGGTTTGGGAGTCCAGTGGGTGGTCTTATATGGTGATGGACAGCTTTATCTGTATGTGCACCTATACAGGGGCGGCTGCCAGTCACTGATACCACCTCCCACTAGACTCCAAAGCCCAGAAAGCATTGAATTAAATGAATATATTACAAGTTGTACCAAATCTTTACCCCATAAACTATATATCTGTCTGCTCAGCTCCTCCTGCACTGGCTTTGCCTTCTATATAGATAGGCGCTCTATTAAAGCCTCTTGCACACAAATGTGTGCTGCCCGTGCGGCAATGCACGGGCACCGACCGACGCCCAGCCACATGTAATTTGCGACACCATTCACTTGAATGGGGTCCGCGATCCGTCCGTTCCGCAAAAAGATAGGACAAGCTCTATATTTTTGGGAAGCGGAAGCGCAGAACGGAACCCCACGAAAGCACTCCGTAGTGCTTCCGTTCCGTTCCGCACTGCATCTCCGGATTTGCGGACCCATTCAAGTGAACGAGTCCACAAATCTGGAGATGCTGACGTGTATTGTGGACCCGCCGTATGCAAGAGGCCTAAGTATGAGGGCTGCTGTGAAGGATTAGGTTTTGTTAATACCGCAGTATACTACGGTGAAGTTCACGCTGGCATTATGACAAAGGATTTTTAGTTTGCTTAACAATTCTCAATGACCTTTCTAATGTACTCTTACTGATATCATCAAACGGAACCGAGGAACAATGCGTGTATTCTTGTTCCGTCTAGAGCCCATACATTTGGGTGAATTATCAGTATATAACAGCTGTGCAGTGACTGAGCTGATAAACCGCCACATGGATGCTATTGAGTGACTGAATAGATGTGAAAGGCTCAAGAGAAGAGATTTTCAGTCTATTTTCTAGATGCTTATGCAGAAAGCTGCCCAACCACTATTTCCCCTCACTGCCATATAAACATCAGCGCTCACTTCACTCGGTGCATGGTCACCATTAGGCTGGGTTTAGGCTACCTGCACACGTTGTGGATTCTCATACGGAAAAACAGCAGTATAAGGCTAATTTCACAATTGCGTTGTTAATTCCGGAATTGAGATCCGGCAGAGGATCTTAATACCAGAATTAGGGCTTGTTCACACGACCATGTGAAGCCCATGAAGACCATGTGAGGCATTGACCGTGGACCAGCCGCATGGGGATCGCGGACCCGTTCACTTCAATGGGTCCGCGATCCGTCCGTTCCGCAAAAAGATAGAGCAAGTTCTATCTTTTTGCGGTGCGGAGACAAGGAACGGAACCCCAGGAAGCACTCCGTAGTGTTCCGTTCCGCATCTCCGGATTTGCGGACCCATTGAAGTGAATGGGTCCGCATCCGTGATGCGGAATGCACACGGAACGGTGCCCGTGTATTGCGGATCCGCAAATGCGGGCCGCAATACGGCATCGGGCAGCACACGTTCGTGTGAATGAGCCCTTACACACATCCGTTTTGATTTTACACATCAGAATGCCTCCTTTCCTTTAGGATGCGGTTGTATGAAATCAAAACGGAAAACAACGGATCCGTTACTAAATACATTGAAAGGCAATGGGTGACAGATCTGTCACCCTTGACTTAGGCTACATGCACACAAACGTTTGTTTCCGTGTCTGTTCCGTTTTTGTTTTTTTTCCGGATAGGATGCGGACCTATTAATTTCAATGGGTCTGCAAAAAATGCAGACAGCACACCGCGTGCTGTCCGCATCAGTATGTCCGTTCGTAGCTTCGCCAAAAAAAAATAGAACATGTCCTATTCTTGTCCGTTTTAGGCATTGTTACAATGGATCTGCAAAAAAAAAAAAAGGATGGCAAACGGATATCATCAGTTTTTTTATTTGCGGACATCAAAACACATACGGTCGTGTGCATGTAGCCTTACAATGTTTTCAGTGTCGCATTCGTTTTCTTCTGCTTGCAACATCCTGATGCATCCTGAACAGATCACTTTCCATTCAGACTGCATGAGGACTAAACGGAAATGTGAAAGTAGCAGCACCAGCAAAATGTATGAAATTGGACAAATCTCATGTACACTTATTTTTTTTTTTATATTTTTTTGCAGAAATTGAACTGTTGTGATTTTGTGCATATTTCACTCTTCAATGCAAGGGTGTGATCTGCGGAAAATCTGCTTCAGATCCGCACCAAAAACCGCAAGTAACACACGTGGTATTTGGTGCGGAAACACACAGAAATCTGCATGAAGTCACAGGAGCAGTCAGTGACCAATTCTGCAGTCCTGATGTTACATTGTGGTCCCAAAATGGTGACCATATTCTGTACATGAAAGGGAATGGACCGCTCCAAAACGAGCGATTTATTATCACGAGATTGATTGACAACCACATAGATTTTCTTTTTTGAAACCTCACCCTTGTGCAGTTAGGTCTCTTTCACATGAGCGAGTTTTCCGTCTGAATGTGATGTGTTTAGCGAGCGCCTAGCATACGGCTGAATCCGGACCCCTTTATTTCAATGGTTGTGTGCACATGAGCGTTGTTTTTCACGCATCATCTCTGCGTTCAGGAAAAATCTCAGCATGTTCTATATTGTGCGTTTTTCACACCGCTCTGGTTCCATAGAAGTGAATGGGACTTGAATGAAAAACGGATGCAATCCGGATGCAGTACGTTTTTCACTGATGGTTGCTAGGAGATGTTTAGTGTTATTCTTCAGTTTTTCTTCATGCACGTCAAAATGCATGCAATCCGGATACAATTGGGACAGAAAAAAACACGAGCACCGAAAAAACTGATTCGACTTGCGTGTAAAACCATCAGTTTTTTCCTGAACAGATCCTGACATAATCCGTATTGCTGGTGTGATAGAGGCCTTAGAGGATATTGACCCAGATTTTCTAAGCCTGTAGATGGCGGTAGCTTAGGCTTCATTCACACTACGCTTGTCCGGCAGGCTGTTTCAGCAGGGTAACAGCCAGCCTGTGTTTTTTGTCCATCTGCCTCTTGGCATGTTTGCCGCGCTGCAGCCGCATCTCCTGCCTGTCCCCATTTTAGTGAATTGAGCCGAGCCGGACTTCCGGGAGCACACGTGTGCAAGCCTTAGTACGGATCCGGCAGGCTGTTCCCCTGCTGATACAGCCTGCCGGACAAGCCTAATGCTAGTGTGAAAGAAGCCTTAGACAGGTTGTCTAGACCCGCACCAGATTTATCACAGGGGCTCAGGCTGGATGATAAATGTAATGTAGGGATAGATACTTTTGTGTAACTGTGCATCAGTTGACTTGGGCCACGTTCACATCACCGCTAGCTATTTCCGTAAACAATGAAAGTCCTGGATTCAGAATATAACTGAAACCAACGAAGCCAAACATATGGGGTCCGTTCGGTTTCTGTTCACGGGTGTCTGCATTTTTTAGTGGGAAAAAAATTTCTGCATGCAGGACATTTTGCCTGATCTTTTTGACAGAATCTGAGATGGAGGCCCTGAATGGCCTAAAACGCAGATGTAAACATGTCGGAATTGTGGCACATTTTTGTTGCAAAATGGTTCATATGAGCCCACGCCCCCTCCAACAAAGTTCCACCGCTTTCTGCAAAGACCCCCCTCCCCCTTTTAAAGGGAACCTGTCACCTGGATTTTATGTATAGAACTGAAGACATGGGTTGCTAGATGGCCACTAGCACATCCGCAATATCCAGTTCCCATAGCTCTGTGTGCTTTTATGGTGTAAAAAAAACTATTTGATACATATGCAAATTAACATGAAAGAGTCATATATTTTCAAGCTCTGACTCATCTCAGGTTAATTTGCATATGTATCAAATCGTTTTTTATACACAATAAAAGCACAAAGAGCTATGGGGATTGGGTATTGCGGATGTGCTAGTGGCCATCTAGCAACCCATGTCCTCAGCTCCATACACAAAATCCTGGTGACGGGTTCCCTTTAAGCAAGTTGGAACATTTTGAGAAACCCTAATTGTGCCAGATTACTCCAAAACTGCCCAGATTGTGTTACTTTTAGACAGATTCTAGGAGCAGACACATTAGTAAATCTGGGCCATCATTTCTAGGATGCAATGGAAACGGGAGTTTACCAGATGGTTTTTGCATGTGAACCTAAGCACTGTGGCTGTCGCACCCTGCCCTGTGGGTGTTCTGAGGAGATCTGTCAGAGTTGCTGCACGTGACTCGATTTGACAGTTTGTTTTGTTTGAACTGAAACCCACCTCCTCCCAGGTGTTGTTCTTTAGTTAATTGGTGAGGGTATTTATTCTTCCCTCTCCCTATAGCCTTTGCGGGTTATAGTTCTGCCTTGTGTGAGCTCTGGAAGTTTGGTGGATCGTCTGTTCCAACACTTCTCTAGATAAGTCCTTTTCCCTTTTTTCCTTCTGTGCCTGTTTTTACTAGGCCTCTAGGGTGACGCTAGCTATTTGGGTTGTTGAAGGAGCTGGGTGTCTCTTTCCCTCTTCCCTACAGCTGAGGGTTTGGTTCAGTGTGTTATAGTCTTAGGTACGTGGGCATGTGCATATCTACCATCGAGATATGCACATGGGCATAGCAGCTTAGGGAAAGTGTTTTAGCGATTGCTAGGTGGTGACCCCTTTGTTCCCTAGCATTTGGGGCCTAGTCAGTTGTTTTGTTTGCCTTGTTGTGTTCTGTTTCCTTCCCTTATCTTGCCTACCGTGACAGTGGCTGGTAGAACTTTCAGAACCGGTACTTTAAAGCAGTACCTCTTTATCTCTATACAAATATGCAAATGAGCAGTTCGGTGCTCCAAGGATGGGCCAGAGCCCCTTGGAGTACCAAAGTGCTGTCCCGTTGCAAAGTTAGGGAACGTTCACATAGTTGTACAAATACAAGTTCCTAGCAGAGGAACAGCCTGCCAGAGATCACCTGATCCCCATTGATTATAATGGGTCTGCAGAAATTTGTGTTCTACTGAAACTCTGCATTTATGCCAGAAAGCGGCTGGATCCCATTATAGGCAATGTGGTATGGCGGTGCACGGCATTATCTGGCTAGGCTGGATCCCGTGTGAATTTCAGCAGGCTGTTCCTCTGCCAGAACAGCCTGCTGGATTTGTAAACGCATATGTGAATGTAGCATAAGCTACTACTTTCCCCTTGTGATAAACAGGCACAGGCTTCTAAATCTAGGTCAGGCTACTTTCACACTTGCGTTGTTTTCCGGTACTGAGATCCGGCAGAGGATCTCGATACGGGAAAAGAAAAACATTTCCGTTTGGTCCTAATGCATTCTGAATGGAAATCGATCCGTTCAGGATGTCTTCCGTTCCGGCATCATTGCGTTTTGTGACCAGACACAAAAAGCCATAAAAACGAAAAAAATAAACTGATCCGGCACGGAAAACAATGTATGGTCACCCGGATACGTCACTCATTGACTTTCAATGTATTTAGTGACGGATCAGTTTTTTTTCCTTTTTGATTTCAAACAACCACATCCTAATAAAACGGATGCATCCTGATGTGTAAAATCAAAATGGATCCATTTAATTCCGGCTTTGAGATCCTCTGCCGCATCTCAATACAGGAATTAACAACGCAAGTGTGAAAGTAACCGTAATTCCAGGTTTCTGGAATCTTGCACAATCGCTGTGCATGCCCAATACAGCCACTTGTTCTGGTGCTGGAAAGAAGAGCTGTACTGAGCATGCGCCAGAACTCTGGCACCCGATGCTCGTGCAAGATTATAAGGCCAGATATGAGCAGGATTTCGAGGCCTGGCTGTGTCCATCACAAGCGAAAGGAGTGGCTAACTTTAAAGCGGGACAGCGCTTTGGTGCTTTGAGGGGTTCTGCTTGCCCCTGTAGTGGATTCAGAAACGGGCTGCCAAACTAATGCAAGAGGTTTTCCGTTTTTTAAATATTTGGTCATCAATATATGATCAGTGGTTTGAAGAGGTGTTACGACCTCTCCCCCAGCCTTTGACGTTATGCTCATAGGTGACATGGCCTTTGTGCAGCAGAGTCCCATAAATTGGATTGCGCTGCAAAACCAGGCCCGGCCGCTTTACAGTGAACAGTGATGTGCTTGGTAACCTGTGAGTAGGCCGCAGTGCTCATCCAACATTATGGCCTCTTCAAACAGCTGATGAGGCAGAGGTGCTGAGAGTCAGACCGCCACCGATCAGATATAGATGACTCCTGTAAGGATGTACAAATGTATCAATGGTTAGCAAAGAGATCTCTCTAATTATATTAAAATTTAATATTTTTATTTCCATCTTGTAATGTTACGTTGCTAGGCTATGCCATCACTTTGTGGTTGGTGAAGGTCCGACCTCTAGGATCCCCATGACCTGGGAATGAGGGGAGATAAAAGATGGCATCACTCGATGTCCCAGATCCTCCCACGATCTTGAGAATGAAGCAGATGCAGCACTGTATCGCCTCTGTGGCCTTTTCACGGTTTTCCTAGAACAGCAGGGCTCCAGACCCCTGGCTGTTTCAGATAATTGCAGCCGATCCTGTTACCTTGACCAGAAATTGATGCAGTTGCCCAGATCCAGTGGGTGACCAGGGTGCCGCTGTGCTGGGCAAGACTGTGAAGGGGCAGCATGGCTGAAGCTATAGGGCCCCTTCATTCCCAGGATCATGGGCTCCCAGAGATTGGATATCCATCAATCCTAAAGTGAGGCATATCCTATCCCACTTCATTCTTAGGATCATGGGGATTCTAGAGGTTGGACCATGGGTGGACATACAGCTGTATAGTGGCCCTATGGGCAAGGGGGACCCATTATAAAGAAGGGCACTATGACTTGAAATTATTTAAAGATTATGATCTATTGAATGAAGGATAGACTCGTAGTACAGGACAAGGAGAACCGTGATGAGACCCTCAATCTTTAAACTTTAACTGGGGTCCACATACTGTTTTTGCACAGGGGTCCTCTACTGCCTGTGTACACCCATGACTCAAGTTACTACCGGCGGGTAAGCGGCCTGTTCTACGGTTGCTGCACAGGGGCCCTATACTTTCTGTGCCCTCCCTGTAAGGCCGGGCTCACATCTGCGTCGTGGCACTCTGTTCTGGTCACTGTATCTGGCATATATGCCTGCTTTCAGCCTGACATACACTCACCTAAAGAATTATTAGGAACACCATACTAATACGGTGTTGGACCCCCCCTTATTTCTACGTGGCATTGATTCAACAAGGTGCTGATAGCATTCTTTAGAAATGTTGGCCCATATTGATAGGATAGCATCTTGCAGTTGATGGAGATTTGAGGGATGCACATCCAGGGCACGAAGCTCCCGTTTCACCAGATCCCAAAGATGCTCTATTGGGTTGAGATCTGATGACTGTGGGGGCCATTTTAGTACAGTGAACTCATTGTCATGTTCAAGAAACCAATTTGAAATGATTCGAGCTTTGTGACATGGTGCATTATCCTGCTGGAAGTAGCCATCAGAGGATGGATACATGTTCTCATTCTGTTTACGCCAAATTCGGACTCTACCATTTGAATGTCTCAACAGAAATCGAGACTCATCAGACCAGGCAACATTTTTCCAGTCTTCAACAGTCCAATTTTGGTGAGCTCGTGCAAATTGTAGCCTCTTTTTCCTATTTGTAGTGGAGATGAGTGGTACCCGGTAGGGTCTTCTGCTGTTGTAGCCCATCCGCCTCAAGGTTGTTGTCGTGTTGTGGCTTCACAAATGCTTTGCTGCATACCTCAGTTGTAACGAGTGGTTATTTCAGTCAACGTTGCTCTTCTATCAGCTTGAATCAGTCGGCCCATTCTCCTCTGACCTCTAGCATCCACAAGGCATTTTTGCCCACAGGACTGCCGCATACTGGATGTTTTTCCCTTTTCACACCATTCTTTGTAAACCCTAGAAATGGTTGTGCGTGAAAATCCCAGTAACTGAGCAGATTGTGAAATACTCAGACCGGCCCGTCTGGCACCAACAACCATGCCACGCTCAAAATTGCTTAAAATCACCTTTCTTTCCCATTCTGACATTCAGTTTGGAGTTCAGGAGATTGTCTTGACCAGGAGCACCCCCCTAAATGCATTGAAGCAACTGTCATGTGATTGGTTGACTAGATAATTGCATTAATGAGAAATAGAACAGGTGTTCCTAATAATTCTTTAGGTGAGTGTATATTCTGGAAAGCGGCAGGATCCCATTATAGTGAATGTGGATCTGGCGGTATCCAGCTATGCCGGATACAATGAACTCCAGCAGACTGTTCCACCGCCGGGACAGACTGCTCTAGTTCACAGCACAGATGTGAACGTGGCCTAACATAGTAATGTATTCCTGGGTGTAAAATAATCCTTATCTACCAGTGAATTTACTGACCTTGTAATTAAATAGGAAATGGAAGATTGCTCAACAGACAAAAGCAAATGGCATTGACCGGAAAATAAAATAAAGCAATATACATACACGCTAAGTGTTAAGCAAGCAGATCATTTTTTTTTGATTTCCCATTTAACAGCTTCTGAGATTGAAGCCTAATGGCCTTAAAGAGTACTTGGCACTGTATATTGACAGGACCCCCCCCCCCCCCCCCCCCCCACCTAGAATTGCACACAGTCCTTATTTAAACATTAATTAAATACAACATTCATGATTAAAACAATCCCAGCAGGGCCCTTTCTGGATACATAATGCCAAAATAAAATAAAAATATAAAAGGATAAAATTATGGAAAGAGTTGTCTTCTCTGATGATAACGCTTCAATTGTATAATCCATAAATACACAGCTGAATATGATATTCCTATATCTGTGCAAAAAATAAGCTTTCACCATGCACTATATATATATATTAGTTAGTAAAAGGATAAGGCAGCACTCCGGTCGTCCAGTGAATAGATGAATACTTTATTACACCCAACAGCATTTCAGCTCTCTCAATGGAGCCTTTGTAAAGCTAGTGATGATAGTGCTCTAACACATATAAATGCAGCTGAATACATAAGTGTTGCATAATTGTTGATAAACATATTAACTAAATTACAAAGTGAATACATAATTATATATCAGATTTCATAAAGTTAAAAGCATATAAAAACATCTGGTGCTTACAGTGATAGCGGTGACAAATAAATACATGATCTTAATCTCGTAATATTGTGCACGTACCATAATTACATACAATTAATGTGCTAAATTAATAATTAAAAAGGAACAGACCCTAACATGATCGGCTCCATGCGTCACCCAGTTGGCGTCCCGCAATGCGCACTGCGCATGCGTTCACAGATGTCCCGTTCTCGCGAGAATACCACCTGTCCCACGCTTGCGCACACCACTTGTACCTCCGTGTCTCCCCGATCAGGTATTTCGCATGCGCCAGCACGGATCCTGTGAACATCGGATCCCTGTACCGTGCGCCCTGCAACCAGGAACTCTGTACACAGGACGCTTCGCGGTTCGCGCCCCGTGCAGAAAGATCCACTCAAAACGAATGCAGGATTGGCTGTCCTGCTTCTACATAAAACATAAAGTATATAAATCCGAGAGTGGTAACATTCTAAATAAAGAGACACAGTTTAATTACACTATGGGGAATATGGTCAATGCTCCCAGTGTCAACCGGAACGCATTAACCATTATGATATAGAGAGGAGGGACAAATCAATGTCCACTCCTCCCAGTCATTATACCCCCATTCCATGTATACTGTTGGGTAGTGGCAGAATTCATGCATGCTTAACACAGGGCCATCAGCCCCGCTTCCAGGACTGGTGATTTCATGCGGAAAAAGGGGGAAGAACACCTCAGTGTCGCCCCCCCAAGTCCCCTCATGCACCAAAAAACTGCATCATCACCACCTATATCATGAGATAATGCATTACACCACTCCCTAATAATAACCCAGCATTCTACTGGGATCTTTATTTAAGGAATCAGGACAGCCACAATCCCGCATGAGGATAGTTTAAGAGGGGAGAAAACAAAAATGAGTACAAAAAAGAATAAAAATACATCATGTTAGAATGGGCGCACATGGAGTCTTCATGCCGGGTAAGGTCCTCAAAAACATGACAATTATTTCCATCCAGATATCCTGAAATATAAAGGGAAACTGTATAAGTAAAGAGCAGTAGTCCTGGTGAAATAAAAAGGTATATACAGGTAAGAGATTAGACGACCCTAAATTCAACGTTCAACCCGTTAGGTTTTAATGTATTCAACTGATAAATCCAAAATAATTCACGTCGCTTCAGTAAAACCGACCTGTCGCACAAATAGGCCGAGGAGAGCAGCCACATGGACTGTACAGTGGTGGCCAAAAGTTTTGAGAATTACATAAATATTGGAAAGTGGAAAAGTTGCTGCTTAAGTTTTTATAATAGCAATTTGCATATACTCCAGAATGTTATGAAGAGTGATCAGATGAATTGCATAGTCCTTCTTTGCCATGAAAATTAACTTAATCCCAAAAAACCTTTCCACTGCATTTCATTGCTGCCATTAAAGGACCTGCTGAGATCATATCAGTAATCGTCTTGTTAACTCAGGTGAGAATGTTGACGAGCACAAGGCTGGAGATCATTATGTCAGGCTGATTGGGTTAAAATGGCAGACTTGACATGTTAAAAGGAGGGTGATGCTTGAAATCATTGTTCTTCCATTGTTAACCATGGTGACCTGCAAAGAAACGCGTGCAGCCATCATTGCATTGCATTAAAAAGGCTTTACAGGCAAGGATATTGTGGCTACTAAGATTGCACCTCAATCAACAATTTATAGGATCATCAAGAACTTGAAGGAAAGAGGTTCAATTCTTGTTAAGAAGGCTTCAGGGCGTCCAAGAAAGTCCAGCAAGCGCCAGGATCGTCTCCTAAAGAGGATTCAGCTGCGGGATCGGAGTGCCACCAGTGCAGAGCTTGCTCAGGAATGGCAGCAGGCAGGTGTGAGCGCATCTGCACGCACAGTGAGGGGAAGACTTTTGGAAGATGGCCTGGTGTCAAGAAGGGCAGCAAAGAAGCCACTTCTCTCCAAAAAAAAACATCAGGGACAGATTGATCTTCTGCAGAAAGTATGGTGAATGGACTGCTGAGGACTGGGGCAAAGTCATATTCTCAGATGAAGCCTCTTTCCGATTGTTTGGGGCATCTGGAAAAAGGCTTGTCTGGAGAAGAAAAGGTGAGCGCTACCATCAGTCCTGAGTCATGCCAACAGTAAAGCATCCTGAGACCATTCATGTGTGGGGTTGCTTCTCATCCAAGGGAGTGGGCTCACTCACAATTTTGCCCAAAAACACAGCCATGAATAAAGAATGGTACCAAAACACCCTCCAACAGCAACTTCTTCCAACAATCCAACAACAGTTTGGTGAAGAACAATGCATTTTCCAGCACAATGGAGCACCGTGCCATAAGGCAAAAGTGATAACTAAGTGGCTCAGGGACCAAAACGTTGACATTTTGGGTCCATGGCCTGGAAACTCCCCAGATCTTAATCCCATTGAGAACTTGTGGTCAATCCTCAAGTGGACAAACAAAAACCCACTAATTCTGACAAACTCCAAGAAGTGATTATGAAAGAATGGGTTGCTATCAGTCAGGAATTGGCCCAGAAGTTGATTGAGAGCATGCCCATTCGAATTGCAGAGGTCCTGAAAAAGAAGGGCCAACACTGCAAATACTGACTCTTTGCATAAATGTCATGTAATTGTCGATAAAAGCCTTTAAAACGTATGAAGTGCGTGTAATTATATTTCACTACATCACAGAAACAACTGAAACAAAGATTGGTTGCTTTGGGCAACTAAGCCAGTTCTACTTTACACCAGTTTGATAAATGACCCCACTTATTTCTCCAAATGAATTTGGTTATTGCAGTTTTTACATCTTTCTGTTGAATAATCTTAGGTTCGACATTACATTTTTTTTTTCAAACCAAATGGCACTATCCAGTTATTAATTTTGGTAGATTTTCCACCCAGATAGTTCTTTAATTTTTATGATTAGCTCCGTCCGTGTAGTGCACTTAACTGGGTACTGCAGCACCGCTCCCGTTGAAGTGAGTGGGGGTCAGCGCTGCAGTAACCAGCTGCTTCTGCTGCACAATGGATGGAGCAGTGTAGTTGTATAGTAGCTGATTGTTGGGGGTGCAGGGTGTCGGACCCCCAGTGATCAGATATTGATGGTCTAATCTGAGGATCTGAGACCACCTGCACACGTGGCGGAATACATGCGGTTTTTCTGTGCGGATTTCTGTGCAGAAAAAGCACAGCGTATTACCAGCAAAATGTATGAGATTACACAAATCTGATGTTCATTTTGCGTATTTTCTGTGGAAATTGACCTGCCGCGCGGATTTCCAAATCCACAGCATGTCATTTGTGTTTGCGGTTTTAGCTGCGGATTTCACCCTTTTCAATTGCACCTACTCCACAGGGTACCTCCTCAAGCATGGTTGTGGTGACAGGCGTCACTTTAATATTTAGATTAGTGGCTTTTGGACTGGTCACATACCACACTATTATGAAGTGTTCGAAACGCGTAAATAGGGTGTGAGTGGGAAAAGGTGTCACTGGACCTGTATATGTCATTTTGGTGAAATAAAAACTTGGACCGAAAACTTTCACATTGGTGCTGGATCCTTCCTCTTTGCTTACATGAACATTCATCAGGACTTACTTGGGTCTTTTCCGTGCACCTATCTACAGGAGAATTACGGGTGAGCTGGATAGATCTCTTTTTCCACATACCACACTGTCTATGTGATGGTGTGCTGGTTAGGGATGAAACGATTACTCAAATGAATCGAGTAATTCGACCCAAAAAAATTCCTCGCTTGCTATTACTTACCTCTCCCTGGTCACGCGCCGGCCCGCACCGCGCTGTTCTCTTGACATATCGTCAGGACAATGAGTGAAAATGCCGCTGCCTTTCAGGATTGACCTAAAGCCTCTGGCTGATCTCGGTCGACATGTGTGCGTCAGAGGCCTTCAGTCTTCAGGGCGCTCCTGGATGTTACATTTTGTACTAAAAATCTCATGAAACTCGCAATAAAGTATCAAATAACAAGTAATCCTCATTAATGTGGGGATTACAGCGAGGCTAATGGCAGACTGCCGCTCTCTGGACTTTGTGTCGGGTCCATGAAATACAGATAATCCCTAATACATTTTTACCCCTGTTGTGCCTAATATTGGGGTAACGGTAGGTCACAGCATATCTGTGAAAGTGGACTAGTGGAACGGACGTATACTGTATATCCATGGCCAAATTTGATGTTTTTTTTTCTGCCTTTTTGTAATGAGATCCATTAAAAGAATGTATCATCTGTAAATGAAACTCTTCCAATCAGTTTTCTTCTTTCTTTTAATATTTTTGCGATCCATGTACGCCAAAATCCTGACATGGACAGAAGAGGTTGGTTATATCTGTTTTATGCGGCTTATTCACGGCGTTGCTGTATAGTCTGCTGCAAAGTCAACAGAGCCTTCATATGGGTGGGTGGTTAAGGGAAATGGGACCACTGAGCCAGTCACTGGCCGCAGTGGTGACCCGTGTCAGTCAGCTATTGGTTAAAAGGGACTGGCTAGTAGAGACCGTCAGGGGAGTAACGTTCATGAGTATTTTTTAAGACATCGTGACCCTATTTAATTTTTTAGTTTTTTTGCTGGCTAGACAATCCCTTTAACTGCTTAGGGATGTAGCCGAGTTTATCTCATTGCTCCAAACGGCTCATTTGCAAAAGGCTTAAAGGGGTTTTTCCGAGACTTATATACTGATGACCTAGCGTCTGGAGAAGTCATCAGTATATGATCCGTGGGGTCCAACACCTGGGACCCTCACCGATCAGCTGTTTGAGAAGCCAGCAGTGCTCACAGTAGCGATGCGGACTGAGAACCTAAAGTGGCCCTGGAAAAAAAAAAACTAAAAGGGGCACCAATGGTGTAGGTCAGTGTTTCCCAACCAGTGTGCCTCCAGCTGTTGCAAAACTACAACTCCCAGCATGCCTGGACAGCCTTTGGCTGTGCGGGCATGCTGGGAGTTGTTGTTTTGCAACAGCTGGAGGCTCACTGGTTGGGAAACACTGGTGTAGGTCATGCATTCTCTACCTGCGGCCCTCCAGCTGTTGTAAAACTACAACTCCCACAATGCCCTGCTGTACGCTGATAGCTGTAGGCTGTTGGGGCATGCTGGGGGTTGTAGTTTTGCAACAGCTGGAGGGCCGGAGGTTGAGCATGCCTCCAAATTGACGGATGGGGCCTATAGATGGGGCCAATACAAGTTGGCAGGGTCAGTAAAACCTGCAGCATGTCAATTATGTTAGCGGTTTTAGCTGCTGATTTCCGCACGGTAAACATCCGCAAAGTGTTTGCTCTCATACACTTTGCTGGTTCTGTACTACGCTGTGGTTTTTCCACATGGGAATTGCGGGGGAAAAAATGTGTATATTCTGCAATGTGTGCAGGTACCCAAAGGCTTTACCTTAAATGTCCCATAGGTGCAGGTCCCACCTTGTGGTCCACTCCTATTGCAAAAAACGGGGCCTTGTCATGCACTGCCGTGAATAGAGAGGTGGCTGCGCGTACGCGCTACTCTCCATTCACTTCGATGGGTTTTCTGACAATAACAGAGCATGGTTCACAAGCATAATGTGAACAGAACTTGCTTGTACAGGAGCAGAGAAGTACAATATGTGTCGCAGTTATTACAGATGTGATGGATGTTTTTGGGTAAATAGAGGCGCTCAAGTGGAGCTGAGTGTAATGAAACCCCAGGTCTCCAGTCACATGTAATGAATGATATTATGTATGATCTGAAGCCAGCTCATTTGTAGCTCCACTAACTCTGTTATTCTTACAAATTGCTGGCAGACCCATTACTGTTGTTACAAACCATGCCATAACATTGCTGTGTACTCCGATTTTATAGTGCGATTGGGCCCTGTTCACACTACAGTCATGGCTTCCGTTCTTCAGTCCATTTTCAAATAAATCCTGACTGATCATAATAACTTAGGAGTCCAGTGGGTGTTCCTGCTCCGTGACTGAGCGCTGACTCTGTATGCACACTGATATGGCAAAGGCTGTCAATCACTGGATAGGACCGTCCACTGGACTCCTAAGCATAGAAAGAGCAGGAGTTTCAGTTAATAAAATACCAGCCATATTGAACCTTTTCCCACAAAGCAATATATCAATCTGCTCAGCTCCTCCTGCTCTATCACAGATTGTACAGGTTAGATAGCTGTCGGCCAGCAGCTGTTCCTCCACACTCCCCATTATCCGTGCACTCTTGGTTACGCATGCATGTGTTTTTATTGGGAAGAGGGAAATAAGGCCCTGGCAGCGTCTTCTCCACAGAACAAAGGATTGGAGTCTGCACAACTTGCCTGATCCTAAGCTGAGGCATTGGAAAGCTGTATATAGATATAAAATATCATGTTATCATGGCCCGTCTAGTCGCCCTACCCTAATAATTCAGCTCTCCACCAGAAAAGACTATGGGGGTCAATTATTATTCCATTAGTGTCAGAATAGTGGTGAAAAAAGGTTGCAAATTTAGATATACATTATTTTGTGCAAAAAATTTGCTACTTTTTACCATTTTACATGGGTCGAAAAGTGGCTGTGGTTAGCTATGTTATAGAACAAAAACGGTAACAAGCTGACTTTGCAATAATGTTATAAAGGATTTTTCCAGTACTTAGATATTGATGACTTAGGCCTCATGCACACGAGCGTTGTGTGCATCCGTGGCCGTTGTTCCGTTTTCCGTGATTTTCTGCGGACCCATTGACTTTCAATGGGTCCGCTGAAAACTCGGAAAATGCACCGCTGTTCATCCGCGGCCGTGATCCGTGTTTCCTGTCCGTCAAAAAAATATGACCTGTCCTATTTTTTTGACGGTTCACGGACCCATTCAAGTCAATGGGTCCGTGAAAAAACACGGATGCACTCAAGATTGGTATCCGTGTCTGTAGGCTACTTTCACACAGACTGATCCGTCTGCATAAAAGCTTTTTCAGAGCTGAGTTTTCACTTCGTGAAAACTCAGATCCGACAGTATATTCTAACACAGAGGCATTCCCATAGTGATGGGGACGCATTAAGTTAGAATATACTAAGAACTGTGTACATGACTGCCCCCTGTTGCCTGGCAGCACCCGATCTCTTACAGGGGGCTGTGATCCGCACAATTAACCCCTCAGGTGCCGCACCTGAGGGTTTAATTGTGCGGATCACAGCCCCCTGTAAGAGATCAGGTGCTGCCAGGCAGGAGGGGGCACAC
This sequence comes from Bufo bufo, assembly GCF_905171765.1. NCBI lineage: Eukaryota > Metazoa > Chordata > Amphibia > Anura > Bufonidae > Bufo > Bufo bufo. The sequence continues at coordinate 116,249,334 of NC_053390.1, read as the reverse complement.
CCCCCTCCCTCACCAGTTTTAAATTCATTGGTGGCCAGTGTGCCCCCCCTCCCTCCCTCCCCTGTATTACATTCATTGGTGGCCAGTGCGGCCCCCCCTCCCTCCCCTGTATTACTGTTCATTCATTGGTGGCCAGTGCGGCCTCCCCCCACTCCTAATTAAAATCCCCCCCCTATCATTGGTGGCAGCGGAGAGTTCCGATCGAAGTCCCAGTTTAATCGCTGGGGCTCCGATCGGTAACCATGGCAGCCAGACGCTTACTTAGCAATTTTTAGAAGCATTATACTTACCTGCCGGGCGCTCCTCCTACTGGTAAGTGACAGGTCTGTGCTATAAGCAATGCACCCGGCCGGTCACAGACAGCGAAGGTAAGTATAATGCTTCTAAAATTGCTAAGTAACCATGGCAACCAGGACTGCAGTAGCGTCCTGGTTGCCATGGTTACCGATCGGAGTCCCAGCGATTAAACTGGGACTCCGATCGGAACTCTCCGCTGCCACCAATGATGGGGAAGGGGGGGGTTTTAATTAGGAGGGGGAGGGAGGGGTTAATTGTGCGGATCACAGCCCTCTGTAAGAGATCGGGTGCTGCCAGGCAGCAGGGGGCAGTCATGTACACAGTTCGTAGTATATACTAACTCAAAGCGTCCCCATCACTATGGGAACGCCTCTGTGTTAGAATATACTGTCGGATATGAGTTTTCACGATCTAGCTCAAATCCGATGGTATATTCTAACATAGAGGCGTTCCCATGGTGATGGGGACGCTTCAAGTTAAAATATACCATCGCATTGGTGAAAACTCCAATCCGATGGTATAATGGGGACTCCTGACTTTACATTTAAAGTCAATGGGGGGACGGATCCGTTTGCAATTGCACCATATTGTGTCAACGTCAAACGTATCCGTCCCCATTGACTTGCATTGTAAATCAGGACGGATCCGTTTGGCTCCACACGGCCAGGCGGATACCAAAACGACTTTTTCCTTCATGTCCGTGGATCCTCCAAAAATCAAGGGAGACCCACGGAAGAAAAAACGGACACGGATCACGGACCTACGGACCCCGTTTTTGCGGACCGCAAAAAAAAATACGGTCGTATGCATGAGGCCTTATCCTCATGATAGCTAATCAATGTCAGATTAGTTGGGATCCGGCACCCCCACCGCTCAGCTGTTTTGAGCAGCCACAGTGGACTGCACTGGATGCACAAGCTTCCCTCCACTGTGCAGTGGTCGTGCCGTATCACAGCTCAGCTCCGTTTAAGTGTAGCGGCACTATCCACTGTACAGTTTCCATCACCTGCCTGAAACAATTAATTGGTGGTGGTGGCGGGTGTTGGAGCCCCACTGATCTGATGCTGATAACTTAGGGGGCATTCACACAACCGTATCTGTTTTGCGGTTCACATATCTCAGAGCCGCAAAATACAGATACCGACCATGTGCATCACACATTTTTCCTTCCGCAGGTCCCCCATTATGTAATAACTGTTTATTCTTGTCGGCAAAAACGGATAAGAATAGGACATGTTCTATTTTTCTTTTTTTTTCTTTGCGTGGGAACGGAATGGACATACGGATACAGACTGATGTGCTGTTCGCATCTTTTGCGGCCTCGTTAAAATGAATGGGTCGGCATCTAATGCACAATAAATGCAGATCGAATGCGGAACAAAAGTATGGTCGTGTGAATGCCCCTTAGGGTTCGTGCACATGGCCATGGCCACTTTTGCAGTCTGCAAATTGCGGATCCACAAAACATGGATACTGGCTGTGTGCATTCTGCATTTTGTCGAACGGAACGTCCTGCCCTCTGTAGAACTGTCCTATCCTTGTCTGTTTTGCAGGGCCGTGGAGCGAACGTGCGGATGCAGACGGCACACGGTGTGCTGTCCACAACCTTTGCGGCCCCATTGAAATAAATGGGTCCACATCCAATCCGCCAAAAATGCGGACCAAAACCATGCTTGTGTGCATGGGCGCTTATCCTAAAGAAAGAATAGTTTCACAAAAACTCTTTAAGCATTTTAGTTTTCGTTAAGACCATGATGTTTATTTCATGTTGTGTGGAAATCGTCCGTGTGATTTGGTACATTTATTGGTTCCAGGTCATGATACTTAACCTTGATGACACCATTTTTTTTATATTCTTTTCCGAGCTTCCTCCTGATCTCTAGTAGTTGAGTCACGTTGCTGCAGTATGTAGTGTTGGGCTGTAAATATGGGATCTGATCTGATCGTGTGACTGAGTCTGACAGTGGTGTATTTTGAGTTGTAGTCTGACAGTGGTGTATTCTGCGTTGTAGTCTGACAATGGTGTATTCTGCGGTGTAGTCTGACAGTGGTGTATTCTGCGTTGTAGTCTGACAGTGGCGTATTCTGCGTTGTAGTCTGACAGTGGCGTATTCTGCGTTGTAGTCTGACAGTGGCGTATTCTGCGTTGTAGTCTGACAGTGGCGTATTCTGCGTTGTAGTCTGACAGTGGTGTATTTTGCGTTGTAGTCTGACAGTGGTGTATTCTGCGTTGTAGTCTGACAGTGGTGTATTCTGCGGTGTAGTCTGACAGTGGTGTATTCTGCGGTGTAGTCTGACAGTGGTGTATTCTGCGTTGTAGTCTGACAGAGGTGTATTCTGCGTTGTAGTCTGACAATGGTGTATTCTGCGGTGTAGTCTGACAGTGGTGTATTTTGCGTTGTAGTCTGACAGTGGTGTATTTTGCGTTGTAGTCTGACAGTGGTGTATTTTGCGTTGTAGTCTGACAGTGGTGTATTTTGCGTTGTAGTCTGACAGTGGTGTATTTTGCGTTGTAGTCTGACAGTGGTGTATTTTGCGTTGTAGTCTGACAGTGGTGTATTCTGCGTTGTAGTCTGACAGTGGTCTATTCTGCGTTGTAGTCTGACAGTGGTGTATTCTGCGTTGTAGTCTGACAGTGGTGTATTCTGCGTTGTAGTCTGACAGTGGCGTATTCTGCGTTGTAGTCTGACAGTGGCGTATTCTGCGTTGTAGTCTGACAGTGGCGTATTCTGCGTTGTAGTCTGACAGTGGCGTATTCTGCGTTGTAGTCTGACAGTGGCGTATTCTGCGGTGTAGTCTGACAGTGGCGTATTCTGCGGTGTAGTCTGACAGTGGCGTATTCTGCGTTGTAGTCTGACAGTGGCGTATTCTGCGTTGTAGTCTGACAGTGGCGTATTCTGCGTTGTAGTCTGACAGTGGCGTATTCTGCGGTGTAGTCTGACAGTGGCGTATTCTGCGGTGTAGTCTGACAGTGGCGTATTCTGCGGTGTAGTCTGACAGTGGCGTATTCTGCGGTGTAGTCTGACAGTGGTGTATTCTGCGTTGTAGTCTGACAGTGGTGTATTCTGCGTTGTAGTCTGACAGTGGTGTATTCTGCGTTGTAGTCTGACAGTGGTGTATTCTGCGTTGTAGTCTGACAGTGGTGTATTCTGCGTTGTAGTCTGACAGTGGCGTATTCTGCGTTGTAGTCTGACAGTGGTGTATTCTGCGGTGTAGTCTGACAGTGGCGTATTCTGCGGTGTAGTCTGACAGTGGCGTATTCTGCGGTGTAGTCTGACAGTGGCGTATTCTGCGGTGTAGTCTGACAGTGGCGTATTCTGCGGTGTAGTCTGACAGTGGCGTATTCTGCGTTGTAGTCTGACAGTGGTGTATTCTGCGGTGTAGTCTGACAGTGGCGTATTCTGCGGTGTAGTCTGACAGTGGCGTATTCTGCGGTGTAGTCTGACAGTGGCGTATTCTGCGGTGTAGTCTGACAGTGGCGTATTCTGCGGTGTAGTCTGACAGTGGCGTATTCTGCGGTGTAGTCTGACAGTGGTGTATTCTGCGGTGTAGTCTGACAGTGGTGTATTCTGCGGTGTAGTCTGACAGTGGTGTATTCTGCGTTGTAGTCTGACAGTGGTGTATTCTGCGTTGTAGTCTGACAGTGGTGTATTCTGCGGTGTAGTCTGACAGTGGTGTATTCTGCGGTGTAGTCTGACAGTGGTGTATTCTGCGGTGTAGTCTGACAGTGGTGTATTCTGCGGTGTAGTCTGACAGTGGCGTATTCTGCGTTGTAGTCTGACAGTGGCGTATTTTGCGCTGTTCCAGTCTGTTTTATTTCTAAGCTGTATATTATGTAACGTGTTGATTTTATCTTTACTATAGTCCTGCTGTTTGAACCGTAGCTGTATTTATTCTGCATGGTCTTCTACTGCCTGGACCTGACCTGGCGTGGTAAAGTAGCACCTCACCTTTGCTGTTAATGAGGTTATTAGTTGTCGGCTTAGCCGGTTTGTGAGCTGAAAACGAAGGGATCAAATGCGCACACTTGGTGTTCCAGGAAGCATTATTATGTTATCAGGACTTGGCTCCTTTCAGACTGTTTTGTTTATAGAAAAATAGACGTACATGCGAAAACAAGCGCGCCACCACTTCCACTTGCCGGGCATTCCCACAAGGTCATACATTGCCGTAAACTACACGAAACTGCCTGTCTCTTCAGTGTAAACTGCTACTTTTGCTTGGTTTCTTAAAGTTATGCAGATCTTTAAAGGGGTCTTCTGATCCTTAAGATTGGTCATCTGTATGTGATCGGTGGGGGTCTGACACCCGGTACCCCCATTGATAAGCCGTTTTTTGCCATTATATAGCGGCTCTTCTAGGTATTACAGCTCAACCCTATTCCCTTGAATGGGTCTGAGCTGCACCAAGTGTTCCGGAATTTTAGACGGAGATAAGACCGCAGCATGCTTCGGTATTATCTCCGTCCTGAAAAGTCAAAAAGACTGAACTGAAGACATCCTGATGCATCCTGAACGGATTGCTTTCCATTCAGAATGCATTAGGGTAAAACTGATCAGTTCTTTTCCTGTATTGAGCCCCTAGGACGGAACTCAACGCCAGAAAAGAATAACGCTAGTGTGAAAGTACCCTAAAATCAGTGGTGTCTGATTGAATGATCCGTGGAAATCTGTCATTGTTTTCCATCCTTTTACTAGTGTTTGTACCTGGTATTAAAGCTCAGCCCCATGCACTTGGATGGGACGAATCGCGGCTACTACTAAAGGTATGAAGATCTGCCTGGTAAACAGTGAAGGTGGCAAGTTGCTCGCTGGACCACTGTGTCCCCTTCAAACAGCTGATCAGCCAACAGTTTTAAAGTCCCAGATTACCTGTTTAAGGTGGTACATTTTAAAGCTTTGGTTTGTTTGTGATTTTATTAAAGGGCGTCTGTCAGCAGAATCATACCTATTAAACCAGGTATACTGACTGGTAGGGTTGATCCTACTGATTAAAACAATATCTATCTTGTGAAAATTGGTTGTGGCGTTCTATAGAAAAATTACTTTTATTCTTGATGATAGTGAGGGGATCTGTGTGCCAATGGGCGTGGCCAGCACTGGAAAGCTGAGGTGCACAGAGGGGCTAGGCCCCGCCCCATCATCTGCACCAACATTTAAAGTCTTTTTTTCTTGGGATTGACACAACCAATTTCCACAAGACATGCATCATTTTAATCAACAGGGTCAGTCCTACTAGTTGGTTTAATGAGCTTATTTTACTAAGAAGTTCTGTTTAAACACTTTTCCTGTGATGAGTAAAATGACAGTGAAAAATGCAATCTAGTAAAAATATATCCCAGGATTGGAGGACATGATCACTTTCCCTGCCACAGTTCTGTTCCCTATGCATGGAGCTATGGAGCTTAAAAAATATAATTAGAAAAATTAGTAAATAAAAAAAAAGTTAAAATTTGTAACAAATACAAAAACATCAATCTTTCTGTAGGAACCAAAGGATGTGCAAATAGTGAAGGACCACCAAGAGAAGTAAAATAATTTATTATACTCCCAAAGGTAACAGGATAATAGGCATATCAAAAAGCTGTAACAGCCCTCGTGTCTCTGCCCGACCTAGGTGTCACGGATGCGGTGTGGGTGGGAAACTCCACACCAAGCACAGGAGGAAAGGGGACAGGAACTAGGCCTGGAAACTAGGGTAGAGGAGAAGGTCACCTCCTAGAACAACCCTAATCGAAGTCCTGACTAACTATCAACATGAACTGACCTCGATGGTAGGAAAGTTCATACACAGTAACCTAGAGCCCTAACATACCCTGTAGGTCCCTGGTATAGTGACAGGACTTGAGACAATCTATTCGTCCACCAGAAGGATGAACAGGAGTCTCCCTCAGGCCTAGATCCAAAAGACAGGGAAATACAACAAACAAAATACAAAAGGAAGATGACACTTAACTTCAAGTGGAGCAAAGGCAATGCTAGGAGCTCAACCGAGATCCAACAACTGGCTAGCTCAGAGTACAGAAACTGAAGCTATAAACCACCCCCCCAGAAGGGGTAAGCAGTAATAAATAGGGGAAGTTAAATGACTAAACCAACAACACCTGCTTGAGGTGTGGTCATACCAAAACAACACAGACACAAATGATTCACAAGGAACCAGTCAGATTAACCCACGTGTTGCCAGTCTCTCTGATATCCTGGCACCTCTCGCGGGAGTGTTCATGACACTAGGTTTCGCTTTCGCTTTATCAGGGGTGCATACTCCCTTCTCATATGGGCGTCTAATTTATACGGACCTGTGATAGGAGAGACTCCTCCCAATTACATTCGACCATAAATTAAAACATTAAAATAATATTTCTTTAAAACAAACATATTTCCACCATCTATCTTGTAAAACATTCTATCCTTATCAATATTTTGCCATTCTTCATTTTCCCAAACCACCCAATGTCTATAACGCATAGCTTTCCCGATCACATGACAGAGTTCCACTAGTGAAAGGACGTATTTCATTCTAATTCATAAAATCTCCTAACCTCGTGATCAATAACGCTCAGAGTTTCCCGCTAGTGTAACAAACCTCCTAAACCCGTGATCGATTCTTCTCACCGTAACCAGATCTTCTTCCATTCAGTCATTAGGTCACATGGTTCCATCAGACCAATAAATGAGTACTAGCACTTTACTATCTTACACACGGAGTGACAAAAAAAACCTGTTTGTTTTATTGCATCCGAACTCCACTTCACAACTAGCAACATAAAACATATCCATTATATCAAACATGGCTTGAGATCAAATTCCATATTCAATCCTTGCGGTTGTAAGGTTCCTAAGGGTACTTTCACACTAGCGTTTTTCTTTTCCGGCGCTGAGTTCCGTCCTAGGGGCTCAAATCCGAAAAAGAACTTATCAGTTTTATCCCCATGCGTTCTGAATGGAGAGTAATCCGTTCAAGATGCATCAGGATGTTTTCAGTTCAATCTTTTTGACTGATGGGGCTTTTCAGAAAACCGTAGCATGTTGTATTTTTACCTCCGGCCAAAAATCCGGAACACTTTGACTGAACGCCGGATCCGGCCTTTTTCCCATTGACTTGCATTAACGCCGGCGCCGTGTGTTCCATCAAACCAGATCCTGCTTTTGCATGTTAAACCTGAAAAATTTGAAAAAAAAGTTAGTCCACAAATGGCGGATCCGTTTTTTCCAATGCATTTTTTCATTGTGATCAAAATCCTGATCACGATTCACACGTTTTTCCGGATCCGGCGGGCAGTTCCGGTGACGGAATTGAACGCCGGATTCAAACAAAGCTAGTGTGAAAGTAGCCTAATCTGTAGATCCACTCTACCTCACATGGCTGATTTTAGCCAGTGGATCTCCTCCCCACCACTTCTGATTAACCTTTTCTATACCAGTGAATATTAACCCCCTGGGATCCTTCTCATTTACTTTTTTTTAAATGCAAAGAGACGCTATGTGTTTCTAAGCCTTTTTTGATATTCCGGATATGTTCTTGGACTCTCGTTTTAAGTTTTCTCATAGTTCGTCCTACATACTGGAGGCCACAAGGGCACTCCAGTAGGTAGATCAACCCTGCATGCTCACAAGCAACTTTAGTAGATTGGATGGTTTGTACACTCATTCTTCTATTTTCCCTTTTGCGGTTTTTACATGGAAGGCAAAAACCGCACCAAGTGAATTTACTCTATTAACCTCCAATTTTCATAGGGATATGACTATGTACTAGTCGATTCCGTAAGTTTGGTGCTTTTTTATATGTAATTTCTGGTTTAACTGGAATCACGGATCCCCAAAATTTTTCAATACAGACCAATTTTTCTTTATAGCATTTTTATAGGACCTATATTGGTATTAAATTGGGTGAGAAAAGTAAACCTAAAATCTTTTTTTTTTCTTCTTACTACTCCTTGTATTTCTTTGACTTGTGTTTTCTTACTTTCTTCTATATTTTTACTACAAATAGCCAATTTTTCTTCTGAATAGCCCTTTTCTATAAATCGATCTTGAATTATCTGACAGTTTTTTATAATCCTCTATATCTGTACAATTTCGATGGATTCTTTTTAACTGCCCTTTAGGCCTCATGCACACGACCGTTGTTGGGTTCCGTGTCTGTTGTTCCGTTTTCCATTCAAGTCAATGGGTCCGTGAAAAATCACGGAGGCACACAAGATTGTCATTTGCGTCCGTGATCCGTGTCCGTTTTTTTCCTATCATTTTCAAGGCAAACTTGACTTAGATTTTTTTTTCACTTTTCATGTCTGGTGATCCTCCAAAAATCAAGGAAGACACGCGGAAAAAAAAAACGGAAACGGATCACGGAACAACGGAACCTCGTTTTGCGGACCGTGAAAAAATACTGTCGTGTGCATGAGGCCTTAGGAATATTCTCCAGCCATGGGTTATAGTGGCAGCTCGCTATATCTATATATGCCTTAACATCTGTTTCTTTAAAAAAAACAAGTCTTGGTTTTGTTTTAATTTATGGTTTAATGTAATCGGAAGGAGTCTCTCCTATCCAAGGTCCGTATAAATTAGATGCCCATATGCGGGTATAATATGCGCCCCCTGATGAAGCGAAACCTAGGTCGGGCAGAGACACGAGGACTGTTACAGCTTTTTGATATGCCTATTAGGCCTCATGCACACGACAGTATTTTTTCACGGTCCGCAAAACGGGGTTCCGTTGTTCCGTGATCCGTGTCCGTTTTTTTTTCCCCCGTGTGTCTTCCTTGAGTTTTGGAGGATCACCAGACATGAAAAGTGAGAAAAAAAATCTAAGTCAAGTTTGCCTTGAAAATGATAGGAAAAAAACGGACACTGATCACGGACGTGGATGACATTCTTGTGTGCCTCCGTGTTTTTTCACGGACCCATGGACTTGAATGGGTCCGCGAACCGTTGTCCGTGAAAAAAATAGGACAGGTCCTATTTTTTTTGACGGACAGGAAACACGGATCACGGACGCGGATGACAAACAGTGCATTTTCAGAGTTTTCAACGGACCCATTGAAAGTCAATGGGTCCGCAGAAAATCACGGAAAACGGAACAACGGACACGGAACCCAACAACGGTCGTGTGCATGAGGCCTTATCCTGTTACCTTTTGTGAGTATAATAAATGATTTATTTTGCTTCTCTTGGTGGTCTTTCACTATTTGCGCATCCTTTGGTTCCTACAGAAAGATTGACCTGGAAGTCGAAGGGATTTCTGTGGGTCGTTTCGATGTTCGGCTATATCTGAACGCTGTGTTTGACTCTCTCTTTATATTGGATGTCTTCTGGATAACTTGAGCAGCACAGTCTTTACTACGATTTCTTGACTGTTAATGTGAAACTTACCCACTTCACTTGGAGACCTGCAGCTCCGTAAATAGGCAACGTAACAGAACTTTTTCTTTTGTGTTATTTGTATACATAGATAGCTGATCAGGCGGAGTGTCTGGATTTGTAACCCTGCCAATATCATATCAATGAACTATCCTCAGACGAGGCCATCAGTATGATATAAGTCGTAGAATACTCAATTACTGTCCATCATTTGGAAAGTAGTATGGCACGGTCTTCCTTTTCTTTCTGCAAGCACAAGGTCGGAGACGGAGGCTTCTGCTGTTGTGTGACCGCCGGCATGTTTGTGTAGCCGCCACATGCGTGACACAAAAGCAGACTTAGCAGTGGCCTGGAGAGGTACACACCTTGTTCAGGTGCGGTGTTTGAGGAAGAAGAAATGTGTAACAGATCTCCCGGGTCTTTTGTCGTAGCGCGCATATGTCAGCTCAGACGTTTTATTTTATGTTCAGATAATAGTTTTATGACTCTTCCCATTATTTTTTATTATTTTTTACAGTTGCAGAGATGGAGCTGAGCCAAACAGAAGTGCCTCTCTATGTAAGTATATCCCAGTATTAGCTGCTAGTGCTGGCATATCTGTAAGGATGGCTTATGTATGACTCTGGCCTGCCCAGGTAGAAGGCCAATGAAATGTGTGAACTAAATCTCTTATTTTTTTTATTTTTGTTCATTCTGTGCTTGCGGTTTTGACCTGAGAGCCTCACTTTTTTTCACTGACTGTTTCCAGCTTGTGAAATCTTTCCTTCTTTTAGAAGGGTTATCGGCTGCAGGAGAAATGTAGTATTACATGAATGGCCATCCTTGTAGTACAGTATGAGTCTGCAGAACAGGGACCATTCGTATAGAGCCATTCTCCTTTCTGGTTAAAAAAGGGGGTGAAAGTTCCCTTTACGAGAAAAACCCCTTTACGTTAAGAGTTCGAAAGCTCTGTTTTGGGATATTAAACGGATTGTCTCATGAAAAATATTCTACATTTTTTTTTAAACCAGCAACTGGATCTGAATACTTTTAAAAATTGTACTATAGCCACTGAGTTATTCACTGAAATCTATCTGTATAGCGCCACCTGCTGTTTGCACTTTTTCTAATTTCTCTGTCCTGCTCACTGAGATGGTCGCACATGCTCAGTTCCATCCTTCAACTGCCACCAGCTGCGGTAGAAAGGACACCCCCTGGCAAAGTGCACGCCCCGTAAGCTGCTAGCTTGAAAATAATCTAGCAGAGCAATGAATGGGGAAATCTCTGGTTCCACGTGAGGTAAAGGGCTAAGTTTGTTAGAAAGTGATTGTCATGTACTATATGGTATCTGATTTGCATTTGTTTACATTAATCATGAGGTTACCCCTTTAACCACCATTATTTGGTACTTTAAAGAAGAGCTCTTACCTCTCCTGGCATGTTGGTTACAGTAACTGCTTGCATTCCCCATGTACAGTATGTTGTGCCATTCCTCTTTTATTATTACTAGAAGTTTAATAATGTATTGACAGAAGTCTGCAATAGAGTTGAACCAATTGAATTGGTTCAAAATCAGCACCAATGGGCTCGTCCCTGTGGTCAAGAGACTCACCCCTCCCCCTTGATTTTGCAGGGCCAGACATCTCGCTTGTCCCTTTCAATCTCACATCTTCACCATTGCTGCGGGCATTGGCGCAAGCGCAGAGGATCTTCTGCTGGGAGCCCTATTGGCCACATTTTAAAAGGGGCTGTCCCTAATGAGACAACCCTATTAAAAGGAAGAAAGATTTCACAAGCAATGCAACAAGTAAAGCTCTCAGGTTAACACCGCTTCTTGGACACGTTGGGTTCTTCCATGGAGGTCAGATCTTGAGGAAAGAACCATAATGTCTATTGGTACAAGTAATAAGCGCCTCAAATCTATAAATCTGATTGTTCTCATCAATGCCTTCCTGAATGATAGAGGGATAAACTTGCAACCACTGCAGAAGAATCAATAATGCAGCATCTGCTAAAAGATTGTGTTCTGTCGGGGAATGATTTTTAGAACACCTAGCCAAAACGACCATGTTAGTGCTTATGGAGAACTTTTTGGAGTCTTAACGCAAGTGGACACCTCACTAACTTTTTTACACCTATATTGTACAGAAGTTGGCAAGCCGGTCAGCATGTTAGAGAGCAGGATATGCTGAGCAGGCTGTATATAGTTCTGTGGGAAAGGATTCTGCAAAAAATTTTAATTTTGACATTTTAGTCTCTGCTTTTTTAATTGTACACAGGGGAGGTCTTATCAGTGACTGACAGCTATGTATACACAGTAAAGCAGACAATTATTGGGAAGGAAGTGTTCCTTCTCGACAATCGGCTTCTCGTCAGTGGAGTTAAAGAGCTGCATTTACATGAAACGATGACCTTCACTGTATGGAGTCGAGCTATCGCTACTGCTATCACTCGTCTGCAGACAAATGAATTGTTTCTGGGCGGCAGATCTCTGTTCATACAGCACAGTCTGCTGCCCAGAAACAATGATTACAGTGTCTGCACCAAAGATCATTTCACCCGATGAAGAAGTGTTTCGCTCGTTCATCGGGTGATCTGCAGCACCCTTACACGTTAATGAACGTTCATAGGAACATTTGTTTCCAATAATCTGCCTGACATTTGAGCAAATGGGCCTTTACACTGGGAATGCTATCAGTCACTGATAAGATGGCCCCATATACAACTGAAGTCAGAAATAGCAGAGAAATAAATGTATAAATTACAAGTTTTTCTGTATCTTTTCCCATAAAGCTATGTACAATCTGCTCAGCTCCTCCTGCTCTATAACATGCTGCCTGCAGATTACACTGCATTTTCAGGTTGACTGTTTCTTTTATTTTTATACAGTTGTTGGGGCACTGAATGCTACCACAAGCATAGCACGATTACATTGTGGTAGGGTGCTCATACATGTTCAGGTTGAGTTGTTTTTTTTCAGGACTTGTGATGCTGTTTTGGAAGCTATAACCAGTTATGGATCTTAAAGGAACAGCAAGAATAATGGGCATATACCACTACTCATTTTTCTTAAATCCATTCCTGGTTTTAGTTTCAAAACTGCATTAAAAAGTCCAGCGACTTCTGATCAAAACCTGAATGTGTATCGGGAGCCTAAGAGTCCATTCACATAGAGTCTTTTGCTTGTGGATTTTGGTGCGTAATCCACATCAGCAGGGTATCTGCCTTCCATTATTTCCAGTAAGAGGCCACCCTGGCCTTTGTGTGGCCATGGTTTATAACTTTTTTGGTTTAACTTTATTCAGTAGTGCTACATCGGGAGAAGGTCCACAGCATTCACATTGAAGAACTGCAACAGAAACCAGAGGGGTTTGTGCCACGGAATACACTGCTCATTTTGCCTTTTGCAAAGTTCACCATGTGAACAGGGCCTTTATAGAGGTCTGTCCCACTAAAGTAGTAACTGAGCAAAATGGCCGTGGGTCTCTCCTACCCTCAATGTCATTTATAAAACTATAAACCCCATGAGATTTACTACATTGAAAAACCATCAGAGCTTTAAAAAGAAGAAAGACTATAAAGTTCAGGAGAAATACGAAACGATATGAAATCATTCAGCGTTGCCAGGGAAGGCTGAGCCAGTTTCAGGCGTCCTCCGGGTCCCTGGTTTCTAACGTTTCATATAATTGGGTGAGGAAGTTTATTGCAATGACAGCTTCTAAATGGCTTTTCATAGCATACAAATTGTATGAAAAACGAGATTTTGTGGACTCACCTGTAAAATCTTTCTCGCTGAGTTCATTGAGGGACACAGGACCGTGGGTATAGCTGCTGATGCCTCTAGGAGGCGACACTAGGCTAAAAAGTGTTAGCTCCTCCCACCGGCTAGATCACCTCCAGCCTGGAGAGAGCATATCAGTTTGTGCACAAGCAGTAGGAGGAAAAGAAATCAGAAATTAAATAACATAACAATGGGTGGGTCCGAACCAAAAACTGAGGATGCTACCAGTTAATCAACTGCCGTCACCTGCGGCAAAAATTGGAAACAAAAACAATTGAACTCAGCGAGAAAAAGATTTAACAGGTGAGTCCACAAAAATCTTGTTTTTTCGCTCGTATCATTGGGGGACACAGAACCGTGGGACGTTCCAAAGCAGTCCACTGGGAGGGAAGAAACCACACACCCATGGAAGACCTTGCGACCCAGAGCGGCGTCTGCCGACTCAAAGGTCTGCACTTGGTAGAACTTGGTAAACGTGTGCAAGGAAGACCAGGTTGCTGCCTTACACAGCTGCAAAGCGGAAGCCTGGTGGAAACTGACCCAAGAAGCGTTCACCGCCCTGGTCGAGTAAGCCGTGGTACGGAGGGGCGGAGCCAATGGCCAAGTAGATCCATCTTAAATCCGCAGAGCAGGAGCCACGTCCAGCTGGTGGAGGGCCCTTTCTCTAGGATGCAAAGGCGAGGGACAAAATGAAGGAAGAACGATGTCCTCGTTGATATGGAAGGTGGCGACTACCTTTGGAAGAAAGAAAGGCATCGCCTTATCTTGGGGCAGAATAAAAAAAGGGCTCCCTACAGGAGAGCGCCGCCAATTCCGACACGCGCCTGATGGAGGTGACTGCCACCAGAAAGGCCACTTTCCAGGAAAGAATGCTGAGAGAAACCGTGTCAAGAGGCTCAAAGGGAGCTGATTGGATAGAACCAAGCACAAGGTTCAAATCAAAAGAGGTTAAAGCGGGGCGATAAGGAGGGACAGTGTGAGCCACCCCTTGGAGAAAGGTCTTAACCGGGGCTTTTTGCGCCAGAGGTCGCTGGAAATAGATCGCAAGCGCCGACACAGAACTAAGACTAAGACCCAAATTCAGCCCCATTTGCAAAAAGGAGAGGATTGTGGGAAAGGATAAACGGAGCGGAGGGAGGCGACGGTCCGCACAGAAGCGCAGGAAAGACTTCCAAGTCCTGTCATATATTTTGGTTGACGTTGGCTTCCTGGCCTTAATCATGGTACAAACGACTCCATCGGAGAAACCCCGCCTCTTCAGAATGGCGGTTTCAATAGCCACGCCGTCGAACATAGCGATTCTAAATGCTGATGGAAGACGGGTCCCTGAGAGAGAAGGTCATCCCTGAGTGGAAGCGACCACGGAGCGTCTCCTAGGAGATGGATGAGATCGGTGTACCAGGCTCTGCGCGACCAATCTAGGAGGATGAGAATCGTGTGGATACCCTCCCTCTTAATTCTGCGAGGGACCCGGGGTGGGAGAGGGGGAAGACGTACAAGAGGGAAAAGCCATCCCATGGGACCACTAGTGCGTCTACTGCGCATGCCCGGGGATCTCTTGTCCGCGAGATGAAGGTGGGAAGCTTGTGGTTGATCCTGGGTGCCATCAGATCCACGTCCAGACGGCTCCAATGGAGACAGATGGAGTCGAGCACCTCTGGGTGCAGAGACCACTCGCCTGGGTCCACGGTCTTCTGGCTGAGGAAGTCTGCCGTCCGATTCTCCACTCCTGGAATGTAGACTGCGCTGGTACATGTTCCTCCGCCTATTTTAGAATTTTGGCCGCCATCACCGCCCGACTGCGTGTCCCTCCCTGGTGGTTGATGTACCCCACCGCTGTGGCATTGTCCAAACATTTGCCTTGGACTGTCCGAGGTGGGAAGATTCCGCCCCATCCGAGGAGGCTGGCATCGGTGGTGATGGCTGACCATGAGACCGGGAGAAAGGATTTGCCGGAGACCAAGGTTGGAGTCGAAAGCCACCACCTGAAGTCCGACTGCACCTGCGGAGGAAGGGCGATGGTATGGTCCAAGGAACTTGGTGTCTTGTCCCAGGATGACAAGATCGCCTGCTGGAGTGGACGAGTGTGAAATTGCGCAAACGGAAGCGCCTGAAAGGAAGAAACCATTGTTCCCAACACTCGCATGCAAAGCCGGATTGATGGACGTCTGCACCAGAGGAGAAGACGAACCGACTGCTGAAGGGATAATCGCTTGTCCGAGTGGAGGCAGACTATCGCTGTGGCCCTGTCGAGGATCATGCCGATGAAAGTAATCCGCCTGCTGGGATGCTGTGCTGACTTATGGAAGTTCACCAGCCAGCCAAAACGTGCCAGGGTGTCCATCCAGGGTGAGGAGTAAACTTTCCTCGTTCAGACTGAAGGTTGCAGCCTTGACGAGGAGGTCGTCCAGATAGGGGATCAGGGTAACGTCCCTGGAACGGAGAAGGGCGAGGAAAGGAACGAGCCTCTTCGTAAATGCTTGCGGTGCTGTTGCTACGCCGAAGGGTAGAGCCACGAACTGATAGTGGTGAGACTCCACCGCAAAGCGAAGACGACTTTTGTGCGTGGGAGCAATGGGAATGTGCAGGTATGCGTCCTGAATGTCCACCGAGGTAAGGAACTCGCACCGTTCCAGAGAGGCAACCACGGAGTGAAGAAACTCCATCCTGAAGTGCTGGACCCTGACAAACCGGTTCAGCAACTTGAGGTCTAGCATCGGGCGAATGGATCCCTCTTTCTTGGTGGTGATAAAGAGGTTTGAATAAAAAGCTGTGAACTGCTCCGCAGGCGGAACCGGGGAGATCACTCCCTGAGTGAGAAGGGATTATAATGCCTGAAAAACGGCAGCGGCCCGAACTCGGTCTCTGGAAGAATCGGTCCGGCGGGGTGGAGGCCAACTTGATCTTGTAACCCGAGGTTACTATCTCGAGTACCCAGTCGTCGGAAATGTCCCTTCATGCTGAAGATTGTCTACTGGCCTGGGTGCGGACGGGTTGTGCCCGCAGGCGCCAGGCTGGTTGAGGTTTGAAGAATGGTTTTCTCTTCTGCTCTTGATTTAAAAACCCTGGGTGGCGCCCCTGCCGACAGACGTATGCCGGAGAAGTGGCGAAAGGAGCACAAACGGGAGTTCGAGGGCCTGGAGCAAACCAGACACTTGGCCTTTCCCTGTGGGAGGTGGGTACTTTTGCCGCCCGTGGCCTCAGATGATCTCGTCAAAACCAGTACCGAACAAATGAGAACCCGAAACGGGAAGCCCCGTAAGAATGCTTTGTTGAGCAGTCTTCAGCCCAGACTTTAAGCCACACCTCTGAGCGGATGAACAGGCAACAAGAGTGCCCGCATCCAAAGAGGCCTCGCAGAGGTACCTTCCCGCCTTAGAGATCTGCAGGGCCAAAGACTAGAGGCCCGCCGGGGGAAGATCAGCCACGATGTCCTGGTGCAGGCGAAAGGGCCCATTCAGAGAGGCAAAAATAGGACGAAGCGCAGAGCCAGCCGTCACAAAGGTGTACTTGGTTAAAGACTCCAGGGGGAGATCTACAGGGTCCTGAAGGGACGTGCCATCGGCCACAGGGATAGCGGTATGCTTAGTGAGACGCGCTACGGGTGGGTCCACTTTGGGCGGGAACGACCATTTCGCGACCAGGTCTGGCGGAAAGGGGTATAACAGATCGAGGCGCTTAGATGCGCTGACACGACGATCTGGATGGTCCCATGCCTTGGCAACGACGACCGAAAAATCGTCATGCAAGGGAAAGGCCTTAGGGGCTTGTCTCGGGCAGAGAAACAACTCCCTGGCGGCTAGAAGAAAAGTCGTCCTGAACCTGAAAGGTGTCCCGGACAGCAACGACCAGGCTATTTACCATGGAAGCAATCTTAGAAGATTGTTCCTGATCCAGATCCGAGTCTGAATCAAGTACCTCCCCTTCGGACAGTGTCTCGTCTGGGAGGGAGGACATTTCTGAGGGTGGCCTCGGGGGAGGTGGAGGCACTGAGGCGTTAGAAGAGGAAAATGGTCCTGTTCTGGGCCTCTTGTGAGCAGGTCTGCCCCTAGGTTAGTCGCCCGAGGAAGGCGTGGGATGCGCAGGTGAGGAGTGGTCAACCAATTGACCCATGAGAGAAAGGGTGGATTGGGAAACTTTTGATAGGTCCTCTACTGCCCAAAACAGGGCGTGGGCCCAATCAGGGCTGGTCTGGGCGCACAGCATGTGGTACACAGGGAGTCTGACTGGCCGCGAGGAAACTTGAGCTCGCATTTTGCTCAAGCGTAGTGGGTGGGGGCTGGTGGCGGGCGGGCGTCAAACATGGGTTCGTACATGGCTCCAAGAGCTGGTCCCAGGGCTGGAGGGATATAGGGTTCTCCTACCAGAAAAGCTGCAGGTGGAACCAGGTCCTGATTTCCCCCAATGAATCTTCCTGCCGACCGAGGTAAAGGGGGAGAGGAATGCCGGCTTCTCCCAGGGCCAGCGTGGCAAAAAGAGGCAACCCCGCCCTCCTAGGAGTGTCCGCCTAGTAGGCTCGGCGGAGAGGTAAACAGCTGATAAAATGAGAACTAAATATTTCTTTCTGATAAGACATATTTCAAAGTTTCTTATGGTTGCTTGTACTATTGATTTATGCAAAGTTCACTGGTATTTTCCGGCTTCACAATATTAATAGCCTTTCCTTCGTATAGGTGTCCCTGGTGCAAAACTCGGGCTGACATAAAAATCTCCATGTTTCCTCTCACATGCATGGTCTATTTAACTAGCAGAAAATCTGAGGTTGTAGAATTTTTGGGAAATGCTCTCTGTTTGTTTTCCAGGGTCAGATGACTGTATTTGCACAGTTTGGTGAAGATTTCCATCTCCCAGAAGATGCTGAGTTTTACTTTGTTTACAGCGGGTCCAGTCACAGGCATGTTTCGTTTGCTGAACGCCTCAGTGCTAAATCTCTGCGATCCATTTTCCCAGGTCAGAAGAATTTTGTGTTAAGAACAGATTATACACTTGTGTCACTGTTACATCTGCTGAGTCAGCGCTTGCTAGATTAACATGATTGGCCTCATTTATCCAAATGAACATGGCCATGACCATGTTGGGCATAACAGTCAATCAGGACTTGGATTTCATTTCTTAGGCTACTTTCACACTGGCGTTTTGGCTTTCCGTTTGTGAGATCCGTTCAGGGCTCTCACAAGCGGTCCAAAACTGCAGTTTTGCCCTAATGCTTTCTGAATGGAAAAGGATCCGCTCAGAATGCATCAGTTTGCCTCCATTCCATCTCCATTCCGCTTTGGAGGCTGTTTGCAGCGTTTTGGTGTCCATCTGATAAAACTTAGCCAAACGGATCCGTACTGACACACAATGTAAGACAATAGAAAACAGATCCGTCCTCTATTGACTTTCAATGGTGTTCAAGACGGATGGCTATGTTAAAGATAATACAAACGGATCCGTTCTGAACGGATGCAGACGGTTGTATTATCTGAACGGATCCGTCTGTGCAGATCCATGATGGATCCGCACCAAACGCGAGTGTGAAATTAGCCTTAAGTTGTCGTGTAAAAAATGACCGCTGCATTGCAGTTGGGTGCCATGGACAAGACCCTCGAAATATACTCAGTGCCCTGCAGCTGGAGCCCCTAACGATCAGCAGTAATCAGTAGGGGAGAACCTGGCGCCAAGTGATCGGTTTGTCTGCAGCACCTCTGCAGAGAAATGAAGTATTTTGTAGTTCCAGTGGAAATCTGATAATGTGTTAACATGCGGGATCCTCCAGAGACCCAGACTTAGGGCTTATGCACACGAACGTATGTATTTTGCGGGCCGCAAAACATACAGGTGACATCCATTTTTTTTCGGATCCATTGTAACCATGCCTGTTCTGGTCCATAAAATGGACAAGATTAGGACATGTTCTATCTTTTTTGCGGAACGGCCATGCGGACATACGGAAACAGAATGCATATGGAGTCATTTCCGTTTTTTTGCGGACCCATTGAAGTGAATGGTTCCGCATACGTTCTGCAGAAAAATGGAACAGACACGGAAAAAAGATACGTTCATGAGCATGAGCCCCTATAGAAAGAGGTCCCTAATGGAGACCCACCCCAATTTTACAAGCAGGAATTGGTTCTTCCACCAACAAGCAACTCTGTGTAGTCGCTCATCTTCGTTCCAGTGGCCACTGCATGGGGAATGTAGTATTTCTTGGCCCCCCCTTTCAAATTAAAGGGGTTTTCCATAAGTTCTATATTTATGAAAACTCTGTAGGATAGGTCATCAATATCTGATTGATGGGGGTTCGACACCTGTCACCCACACTGATTAGCTGTTTGAAGAGGCCGCTGCACTCCTTACAGCAGACATGCTCAACCTGCGGCCCTCCAGCTGTTGTAAAACTACAACTCCCACAATGCCCTGCTGTAGGCTGATAGCTGTAGGCTGTTTGGGCATGCTGGGAGTTGTAGTTTTGCAACAGCTGGAGGGCCGCAGGTTGAGCATGCCTGCCTTACAGCTTACCAACATTGTATAGTGGCTGTGCTTGGTATTGCAGCTGAGGCCCATTCACTTGAATTGCTCCTAGGCCATGTGAACAATGAACGTGATATTACTGGCCTCGGAAGAGTGCGGCGGCCTCTTCAAACAGCCGATCAGCAGGGTTACCAGGAGTCATACCTCCACTGATCAGATGTTGCCGACCTATTAATGTCAAACTCCTGGAAAAACCCTTTAAAGCGGTTATATGGTAACAAATATTGATGACCTATCCTCTGGATAGGTCTTCAATATCAGATCGGTGGGGGTCTGACATCCAGAACCCCCGCCGATCAGCGGTTAGAAGAGGCTGGGCGCTCAGTGAGCCCCTTTGAAGTGATTGGGGCTGAGCTGCAATACCAATTCCAGCCACTATACTATGTACAGCGCTATGCTTGGGAAAACTTCCAGTGAGCGCAGCGGCTCCCGGAAACAACTGATCCACGAGGGTGTCTTGACTCGGACCCCCGCTGATCTAATAATGATGACCCCCCCCCCCATCCCCAGATTAATGGTTTCAAGCAGCCCCAGGTGCTGGAAACTACTGTATACAGTGGGTGGAGGGTCTGTCCTCTGTAGTTTCTGGTGCTGGAGTGCTGAGCTCAGCTCCTGTTCATTTGAAGCATAGATCATCACTTTCTAAGTTTTGGAAAACCCCTGACTTTACCCTTGATCTTCATGTGCCCTAACAGTACACATGGAAAGGGATTATCCAGACGGGATGTGTTTTATTAGTTTCATTAGAGTTTTATTTGCTTTTCAAGGTTTTTCCGGGGGAACTTGTAAGAAAAGATTGACTTTCTGATTCCCAAATAAGTATGGAAAAGTGTGTACCTACAGTTAGGAGTTACGGTTTATATGCTAACCAAACAGCAAACATATTGGTGTATTTATTCAGTAGATTACCGGTATGTGTGATTCTGGTTCTGAGAATTGTATCGTATGTTTGTTTTTGTCTTCTAAAACCATAAAAAAATATAAAAAAATAATTATATATATTATTATTATTTTACTGTAATAAAGCTGCTGTCTTTCATTTGTTCTCCAGGTCACAATTGTGCAGAGTCACTGAGTGTGACCGTGTGTATGCACACCCACGGCTATTCTCCGGTGATTGTGGCTTGTACATCGATCTCTTATGTGAGGGATAAAGCATGCAGCGTCTCGCACTCCCTGAAAAGCCATTGCGATCGCCTAACTTCTTCCAGCCATCAGACCATACTTGAACAGTTGGATGTGACTCTCCAGGACCTCAAGTTGCTAGACCGGAACATGATGCTGTGCTTAGCGCATGAGGACTTACCTCCCTCTTGGGATATTTTGGGATCATATTCTCAGTCTGGTAAGGTTGCCTCATAGACGGCAGGATGAAAGGTTAAGATTGAGTACATTTTATTTGCAGGTGGGATTGCTCTCTAGGATTGTGTTTCATCACCTTGCTGTTCTCCAGTCACTGGCTGACATTATGTAAAGGTTAAAGAGGAGCGGTCACCTCTCCTGACGTGTCTGTTCTAGTGCTTACTTGCATTTCTCGTGTAATAACTATTCTATTATGACCATATGTTGTACTATTCTTCTATTATTCCTTCTATAAGTTGTTAGCAGTTTGCTATCAAGGTCCAGGTGGCTGTTAGCAGTTGGGGTTGGATTCCTGCGCAGTCTGAAAGTGTCAGCACTGTTTGCATAGTGTCAGACTGTGCAGGGACATTCCCCCCCCCCCCCCCCCCCCACCTGGAGACACCCATCTGGACCTTCATTGTAATCTGCTAGCAATTCATTCACGGCTTCTAGAAGGAATAATAAAGGAAGGGGACAACAGTTGAGGCATTTGGATGTGGTAATATCGTCGCTTGAAATGAAAGCAGTGAAGTTCCGTTTTCCTTTGGGTTCACTAGTAGTTAGCTGCAGTTGTAGTTCATTGGCCGCGTGTAGTGTGGCTTCAGCACTTTCAGACGTGCTGTACCTTATGGTGCTTCAACCTTCCTTCGTCAGTGCTGTGAAGTCTAGGAGGTAACATGAAGGCTTACATCCCAGGCTAGCAGATCATTCCCCAACTGTGGTATTGCAGGAAAAGCTGAGAGAAGGCCGTAGCACCACTGCGAGCACCGCTGCCTCCTCAAACATCTGGTGGGGGTCCGACGTCTGGGACCCCCGCCAATCAATCAGATACTGAGGATAGGTCATCAGTTACAAAGTCTCAGAAAACCCCTTTGAGGCCACCTGCACACGTTGTGGAATATGTGAGGTTTTTTCGTGCGGATTCCCGTGCGTAAAAACTGCAGTGTAGTAGAGGACCAGCATAGTGTATGAAAATACGCAAATCTCATGTACGCTTTGTGGGTCTTATTTGTGTGGAAGTTGACCTGCCATGCGGGTTTCCAAAACAGCAGCATGTCAATTATGTTTGCGGATTTCACCCTTTTCCATTGAAGGGTAAGATCTGCGCCAAACCCCTATCAAACCTGCACCAGAAACTGCTGTTAGAAAGTGTGGATTTTGGTGCAGAAACGCGCATAAATCTACGTGCAATTTAGTACGGATCTTATGTGCGTTTACCTGCACTTCGGGTGCAGTCACGCGCTTTTTTTGGGTGCGGAAAATCCGCACCATGTACAGAGCGGCAGGTCACAGTCTCATCCACACCATGAGGTTTTCCGTAAAAAAAAAAAATGAACACATAACTTGCCATGTGGTGCGGATTGTCAGTCGTGGTTTCTGCATTTCTGCCATGGATTTCACTTTTTGCAGTGCAGAGGGAGAAATCTGTGGCATTTCTGCGAGGATTTCCCCAATTTGGTGTGGATTTTGCTACTGTGGAGGACTGGTATATCCGCTGTAAATCTGCCCGACAGATGGTTGTTTGTGCTTTTTTGTCTAAATTTGTGTATTTTTCACCTTTATTGTTCGATTTGCTCCTGTTTTATTAGTCTCTGGGGAGATTTATCAAACTGGTGTAAAGGAAGACGGACTTAGTTGCCCATAGCAACCAGATTCCAGCTTTCATTTTCTAAAGGAGCTGTGAAAAATGAAAGGTGGAATCTGATTGGTTGCTATGGGCGACTAAGCCAGGTTTCCTTTACAAGATTTTTGACAAATCCACCCCTCTTTTTCCAGGTTTGACATTTTTTTTGTTTTAGGCTGATTTGGGGGATGTGGTCTGAGTGTCAGACTGATTTATGTATTTGTGCCTTTTTTCATCTGTTTTAGTCTCAAATTTGGTCTAATTTATACTCCTCTTCATGGGTGGTATAGTTTTGTTCGCTGGCTTTGTGTGGGGCCGTGCGTCAATTTTATTTAAAAAGTTGCATCTTCAGGTCAACACCGTCTTTTCACAAACTTAAAACCTGTATATGGCGGCAACGTTTTATTTACGGTAATATACGACTTTTCTGCTGCACTTTTGCACCTAATTTGTGAGCTGATGAGACAGTCGTCTAATTGCACACGATCCACCTGCGCCTGGACGAATACAAAGACTCATCGCCTAATTCATCCCCTGCCGTGCAAAATAGTGGCAGGCTAATCCACTACACCGGTCTAATCGCCGGCCTGATAAATGACCCCCAGCCAGTCTTATAGCCGTACCTTTTATGTACCTGCTAAGGCTGGCTTCACATATGCGCTTTGAACTCCAGCAGTCTGTTCCGGCAGAGGAGCAGACTGCCGGAGATCACTGTATCCGGCATAGCTGGATGTCACCGTGCACCGCCGCATCCCCATTTACTGTAATTGGATCCGGCGGCTTTCCGGAATATATGCCGGCTTTCGGCCAGACAAAAAATGCTGCGTGTAGTATTTTTTGGTCTGGCTGAAAGCTAGCAGGTATGCCGGACACAGTGAATTCCGGCAGACTGTTTATTTGGCGGAACAGACTGCCAGAGTTCAAGGGCACATATGTGAATCCAGCCTAAGGGCGCATTCACACCACCGTAGTGTTTTGCGGTCCACAATTTGCAGCACTATGATAGAAATGCCTATTCTTGGACGTAATTGCAGACAAGAATAGGACATGCTCTGTCTTTTTTTATGGGGCCATGGAAACTTTCGGAACGGATGCGGATCCATTCATACAGTCATGTGACCGAGCCCTACCAAGAAGAGAAAAGTAAGGCTAGTGTCACAATAGCGCTAAACTGTTCCAGAAGGCTGTTCCGGTAGAGAAACAGACTGCCGGAATTCATTGACTGTAAGGGAACCCGGACTGTTTCCAACATTACTGCCAGGATTTTGCCAGTCAAGAAACACTGCATGCAGCATTATTTATCTGGCCGAATTTCGGCACTAATGTCGGAAACAGGCCAGATCCCTGCTGGGTCCCATTATAGTCAGAGGGGCTTGGCGTGCTGTGGCTGGAACAGCCTGCCCGTAACTAGCCTATGGCTACTTTCACACTAGCGTTAAAGTTTTGCGGTATTGAGTTCCGTCATAGGGGCTCAATACCGTAAAAAAAAACGCATCCGTTTTGTCCTAATGCATTCTGAATGGAAAGAAATCCGTTCAGTATGCATCAGGATGTCTTTTGTTCCGTCCCTTTTACGGTATTTGGCCGGAGAAAATACCACAGAATGCTGCGGTATTTTCTCTGGCCAAAATTCCGGAACACTTGCCGGAATGCCAGATCCGGCATTAATTTCCATTGAAATGTATTAATGCAGGATCCGGTACCAAGTGTTCAGGAAATTGCCGCATTTACGCATCCGGTTTTCCAGTCTGCGCATGCGCAGACCTTTTAAAAAAGGTGTAAAAAAATAAATACTGGATCCGTTTTTCCGGATGACACCAGAGAGACAGATCCGTTATTTCAATGCATTTGTCAGATGGATCCGGAAACAAATGATCTCCGTTTGCATACGGATTTCCGGATCTGGCAGGCAGTTCTGGCAATGGAACTGTCTGCTGGATTCTTCTAACGCAAGTGTGAAAGCACCCTAACCCAAGCAGTAGTAACCCATGCATGCAGTACTTTTTCTACCATCAATAATAACTGATCTCTGACACAAACTAATCAAATAAAGGTGGATCAGTTATTTTTAGTGCTAACTGACGCTGAGCATACCTGATGCTCAAATTAACGGGTCCTTTTATTTTTTTTGTTTATTTTTCTTTAGGCTACTTTTACACTAGCGTTGTATTTTTGCGGTATTGAGATCCGTCCTAGGGTCTCAATACCAGGACAAAACTGAACAGAACGGAGTGCCCCAAAATGCATTCTGTTCCGTTTAGTTGCGGTTTGCTCTCTGGTATGGGAACGCAACATGTTGTAGTTTACTTTCCTTCCTGGGATGCGGAGCAAGACTGCTCTGGCATGACCCCCAATGCAAGTCAATGGGGACGGATCCGTTTTCTCTGCCACAATAGAAAACTGATCTGTCCCCCATTGACTTTCAATGGAGTTAATCACGGATCCGTCTTGGCAATGTTAAAGATAATACAACCGGATCCGTTCTGAACGGATGTAGACGGTTGTATTATCAGTAACTGAAGCGTTTGGCTGAACCCTGCCGGATCCAGTAAAAACGCTGGTGTGAAAGTAGCCTTACTTCTGACGGATCAGAAGAATGGAAAACTAAATGGTGATGTGAACACAGCCTTATGCAGACAATAATGCCAAGTAATGTACCAGCAGTATATAGACGGTATATGGGTATTACTGGCCCGTTAGCGGGTCTTATTTCTGTCTCTTTGCTGAATGCTCCAATAATGAAACAGTGGTGATAGAAGATGAAAGCATAAATGGCCAGCAGTGCCTTAACCTTCTGCCTTCCTGTTTCCGTGAGCTTCCTGCTTCGCTAACGGTGCCCATTGTTCCATGGGTTGTCATGCTTCCGTGGCAGCCTTGTGGGATGTAACATTGTGCGCAGGCTTTGGCCAAATCAAACCTTATGATACATGAGGGGTTTTTGGTTACACCTCAAATTGTGCTTTTTGTTGAAATAACCTATACTTATTGTTAAGCCTCATGCACACGGCCGTTGTTTTGGTCCGCATCCGAGCCGCAGTATTTGCGGCTTGGATGCGGAACCATTCACTTCAGTGGGGCCGCAAAAGATGCGGACAGCACTTCGTGCTCCGTTCCGTGGTCTGCAAAAAAAAAATATAACCTGTCCTATTCTTGTCCATTTTGCGGACGAGCATAGGCGGTTATATTAATGGCTGTCCACGCTGTTCCGCAAATTGCAGAACGCACACGGACGCCATCCGTGTTTTGCGGATCCGCGATTTGCAGACCGCGAAACACACAACGGTCGTGTGCATGGGGCCTTATTTTGTATTTATTTTCTTAGTTTTTTTGGTGTTTTTCCAAGGACTGAGCAGGATCTGCATCAATGTGTTCCTGCTAGGAGGAGTAGTCTTATGGAGGTGGCTCTTGCCAGTATGTGTATTTATGTACAGGCTGTGATGTCACAATAGAGCAATTCTGTGTATTTATGGCCTTCATTTTATGTCAAGGTAGAGTGCGCCATAAACACATAAAACCAGGCAGATAGTAAATGCATATCAATAGCCTGATGTCACAGCCGATGGCATCATAAATTCATAAAACAGTAAAGTGCATCATAAACGCACACGATTGGCCGCACTCAAAAGAGAGCGCATTATTAATGTCATTTAATAGAGGACATCATAACTGCAGAAAACATTACAGTTCATCATGAATGCATGTATACCTCGATGTAAGAAATATACATCAACATACCTTTATTCTGGATCTAAAAGCAGGACTAACTATACTTTTATGCTTTTTTTTGTGCAAGGGGATCCTGGGAAAAAAAAAACATACATCAGAGTGTGTTTTTTTTTTTTTTTTGTGTGTGTGTCAAGAGATGATATATGAAACTATACAGTTGCATACGCTGGGGCTATATCTTCAGGGGCACACGCTGAGCATAAAAATCCTAAGGTAGAACAGCGCCTTAAAGGGGTCTCACGTCAGCAGATGGCATTTATCATGTAGAGGAAGTTAATACAAGGCACTTACTAATGTGTTGTGATTCTCCATATTGCCTCATATTGCCTCATATTGCCACAGCTCATATCCAGGGGTTACGACTAGGGATGAGCGAATCGACTTCGGATGAAACATCCGAAGTCGATTTGCATAAAACTTCGTTCTAATACTGTACCACTTGGAACCAAACCTGAATTCGGGAAATGTTTTTTTTTTTACAGTATAAATCAAGACTTTGCGCAGAAATAACTTCGGCTCATCGGAGCCAATACATTCTAATACTGTACGGAGCGCTCGCTCCGTACAGTGTTGAAACAAAGTTTTATGCGAATCGACTTCGGATGTTTAATCCGAAGTCGATTCGCTCATCCCTAGTTACGACCCCCGTGCAATCCAGCAGCCGTGCTTGGGCTTGCACACTGTAGGAAAAACCACTGGCTTATGCGCACTCCTGGCCAGTGGCGTACCAAGGGGGGGGCGGCCCGCCCCGAATGCCACTCACAAGGGGGGTGCCAGCCGCGACTGAAGATAAAAAAAAATAAAAAATAATGTGGCGAGTGGGCCAGGCGTGGCGCTGTGATAGTGGCAGGGCTCCAGATGGTCTCTCCCTCCCCCTGTGCTGCTGCCGCCGCGGCCAATAAGAAGAGGGGCAGGGCCGGGGGAGGGGCTGTGGCCACTGCGCCACCAATGAAGATAACTGACCTGTTAATACAAATGCAGGAGGCGGGTGCCGGCTATTTGATTCCGGCACCCGCCTCCTGCATTTGTATTAACAGGTCAGTTATCTTCATTAACATTGAGTGCGCCCCCCCCCCCCCCCCCCCCCAGTATAATAAACATTGAGTGCGCCCCCCCCCCGTATAATAAACATTGAGTGCGGCCCCCCCCCCCCCCAGTATAATAAACATTGGTGGGCAGTGGGCAGTGCCAATGAGGGTTAAAAAATAAAAAATTAACTCACCTCCTCCAATTGATCGCGTAGCTGCTGCCGGTCTACTTGTAATTTCTTCAGGACCTGTGGTGACGTCACTGAGCTCCAGCCTCTATCACATGGTCCATTACCATGGTGATGGATCATGTGATGTATCATGTGATGAGCTCAGTGACATCACCACAGGTCCTGAAGAAAGTACATGAGACCTGCTGCTACGCGATCAATTGGAGGTGGTGAGTTAATTTTTATTTATTTTTTTAACCCTCATTGGCACTGCCCACCAATGTTTATTATGTTGGGGGGGGGGGGAGCGCACTGTGCCACCAATGTTTATTATACTGGGGTGTTGGGGGGGGGGGGGGCGCACTGCACCACCAATGTTTATATGTTTATTATGCTAGGGAGGGGGGGCGCACTGCCCACCAATGTTTATTATGTTGGGGGGGCACACTGCGCCACCAATGTTTATTATACTAGGGTGTTGGGGGGGGGGGGGCGCACTGCACCACCAATGTTTATATGTTTATTATGCTAGGGAGGGGGGGGCGCACTGCCCACCAATGTTTATTATGTTGGGGGGGCACACTGCGCCACCAATGTTTATTATACTAGGGTGTTGGGGGGGGGGGGGGCGCACTGCACCACCAATGTTTATATGTTTATTATGCTAGGGAGGGGGGGCGCACTGCCCACCAATGTTTATTATGTTGGGGGGGGCGCACTGCGCCACCAATGTTTATTATACTGGGGTTTAAGGGGGTGCAGGTTTTTATTTTATTAAGGAAGGGTCAAGGGGTCTATTAAGGGGTGGTTAATGGGTTTTAATAAAGGGGGTTAATGGGTTTATTTCGTTAAGGGGGTGTGCAGAGGTTTATTTTAGTAAGGGGTTTTATTTTTATTTATAAATATTATTGAAAACATTGAAAAAAGTTTGTGCATGTTTTCTTAACTTTCTTGGGGGGGTATGTGCATGTGCCAAACAAAGGGTTCGCCCTGGGTGCCAAATGCTCTAGGTACGCCCCTGCTCCTGGCCACCAGATAGGCCAGCACTTTTTCCTGTAGTATAGTGTTCAAACTCAACCATTGCTCATGGATAGCAGGGTGGTCGTAACCCCTGAATGCGAGCAGTGTATAATGTGATGAATAAATGAATCAAGACAGCAAAGAGGTAACATAGTAACATAGTACATAAGGCCGAAAAAAGACATTTGTCCATCCAGTTCAGGCTGTCATCCTGCAAGTTGATCCAGAGGAAGTAAAAAAAAAAACTGTGAGGTAGAAGCCAATTTTCCCCACTTTAGGTGAATAAAAAATTCCTTCCCGACTCCAATCAGGCAATCAGAATAACTCCCTGGATCAACGACCCCTCTCTAGTAGCTATAGCCTGTAATATTGGACAATCGCAATACATTAGTAAGTGCCTTGTAGTAACTTCCTCTACATGATAAATGCCATTTGCTGAACGGAGACAACCCCTTTAAGGCAGTCATATACCTTTAATAGCTGTCGGGTGAACAATCTATCTCTCCCAGTTCTGCTGAGCATGCATGTCGATGGGGGAGGGGAGAGCGCCGCTGTCAGACACCTCTGGCGGTGGATTATCTTCTGGGAGAACAAAAGGATCGAACAAGAATATTCACTTTGTCTTATCCTTCTCTCCCCTGACATCATCTATTGGGAGAGAGTTGGGAGCTCCCCTAACACATTGGGGCACATTTACTAAAGTAGCCGCAATTCTCCTTTTTTAACCAGCCGTGCGACAATATTTAGTTGTGCGGCCAGTTTTATGCGTGTCCTCCGTTTGGTCTGAGGCGGGCTGTGGTCGCGCCAGGGCCGGGACTTCAACCCCTTTTAATGTGCTAACATTTACACCTGGAAACTAAGACCGACATAAAAAGCCAGTCTTAGTAAATGTGCCCCATTAGACTGTCGGCTAAACCCAGGAGGGAATCCCGCACAGAGATGAGGTATAAGATCTGCTCCTGTTCTGTGTTTTTCACCTGCACCTAGATTTGGCTCTCAGTCACTGATCAAACGCTGGGGATCATTTACAAAGCATGGCGCAAAAAACCTTCACGTGATAAAATATTGTCGCACAGGAGTTTAAGTCGCAGAACAGGATCTTTTATTTATTTATTATAATTTTTTTTATACTACACTATAAACAGGCTAACACTGCGCAAATGACCCCACTGACTGTGAATCCGGCCTTACTGTCACACCGATTTCTCATATACCAGCGCTCTCCGCTGTCTCGTGAGCTTTGTTTCGGTCGGACATCGGACATCACTAGCCGCCTGCTGTTAGGTTTTTTTTTTGTACACAGTATTACGTCAGATGATTTCTTTTTTTTTAATCAGTTTTTTGTTCCATGTTTTTATCATCTGTTTCACAACTGGTTAAATAAAGATGAAAAATGACATTTGATGAAAAGCGTAAAGGTTAGGGTAGATATCTTGAAATTCCAAAAACTTTTGCAACATTTTAATACTGATTGGTGGGGGTCCGACATTCGAGACCCGTGCCGATCAGCTGTTTGAGAGGGCACTGGTGCTCCTGTGAGCGCCGCCGGTTTCTTATGGCTCACCAAGCACAGCGCCGTATATTGTATAGCGGCTGTGCTTGGTATCGCAGCTCAACCTCATTCACTTCTATGGGGCTGAGCTGCTCCTGGGCTATGTGACCGATGAACGTGACGTCACTCGGCCTAGGAAAAGCAGGCGCTCACAGGAGAGCTGCTGCCTTCTCAGACAGCTGATCGGCAGGGGTCCCGGGTGTCGGACCCCCACCGATGAGATACCGATGACCGATCCAGAACATAGGTCATCAATATTAAAATGTCAGAAAACCCCTTTAAAGTAGTGTAAAAATGTGAAGAGTGCAGAAGGTGAATGTTGCCTAATTAAACACTACAGCATTTGTGAGACCCAGCAGGAAGGACATGGGGCAGTGCAGGTCCGCTGCTGCTTCATCTCCTATTGTTTATATTGATAAGAGGAGCTACGCCACTATATCACAGAGCTCACACTCAGTCTGCGGTCTAGGATGTCCTGCATTATACCCATGGATGTCAGTAAAGATGCTGAAACACATGGTGACCTATATGCTGTAAGTTCTGCTCATATTAGATGTACACTTAAATCCCTTAACACAGCCTGTTTTCTACCACATTGATCAATTTTTATTTTTATTATTATTTTTTCATTGTCACATTTCCAGAGCAGTTATTTATATATATATCCCTGTATGAGTTTTTTTTGTGTGTGTGTGTGATAAGTTGTAATTTTATTTTTTTTTTTTCATTTTTATCCCTTCAGCAAGTAGCATTTATCATGTAGAGAAAGTTAATACCAGGCACTTACTAATGTATTGTGACTGTCCATATTGCCTTCTTTGCTGGCTGGATTCATTTTTCTATCACATTATACACTGCTTGTATCCATTGTTACCACCTCCCTACAAATCCAGCAGTGGTGGTCGTGCT
The DNA here is from genome assembly GCF_905171765.1 of Bufo bufo. NCBI lineage: Eukaryota > Metazoa > Chordata > Amphibia > Anura > Bufonidae > Bufo > Bufo bufo. The sequence goes on along the minus strand of NC_053390.1, from coordinate 116,218,035 downwards.
TGCACACTATAGGGAAAAGCACTAGCCTTTGTGCTGTTCTGCGGTCCCGGCCACCAGAGAGGCCGGTGTTTTTTTTTTTCCATAGTGTGCTATCACGACCACCGCTGCTGGATTTGCTGGGTGGTCGTAACCATGGATACAAGCAGTGTATAATGTGATGGAAAAATGAATCCAGCCAGCAAAGGAAGCAATATGGATAATTGCAATACATTAGTAAGAGGCTTGTATTAACTTTCTCTACTTAATAAATGCCAGAGGCAACCCCTTTAAGGCATGCAATCTCATACTGGTCATGCACAACCTACCCACCATTTATACTGACATTCAGATTAATGATTGGTATAATGGTCTGAACGCTGCATTTGGGAGCGAGGAATAATTCTCCATACTGGCATAATAAACCTTACAGCCCCCAATGATGTGGTTCTCCTTCTTATCCACATGACACTATTTAGTGGTAGCAGGGATTGGATCTGGAAAGTAGTCAATGATCAGATCCATCAGAGCCACTATGGATATGACCTGTAATTCTTGGGTATATTCAGCAGCCGTGGTCGTTGGCGCTGGGCACTCTGGTGGCCGGGACCACGGAAGTGCGCATAGGCTGGCACTTTTTCCTATAGTGTGCAAGCACTACCACTTCTGCTGGATGACAGGGTGGTCGCAACCCCTTGATACGAGTAGTGTATAATGTGATGGAAAAATGAATCAAGACAGGAAAGGAGACAATATGGACAGTCACAATACATTAGTAAGTGCCTTGTATTAACTTTCCCTAGATAATAAATGCTACTTGCTGAAGTGAGACGACCCCTTTAATTCAGATCTCTCTGCTCTCCCCTGAGAGTAGACAATAAAAAATGTTCTCATTCATTGACTGCAAACAGAGATCCTGAAAATGGCATCATTGTTCTTCACTGCCTTGTGGTAATTGTCACGTGTCCATTTGTAGTTTGCCGCCCTGCGAGTTTTCTCCATTTCCCATGGTCATTCTGGCCGTTTACAGACACATTTATCTTTTGTCGTGAAGTGGAGTTAAGGAAAGCCTTTGTAGCGGTCATTTTTCACATGCCTCTCATGTATCTTTATACAGTGATTTCCTCCTTTTCTGTAGTTTTTCCTTTGTGGTGGGGCTGGCCTCTGACCCGTGCTCTGTTGGATGTGTACAGGGCCTGTTGTGCATGGGACTGCTCCATATAGGCTTCCTGGTCCTAGTGTGTCTCCAAGTTATCCAGCTGGACCACCGCAGGGTACGAGCATACAGGAAAGGTGGGTTGCAGGAAAGGCCATGGGAATAGCACTTTGTATGACTCCGGCATTCATTCTAATCTGTCTATGCGCTTTTTATATAGTCGTTTTTTTCCCCTTTGATGTGTGGGTAAGTGGAAATGCGTTCTGTATATGTCTGGGAAGGGGGGGGGGGGGGATGATTAATGGGGTTCTCCATGAATTTACAATTAATTAAAGAGGACCTGTCTCCTCTCCTGACATGCCTGTTTTACTAAGGGTACTTTCACACTAGCGTTTTTGTTTTCCGGCATTCAGTTCCGTCACAGGAGCTCAATACCTGAAAAAAACTGATCAGTTTTATCCTAATGCATTCGGAATGGAGAGCATTCCGTTCAGGATGCATCAGTTGAGTCCCTCTTACGGTATTTGGACGGAGAAAATACTGCAGTTTTCTCTCCGGCCAAAAATACTGAACACTTCCCGGAACGCCGGATCCGGCATTAATTTTCATTGAAGTGTATTAGTGCCGGCATTAAGTGTGAATGCTGGATCCAGCATTAACCACTTCAGCCCCCCTAGCTTAAACACCCTTAATGACCAGGCCACTTTTTACACTTCTGACCTACCCTACTTTCACCGTTTATTGCTCGGTCATGCAACTTACCACCCAAATGAATTTTACCTCCTTTTCTTCTCACTAATAGAGCTTTCATTTGGTGGTATTTCATTGCTGCTGACATTTTTACTTTTTTTTTGTTATTAATCGAAATTTAACGATTTTTTTTGCAAAAAAATTAAATTTTTCTCTTTCAGTTGTAAAATTTTGCAAAAAAAAACGAGATCCATATATAAATTTTTCTCTAAATTTATTGTTCTACATGTCTTTGATAAAAAAAAAAATGTTTGGGTAAAAAAAATAAATGGTTTGGGTAAAAGTTATAGCGTTTACAAACTATGGTACAAAAATGTGAATTTCCCGCTTTTTGAAGCAGCTCTGACTTTCTGAGCACCTGTCATGTTTCCTGAGGTTCTACAATGGCCAGACAGTACAAACACCCCACAAATGACCCCATTTCGGAAAGTAGACACCCTAAGGTATTCGCTGATGGGCATAGTGAGTTCATAGAACTTTTTATTTTTTGTCACAAGTTAGCGGAAAATGATGATTTCTATTTTATTTTTTTCTTACAAAGTCTCATATTCCACTAACTTGTGACAAAAAATAAAAAGTTTTTGAACTCACTATGCCCATCAGCGAATACCTTGGGGTGTCTTCTTTCCAAAATGGGGTCACTTGTGGGGTAGTTATACTGCCCTGGCATTCTAGGGGCCCTAATGTGTGGTAAGTAGTTTGAAATCAAAATCTGTAAAAAATGGCCGGTGAAATCCTAAAAGTGCTCTTTGGAATGTGGGCCCCTTTGCCCACCTAGGCTGCAAAAAAGTGGCACACATGTGGTATCTCCGTACTCAGGAGAAGTTGGGCAATGTGTTTTGGGGTGTCATTTTACATATACCCATGCTGGGTGAGATAAATATCTTGGTCAAATGTCAACTTTGTATAAAAAATGGGAAAAGTTGTCTTTTGCCGAGGTATTTCTCTCACCCAGCATGAGTATATGTAAAAAGACACCCCAAAACACATTCCCCAACTTCTCCTGAGTACGGCAATACCACATGTGTGACACTTTTTTGCAGCATAGGTGGGCAAAGGGGCCCACATTCCAAAGAGCACCTTTCGGATTTCACCGGCCATTTTTTGCAGATTTTGATTTCAAACTACTTACCACACATTAGGGCCCCTAGAATGCCAGGGCAGTATAACTACCCCACAAGTGACCTCATTTTGGAAAGAAGACACCCCAAGGTATTTCGTGATGGGCATAGTGAGTTCATGGAAGTTTTTATTTTTTGTCACAAGTTAGTGGAATATGAGACTTTGTAAGGAAAAAAAAAAAAATCATCATTTTCCGCTAACTTGTGACAAAAAATAAAAAATTCTAGGAACTCGTCATGCCCCTCACGGAATACCTTGGGGTGTCTTCTTTCCAAAATGGGGTCACTTGTGGGGTAGTTATACTGCCCTGGCATTCTAGGGGCCCTAATGTGTGGTAAGTAGGTAAATGACCTGTGAAATCCGAAAGGTGCTCTTTGGAATGTGGGCCCCTTTGCCCACCTAGGCTGCAAAAGTGTCACACATGTGGTATCGCCGTATTCAGGAGAAGTTGGGCAATGTGTTTTGGGGTGTCTTTTTACATATACTCATGCTGGGTGAGAGAAATATCTTGGCAAAAGACAACTTTTCCCATTTTTTTATACAAAGTTGTCATTTGACCAAGATATTTATCTCACCCAGCATGGGTATATGTAAAATGCCACCCCAAAACACATTGCCCAACTTCTCCTGAGTACGGCGATACCAGATGTGTGACACTTTTTTGCAGCCTAGGTGGGCAAAGGGGCCCACATTCCTTTTATAAGGGTATTTTTAGACATTTGGATCCCAGACTTCTTCTCACGCTTTAGGGCCCCTAAAAAGCCAGGGCAGTATAAATACCCCACATGTGACCCCATTTTGGAAAGAAGACACCCCAAGGTATTCAATGAGGGGCATGGCGAGTTCATAGAAATTTTTTTTTTTTTTGGCACAAGTTAGCGTAAATAGATATTTTTTTTTTTTCTCCTCACAAAGTCTCCCTTTCCGCTAACTTGGGACAAAAATTTCAATCTTTCATGGACTCAATATGCCCCTCAGCGAATACCTTGGGGTGTCTTCTTTCCGAAATGGGGTCACATGTGGGGTATTTATACTGCCCTGGCATTCTAGGGGCCCTAAAGCGTGAGAAGAAGTCTGGAATATAAATGTCAAAAATTTTTTGCGCATTTGGATTCCGTGAGGGGTATGGTGAGTTCATGTGAGATTTTATTTTTTGACACAAGTTAGTGGAATATGAGACTTTGTAAGAAAAAAAATAATAATTTCCGCTAACTTGGGCCAAAAAAATGTCTGAATGGAGCCTTACAGGGGGGTGATCAATGACAGGGGGGTGATCAATGACAGGGGGGTGATCAGGGAGTCTATATGGGGTGATCACCCCCCTGTAAGGCTCCATTCAGATGTCCGTATGTGTTTTGCGGATCCGATCCATGTATCAGTGGATCCGTAAAAATCGTATGGACGTCTGAATGGAGCCTTACAAGGGGGTGATCAATGACAGGGGGGTGATCAGGGAATCTATATGGGGTGATCACCCCCCTGTCATTGATCACCCCCCTATAAGGCTCCATTCAGATGTCCGTATGTGTTTTGCGGATCCGATCCATGTATCAGTGGATCCGTAAAAATCATACGGACATCTGAATGCAGCCTTACAGGGGGGTGATCACCCCCCTGTCATTGATCACCCCCCCTATAAGGCTCCATTCAGATGTCCGTATGTGTTTTGCGGATCCAATCCATGTATCAGTGTATCCGTAAAAATCATACGGACATCTGAATGCAGCCTTACAGGGGGGTGATCAATGACAGGGGGGTGATCAATGACAGGGGGGTGATCAGGCAGTCTATATGGGGTGATCACCCCCCTGTAAGGCTCCATTCAGACGCCTGTATGTGTTTTGCGGATCCGATCCATGTATCCGTGGATCCGTAAAAAACATACGGACATCTGAATGCAGCCTTACAGGGGGGTGATCAGGGAGTCTATATGGGGTGATCACCCCCGTCATTGATCACCGCCCTGTAAGGCTCCATTCAGACGTCCGTATGTTTTTTACGGATCCGATCCATGTATCAGTGGATCCGTAAAAATCATACGGACATCTGAATGGAGCCTTACAGGGGGGTGATCAATGACAGGGGGGTGATCAGGGGTTCATAAGGGGTTAATAAGTGACAGGGGGGGGGTGTAGTGTAGTGGTGTTTGGTGCTACTTTACTGAGCTACCTGTGTCCTCTGGTGGTCGATCCAAACAAAAGGGACCACCAGAGGACCAGGTAGCAGGTATATTAGATGCTGTTATCAAAACAGCGTCTAATATACCTGTTAGGGGTTAAAAAAAATCACATTTCCAGCCTGCCAGCGAACGATCGCCGCTGGCAGGCTGGAGATCCACTCTCTTACCTTCCGATCCTGTGAACGCGCGCGCCTGTGTGCGCGCGTTCACAGGAAATCTCGCGTCTCGCGAGATGACGCGTATATGCGTGACTCTGCGCAGCGCTGCCACCTCCGGAACGCGATCCTGCGTTAGGCGGTCCGGAGGTGGTTAAAGAGGACCTTTCACCGATCCTGACATTGTGAACTAAGTATACAGACATGTAGAGCGGCGTCCGGGGATCTCACTGCACTTACTATTATCCCTGGGCGCCGCTCCGTTCTCCCGTTATGTCCTCCGGTATGTTCAGGGACTTGGTTATAGTAGGCGGAGACTTAGGGGACTTGGTTATAGTAGGCGGGTTCTGCTGGGCGTCTCCTTCTCCTAGGCTGTAGCGCTGGCCAATCGCAGCACAGAGCTCACAGCCTGGGAGTTTTTTTTTTCTCCCAGGCTGTGAGCTCTGCTATGCGATTGGCCAGCGCTACAGCCTAGGAGAAGGAGACGCCCAGCAGAACCCGCCTACTATAACCAAGTCCACTAAGTCTCCGCCTACTATAACCAAGTCCCCGAACATACCGGAGGACATAACGGGAGAACGTGCAGTGAGTTCCCTGGGCGCCGCTCTACATGTCTGTATACCTAGTTCACAATGTCAGGATCGGTGAAGGGTCCTCTTTAAGTGTTCCGGCAAAACGGATCCGGCTTTCCGGTCTGTGCGTGCACAGACCTTTTAAAAATGAAAATCCGTTTTTCCGGATGACACCGGAGAGACTGATCCGTTATTTCAATGCATTTGTCAGATTGATCCGCATCCGGATCCGTTTGACAAATGCCATCAGTTTGCGTCCGGATTGCAGGATCCGGCATGCAGTTCCGTCAGCGGAGCTGCCTGCCCGAATCCTCTGCCGCAAGTGTGAAAGTACCCTACATAATTCTATTCCACATGAAATGACAATTCTGGATCATCTTTTCTTATAACTCTATGCTGTGCCGTTCTTCTGTTATTCTTGCTAGAAATTTCTGGCTACAGATTGGTGTTACCAGTTGGGGGAGGGGGGTGTCCCTGCGCAGTCTGAACTGGTCTTACCAGGGCTGCCAGTGTCAGACTGTACAGGGACACTCCCCCAAATGGTAACATCCATCTGTACTTTTTTCCGTTATTTATTACTTCTAGCAGGAATAAGAGAAGAATGGCACAACGTAGTCATAAGAAAAGACGCTCCAGAAATGTTATTACATGAGGAATGCCAGTAGCTATTAAGGCTAGTTTCCCGTTAGCGCTGAATATCAGGCAGGCCGTTTCTCGCATATTTGCCGGGTTGCGGCCAGATATTAATGGGGCGTGACTGCAACGCTTTAGCTTCCTACCGGAATAGCCTGCCAGATATTAAGCGCTAGTGTGAAACTAGCTTAAAACAGACATGTCAGGAGAAGTGACAGATCTTCTTTAAGATTGGTGGGGGTCCGACACCTTGCACCCTCGCTGATCTTCTGTTATGCAGCAGCTCTGGTGTCGGAACTACACAGCTCCATCCACTATGTAGTGGACGGAGCTGGTAACTGCAGCACTGCCCCCGTTGGGAGCAGCGCTGCAGTAACCAGCTCCATCCTCTACGCAATGGACGGCGTGGCGAAGGCCTGGTGCCTATTTCTAGAGCAGGAGCTGCTAAAGAACAGCTGATCAGCGGGGGTGCAGGGTAATGGACCCCCAGTAACCAGATATGGATGACCTATCCTGCTTGCCGTCATTTTAATTTTGCAGTTTCTATGATTAAACTTAAACCGGAAAAAGGGACACAGATCTGAGCCTAGGCAGACATTTATCAAACTGGTGTAACGTAGAACTGGTTTAGTTGCCCATAGCAACCAATGAGATTCCACCTTTCATTCTTCAGAGCTCCTTTGGAAAATGAAAGGAGGAATCCGATTGCTTGCTATGGGCAACTAAGCCAGTTCTACTTTACACCAGTTTGATAAATAACCCCCCCCCCTAGTTCTTTCCTGCTGTTTAGACCTGTATTGTACAAGCAGACTGGAAAACGCCTGCAATATGGTTCCATAATATGGATATGTGACGGAGGAAGTTGCTTCAGTATGTCATCAGGATAAGGGCTCATTCAGATGGCCATATGCTGTCCGCAAAAATGCAGATCCGTTTTTTTGCGGATTAGATGCTGTCCCATTCATTTCTATGGGGCCCTTTTCTTCCATTGCACGGCTCAGCAAAAAAATAAAACATGTCCTATACTTGTCATTGCCCTATTGAAGTCTATGGGTCAGCAAAATGCAATCCGTTTTTTTTTGTGGAAATGCTGAACTGTCCGCAAAAAAAAACAGATCCGCATTTTTGCGGACAGAATACGGCCGTCTGAATAATCCCTAATACTGATAGGCTGTCTTTTATACTGCCATGGAAGTAATATGGATGCCATGCTGATGTAATACGGATCACGTATGTGTGTATACATACTTTAATCACTCTTCACAGTCCTCAGCGGGCGTCTAACTTAGACGGTCCTGAGAATGAAGCGGCGGCAGTGCTCATTTATATAGTAATACCGGTAATCATATGAGTCTGTGATCCGCATCGTGGCCTGAAATGTTAGCTCTGCGTCTAGTACCAGGTGTTTGCTTTGTTGGGATTTGTTCGTGCAGCTGTATGACAGGTGTGTGCTTCTTAGTGGCATGGGAACCTGTAGTCCTAGAAATGTACCTGTGATATGGATGACGCAACCTGCTGCAGCTTGTTCTGTAACTGCCATTACCTCTTCTCCAGACTAGTCCCGTTTTCCGGCTCAAAGCCACATGTCAAATATGAACAAGTAAATGCTAGTATTTTAGCATTAATATGTGGCTTTTACCCTCTTATGCTCTGTGATGTACAGTATATATCTGTCATACTTGACGACTAGTTGGTGTGGAGATATGTATAAAAATTATATATATATATATATATATATATATATATATATATATATATGTATGTATGTAAAAAAGGCCAAGGCAGCACTCAAGTATCCGTGAAAAAAGGGTATTTTAATAACCCATGTAAAAGACAGCAACGTTTCAGCTCACTCCATGGAGCCTTTGTCAAGCCATAATACAAAATCAAGTGCTATATATATCTTAAGATTTTTTTTTTACTGTGCTTAGTTCACCTTACTTATGGTATTTTTCGCTTGTAAGTGACAGGCAACAGTGATGGACTGATGTTCTGTTCCAGTACCGAAGATACTGTAGGTCAGTGATGCCCAACTGTGGCCAGCATGTGCCTGATGTGTTGCCCCCTAAAAAAGGCAAATTTATAATGTGCACATGACTTTCAAAGAATAATGATCAGGCATTATATATAAAAATGAATTTCTGTCTGTCTTGTCTAGACGCCTGTCTGGACGTTCTTTATGCGCGACCAAACGACTGGACCAATCTTCACCAAATTTGGCACACAAGTACATGAGGTGTCCGGCAAGGTTTTAGACTCCGCTCTCTAGGACGTACCGTTCCTGAGATATTCCCAAAAAATCACCCACATTAGCCAATACAAGCCTGCAAGTCTTTCTCTTCAAATCCCAATTGCCATGAACACAGTTTTACTCCAGGTTTCCATAACAACCCAGCCATTTTTCTTTACTGCTTAAAGGGGCGGGCACTGTGGAGGTCACTTTTATTAAAGGGGCACGCACTGTGGAGGTCACTGTTACTAAAGGGGCGGGTGCTATGAAGGTCCCTGTTAAAGGGGCAGTCACTGTGAAAGTCACTGTTAAAGGGGCGGTCACTGTGAAAGTCACTGTTAAAGGGGCGGTCACTGTGAAAGTCACTGTTAAAGGGGCGGTCACTGTGAAAGTCACTGTTAAAGGGGCGGTCACTGAAAGTCACTGTTAAAGGGGTAGTCACCGTTAAAGGGGCGGTCACTGTGAAGGTCTCTGTTAAAGGGGCGAGCACTGTGGATGTCACTTTTAAAGGGGCGGCCACTATGAAGGTCACTGTTTAAAGGGGTGGTCAATGTGTAAGGGGCGGGCACTGTGGAGGTCATTGTTAAAGGGGCGGGTACTGTAGAGGTCACTGTTATGGGGGATACTGTCTATCTTTTTACGACACCGAAACATAAAATGAAATAGATGAAATCTACCCGTGCGAAGCCGGGTCCTTCTGCTAGTGTGTGTGTGTGTGTATGTATATGTATATATGTATATATATATATATATATATATATATATATATATATCTATCTCTATCACAGTACTGCCGTTGTACCCAGGAGATCAGCGCCAAAAGGATTGCTGATACGCGTAGCCTGGCTTTTGCCTGTAGAGATTGGAGCTAACTCTGATCCTGGAAGTTTAGATGCTGCAGTCAATAGCAACTGCAACATCTGGGAAGAAATGAAGATTGAAACTTAGTAAAAAATGTTTCCATGTAAAAGATGTTCCTGGCCTTTAAAAGAGCACCAGCCAGCAGGATCGGCCCTATTTGATCACATATGCAGCCTTGTAGGGTTGACCCTGCTGATTAAAAAATGATACCTCTCTTGTGAAAATTGGTTGAGGTGTCCGTCTCCCCCCCCCAAAAAAAGTATTCTTTATGCAATTAAGGGCTTTATTGTGGTTTGGGGTGTGGCCAACACTTGAAAGCTGAGGGGCTAGGTGGGTCCCTGCCACTTCGGGTCTCCATATTGCCCCCACTCTCTCCATCTTCTAGCTCGACCCTGTTTACATCCCGTTGGCAATGGACATGGTCACATGTACCACTCCAGCCGATGACCATGGCATGGTCACCTTCTGCTTGTGCCCACATCACCACTGATGCCAGTCATTGGCTAAAGCGGTGCATGTGACCATGCTCATAGCCAGCCGAATGTAAACTGGGTCAGACCGGACGGTGGAGACAGTGGAGGAACGCAGAGGACCTGAATGGTCCTGCTGACAGGTGCTTTTTAACAAACCACAGAAGCTGTGACTGTGTGGAGAGTCTTTCTTTCTTTATTTTATACATAGCAAATACTGTATATCAATATATAATTTTGACTGTGAGGCCTTTTGAGAAATTCCTTGTCTTGTGCCCTGTAGGTGTATTTGGAATTTTAGAAGAAAAACATGTTTTTTTTCGGCTGTTTATGTATTTGAAAGTTACCAGTGTGTAAATGGCGTTACTCACCAAGAGGGGGAGCTCCGCTCACTGCTAGTTGTGTTTGTCTCCAGATCGGTACAGATTTGAAGGGACAGATTAATGAGTGTGATTTTACTGTTTAATAAATACCACTTAACTTTGTATACACAGCCGCTAATAATCTTCGCAGCCGCTGACAACACTTTCAGCTTGTTTTATGTACATTGAAAGGGAGAGAGATGTCACAGCTTAGAGCAAATAAAGCCGGCTAGTCTGCGGACTACAAGGTGTAGATGCAAGTAAGCGTTCAATCCATAGATGTAGATGTGCTGGCGTGGGTAGAGGACAACAAGAAATTGCCACCAGTTATCTTCACTGGTTTACATTTAAGGTAGACGCATACAGTGCCTTAAAGTATTTATACCCCTGGAACTTTTTCACGTTACACCCACAAACTTACTTTCACACTAGCGGCAGGACGGATCCGACAGGCTTTTCACCCTGTCGGATCTGTCCAGTTGCTATTTCGCCGTGCCGCCACTCTGTCCCCATTGACTATAATGGGGACTGGGGAGGAGCTCCGGCGCAGCACAGCAGTGCACGGCGAGAGGCCGCCGGACTAAAAAGTCGGACGTGCAGTACTTTTTAGTCCGGCGGCCTTTCGCCGTGCACTGCCGTGCTGCGCCGAGGCCGCATTATAGTCAATGGGGACGGAGCGGCGGTCTGGATGCATGGCAAAATAGCGACACGACTGATCAGACAGGCTGAACAGCCTGTCGGATCCATCCTGCCACTAGTGTGAAAGTAGCCTTAAATGTATTCTATTGGGATTTTATGTGATAGGCCTCCACAATGTAGCAAGTATGTGTGAAGTGAAAAGAAAATCATACATGGTTTTCAAAAATTTTAATAAATAAAAATCTCAAAAGTGTGGTGTGCTTTTGTATTCAGCCCCCTGTACTCTGATAACCCAAATAAAATCCACTGTGATCAATTGCCTTCAGAAGTTAGTAAATAGAGTCCACCTGTGTGTAATTTCTTCTCAGTATAGCTACAGCTGTTCTGTGAAGGCCTCAGAGGTTTGTTAGTGAACATTAGTGATCACACGGCATCATAAAAACCAAGGAACACACCAGACAGGTCAAGGATTAAATTGTTGATAAGTGTAAAGCAGGGTTAGGTTATAAAAAAAATATCCCAAGCTCTAAACATCTCACGGATCACTGTTCAATCCATCATCCGAAAATGTAAGGACTATTGCACAACTGCAAACGCACCAAGACATGGACGTGCACCTAAACTGACAGTCCAGGCAAGGAGAGCACTAATTAGAGAAGGAGCCAAGAAGCCCATGGTCACTCTGGAGAAGCTGCAGAGATCCACAGCTCAGATGGGAGAATCTGTCCACAGGACGACTATTGGTCGTGTACAAATCTGGCCTTTATGCATTTTGAAAGTAAGCCATAAGAAGCCCCATTTACAGTTCGCCACAAGCCATGCATTTTGAATACAAATGTACGCCACACTTTCCAGATTTTTATTTATTAAAAATGTAGAAAACCATTTATCATTTTCTTTTCACTTCACGCACACTTGCTCCTTTGTGTTGATCGATCACATAAAATTCCAATAAAATTCATTTAAGTTTGTGGGTGTAACGTGAAAATATGTGGAAAAGTCAAGGGGTATGAATACCTTTTTCAAGGCACTGTATCTACCAATTAAAACCGAATATTGACACAAATCCTTAACTTCTAATCTGTTTTTATTTTCTGATAATCGATGTTTTTTTATGGGGCAGCCATCTTTCCTGAGCTGTTCTTAACAGCATTTAGGGCTCTTTCACACAAACTTGTGCAGTTCGGAAATGATGCTCCATGTGTGAGCGTGATCCTCCGTTTTGGACACGGCTAGTCTTGCAGGAGTGCACAGTGTTATTCTGGTTTACGTATAATGCTATGTGCCTCTACTTGACCTTATTGCTACAGAATCATAGTGATAGCTTTATGTCAGTATGATCCTGTCGAAGGAAAGTCATGCAGCGGCACATAGCATTATAGATCAGTATAGTGCCGTGCGCTTCTGCAAGACGAGCAGTGTCCAGAACGGAGGATCACGCTCACACACGGAGTGTGATTACCAGACTGCACACGCGCTGCAACCATGGGCCATAGACACATGGGACAGTTTTCTAGGCATGCTGTGCAGAGGTCAGGGGGGAGAAGATAAGCTGTGATATCTGCCACAACACCACCATCTGCTGCCTGCAAATTATGTTTTTTTTTTACCTGTAAAAAAACTTGGAGTGCCCGTTGAACGAGCTTGCTCATTCATTGGGTAATCAGCGGCAGTATTACACTGCCAGATGATCGCTGAACACTTATTAGCGATCATCTGCCGGGATATTGGCAGGTATAATACAGGCTTTATTCTGCCTGTGATGATCATGAGATTACTGCAGGATTTTTTACTTTTTTATTTTATTTTAAATATAGATACTGACACAGAAATTTTTTAATAACATACAAAAAATACTTGAAAATGTGTTTGACATAAAAACATGATTAAAAAAATAGTTTTTTTCTGATGCCAAAGACTTTTTAAATGCACAAGATGCATGTAAAAAATATATATATCCCCGCTATGAATGCTACAGAAAAACGCAAACTGTATTAAAGGTGCGAAATAATAAGACTATAAAAAACAATCACCTTAGAGTACTTTCACACTAGCGTTAGAGTAATCCGGCAGGCAGTTTCGTTGCCTGAACTGCCTGCCAGTTCCGTAAATCCGTGTGCAAACGGATGCCATTTGTTTCCAGATGCGGACCCGTTTGACAAATGCATTGAAATACCGGATCTGTCTCTCCGGTGTCATCCAAGAAAAAGGGATCCGGTATTTTTTTTCTCTTCACATTTTTTAAAGTCTGCGCATGCGCAGACCGGAAAACCGAATCCGTTTTTCCGGAACGCGTTGTACCGGATCCGGCATTAATACATTTCAATGGAAAATAAGGCCGGATCTGGCATTCCAGCAAGTGTTCCGGAATTTTGTCCGGAGAAAATACCACAACATGCCAAATATCGTAAAAGTGACTGAACGGAAGACATCCTGATGCATACTGAACGGAATGCTTTCCATTTAGAATGCATTAGGACAAAACTGAAGCGTTTTTTTTTCCGGTATTAAGCCCCTAGGATGTAACTCAATACCGGAAAACTTTAAAGATAGTGTAAAAGTACCGCCTCTGGCACCCGTGCCATAGGTTCGCCACCACTGACTTATCCTCTGAATAGGTCCTCAGTATCTGATCGGTGCAGATCATACACCCGGGACCCCCTCCAATCAGCTGTGGTTCTGAAGGCAAAGGAGAACCAATGCACTTCTAGATTAGTAGTGTATAATTGATAAAAATGCCCAAAAAAATTGATTCCACGTTCTTTCAAAATTCAGATGTTAAAAAACACAAAAAAGGATAAAAACATCCTGTACAATATAATAAATAAATATGAAGAAAAAAACTGAAATAAAAACAGAATAAAATGGCATTCTCCTAGTACTAAATACAAAGGTTATGGGGGACATTTATAATTTTGAGATTGTTTTCATGTCAATTTTAAGTCTGTTTTTGCATTGTGTGGTTGTTCCAAATAAATGAAATGAAGCACAGTTTTCATGTATTTAGTGTAACTGCATTGTGTTGTATGATTTAGTCTTAAAAAATACACCAGGGGGCTGCGACTTTACTGAGTCTTTTCTGTGCCATAATCCAGGTCTAATCACACTTTTCTGCCTTAAAGGGAATCTGTCACTAGCAATTTACCAAATTTTTTTTCTCATGAATCCATGTTTAACAGAGTACCTTTTTTCCATCTGTCTGATTCTTTTGATTGTCCGTCTTGTCATTTCTTCAAAAAATCGATTCTTGTGATATGTAAATGACGCTGTAAGGAGCCCAGAGGGGCGTTCTTCTTTCTCCACGGTGCCCAGGAACGCCCCTCTGAAGTGCCGTGCCGCCGAAATTTGAAATCTAATAACGCCTCCAAGTTCATCTAAATCCCCTCCCAGAGGCGCGGCTAAGTGCTCAACACCCCCCCTCCTCAGCGCCGCGCTCTGCGGCAAACACCCCGATCCTCCTTCCTCTCGCCGGCATCCCAAATCCCGCACAGGCGCAGTGCCGGCGATTGCCTGCGCTATGATGAGATGAGTGACGGCACTGCGCCTGCGCGGGATTTGGGATGCCGGCGAGAGGAGGATCGGGGTGTTTGCCGCAGAGCGCGGCGCTGAGGAGGGGGGGTGTTGAGCACTTAGCCGCGCCTCTGGGAGGGGATTTAGATGAACTTGGAGGCGTTATTAGATTTGAAATTTCGGCGGGCACGGCACTTCAGAGGGGCGTTCCTGGGCACCGTGGAGAAAGAAGAACGCCCCTCTGGGCTCCTTACAGCGTCATTTACATATCACAAGAATCGATTTTTTGAAGAAATGACAAGACTGACAATCAAAAGAATCAGACAGATGGAAAAAAGGTACTCTGTTAAACATGGATTCATGAAAAAAAAATTTGGGTAAATTGCTAGTGACAGATTCCCTTTAAGCATAGACCACTTTGAAAAGTGACGTGTCGTAAAAATTATGCAATTGGCTTGTTGTGCATCATATTTAGACCAAAAACCAGAAGTATCTGGTTTGATAAATGCCCCCCCCCCCCCCCCCCCTTATATACCTCATGTTGATATAATAAATTATTTTGAGGTTCCTTGCAGATATATTTTGATCAAAACACATCTGTGCCCAGCCCACCTAATACGGCAGGGCGACCTCAGTCCAAACGGGAACCTACTCTTTTTAATACCTCTCTCTTTGCCAGTGGGCATCTAAGTCAGTGTGCTTAAATTCACACGTAGATAACAAGTAGTAACACCATATATTTGCAGGTCCTGCTCTCCTGAATGTAGATTCCTACTGGCATAGAGGTAGGTATTAAATAGAGTAAGTTCCTGCCTGCATTGAGGTCACCTTGCTGTGGTGGGTGGGCACATATGTGTTTTGATCAGTGGGGCATTAGTTAATGTATATAGCTTTTGTATTTAGTATTATGAGAGTTCTGTTGTATTCTGTTTTTTCCCAAATAGAGATGTTACAGATCTATGTTTATGGTTTGCAATAATTAAAGGGACATTTAATATATGTATTTATTATGTTCTATTACTTGGTTAATAATAAAACTTAGAAAATTCCTTGTGAATGTTTCCCCTCAGATATTCTCCCCTTTAGGGTCCATTCACACGTCTGTAATTTGGGTCCGCATTCGTTCCGCAATTTGCGGACCCATTAACTTTCAATAGGGCTGGAACGGATGCAAATCAACATTTCCTGGATCCGCACCTGTTTTTTCGGGATCCGCAATTTTGTTCCTGGAAAAAATAGAACATGTCCTATTCTTGTCGGCAATTGCGGACCAGAAAAGGCATTTTCTATTATAGTGTCTGTGATGTGCGGATCCGCAAATTGCGGATCGCACATTGCAGGTGTCCGTGTTTTGCGGATCCGCAAAACACTTACGGACGTGTGAATGGACCCTTAGGCCTCCTGCACTCAACAGTTTTTTCCCCCCGTTTACTGGCCGTTTTTTGCGTTCCGTATATGGTCCGTATATGGAACCATTCATTTCAATGGTTCCGCAAAAAAAATGGAATGTACTCCGTATGCATTCCGTTTCCGTTTTTCCGCTCCATTTAAAGATAGAACATGTCCTATTATTGCCCGCAAATCACGTTCCATGGCTCCATTCAAGTCAATGGGTCCGCAAAAAAATGGAACACATACGGAAATGCATCCGTATGTCTTCCGTTTCCGTTCCGTTTTTTTGCGGAACCATCTATTGAAAATGTTATGCCCAGCCCAATTTTATCTATGTAATTACTGTATACTGTATATGCCATACGGAAAAACGGAACAGAAACGGAAACACAACGGAAACAAAAAATGGAACAACGGATCCGTGAAAAACGGACCGCAAAACACTGAAAAAGCCATACGGTCGTGTGCAGGAGGCCTTAAGCAATGTTTCCAGGGGACAGTACAAAGCCTCACCAAGGCTCAGAGTGCCCGTGGCTCTGTATGGATGACTAAGTTTTAAATATTTGGTTGGGAAAAAAATAGCTCTTCTTCGGTTACTATTTTTTAAATAATTTCTTACTGATAATTTACTGATCTGGTCACACGTTGGTCTTCTCTATATATCACTTTCTCAGAGGACTTTTTGTAAGGTGAGAAGGAGATCAGAGAATGTAAATGGCATCTAAAGGGGATATTTTTCTAATTCACTGTGTTTATATGCGGCGATGTAATCTCATTTAAATGAAGTGAGCAAAAGGTTGGCCTCTGTCATGCTGCTGGACAGGAACTGTTCTCAAGAAACTATTCCCAAAATACATTGAGCCAGCTGCATTTTGCTCCTCACAAGTCCCCCCTGGGATTGAGGATGAGCCCTGAAACGATTCTCAGCTTCTTGGTAAACATCCTTGTGGATTTGTTAGTTTTCTTCTGAGGGGTAAACAGTTGTTCAATTATGAGGAATCATTTAGTTTCCATATGGGTTCTATAAAAAGGTTTACTTGGGATGGGAACATTGTATATAAGTTGATCATTCATTCATAGCAACCTCTTGAGCTGGATCCGTGGTGGTAGTTCAGTAGGTTTCTATTACAATGTGTGTTTGAAAATAAAAATGCTCAGAATAGATCAGAAAGGTCTGGAGAAATCATTATTACCTTAGGACAGTGGTGGCGAACCTATGGCACGGGTGCCAGAGGCGGCACTCGGAGCCCTCTCTGTGGGCACCCGCACCCTGGAAAAAGTCTATGGTGTACCAACATGCCTTAGACCTTTTTTCTGCCATTCATCACTATGAACAGCACAGGCAGCGCACTGAATGTAGGCAGGCTATTATAGCTACATGATAAAGTACATGGAAGATATACTATATTGGTATTCGGGTTAAATTGCCTTGTTGACACTTTAAGATAAATAAGTGGGTTTTGGGTTGCAGTTTGGGCATTCGGTCTGTGAAAGGTTCGCCATCACTGCCTTAGGATGTGTATACACAATAAATGCAGCATTTTTTTTTTTTTACTTTTTGCCAAAATCCTAATATTCATGACCTATTTATGATAGGTCTTCAAAATCAGATCGGTGGGGGGTCTGACACCCAGGATCCCCACCGATCAACTTATTGAGGAGGTTGCAGCGGCCTCCATGGAGCTTACCAAGTGCAGCCATATCCATTTGATAGCGGCTGTGCTTGGTATTGCCGCCTAGCTCCATTCACTTCAATAGGACTGAAGTGCGCCTAGGCTACATGACCAATGAATGTGACGTCACTGGCCTAGCGAGAGGCCGCAGCACTCAAAGAAGCACCTTAGCCTCTTCAAAGACCTGACTGGCGGGGGTGGTGGGAGTCCACCAATCTGATATTGATGACCTATCCCTAAGTAGTCTGTCAAAATCTCAGACAACCCCATTAAGTTAATAAAAGAAACAATTTGGAAAAAAATGAGGAACAAACTAGAGAGGGCTAGGGTGAGGGTAACTGAGCAGCGCATACAGGCAGATAGACCTAATGTGGTGTGTAGGTGGTGGCCAGCCATGTAGGGACGGCTGGGGAGTTCCTGAGTGTACAGGAACCACAAAGAGTAAAAATCTGTTAAGACATTCTCTAAATCTTCGAGTTTCTCTATGCGCATCTGTGAATTCAAGAGAGCCTGTCAGCAGGATCAGTCCTATTAGGCTAGGGCGACGAAAAGGGTACAACTACATTGCTACATGTATGTTTATTGCGTGATATTTATTGTAATGACAGTTTATGGTGTGATACTGAGACATGCTGTGACTGCAACGCAACAATTGCACAAAAATCCAACTCTGATGGATTTTTTGCGTCTGTCGTGTCACAGCCGCAGCATGTGTCAGTGCTACACCATAGACTATCATTACAATAAATGTTGTGTGACACATGCCACTGTGTAACCCTAGCCTTAAACAAGTGTTGTAATGCCCCTTAGTGCTTTTAAAACACTTATTTGCTTAAATTTTAAACCCCTTTTCTTGGTAACAATACAACCGATTTTTCATTTTAATTGACAGAATCAACCCTACAAGGCAGTATGCCTGGTTTAATAAAGCTGATCCTGCTGACGTGATCTTTAAAGGCTGTGCACACCTTTGGTGGCAATTTATTTTTATTTTTTTGTTATTGCGTTGTACTCATTTTGAGCTAAAAATCTTTTTTCAATTGGTCTTTATTAAAAATGATGAGCTGTTTTCCCTGCACAGCTTTGAGTTTATCTACTAGCAGGATCTGTATTTTCTCTCTGCTCCCAACTGCTCCTTATCACTGATCTCTGACCTTATAAACACTCATTAAAGCTCAATTCTTATCTTACTGATAAGAATGTGGATTTAATAAGTGTTTATTACCTTTTTAGCAATTTAGACATAAGGGTTATTAGCCACAAAGTGAAAGTAAAAAGTACAATTCACACAGCTAGAAAAGCAGTTAACCCTTTGTAACAGAATGGCTCAATATTTTTAATAAAGACCAATTGAAAAAATGATTTTTAGCCCACAATGAGTAAAATGTTTACTTGAAGACAATCTATTTCAGTCCTTTCCTGATAGACGTGTGTGAGATGTAGATATCATAGAAAACATAGTAATATTGAGCGTTGCCATTTGACTTTTTTTTGCTTATCTTGCTGTAGCGCTTGTAAAATTTACATTACAAAGTTATCGACTGTTTTCCATAGCTGGTGCTGTTGCACTAACCTTGATAAAAGGTGCAATATGTGTATAATTGTGTACAGTATTTTCTCTCTCTCGTCTAAGGCTGAGTTTATACAGAATGATTTTATCTTAAGGCATAAAAGTATCTAAAGGCCATGTTACATGGGCAGACTGACCAGGCAATTATTGGGAAGAAACCATTTGTTCAAGATAATAGCCTGATCATGAAGCAATCACCTGCCCTGTATGGACACGTACGATAGCTCCTGCAATTGCTTGACCCATACAGATTCATTGTTTTTGGGCAACATATCCCTGCTTATATAGGACACTGCCCAGAATTGATGATTTTGAGTGCCGCTTTAGTGGTGCTTACACCTGTTTAACAAGCCTTTTCTCCTTCATCAGGTTTTCAATGTCGCGGTTACACAGGGCAATTATTGGGAATGGGCATTTGTACGAAAGTTTATTCCTGATAATTGTCATGTATAAAGGAGCCTTAAAGAGTTCTCCTGGTATAATGAGTTTTTTGGTATTGCCAGTAGGCTGCCTCTCTAATACCTAACTGCTCCCTGCCGCTCCAGTCCTCCGCACTGCCTCCAGTGTCTCCATGTTCCAGTCCCCATCTGCACACAGGATCTTTGGAAGTCAGACACAGTGACTACTAGGTTCTTGGTCACCTCTCTTTCCAAGGCCCTTCTCCCCGATTGCTTAGTTTGGTGGAGCAGCCAGCTCTAGGAAGAGTCCTGGTTGTTCCAAACTTCTTCCATTTAAGAATAAAATAGACCACTATGCTCTTGGAAACTTTCAGTGCAGCAGTATTGTTTGTACCTTACTCCAGATCTGTGCCTCCACACAATCCTGTCTCTGAGCTCTACAGGCAGTTCTTTTTCTTCTCATGGTTTTTGCTCTGTGAGACCTTATGTATACAGGGATGTGTCCAAAACATATCTAATCAACTGCATGCAGATGGACTCCAACCAAGGTGTAGAAACATCTCAAAGATGGTCAAGAGAAATCTGAGGCCCCCAGAGATAAATTTCAATTGTCATAGTAAAGGCTCTGAATAATTATGTCCACTGGAAATGTTAGTTTTTCCTTTTTTAATAAATTTGCAAAAATGTCTAAAATGTTGCCTTCACTTTCTCATTATGGGTCAGTCATACACATTATTAAACTGTGAAAAGCGTCTTTTAACAAGAATCTTCCAGTCTGAATGGGTAAAAGCCCATAACAAGAATAGCAATCCGTAATGTCCGTCAAGTGACATTCAGCAGTAACGGCCAGGGTCAGAACATATAAACTGTTGGGTTTCTGTGGCAGATGGTTGCTGACAACAGCTTCCAGGACTTCCATCAGTAAACCCCTGTTACACCATGTTGTAGGCATGACCTAATAAGTGCCTTATATAACAGTGTCTAGAGATATATCCGTAATGAATCTGACCATGATGTGCTATAAGAAATAATCTGTATATTTATCTTACAGACAGCCTTTGCCATGAAACCCTGCTACATCTTACAGTGAGATGGGGATTGACAGAGCTGTCACAGTACCTCCTGCATCTTCCTGGTGGGACATCTGCACTAAGTAGAGTGAACAAAGAAGGGGAGACCCCTGTAGAGGTTGCCATACGTCACGGTCACACGAAATTGGTCCAGATTTTAAAGAAGTGAGTAGATCAGCTACATCTTTTTGGCCACCATTCTAATTTTATAAATGGGTTGGGGTACACCATGAATTGACTTGAATGGGAGTTGCATGAGAGTCTGATGTTTATGACATGCCTGGAGGACAACCCTTCCAAAGACTGCCATAATCTATACACTATTAGTGCATTTGGATGTCATAGAGAGAAGTCCTACCTTCTTGGGACCACTATTTATATGTTAAGAAGGAATGGATTGATTAATACCATGAAAAGCCATATTTACTGCATATTGGCTGTGGCTTTCCTGCATCAAGCTGGACTGGGTACAACGAGCTGATCTCCTGGGTGGCTTTCTTCAGAGAAGTAGTTGTCTGTAACAGGCAATGCTCAGACAAGTAAGGTATAATATCTTCTAAGGAACTGCTTTATGACACTGCCTGCATGATAGCCACACATGGTGGCCCACATTTACGAAGGATACTTTCACACTTGAGTTGTTAATTCCGGTATTGACATCCGGCAGAGGATCTCAATACAGGAATTAAAAGGCTCTGTTTTGATTTTGCACGGTAGGATGCGGTCGTGTGAAATCAAAACGGAAGCAAACGGATCCGTCAGTAAATACATTGAAAGTCAATGTGATGGATCTGTTTTTTTAGGCTCTGAAAAAGAACGGATCCGTCACCATTGACTTAAATTGTTTTCAGTGACTGATCCGTTTTTTCTCCGTTATGGCCGGACACAAAACCGCAGCTTGCAGAGGTTTTGTGTCTGGTCACAAAACGGAATGCTGCCGGAACGGAAGACGTCCTTATGCATCCTAAACGGATCTCTTTCCCTTCAGACTGCATGAGGACTAAACGGAAACGCGAGTGTGAAAGTAGCCTAATATGAGTGTGCCTAGACACTGTTGTAAATTGCGGCAAAATTTGGGGACGTTTAACACATTTCAGGTACAATTTGATGGATCTTAGATAAATGGGTTGCACTGTGATAAATCTGGTGCAGGTTTTGGCAGCCTGTCTTAGGGTATGTCTACTAGGCAATTTTGGCTGCGACTGATGTTGTGCGACCAAGAATCGCAGTGTAGCATAGCTGCCATAGGAATGAATGAGGTTCTGGCGCAACTTCCACTCTTGCTCTGGCCACAACACGTGAATTGCCAAAAATTCCACACTGCTGGATTTTTTTGTGATTTGTGTGTTGTAGTCACAGGAAACTTCCGAGTTCCGCTGCAACCCCCATTCATTCCTGTTGTAGCCCTGCTACACTGCGATTCTTGGTCACTGCCAAAATCGCCACGTAGACATACCCTAAGTTTACACCATCTACAGGATTAGTAAATCTGCCCCAGTATACTTTATATGTTGGCCAGTCAGTAAGACATGTTCCTAATAATTGAATGCTTTCACTTAATTGTATCCCATAGTTGTGGTCCCATGCAGTTATTAGTTAAAAGATCATTTTTGCTTGAATTATACAAAAAAAAATCTTATTCTACCTATGGTCCATCCAGATTTTATAGGATGCTTATTACTAGATCTTGATGATTCTCAATGATTTAAGGGTTTGTGAGAATTAACCCCTTAGGCTGTCTGCACATGAGTGCGGGATGTCTTCCAGAAATTCAGCATGGATTTCTGTGGTTTACCCGAGTGTAATCTGCAGGTAGTCTTAATGACCAGCTATTTTTTGCCTCTCCATTAGTGTTGAGCGTAGCAAGCTTCGGATGCTACATCCAAAGTCGCTTTGTTCAAAACTTTAGAATAACACTGTACGGAGATGAATTAGAATGTATTGGCTCCGATGAGCCGAAGTAAGTTATTCACGAAGTCGCGCGTAACTTCGGTAGTTGATTTTTAAAGTGGAAAACCACTTTAAAACTTGAAACTGAACTTGGCTTTGGTTCCGAGGTACCAGTCAGAACCGAAGCTGAGTTCGGTTTTAAGTTTTAAAGTGATTTTCCACTTTAAAAACCAACTACCAAAGTTATTCAGTGAAGTCACGCGTGGCTTCGTGAATAACTTACTTCGGGTCATCTGAGCCCATACATTTTTGACATTGCCTTTTTTTACTTTATTGTTTACACTGTACACATTTCACTTTGATAACCTGTTAAATGAGTTGTTCAGGTTATTTTGGTCATGTGGATACCTGTTTGTATTCTACCGAAGTGTATATATTTTTTTTACCTAATGTATGCACAACAAAATGTATTTTATGTAAAATAATCCCTTAAAGGGAACCTGTTACCGGGATTTTGGGTATAGAGCTGAGGACATGGGCTGCTAGATCGCCGCTAGTACATCCGCAATATCCAGTCCCCATAGCTCTGTGTGCTTTTATTGTGTAAAAAAAACAACCCGATTTTATATATATGTAAATGAGGCAAGTAAGAAGCCCAAGGAGATGTTACTAACATTTCCGGAGCCCAGCACTGCCCCGCATACTCCGAATCTCCTCCTTGCTCCCCGATGTCACATAGCTAGAGTGCCGTAATCTCGCGATGCGCGAGCTAGCGCATGCGCAGTGTCGAAATAGTGTTCCTTCCCTCTGCTGGCCTCAGGGAACGAACTGCGCATGCGCTAGCTCGCGCATCGCGAGATTACGGCGTTCTAGCTTTGTCAGGGAGCAAGGAGGAGATTTGGAGGATGCGGGGCGGTGCTGGGCTCCTTCACAGTGGGCGTGGCTGGGCTCAGTCAGAGAACGCTGGACTCCTCTCTGAAGCATGGAGGAGACAGGACTCATCTAAGGTTCATTTACATATCTGTAAAATAGTTTTTTTGACCCAATAAAAGCACACAGAGCTATGGGGACTGGATATTGCGAATGTGCTAGCGGCCATCTAGCAGCCCATGTCCTCGGCTCTATACCCAAAATCCAGGTGACAGGTTCCCTTTAATTTTTTTTTATTTTTTTTTGCCTGTTTATTTACATTTTTATTTTAAAAAATGTAATAGTCCCATTAAGGAAATACTGTCTTACAAAATACTTTTATACTTATAATGTATTTAACATACTCCTGTACGCTCTGTGTCTCTATGGCACAGGCTGGCGTTAGGGTAACACCAGTGAGCTCTAATAGTCCTTTCTGGGTCCCCAGGGCTGACTGCAGAGGGCTTACCCAGCCTTCGAACAGATCATAAAGCGGTCATAAACTGTGGCAATCAAAGGGTTAACAGTTGGGTTTGGAGCTACCTCTGATCCTGGCCGCTCTAAGAATCGTAGCTGTTAGTTACAGTTCATTTTGTAGAGCGGGAGTGCTCACGGAAGCGTTGTGCTCCGTCCAACATCGACAACAGAAGACAGTGGGTGGTCCTTAAGGGGTTAAATTAATTTTATTGGGCAGAATAATTAAGCAGACTGTTATTCTGCCCATCAGTGCCCATGGATTATTACATAGCATGGCCAGAATGCCAGTCTATTGATAGAAAAGCTACTCCAGGAGACCCCTACAGATTGGAGCCGTGGATAAACAGGTTTTATTTTGTCCCTATAGGGCAGAAAGTCACTGGCCACCGTGGGACACATCCATTCTGATTGTGGCGACGGTCAGAAAGCTGCACGTGACTTTCTTCCTCGTAGAGAAGTCTTGTAGTAGCGGCACATGCCATGGAGCCCCAACGTGGATTCAGTCTAGAAAACGTCCATCTGCTGAGTGTAGGTTGTGCACACTGTCATTTGGTCTCCTGTAATCTTCACGAGCTGCAATTATGTCATTTATCTCCATTTACAGTAAATGGCAGCATGTCTCCTGCACTGCGGGAAGCCTGTGTCATCGGGAACGGTTCTGTCCTTCATTAAACCTAATGAGGTTCAGTCACTTAGACAGTCGCTCACAGACCGCTTATATTTGTTTATTGCACCAGATATTGCTATAGAATGTGATATATACATAGCGGGAGAGCCCCCCAAAGGTAAAAAGACCACTAGGAAATATCCTACAGTCTATCTGTTCTTTCACGTTCTATAGCGGGGACCTATCGGGTGGTATCTGCTGCCTTGTCTGACATCAGAATATGATAGAGGGGAAGAAGCTGAGCTCTTAGATATATAGGTTTTTGTGATTTGGAGCAGGACTTCTGAGTAAAAAGCAGAGTAAATCCTGAGGATTCCTAGGAGAGACAGTGAGAGTCCTGATTACCCCGCCCACACACTGATTGACAGCCTTCTGTGTCCACACAGACTGATGCAGGGACAGCTGTCAATCATTGTGTGTGGGCGGGGTAATCCGGACTCTCACTGTCTTTCCTAGGAGTCCTGTTAGCATTTAATCTGCTTTTTACTCAGAAGCATATAAGCCTATATATCACAGAGCTCAGCTTCTCTCCCTCTATCATTTCCTGCCGTCAGATAGGGCAAAATAAATCCTTTGACAGATTTGCTTTAAAAGCAGTTTCTTACATAGTATGACAACCATCATGGCTGCCATTACAGCTCCCATAGGTGTTATCACCCAGGTTCCTCACCTGTAGAGCAGTCTACCTATGCTGAATCACCTGTGTTCTCAGAGCCTGTTTGCTGTATGTACCTAGAAAGCTCCTGGTGTATCCTTTTAAAGGGGATCTGTCAGCAGATTTGTATCTATGGCCCTGGCTGACCTGTTACATGAGCAATTGGCAGCTGAAGGCATCTGTGTTGGTTCCATGTTCATATGTACTCGCATTGCTGAGAAAAATGATGTTTTACTATATGCAAATGACCCTCTAGGAGCAACGGGGGCGTTGCCGTTACACCTAGAGGCTTTAACTCTCTGCAACTACCGCGCCCTCTCCACTTTGATTTCTAGGTGTGATCACGTTAATACTGCCTGGCCCTGTCAATCAAAGTGCAGAGAGCGGAGCCTCTAGGTGTAATGGCAACGTCCCCATTGACTTACATTGTGTGTCAGGACGGATCCGTCATACTCCGCAGCACATGGCGGACAGAAAAACGCTGCTTCCAGCGCTATTCTGTCCCCGATGGGGACGCAAGCAAACGGAACAGAATGCATTCTGGTGAACTCCGTTTCGTTCAGTTCAGTTTTGTCCCCATTGACAATGAATAGGGACAAAACGGAAGCGTTTTTTTTCCGCTATTGAGACCTTATGACCGAGCGCAGATGTGAAAGTAACCTAACTGATCAGTGTGTGATACTGTATGGCTATTCATTGGTATATGTTGAAGGCATCTACTGGAGGTATAAATTAGGAAAACTAAATGTAAGTAGTGCTATGGGTGCAGGCTGCATGTCATGGTACCCCCCCCCCCCCCCCCCCCCCGGAGATGTAATGACTGACATATTGGTTGTCACCAGCTTTCTTCCAGAGCCTAGTATGATGAAGAAACAATAGGTTCCTAGTCTTGGCTGGTTTATGCCCTTTTATTTTGCTTGTGCGCCCTCAGCCAGGACTTGCCTGTTTTTCTTCCAAGCATTTCTGTGTTTCTGATGCATTCTGTAGAGCCAGCGTCTGAACTATTCAGCCAGAAAGTCTCCAGTTTAGTAAGATTCCTTTGCGCAGAGCCTATGTCATTCCTGTCGGGGATGTTGCCATTTGCATGACACGAGGGTGTCCCTGACTACTGGTACATTTTGTTATGAAAGCCTGGCTTGTTTATACCTGCTTACACAATGCCGGGGCTCCCCCGAGGCACGGTCTGTTATTACCAGCCAGTCGTCCACTCCGGATCTGCTCTCTCGCTCTATGCACAGCCAGCCACGGAGGTAGTGCCGTGTAATCCCAATTGCATTACATGGGGATAATGAGCAGAGTTCATCTCATTATACGAGATCAGAGCGCAGGCAGATTCCTTCTCTCCTGTACACGTGCCCACGTTGGATCCTAAACAGACGACTGACTTATGAATGCGGCAGGGGCGTTGTGTGCGCTTGTTAATGTCCTTCCATTACCTCCAGTTTTCAGGAGCTTCCTCCTCTTGACTTCTGCACCGCTACAATCAATCAGGATTCTTTTTTACGTTTTTGTTGGTCCTCTGGAGTGCTGACATTAACCCAGCGTCAGTCGTCTGGCCACTCACTGGAGGCGGACATTCAGCTCTTCAGAAAATGCTTGTGTGATATCAACTTCTTCGACAAGGTAAGATTGGATCTGGTGTCGTTTCTATGTATTGCCTGGTTTATTTATTTTTTGCCACTAGGTATTAGACACGTTTTTTTTTTGTTTTATTTTGTTTTTTCCTGCTTTTCTTTTATTTACGGTAATCCTTATTTCTACATTATTTTCTAATTTTTTTTTTTTTTTTACTTTTCCCCCACCTTTGGCAGTTAAACATCTGTCTAATTTTAAGCTTGGCATTAACAAAAGCCAGACAGATGATGCTGAACATTGCTTTGGAAAATGTATTCTGTAAAATGAAGAGGGTAATTCTATTGACACGCTGTTGCTGGGAAATATAATTCAGCTGCAGAAGTGAATACTGTATTTTTGCTTTATAAGACACGCCAGCTTATGAGGTGCAACTATAGGTTTTTTAGGAGAGGAAATTAAGATAAAAATATTTTTCAACAGAGCCCTGAATTAAACCCCCAATCTTCATCAGACCTCCGATTAGACTCCCGTATCAGACCTCAGATAAGTCCCCTGTATCAGACCTCAGATAAGACCCCTGTATCAGACCTCAGATCAGATTCCCCCATATCAGACCCCTGTATTAGACCTCCGATCAGACCTCCAATCAGATACCCCTGTATTAGACCTCCGATCAGACTCCCGTATCAGACCTCAGATAAGACCCCTGTATCAGACCTCAGATCAGATTCCCCCATATCAGACCCCTGTATTAGACCTCCGATCAGACCCCCATATCAAATTCCCATATCAGAAACTCAGATAAGAAACACATTTCAGACCCTCTAATCAGACCAAAATTAACTAAATAGACTTACCTTTCCAGAGGGCGACCTGCCCTCACCACTCCCTGGTCTTCTCTGGGCCCGCTCTGCACTGTGACCTGACATTACACAGCGCCAGGTGGTAGTGCGCGCACTACGTACTAACGCTGTACGCAGTCAGGACAGTGCAGCATGGGGCCGGAGAGGAAGAGGGAACAATGAGTACAACCAGCGCTAGCAATGTTTCTCTCGCTGTTCCTCACGCCTAGTACATGCTACTGAGTGCTTCCAAGATGGAAGCGGCCACTAGAATTCGCTTTATAGGACGCAATGCTATTTTCCCTCCAATTTTGAAGGGAGAAAATACATCCTATAAAGCGAAAATAACAGTAATTGCTGACCTCTTGAATTTTGGAAATATCTGCTTTTTATCACTATAAGGTCTTATGCACATGACCGTATGTATTTTGCGGTCTGCAAAAAAAACGAACTTATCCACAAAAAATACAGATGACATCAGTGTGCATTCCATATTTTGCGGAACGGAACAGCTAGCCCCTAATAGAACATATCCTTGTCCGTAATGCGGACAATAATAGGACATGTTCTATTTTTTTGCGGAATGGACATATAGAAACAGAATGCACACAGAGTAACTTCCGTTACGGAACGGACACAAAGAAAATACGTTTGTGTGCATAAGGCCTAATGCACACGACTGTGCCCATATTTCGGATATCTTCCGGGTGCATTTTGTGTTTTTCTCACTCCCATCAATAGAAAAGTCTGTTCTCATCCGCCAATGAATAGGGCATGCTCTATAATCTGAGGAACGGAATAACACATCGATAGAAATGAACTGTGCTGTCTGCAAAAAATGAGGATAGCACATGAATGAAAAACATGTTCGCGTGCATGAGGACATGCAAAATGGCTGCCTGCTGAAGAAGTCTACATAG
Organism: Bufo bufo; assembly: GCF_905171765.1. Lineage (NCBI taxonomy): Eukaryota > Metazoa > Chordata > Amphibia > Anura > Bufonidae > Bufo > Bufo bufo. The sequence continues at coordinate 116,189,382 of NC_053390.1, read as the reverse complement.
GAATTTTAGTTTAAGTTTTCTACAAGCTAAAGATAACAATGTATTTTCATGGATTTATTCTTATTGTTCTGACTTACAATATAAAATTCTAAATTTCCAGTTCTGCAGACGTCGATGGGCTCCTTGTAAGCCAATACAGTACCCTTTGGTCCTCGTCTGTTATGTTCAGTATCTTCACAGTGGTGTGAATAGAGTCCGAGGTGCTTTAGTCCTGGTGACCTGTCCGGTGTAAAGAAATGCAGCAGAGTCCCTTGCTTAATATTCTCCCCAGTCTTGGCCTTGTTAAAAGCATGCATTTAGTGGTCAGACCCGATGCTCAAGATATAGGCATGGTTTTACTCGAGGTCGTGGTTCTGAAAACTGCAGCCTAATCATTTGGCATTATAGCTGTCAGAAGATATTCAGGGGAAAGTTAATCCTGCAGCTTCTAGGCTCTTCGTAAGGTATGACTGTATGGTGTAAATCTCCCAGTATAACAGCACAATTAAGCCTCATTTACATGTCAGTGTTTCACGGACGTGTGCTGTAGGTGTTCTCCACGGACAGCACACGTCCCCATTCATTTTAATGTGTGTATTCACACATCAGTGTTTTAGCACAGTCCGTGGGTCAGTGTTTTTTGCACGGATGCATGCTCCATTTTCTCAGTGTTCACGGATCCATCACGTCCATTATAGTCTATGGGTCCCTGAAAACCACGGATGCAACACGTATGCCATCTGTGTTTCACGGATCATTAAGAAGAGATGCTTTGAAAATAATTTTTCAGCTGTTCAGTGTCAGTGAAACACGGATGGCACACGGACAGCAAGAAACTGACACACAGACCCAACACAGATCCTTCACGGACAGCTTCACGGATACATCACTGACCACCTGCTCATAGATTTGAGCATGAACACGGACGTGTGAATGAGGCTTTACAGCCCTATGACGTGTCCGTGTGCTTTACAAAGGCATTACGCACTTCTCCGGCACCCTTAACATGTCTTTAGCCTTATACACATGATCAGTACCAATCTTCACTATGCACTGTTATGTTCCATGTGGCACTGTATCTCTGACGGTTCATTTCATATACATTATGCCTCTAAATAATTCTTGCTTACTTGCCAGTAGTGCGTGTACAAAGGGTTCACACCAGGGTTGCCAACCGTCCAGAAATTTCTGGACAGCCTGTAAAAATAGGTGATGTGTCTTTATTTTTTTGAGGCTGGTGGTGCTTGACTAGATTATTTTGGTGGTAATCATCATCATTTTGCAGCTCACAGTAAGTGCTGGTAATGAGTTCTAATCAGTACATTGAGCTATAGACATGTATTACTTATAATATTTATCATTCATTGTGCTTTTCCAATTTGTCCATAAAAAATGTTGGTTGTCAATGGTTTTGAGATAAATTGTGCAGAAAAAAGAAAAAATTTGGGTTGGCAACCCTGGTTCCCGCCGATGACTTATAGAGGGTGAAATCGGCGCACACATCACATTCTGTTCACGTCCTGAACCCACTGACTCCTCGGAACATTTTATTCCGAAATCCAGGCTTGTGCCATGCACCCCCTACTCCCCAATTATTTCATGTTATAAATAGAGTTTCCTCCCTGGGAAACTGTCCTTTATCAGCAATTTCCTCTTTAACCTTAACAATAATTTATTTCTCTGTTTCCCTTAAAGGGGTTGTCCGGGGTCAGAGCTGAACCCGGACATACCCATATTTTCACTCAGGCAGCCCCCTGATGTTAGTATCGGAGCATCTCCTGCTCCGATGCGCTCCCTTGCCCTGTGCTAGATCTTTTTTTTTACAATAACACACTGCTGGGCGGAGGTTTCTGCTCGGCAGTGTGTTTGTTGACGTCACTGGCTCTGATGGCCGTGCTTTAGTGCTGCCCTAGCTGTTTTACTGGCTAGGGCAGCGCTAAAGCCTGCCCATCAGTGCCGGTGATGTCACCGGGCTTCCTGGCAGCCCCATGGAGAGCCAGGTTCGTCACCGGAACTCCTGAAAATGTATTTGCCCTGCGCGATTTAGCGCAGGGCAAAGGAGAGCTTTGGAGCATGAACTGCTCCAATGCTCAAGTCAGGGGGACTGCCTGGGTGAAAATGGAGGTATGTCCGGGTTCAGCTCTGAACCCGAACAACCCCTTTAATGGGATACAGTATCTGAGAGTAATGTAATTGAGTTTGATCAGAATGTTTACCACAATTTCTTGATGTCAAGTTCCTGCCACATACAGGAAGATAATATAGATTGTGTGATGGCATCTGGTCATACTTTTCTAGCTCAGTCCAATATGAAAAATTGGACTTTAAGGCTATGTACACCTTTGGAGGCAATTTTTGTTTATGATTGCATTTTACTCATTTTTGGCTTAAAATCATATTTTCAATTGGCCTTTATTAAAAATTTTGAGCCAATCTGTCACAAAGGGTTATCTGTTTTTTCTAACTGTGTGACTGATACTTTCACTTTGTGCCAGTCAGCTAATAACCCTTATCTCTAAACTACTAAGAGGTCATAAACACTTATTTAATCCACATTCTTATCAGTAAGATAAGGATTGAGCTTTAATGAGTGTTTATAAAGTGAGAGAGCAGAGATAAGGAGCCCATCTGCTCCTCGATGACCGAAAAGACAAAAAAAAATCCATAAGCTGCTGCTAGAGCATGTCAGCCCCACAAAAAAGGATTCCATATTTTTAATAAAGATCAATTAAAAAAATTATTTTTTGCTCAAAATAAGTACTAAATAAAAATAAATTGCCCCCAAAGGTGTACATAGCCTTTAAGTGCACCAAGGGTGGGCCTTAGCCACTCTGTGTGCCTTAACTTCTCTGCTCCATAAACACTCCTTCCTACCACCTGGATGGCTGGTCCTGTTGATCAAGTGGAGGGAGGAGTGTCCAGGAAAGCAGAGTTGAGAATCTAAAGTGCACAGAGTTGCTAGGGCCCACCCTTAGTGCACTTAAGCCTAAATTTACATATTTTAAATAACATCTCTGATGATATTGCGAACAGAGCTATAGAGATCTCATGGTGATTTCATATTTCTTTATGTTTTTGTGGCTTCTTTTTAGATTGTAAGCCCCATGCACCCCTGGAGTTACAAAAAACAGGCATCACTAGATGGATTCACTACAGAAGGAGGTACAGTGTATACTTGATTTTCAATATTACCGTCATATGTGTATTAGTGTGTCTGCTTACTTATTAATATCAATGCTTCTAATTTTTTCAAAAAGTTATTGAATTAGTGTACCTTGAAAAGACGTGCATTTTTTCACAGCAGATATCCGAGGATAAAGTTCAGATTTTTGTAGTGGATTTGCGATGCACCAGGTTCACACGAGGATTGGACACCATTGTCTTTCATGCAGCTAATCTTGTTTTCTGCTTGAAATAAGTAACATACTACTTATTTCTGCAGCTAATGCTGCGGAAACCCCATTTACATGCACAGGATGAGGAATCCAGCTTAGAATACATATATGCCAAAAAGGGATTGGTCAGTTTCCGATTTTGATGACCAGTCTGGAGGTCCTATCCTGGCAGCCCTGCCGATCAGCTGTTTGAAGAGAACGCAGAGTTTGTACAAGCTCTGCATTCTCGTCAGTGTTTGCTATGTCGGCGACGAGCAGGTGTAATTACAGTTCATCCGCCCCCAATTACTTCAATGGGATGGTGCAGTTACACTCTGCTCCTTCCCATTGATATGAAAGCGGTGACGGAAGAGCTGTAATTACACCTGCTTGACACTACGATGTCGACGGTGAACAGTGAAGAGAAGGCAGCGCTCGTATGATTGCTGCATTTTCTTCAAACAGCTGATTGTGGGGGAGCCAGGCGTCAGAACCCTGCCGATCTGATATTGATGACCTATCATGAGGATAGATCATCAATATAGGAAACTGACCAACCCCTTTAACTATTCAGATGTACATGCATAGCCGTATAATTTCAAAGGTAAAATTACAGGGAAAAGAAAAATGTCTGAAAAGTTCATGAGTTCAGCTGACGGCTATCTCCTTGAATCTCCCAAAAACAATGACCGAGCATGCATGTTTACTGCACCTCTGGTGGTGGTAATTAATCAGAGGACAATCGGGCTGCCCCCATACACATCACTGAAGATAAATGCCCCACCTACAATCTAGAGTGTAGACCCCAGTAAGTGAAAGTCGTAAAAATACAGCAAAGACAATGCAGGCCCTATGTCAATTATTTTTATTAATTTTTTTTTACTATTTCAACAGTTGAAAACGTCTCTTTCGACTTGTTTTATAGAGCGAAGAGTAAGGATGAGCTGTGAATGCAAATGATTTATGTGGGTTGTGTTGGCTCCCTATTATGAATATACAGTGCGTACGCTACAATTAGGCAGTCATAGCCCGGGGCACTCCGCTTTATATGGGATTAATTGGTTGACATATTATGAGACTATGTGAGACGACCTTTGTGCAGAACGATTGTAGGTTGCTGCCTTCTTCATTCCCAGCTACAATGGACGTCTTATCTTCAGGTCTCTGTGTTGCGCCTTTAACGCCATGTTTTGTGTAATCCGGAGGTCTGAATACATTGTGTTGTGGTTGTCTGGTAGCCTAGGGTTAAGCCACAGAGAGAGAGCTTATTATTCGGCTGTTATGTTGTCTTGTATGGAAAACCATGAATGCTATAAATGTCCCAGAAGAGGGTTAAATCTGCTGTGGGAAGTGTAACTAATGGAGGCTTATAGACACTTGAGCACACCCATTCATGCAAAAGACCTCATTGAAATGTCTCACCCACCAAGGAATCATCCACACAAGGAATTAAGGAACATTGAGCGCGGGATGCGATGCTCAACAGCTGTATGTATGTTACATGTATGGTATAGAAAGCATTAAAGCTGTGCTGTAGTACATGGACACATAGTTTGAGAATTGGGATTGTGACTGTAGGTTATGTGCCCTGATCTGCCAGATTATCAGCACTAGATGCACAGTACACACAGGAGCTCCAGGGTTGGGAAATATATCAGATCAGAAACTCAATCTACATGAAGTATTTAGCAACATGATTGTCTGGAATGATTTCATAAATGACATTATTTGCACTTTTTGAGTAATATGAATACTCACAGGCAGACTTTTTTTTTATTGGTTTAATGTGTCTATTAAAGGATTAGTGTATATTATTTATTATTAAAGCGCCATTCATTCCATAGCGCTGTACATATGATAAGGGGTGCACATACATAATACAGACAATTGCACTAATCATAAACAAGACAAGTTACAAACTGGTACAGAAGGAGAGGGCCCACAATCTACATGGTATGGGAGAAGGACACAGTAGGTGCGTGGGTCTTTCTGATACCCAAATGTCCTGCAAGTGGAATGTCGTGGGCTGCTTTGAGCACCTGTGCCCGAAATTCCCTAGGGACTACCAGCTCTGTGAGAGGATGCAAATCAAGCACACCACTTCCAGTGCGTATGACCCGCAAACCAACGGCCTTTGCGAACGTTTCAGCGGAACGTTAAAGCAAATGCTGTCCACGTCCGTGGAATCGCAGGGGAAGGACTGGGAGCGGCACCTGCCTCATTTGCTGTTCGCTTACAGAGAAGTGCCACAGGAGTCCACTGGGTTCTCACCCTTTGAACTCCTATATGGTATCTCCCGCCTAGACTACTGTAACACTCTCCTCTGTGGCCTTCCATCTAGCACTCTCGCACCCCTCCAATCTATCCTCAACTCTGCTGCCCGACTAATCCACCTCTCACCCTATTACTCCTCTGCCTCTCCCCTTTGCCAATCCCTTCACTGGCTCCCCATTGCCCAGCGAATTCACTTCAAAGTACTAACAAATACATACAAGCCCGTCCATAACCTGTCCCCTCCCTACATCTCTGAGCTACTTTCCTGATACATCCCCACACGCACTCTCCGATCCTCACAAGACCTCCTTCTCTCCTCTTATCACCTCTTCCCACAATCGCCTCCAAGATTTCTCCCGTGCATCCCCCACATTCTGGAACTCGCTACCCCAACATATCAGACTCTCACCTACAGTGGAATCCTTCAAAAGAAACCTGAAAACCCACCTCTTCAGACAAGCCTACAACCAGTGACCCTGCTGCCTCTATACCGCCATGACCAACTTCACCCGCACCTACTGTGTCCTTCTCCCATACCATGTAGATTGTAAGCCCTCACGGGCAGGGCCCTCTCTCCTTCTGTACCAGTTTGTAACTCGTCTTGTTTAGGATTAGTGCAATTGTCTGTATTATGTATGTATACCTCTTCTCATATGTACAGCGCTATGGAATGAATGGCGCTTTAATAATAATAAATAATAATAATAATATACATATTTTACATCTTTTACCCAGGTTACTTGTGTACATCTTTTTACCCAGATTACATTGTACATCTTTTACCCAGGTTACATTGTACATCTTTTACCCAGGTTACATTGTACATCTTTTACCCAGATTACATTGTACATCTTTTACCCAGGTTACTCGTGTACATCTTTTACCCAGGTTACTCGTGTACATCTGTTACCCAGGTTACTTGTGTACATCTTTTACCCAGGTTACTTGTGTACATCTTTTACCCAGGTTACTCGTGTACATCTGTTACCCAGGTTACTCGTGTACATCTGTTACCCGGGTTACTCGTGTACATCTGTTACCCGGGTTACTCGTGTACATCTGTTACCCGGGTTACTCGTGTACATCTTTTACCCAGGTTACTCTTGTACATCTTTTACCCAGGTTACTCGTGTACATCTTTTACCCAGGTTACTCGTGTACATCTTTTACCCAGGTTACTCGTGTACATCTTTTACCCAGGTTACTCGTGTACATCTTTTACCCAGGTTACTCGTGTACATCTTTTACCCAGGTTACTCGTGTACATCTTTTACCCAGGTTACTCGTGTACATCTTTTACCCAGGTTACTCGTGTACATCTGTTACCCAGGTTACTCGTGTACATCTTTTACCCAGGTTACTCGTGTACATCTTTTACCCAGGTTACTTGTGTACATCTTTGTTTTTTGTATTTACTTGGTAGTGTGCAAACAGTGTCTGCCTAAGTAGGGTTGCATCTTATTGACAAGAGGAAAGATGACATCCAGTTGTTATTTTATTCATACATTTTCAGGAGTAGTTACTGAAACAGACATGTTAGTAGAGCTGACTGGTCCTCTTCAAGTGGTATATTGTATGCATAACAGAAAAGGCACAAGACTCTTGTATTTGAGGGGTTTTAACAGTGGTTTTCTAGTGGGACCCTGGTGTCTCATGATTTGCAGAAGTTATAGAGTTTAGCCAGTTTTGCCAGATATTGTTTTGCTTTTTAAGAAACCCTATTAAATGGAATTTGACACCAGTAAATTCACTGTTAAACCAGGCACAATATCTTGTAGGGCTTGCTCAGCTGAATGTAATGATATCTATCTTGGTGATCCATTGCTTCTTTTTTGAGAGAAACTTTAAATTCATATTTAAATGAGCAGTTAAGTGCACTGAGGGTGGGTCCAAGTCACTCTGTGCACCTTTGCTCCAACTGTTTCCTCTGCAAGCTCCTGTCTGCTTGATTGCCAGGGCAAATGAGATGACTATGCAGAAACTTGGTCCTGTCAATCAAGAAGGAGAGGCAGGGGGGGGGGGGGGGGGGGGGGGGGGTTGAGCAACGGTGCAGAGTAACTTGGCCCATCCTCAGTGCACTTATCTGCTCGTGTGCATATGTATTAAAAGTACCTTTTCTCCAGAGTGAAGCAGCGTATCTCTTAAGTGAAAGGTATTATTATGTTCAGCTGAGCTAGCCCTACAAGGCTCCTGGTGACCAACTACTTTTAATGAAGTGTGTCAATCTTATGCTTCTGTACAACTCTCTAGGGAGGTTCATCATTATTATTGTAGACTTGTCTGTAAGGAAGCAGGCAGTTTATGTCAATACAGGTGAGATCTTTCATCACACATAGAGGCCATGTAGCACCTTATGGGGTCCAGCTAACAGATCTGTTCTGGTATTTTTACTACCACTCCAGTTTTCCAGTCCTTTAGATTTTGTTACGATTGGCTAATATTGCCGTTGTAGATTGAGGGTCCTTTGGTGGTCTGCTACTGATGGTCTAGAGTTAAGTTCTGTCCACTTCAGTATAGTGGCTTTGTATGACTGAGCCACATGATACCGATGGACCTCATTGTGCCATGAAGGTTTACATTGTTTTCCAGCAAGAATAGCTCTACATGCTGGGGAATGCCGATGGAGGGTTCACAAATGACTCTGAACGAATGTGTGAACACAGCCTAATTTCTTTAGGATTCCTTTCAAATGTGCAATAGAGTAAGGACAAACTGTTCTAGAAGGATTTCCTAATTAGCCTTGACTACTCTGGTAGATCTGAATGTCATTGTGACCCTTGTCAAATAAATTCAGGGACATGTTTTAACATTGCAAGGAAGCTAAAGTTACACTGTGAAAAAGAAAGCTAAACAGTTAAGAAATCTCAGGGTTTACAAAGGCTCAACTATCATTATTGACATCTGCAACTTCTGATTTTCTCAGGGAAGCTGAGGAGATACCCATAACATTGTGTGAGACCCAGCTAGAGCTGGAGAACAAAGGGGAGAAAGTACAGCTTTGCATATGTCCTCGGAAACCTTTCTTTACTCATATTCTCCTGATACTCCTGATATGTTTGTTCCAATTTCCTCTAGGGAGGTTCATCATTATTATTGTAGATTGTGGGTTTTAACATGCAGTACAATTTTCTAAGCTCCCCGTTGCCTAAGGCTCCTGTGCCAGTCTATGTGCACCAGTTACCTGATCATCATACTTTTCTCGCCAGTGCTTTAGTAGTCTTTTTTTTTATAATCGTTCTGCCCTTGCTATCATGGAAGTCACCAGGGGCGGACTGACAACTCATAGGGCCCCCGGGCAATAGGAGATTATGGGGCCCCTGTGTCCCCACCCACCCTCAATCCACACCCACACACAGCCCCACCCACATCGCACCGTGTCGGCTTCAGGCTCATGTGGGCCCTTGGGCGATAAAGTCTCAGTGGGTCCCCCTATACAGTGATAATTCTCTGAGTACAGAAAATATAGTAGATGTCCCCTGCAGTCCTATGTAACACCACAGATAACACAGTGATGGCTATCTGAGTACAGAAATTGTAGTAGTGTTACCTGCAGTCCTATGTAAAACTACAGATAACACTAGTGCTGATAATGTGGTAGTGTTACCTACGTCCTTAGGGTGCCTCCCTATTAGTGTTGAGCGAACTTGTGTTTTAAGTTCGGCGTCTAAAGTTCTGGTTCAGGTTATCAAAGTATCCCGTTATGGATTCTAAATTCCGTTATGGTCCGTGGTAGCAGAATCCATAACTGGATACTTTGATAATCCGAACCCAAACTTTAGATGCCGAACTTAAAACACAAGTTCGCTCAACACACTTCCCTATGTCTCTCCCGCGGACTCCATGCTGGCGGCGCTGCCTCCTCCTTTTCTTCTTGCCCCGCACAGAATGTCTTGATGCATCTGCGTCAAGACATAGGAACACTGTGGGCATGGTGATGGTGAAACACAGGGACAGAGAGCCACAGACACAGACACACACGGAGAGACACAGACACACACGGAGAGACACAGACACACACACTGAGAGCCACAGACACACACACACACACGGAGAGCCACAGACACACACACACACGGAGAGCCACAGACACACACACACACACACACACACACGGAGAGCCACAGACACACACACACACGGAGAGCCACAGACACACACACACACACGGAGAGCCACAGACACACACACACGGAGAGCCACAGACACGCACACACACACACGGAGAGCCACAGACACACACACACACACACGGAGAGCCACAGACACACACACACACACGGAGAGCCACAGACACACACACACACACACGGAGAGCCACAGACACACACACACACACACACACACACGGAGAGCCACAGACACACACACACACACACACACGGAGAGCCACAGACACACACACACACACACACACACGGAGAGCCACAGACACACACACACACACGGAGAGCCACAGACACACACACACACGGAGAGCCACAGACACACACACACGGAGAGCCACAGACACACACACACACACACACACACGGAGAGACACAGACACACACACACACACACACGGAGAGCCACAGACACACACACACACGGAGAGCCACAGACACACACACACACACACGGAGAGCCACAGACACACACACACACGGAGAGCCACAGACACACACACGGAGAGCCACAGACACACACACACGGAGAGCCACAGACACACACACACACACGGAGAGACACAGAGACACACACACACACACGGAGAGACACAGAGACACACACACACACACGGAGAGCCACAGACACACACACACACGGAGAGCCACAGACACACACACACACGGAGAGCCACAGACACACACACACACACGGAGAGCCACAGACACACACGGAGAGACACAGACACACACACACACACAGGGACAGACTCTCACAGAGTACTGTAGACAGATCCCAGAAATCACAGAGAACATCTGGCTGAAAGAAAGAACCGAGCAGCTTCAGGTGGATCTCACCCTGGAAAAGCTTATGTTAGATGGAGACAGTCAGCAGGTTGTATGCAGGGCTCTCTGTGGGCTGACACACTGTAACACAGGTGCTGTAATGGAGGCACCAAGGTACAGAAGGGCTGGGACCACCACTAGGATGAGGTAAGGGGCAGGAAGACACACACAGTTGTGCTAATTAATGAACATACAAAACATAGGCCCCTTCTAGGACCAATCTAGGATACCCTAATAGGATAATTGACAACCCTTTAAAATATAAAAGTTGTTGGATCCCTGATGCCATTGGAGGTTAGGAGGTGCCAATTTCACTAAGAGGACAAAAGGGAATTTGATATATTTCAAGTAGTGTACATTCACAAAGAAACTCAGAAACTATAGACCAAGAAGGAAAGAAAATATTTATTTTAGACAAGCAAGTTTGAGCCTAGAGGATGACACAAATGAAGCCAAATGAACTATTACTTGTTCAAGTTAGGGCTCTTTCACACTTGCGTTCTTTTCTTCCGGCATAGAGTTCCGTCGTCGGGGCTCTATGCCGGAAGAATCCTGATCAGTTTTATCCTAATGCATTCTGAATGGAGAGAAATCCGTTCAGGATGCATCAGGATGTCTTCAGTTCCGGAATGTTTTTTGGCCGGCCGAAAATCCTGAAGACTTGCCGCAAGGCCGGATCCGGAATTAATGCCCATTGAAAGGCATTGATCCGGATCCGGCCTTAAGCTAAACGTCGTTTCGGCGCATTACCGGATCCGACGTTTAGCTTTTTCGGAATGGTTACCATGGCTGCCGGGACGCTAAAGTCCTGGCAGCCATGGTAAAGTGTAGTGAGGAGCGGGGGAGCAGCATACTTACCGTCCGTGCGGCTCCTGGGGCGCTCCAGAGTGACGTCAGGGCGCCCCACGCGCATGGATGACGTGATCGCATGGCACGTCATCCATGCGCATGGGGCGCTCTGACGTCATTCTGGAGCACCCCGGGAGCCGCACGGACTGTAAGTATACTGCTCCCCCGCTCCCCACTACTACTATGGCAGCCAGGACTTTAATAGCGTCCTGGCTGCCATAGTAACACTGAACGCATTTTGAAGACGGATCCGTCTTCAAATGCTTTCAGTTCACTTGCGTTTTTTCCGGATCCGGCGTGTAATTCCGGCAAATGGAGTACACGCTGGATCTGGACAACGCAAGTGTGAAAGAGGCCTTAAGATATATAAATAATTCTGTAGACCAATATTTTCCAACCTGTGGCTCTGAGGCTGCTGCTAAAACTCTGAGCATGTCCTGGCAGTCTTTGGTGGGCAAGAAATTCTGAAAGTTGTAGATCTGCAACATAGGTGGGGCCCTGGTCACAGACTTTACCTAGGGAATCTCACTTGACTTCGCCCATACAGCATCACAGGGTAGCGACAGCATCACAGGTCCTTTACCTCCTCCAGTTGCACAGCCTGTGAGCCTGACTCCTCCCACACAGGATCACATGGTCTTGACATCATCACAGGTCCTTTACCTCCTCACGCTGAACAGCCAGCCCAGGAGACTGACTCCGCCCACGCAGGATCACGTGGTCGTGACATCATGAAAGGTCTTTTAGCCTCCTCCAACTAGAAAAAGCCTGTAATGTATGGGCTACTGGGAGGAATAGGTCACGTGACGAGGGGACGCGAAATAGGCGGTGAAAAAAAACTCTTTAGCACAGCTGCGGTGGGCCCCTATCCTGGCCTGGCCCTCGGACCACGTCCGAAATGCCCAACCGGTCAGTCCGCCCCTGGAAGTCACTGTCCTTGCTTTGGTTGCTTTGTATAACACAAGTCTACCACAGACTCACCAGGAGATCAGTCTGTGGAGGCAGAGTAGTAGGGGGAGCAGCAGATGAGTAGCCTGAACCAATGATAAGACAGGGGGTGTGTCTAAGACTACCTCAGACTCCCTGTAGGCACTGTAGCTAAACTGTAGTTACAGACCACAGCTCTACCCTAATGATCTGAGCTGATCTAAAAAAAAGCTGAAAAAAAAATATAAAAAACAAGCAAAGCCAGCAGCAAGAAGTGTGAAGAATGTGGTACACATCAGCTATAGGTGCTGACATATTTTTAACTTCCTGACTGGACAGTCACTTAAAGGGGTTGTCTGACCCCCACACAACATTTTAGTGAGGGCTGAGAAAGTGTTTAGAAGAAAAATAAAAGCAACTACTGAATGCCACTCTGTTCCAGTGAGAAGAGTGTTAGCTCCCTCTGGACCAGAAGTGGCAATGGCCACTGTGGCCAATCATGGGCCTCAGTGGTCACATGTGCTAGAATGGCATGTCGCTACTAATGTTCTAGCACGTGACCGCTGAGTGATTGGCTGCTGCCATCACGGGACCAAGCTACTGTTTGTTGTTTGGCTACTAGGCTGGAAACCTCTTTGAATAAGGTTCAGGAGGAAAGCGTTTTTAATAAGAAATTGGATGTAAGAACGCAGGGGAATCAGAAATTAGTTGAGAGGCAGGTTAGAAATAATGTCAGAAAATATTCTTTTACTGGAAGAGTAGTGGATGCCTAGAACAATTTTCTAGCAGATGTGGTTGAAAAATCCACAGTAGTCGTATATCTATCCTAAAAGAAAAAGGAAACCATCTAAGAGTAGACCAGATGGACCAGGTGGTGTTTTTTAAACATATGAAAAAATAAAAATCCAAATAACCTAAATAAAAAAATTGAAATAATTGACATCGCCGACATGCTCAAACTATTAAAATATAAAGTTTTTTTTATCATGTGTAGTCTACGGCGTAATGGGGAAAATTTCAAAATGACTGATTTAGCAGCTTTTTTTTTTTTTTTTGGAAGTTCACTCCCCCCCCCCCCCCCCCCCCAAAATTTTTTTTAAAATCAGGCGACAAAAAGTGAGCCTATAAAAGAGCCAGGTGGTCAGAGTAATCCTTCTGACCCACAGAATGAAGTTAACATCTCAGTTTTTCCACATGACAGAATGCCGTAGGGGAAAAAAAACCACCTAAACCAATGGCAGAATTGTGTTTTTATTCCTAATTCCAGCTCATATAGATAATTTTTTTCAGCTTCCCACTACATTCTTACATTCTTGTCTAAAAAAAAAAAAACAAGAAAAAAAAACAACCTATGTCTATGTGTGCGGAAAAATAAAAAAATGGAAAGCAGCAGGGAGTTAAAAATAATAAAAAAGGAAAATTGCTGCGTCAGGAAGGGGTTTAAGCACCTTAGCCATTCCCTATCTCCAGCTGTACTGATTTATTTTATTTAGTGTATGTAAATAATACAATGCAAGACAAACCCCTCCTAAAATTTGGTAAAAGTTGGTGCAGCCTGGACTGTCTGCTGTTTACATCCAGACATAGAGCCTCTTTGTGCAGAGCCCCGTGTCCGGCTGCGTTACCTGCTCATCCCATCTTATTTCCTGTTTGGCCAGTGCCGACAGATGACCATATCTGAGGCCAGTCCATGTTCTCAGAAGACAACAAGCCTTCTAAATTTTGCTCATTGTCATAAGACAACACTGGCAGGAAATCTGTTTTTTTCCCCTTCCCTTCCGACCACTGGAATGTCTTCTGAAGGTGTCTCCTCCCTGTCTTTTGTGCCGCTGGAGATAGGAAATGAAAATCTACAAGGAAATTGATATTAAACCTGATTAACTGAAAGATGAACGTTCCTGTATAGAACAGTCTTGGTGACATCATTCATCATATAAACCTCAGGCAGCAGAAATCCCAGGAAGAAGGGAAGAGGCTGTGGGCAGTAGTAGGTTGTGACTCAGCACGCACTTCACTTCCCCTGTTGTTCCTCCCAGATACTCGGAGAGAGATTATTGATTAAGCAGGAGTTATACATTTACCTGGTTTTGCTTTGGGGGAGACATTCCTTCCAAACATTACTCATGCATTTTCTCCAAGTGGAGTTGATCTGGCAGAATTTCTGAGGTCATTCTCAGAGTATTTGGAAAAAACGTAAAAAAAACTCTATAGTCGGTTATCCAAAGTCTGATGTAATGCTGAAAAGCATTCTTGTCACTTTTTATGGAAACCAGATAGGAAAAGAGACTCGTGTACTTCTCGTTCCTGAAAGACAAGCTTTGAAAAGGGGTAAAGGGCATTTCCCTCTAAAAAGGACCTGTCCCCACCCCTGACATCTCTCCTTTAGTAAATACCTGTATTCCCAACCAAATAACAATTCTGGGACATCTTTTTGTATGTGCTGTACAACTCCTCTGTTATTCCGTCTGGAAATTTATGAGTAAGGGCTCGTGCGCACGACCGTTGTTCTTTTCCGCACCCAATCTGCATTTTTTGCGGCTCGACCCATTCACTTCAATGGGGACGCAAAATATACGGACAGCATTCGTATGTCTGTTTCACAAAAAGAATAGAACATGTCCTATTCTTGTCCACATTACGTACAAGGATAGTACTGTTCTACAGAGGCAGGACGCTCTGTTCTGCAAAATGCAGGAACGCGTGCGGCTGGTATCCGTGTTTTGCGGTTCCTCAATTTGTGGACCCCAAAAACAGCAATGGCTGTGTACATGAGCTCTAAATTGGATGTTAACAATTCACTTTGTCACAGGGGTGTGTCCTTACACAGTCGGATACTGTCCAATCGGTGCTGACAGTATTAAGCTGCATTCACATGACCGTATGAATGAGTCTGCATCCATTCCGCAATTTTGCGGAATGGGTGCGGACCCATTCATTTTTATGGGACCGCAAAAGAGGCGGACAGCACACCGCGTGTTGTCCGCATCCGTTGCTCCGTGCCGCAATTGTGGACAAGAATAGGCATTTTCTATGATAGCCGCAGCATATGAAGTCCGCAAATTGCGGGGTAAGTATATTACCAGTGAGGGGCCCGGCACATATGATGGGGTTTTGAGAAATTGGATTCAGGAGGAATAACAAAGGAACAGCACAATTCGTTGCTATGAGAACAGATGCTCCAGAATTGTTATTTCGAGGACAAAAATCCCTATCCTCAAAGCTGACAGTGCCTTTGACTGTATAGGGCCATTAACAAAGGGAAGGGTGCTGCCACACGAAGTTTAATTTTTTTAGGTTATAAAAAATGCCATGAAATTCATGAGTTTTACAAGCGTCTGTGGGTGTGACATTCCTAAAGGGGCAATTATCAGGAAGTAGCATTCCTAGGAATCACATTGCCAATAATTGTGCTGTGTATGGGTACGGCCACAGAGTCAGGTTTCCTGATGCGGTTTTGGAAGCCAAAACCAGGGGAGAATTCAATAAAAGAGAAGTCGTATCTGTCCTTTTATACTTTCTCTCCTTTTATGATCCACTACTAATTTTGGCTTCAAAAACGACATCAGGAAACCTGACCGCGTGCCACCGATCACCCAGTGAACGCGCAAACGCTTACTTGTCAGGTGATATGTTTAAAGCCGCACCAGGAGTCATTGATTGCCAGCAGCAGATTGTTCTTTGTAAGGCCTCATGCACACGACCATTCCGTTTTTTGCGGTCTGCAAATTGCGGATCCACAAAACACTGAAGCCGCCCGTGTGCGGATCCACAAATCACGGAACCCGCCGTGTACCGGAACAGGCGGCCCATTGTAGAAATGCCTATTCTTGTCTGCAAAACGGACAAGAATAGGACATGTTATTTTTTTTTTTTGCGGTGCCACGGAACGGAGCAATGGATGCAAACGCACACGGAGTGCTGTCTGCATCTTTTGTGGCCCCATTTGAAGTGAATGGGTCTGCACCAAAGCCGCAAAAACTGCGGCTCTGATGCGGATCCGAACAACGGTCGTGTGCATGAGGCCTAAATCGGGACTTTCTGCTGACAGACAATGAAACTGCATGGCTACTGTAATTGCTCCTCCCGAACAGTTATGATTGCCTTTTCATTCAGGCATGTTAAAGGGCCTGTAGTCAGACATTTTTTCTAATGTTATTTTCAGACAATTATTTTTTTCCTATAGAGAATTATATGGGCATTGTCTACATAAGGCCTCATGCACACAGCCATTGCCCGGCCGTGGCCGTATTGCGGCCCGTAAACAGCGCATCTGCAATACACGGTACCAGCCGCGTGCACCCACATCATGGATGCGGACCGGTTCACTTGAATGGGTCTGCAGTCCGGAACATCTGTGTGGAACTGAGACACGGAAGCACTACGGTGTGCTTCTGTGGGGTTTCTGTCAGTGCCTCCTCGCCACAAAAAAGTAGTGCATGCAGATATGCGTCCGCATGCGGCGGCCCTACGGTCGGTGCCCACGCATTGTGGACTGCAATTTGCGGTCTGCAGCATGGGCCCGGCTGGCACTTTCGTGTGCATGAGGCCTAAACCTCCCGCCCAGAGCATGCTGCAATTAAAAATGCCACTATAAAAAAAAAATCTGTGTTTGTAGGGTGTTTTTATAATTCCCTATTGGTCAGTATGTAAAATTTGGCCACAGCATTTTTTTTTCTTAAAAAAAAAAAAAAAAAAAGCCTCTGACAAAAAAAGATGTTTTTGAAAAGGGACGTAGTGTGAAGCCACTTAAATAAAAACTCCCAGTTGACAATTTATGCACACAAAATAACAGGAACAGCACAAATCTAAAGTTCTAAAAAGATAATAGGAAAGCATTGCTTCTCTCTTCCAGGAACAGCGCCACTCTCGTCTATTGGCTGCGCATGGCATTGCAGTTGTATCCTGTTTACTTGAATCAGGCTACTTTAATGGGGCTGCTTTTCTAGTCTCATTAAACCCCTCTAAAGCTTTTGCAGCAGCTTCACATTTACTGATTTGCACATGGTGGCCTTTTTCCTGCATAATAGCAATATAAATATTACAAATTGCAAACTCATGTAAATTAATCCCAAAAAGCTGGCTAACTACCAGGACTGTAAGTTTTGTCAAGTTCATAAACCCTTTCAGTACTTTGCAGCGGCTGAAACACTGCAGCAGAGGAGGGGATCAGGAGAAGGACAGGGGTGCTACCACAGACCTCACTTAGGCCTCATGCACACGACCGTTGTGTGCACCCGTGGCCGTTGTTCCGTTTTCCGTGATTTTCTGCGGACCCATTGACTTTCAATGGGTCCGTTGAAAACTCGGAAAATGCACCGTTTGTCATCCGCTTCCGTGATCCGTGTATCCTGTCCATCCCAAAAATCTGACCTGTCCTATTTTTTTGACGGACAACGGTTCACGGACCCATTCAAGTCAATGGGTCCGTGAAAAAACACGGATGCACACAAGATTGGCATCCGTGTCCGTGATCCGTGTCCGTAGGCTACTTTTATACAGACGGATCCGAAGATCCGTCTGCATAAAAGCTTTTTCAGATATGAGTTTTCACTTCGTGAAAACTCAAATCCGATAGTATACTCTAACACAGAGGCGTTCCCATAGTGATGGGGACGCTTCTAGTTAGAATATACTACGAACTGTGTACATGACTGCCCCCTGCTGCCTGGCAGCACCTGATCTCTTACAGGGGGCTGTGATCCGCACAATTAACCCCTCAGGTGCTGCACCTAAAGGGTTAATTGTGCATATCATAACCCCCTGTAAGAGATCAGGGGCTGCCAGGTAGCAGGGGGCAGACCCCCCTCCCTCCCCAGTTTTAATTTCATTGGTGGCCAGTGCGCCCCCCCCCGGCCCCCCCTCCCTCCCTCTATTGTATTATCATTGGTAGCCAGTGTGCGGCCCACCCTCCCTCTATTGTATTATCATTGGAAGCCAGTGTACGGACCCCCCTCCCTCCCTCTATTGTATTATCATTGGTGGCCAGTGCGCCCCCCCTCCCTCCCTTTATTGTATTATCATTAGTAGCCAGCGTGCGGCCCCCCCTCCCTCCCTCTATTGTATTATCATTGGTGGCCAGTGTGCGCCCCCCCCCCCCGGCCCCCCCTCTATTGTATTAATATCATTGGTGACCAGTGTGCGGCCTCCCCCCCCCCCCCCCGATCATTTGTGGCAGCAGAGAGTTTCGATCGGAGTCCCAGTTTAATCGCTGGGGCTCCGATCGGTAACCATGGCAACCAGGAGGCTACTGCAGTCCTGGTTGCCATGGTTACTTAGCAATATTAGAAGCATCATACTTACCTGCTGCGCTGTCTGTGACCGGCCGGGAGCTCCTCCTACTGGTAAATGACAGATCATTAAGCAATGCGCCGCACAGACCTGTCACTTACCAGTAGGAGGAGCTCCCGGCCGGTGGGGGTGGGGGGGGGGGGGGGCCGCACACTGGCCACCAATGATATTCAAACTGGGGAGGGAGGGGGGTCTGCCCCCTGCTGCCTGGCAGCCCCTGATCTCTTGAGGGGTTATTTGTGCTGATCACAGCCCCCTGTAAGAGATTGGGTGCTGCCAGGCAGCAGGGGGCAGTCATGTACACAGTTCGTAGTATATTCTAACTTGAAGCGTCCCCATCACCATGGGAACGCCTATGTGTTAGAATATACTGTCGGATATGAGTTTTCACGATGTAACTCAAATCCGATGGTATATTCTAACATAGAGGCGTTCCCATGGTGATGGGGACGCTTCAAGTTAAAATATACCATCGGATTGGAGAAAACTCCGATCCGATGGTATAAAAGGGACTCCTGACTTTACATTGAAAGTCAATGGGGGACGGATCCGTTTGCAATTGCACCATATTGTGTCAACGTCAAACGGATCCGTCCACATTGACTTGCATTGTAAATCAGGACGGATCCGTTTGGCTCCGTACGGCCAGGCGGACACCAAAACGACTTTTTTTTCATGTCCGTGGATCCTCCAAAAATCAAGTAAGACCGAAAAACGAAAAAACGGTCACGGATCACGGACCAACGGAACCCCGTTTTGCGGACCGTGAAAAAATACTGTCGTGTGCATGAGGCCTTAGGGTCCTTTAACATGGACTGATGATCTGGCAGCTTATCGGGGACCAGTTTTTGTGTAAATGCTTGTGCCCGATAATTGGCCTGCGTAAGGCTACAATCACACTGTCCGTTTTAATTTTTAAAATTTTTTTGCATCCATGTTCTTAACGGCCATTGAAAACGGATAAATTCAATTGGCTTTTTTCAAATCTCTTCCCCTCCATATACATAATGTCCCACATAGTACCACCAGTATTATTAATGCCCCCTAGTATGATTAATGTTCCCTTAGTGGCCCCCAGCATTAATAATGCCCCCATTAGTGCCTCCTAGTATTATTAATGTTCCCTCCTAGTGGGCCCTGGCATTAATAATGCCTCCCTTAGTAGCCCATAAGCCCACAGTATCGATAATGCCCCCGTTTGTGACCTCTAGTATTAATGCCTCCCAGTATTATTATTGCCCCAATTAGTGGGCCCCAGTAGTATTATTGCCCCAATTAGTGGGCCCCAGTAGTATTATTGCCCCAATTAGTGGGCCCCAGTAGTATTATTGCCCCAATTAGTGGGCCCCAGTATTATTATTGCCCCCATTAGTGGGCCCCAGTATTATTATTGCCCCCATTAGTGGGCCCCAGTATTATTATTGCCCCCATTAGTGGGCCCCAGTATTATTATTGCCCCCATTAGTGGGCCCCAGTATTATTATTGCCCCCATTAGTGGGCCCCAGTATTATTAATGCCCTCCTTTCCCCTCATTCTGCTTGTTTTAAAAAAAAAAACAACAAAAAAAAATCACCTCATCTACTTGAACACACGGGTATACTCGCTCCTCACTGGATGCATTACGCTGGGAGCGCAGGTCCCCACACGGTTTTAGTTTTTTATTTTAACCCATTAACTATTTTTTAATGCCCTTTACACGGGCACACTCCCATGTAAACAGCCGTTAAAAACAGTCCCATCGATTTCAATGTGGTCAATTTTTCCGTCAAAAAATGCACAAATATAGGAGTGTCCTATTTTTTGTGGCTATGTGAATAGCCCCTTTTGACACCTTTTTGATTGTATAAAATGGCCATGTGACGCCCTTTACATGACTATTTTTCCCTTTTGTGTGAATGTAGCCCAAGGACTGATGCACATCAATGTCCTTTTTTCCCCGTGTCCATTTCCATTTTTATTGCGGCCCCAAGTGAATAGTTCCGCAAAAAAAATGGAAATGACTCTGTGCGCATTCCGTGTCCGTATCTCCCCATGGCCGTGCCACAAAAAAATAGAACATGTCCTATTATTTGTCCGCACTATGGACAAGGATAGGACTGTTCTATTAGGAGCTGGCCATTACGCTCTGCAAAATGTGGAATGCACACAGACCCGCAATTTGCGAACCACAAAACATCCAATGGTGGTGTGCATGAGCCCTAAAAGCACCAAAAATCATCATTCCTGCGCAGCAGATCATGCTGTCTAAACAACCATCGGCTGTGCAGAAACATACATTTTTGCTTGTTCTCATTACAGTGGAGGTGATTGCTGCTTGTAAGGCTAGGTTCAGACCTGAGCGTATTTGATATGCGCGTTTAACGCGCGTTTTTGACGCGCGTTTTTATGCACGTTTTTTGCAATAGTAAATGCGCGTTTGACGCGCGTTTGTGTGATTGACTGCAGTGTCCTATGGCCACAAACGCGCGTCAAAACGCCCCAAAGAAGCTCAAGAACTTGTTTGAGCGTAGGGCGTTTTTCAGCGCGTTCAAACGCGCTGTAAAACGCTCAAGTGAGAACCAGGGCCATAGGGAAGCATTGGTTTTCATGTGTTGAGCGTTTTACAGCGCGTTTGAACGCGCTGTAAAACGCTCAAGTGTGAACCCAGCCTTAATGTAGCTCTCATCTCTGCTGAAGATCAGTCAGTTATCAAGATGTCTGCTTCATTCCCCATAACCTGCCTATCAGTCCGTGTAAAAGGACCCTTAGGCCTTGTCCATATTTCCGTTTTTCACAGACTTTTTCAACGGACAGCACACGTACCCATTGATTTGAATGTGTCTGTTCACATTTCAGTATTTTTTTTTTTTACTGACCTTGAGTCAGTGAAATAAATCACGGAGACCTGCACTACTTTGATCAAGCACACCCTTGAAAATCACTGACCCAGCACGGACGGCATCCGTTGCGCGTCCGTTTTTCACTGAAGACTGATAGGAGATTCTTTGGAAATTAATTTTCAGCTGAGCAACGTCGGTGAATTGCAGATGACACGCGGACCAACCACAGACATCTAAACGGATGAAACGCGTACACGTTTTTGCACGGACGTGTCACTGACACGGGAATGTGGACGCGGCCTTAGACCCCATTCACACATCCGCAATTCTGTTCCGCATGTTGCGGAACAGAATGTGCGACCCGGATCCGGAAATGCGGACCCGCACTTCCGGGTCCGCATTTCCTTTCCCCAAGAAAATAGAACATGTCCTATTCTTGTCCGAACAAGAATAGGCATATTCTGTTAGTGCTGGCGATGTGCGGTCCACAAAATGCGGAACGCACATTGCCGGTGTCTGTGTTTTGCGGATCCATGGATCGTGTGAATGGAGCCTTAGTTTGGGTAACAATTGGAGACCTTTACATTGGTGAGCAGACCTCTTCTCTGCGGATACAGTAACATCAGCATTCCTCAGTTCGGAGCTGGTCATTGAGGCTCCCCGTATTAGAATGCATTATCTTTGCTGCATGGCTCCGACACCTCTTGATGAGATGTGAATCAGCTGGTGGTGCAGGGGAAAGGTCTGGCTGGAGCCCGTCTGTGCACAGAGTTGTTCTGGGATACCATGTAAGAATGGTCGGCTCGTTGTAAATCACTCACTCATGCCTGCTTTAAAAGGTGCCAGACTCGTAAAATCTGTGACTGTCCTCGTCGGCGGCTAGAACAATGGCTGGAAGTACAGTATGCCGAGAAAAGCAATTTCAATGTTTCCCCCTGATTATGGATCTCAGGTGCTGAAGAATAATATAAACTATTTTTTGTATTTTCGGTTAGGTCAAAATACTTTAGCAGACTTGATTTGCGTCACAGAAATGTTCATTAATCACTGTGTGAAAAGCTAGAAAAACGTAGGCTTCTTACAGTGACCTGTTCACACAACTCCTGGCAGGACCCATCACCTCTCCTGACATTTCTGTTTTAGGCCTCATGCACACGACCGTTCCGTTATTTGCGGATCTGCACAAAACGGAAGCCGCCCGTGTGCCTTCCGCAATTTACGGAACGGGCGGCCCACTGTAAAAATGCCTATTCTTGTCCGCAAAACGGACAAGAATAGGACATGATCTATTTTTTTTGCGGGGCCACGGAACGGAGCAACGGATGCGGACAGCACACGGAGTGCTGTCCGCATCTTTTGCGGCCCCATTGGAGTGAATGGGTCCGCATCTGAGCCGCAAAAAAGGCGGCTCGGATGTGGACCAGAACAACGGCCGTGTGCATGAGGCCTTACTTGCATTCCCCGTGGAATATCAGCCATCGGGCATCCAT
This sequence comes from Bufo bufo, assembly GCF_905171765.1. Classification (NCBI taxonomy): domain Eukaryota; kingdom Metazoa; phylum Chordata; class Amphibia; order Anura; family Bufonidae; genus Bufo; species Bufo bufo. Next base: position 116,166,390 of record NC_053390.1, on the reverse strand, counting down.
TTTTAGGACTCTACGTGGTACTGTTCCTTTATTATTGCTCCTAGAAATGATGAATGATTGCTAGCAGTTTGCAATGTCTTTCTGGGTGTTACCAGTTGGGAGTGTGTCTCTGCCAGTATCAGACTGTGCAGGGAGACGACCCCAACTGGTAACACCCATTTGGACCTTAATTGCAGACTGCTGGCAATTCATTCATAAACATCTAGTAGGAGTAATAGAAGAATGACACAGAATCAGGCCTCATGCACACGGACATTTTTTTTTTTTGCGGTCCGCAAAAACGGTTTCCGTTGTTCCGTCATCCGTGTCCGTTTTTTCTTCCGTGGGTCTTCCTTAATTTTTGGAGGATCCACGGACATGAAAAATGAAAAAAAAAATCTAAGTCAAGTTTGCCTTTGAAATGATAGGAAAAAACGGACACGGATCACGGAAGCGGATAACAATCTTGTGTGCATCCGTGATTTTTCACGGACCCATTGACTTGAATGGGTCCGTGAACCGTTGTCCTTGAAAAAAATAGGACAGGTCATATTTTTTTCACGGACTGGAAACACGGATCACGGAAGCGGATGCCAAAAAAAGGATGACATGCGTTTTTTTTTTTTGCTGATCTATTGTAACAATGCCTAAAACAGACAAGAATAGGACATGTTTGTATTTTTTTTTGCGGGGCTACGGAACGGACATACGGATGCGGACAGCACACGGTGTGCTGTCCGCATTTTTTGCGGACCCATTGAAATGAATGGGTCTGCATCCTATCCGCAAAAAAAAAAACTGAAACAAAATACGTTCATGTGCATGAGGCCTAAAATGGGCAAAATGGAAAAACCGCATCAAAAACTACTTCTGAAAAAAAAAAAACGCACCCAAAAACAATGCGGAATCCTGACGTTTTTTTTTTTCCCAGCACTGGGACTCTGAGTAAACATACCCTAGTGACGGTCAGGAGGCATGACCTAGAAATCCAAGTTTTTATCCCCAACACCAGGGGTCAGCAACTTTTGGCGCTCCAGCTGTTGTGAAACTACAATTCCTAGCATGTAGAAACTCTCATAGAAGTGTATGGAGCATGCTGGGAGTTGTAGTTTTCCAACAGCTGGAGTTCCAAAGGTTGCTGACCCCTGCCCCTACACGCTGTGACCCCAAGTACCCAGGAGACGCTCTGTTCATGTGCAGTGCACTGACTGCTTTCCAGCCCCGCCCCCACTGCGCTGACTGACAGCTCCAGCAGCCAATCAGGAACTGCGACAGACCCTCATGCACATCTAATACCTGCAAAACAAGTTTGGTCATTTAAAGGGATATTCCAGTTTCAGCAAAGATTATTCTTTGCATAATGAAACGTTATACAATTTCACAATATACATTTTGTAGCAATTCTTCCCAGTTTCCAAGATCTCTGCTTGCTGTCATTCAATAGGAACCTTCATTGTTTACTTGCAGCAGATAAAAATCTTTCCTGGTCATGTGATGGACACCGGTATATGACTCAGACCACTGTACTGTAACTGTGCTCAGCTGTACACCTGTGGCAATGACCAGAACTGATATTTATCCTATTGAATGACTGCAAGCAGAGATTTTGAAAACCAGGATGAATTGATACATAAAGCATATTGGAAAATTAGAAATTTCATTATACAGTGAAAAACTCAATTTGGACTTTAATTACCAAACCTTATGCTGTGAAATATTGCTGTTTTTCAGTTACACTTTTGCAAAAATGACCACCTGACGAGCCAACCAGTAAGGGCTTATGCACACAAACTTTATATTTTTTTTCCGTGCCTATGCCATTTTTTTTATTTATTTTATTGCAGCTTGTAAGCGGAACTATTCACTTCAATGGGGCCACACAAAAAAAAAGCTGAAATTACTCCGTGCGCTTTCCGTGTCCGCATGACCCTTCCGCTAAAAAATAGAACATGTCCTATTATTGTCTGCATTATGGACAAGGATAAGACTGTTCTATTAGGGGCCGGCCATTCCGGTCCACAAAATGGACGTGGCCAGTATCCATGTTTTGGGATCCGCAGTTTGTGGACTGCAAAAAGGGCTCATGCACGCGACCGTTGCCCGAAGACTGCACTTCCTCTTACCACCAAAGCAGAACGCCAATACCTTCTGCTTTAACCACCTGCCTGTTGTGTCTACTGCTTCCATTTTGTCTGATTTTCTTATACACAGCGGTATCTGTGTATACTTCTATATAAGTATCTGGGTATAGAAAAGGCGCTGCCTGTATTGGTGGATCGCTGTGATCCTGGCACACAGATCTAGCAGTGACAAATGCCCCCGTTAGGCCTCGTGCACACGACTGTTGTGTGTTTTGCGGTCTGCAAATTGTAGATTCGTAAAACACGGATGGCGTCCTTGTGCGTTCCGCAATTTGCAGAACGGCAGAGACAGCCATTGATATAACTGCCTATTCTTGTCCGCAAAACAGACAAGAATAGGACAGGTTTTATTTTTTTCGCGAACCACGGAACGGAGCAACGGATGCGAACAGACAGGCCTAACGGGGGCATTTGTCACTACTAGATCTGTGCTGGGTCTAGTCAGACTGGCTGCCTCTGTGGGAAATAAAGTCCAAAGAATAGTGAAAAATAAAAATAAGCCCCCTTCTAAAAACATTACTCGCCCATTTGGATTCTGGAGTCTTTATTCTGGATATAGTTCCTCCCCCGAACAGAAGTTTAGCAGATCACTGTGATGCTGTTGGGGTCCGTAAACCTACGCTTGGGCCAGGACAACTGTCTGGAATCTGTTTTATTCCTATTTATTTTACTATTTTAAAAACCACTAGCCTAATATGTGTTAAAGTGCTGTGTGTAAAAAATATTGATAGTCCAAAAAAAAAGTAAAAAAAAGTTGCTGCCATTACAGGGGTTCTCAGGTTTGAAAAAGAAATGGGACATCACGTGGGATCTTTCTGCGTACCTGACCTATTGCACACTGCTGCCCGGGGTCTCCCGGCCAGGCCCTGTTTACTCAGCTGCAGCAGTGAGGTCACATTGACAACTACTGGCCTCTCTGGTACACCACTGAGGGCAGCAATTGGCTGCAGCGGTCACATGTTGTCAACGTGACGTTACCGTTGCAGCTGGGTAAACCAAACTTGAGTGGCGGCACGGGATATGTCAGGTAAGTAACACTCCAGACAGAACCCAAGTGTCCGGTTTCTTCCCGGAGCTGGTGAACCCCTTTAAGGCTACTCTTACACTCCCGTTTGGTGCGGATCCGTCATGGATCTGCACAGACGGATCCGTTCAGATAATACAGCCGTCTGCGTCCGTTCAGAACGGATCTGTTTGTATTATCTGTAACATAGCCAAGACGGATCCGTCTTGAACACCATTGAAAGTCAATGGAGGACGGATCCGTTTTCTATTGTGCCAGATTGTGTCATAGAAAACGGATTCGTCCCCATTGACTTACATTGTGCCAGGACGGATCCGTTTGGCTCTGCTTCGTCAGGCGGACAGCGAAACGCTGCAAGTGGTGTCCGCCTCCAAAGCGGAATGGAGACAGAACGGAGGCAAACTGATGCATTCTGAGCGGATCCTTATCCATTCAGAATGCATCAGGGCAAAACTGATCCGTTTTGGACCGCTTGTGAGAGCCCTGAACGGATCTCAGAAACGGAAACCAAAACGCGAGTGTGAAAGTAGCCTAAGCTGGTTTTACACTACTTCTTTTTTTTTTTACGTTTTTGATTCACTTTTTACCGCCTTTTCTCCATATGACAAGATGTTACTTCAAAGTCTGTAGTAAATTATGAAATTCACTATAGACAAAAAAGTGATAAACACACACCAACTCAAAGAAAAAAGATGGCAGGAGGCCTTAAAAAAATGCGCTAAAGCTGCTAAAATGTGTCTGGTCCTGACAGACAAAAAAACCTCAGCCTTGAACCGGTAAATAATATATGGTCGCTTCTTACATTTTGGATGGAACCACTCTTTATTGCTGCTGGACTATGAAGGGAACACAAGAATTGGGCATGCGGCTTCCGGTCATCAGCTCGGGTCCTCCCTGCCCTGGGCAGACCCTCTTTTATGTAGTCGGACATGTATAGCGTAGCACCCAATATAAAAAGAGACGTGGACCATTATAGAAGTTTGGATAACTTTCCGTCTGTTTGTCACTTCACGAGATGAGGCAGTGATTTAGTGAAAGGAGCCGGGACTCCAGAGGAATGAGGGGCTGGAATCGCTCTGCTCTTGGGTGTCTGTGCCCCCCTGTATTTACTTACAAGTGCACTTCCCAAACGTCAGCCTTTCAGCATAGCAATGAAGAGGTGAGTTAATGATTCATTGGCACCAGCTGACCTCTGGAATAGCTGGAGACCATGATGCAGCTCCAGATTTGCTTCATGTTTCCCCCCTGCATCCCCCCCCTCTGATTTAATATTTACAGCCTGATCTGTCTACATGCCTGAGCGCCTGAAGAGAGCAAACGTTTCCAGCCTGTCCCTCCCCTGGGCAGAGAGGGCAATTTGATCCAGCTCTCTTCATTCTCCTATTTTACATCATCTGTTTGGGGGAAGCTTCGGGGTCCACATTGCTTCTCTCCTGCCGGATCCTACTTCCTTCCATCCGCACAGGGAAATGGATTCGGATTCAGACTCTCCTTTTAATTACTCCTGGCCGTCTTTTCCCAAAATGCGAATTCCCAGGAGGCCACCCAAGCAAGGTAGAAGCAATCTAGGGTCCCCTTTATCGTTTGGGTTGTAGATCTATAGATCTGCTCTTTGGAAAAGCTTTTCTATTTTGGTTTATGGTGCCTTTTGAAGGCAGTAGTAGATTGTTTTTAGCTGTTGTTTGTGTTGAGCTGTGTAACCAGTAGTTTCCTATAGCAGTCCATGCTCCGGACAGCTGGGCCATCTCTACTCATGCGGAGATGAGCTTGTATTCTGGAAATGGATGCTACATCCCAGAAAACAATCAGGATGAAAACATACATTTATTGACTTGTATGGGGATATATCTTAAAGGGAACCTGTCATATTCAACATGGTGTTTGATCTGCAGGTAGCATATCATAGAGCAGGAGGAGCTGAGCAGATAAGTGTGTATATGTGTGTGTGTGTGTGTATGTGTGTGTATATATATATATAAAGACTTAGGATAACTTGTAATGTATTTGAAACCTTTGCTGATTCTAGGCTTAAGAGTCCAGTAGGCGGGCCTATCAGTGATTGACAGCCGTCCCTGTCAGAGACTACTTGCAGAAGTAATTGTCAGTCACTGAACTGGACTCCTAAACTCAGAAAGAGCATACTGCCTGCGGATTGCACTATATCCGCAAAATATGAATACAATCCGTGCGCCATCCACATTTCTTTGCCAAATGGGTCCAAGGACCACATTTTGCGGACTAGAATAGGACATGTTCTATAATTTGCAAAACAGACATTTGGATGCATTTTTTAGGCACAAAAACAAACAACATTTCAATGGGGCCGTGTACATGTGCGTTGGTTTTCACACATCACTTTTGAATTGCGTGAAAATCGCAGCATGTTCTATATTCTGCGTTTTTCACGCAGCCCTGGCCCATAGAAGTGAATGCGGCTGCGTGAAAAACACATTGCATCCGCAAGCAAGTGCGGATGCAATGCGTTTTTTCACTGATGGTTGCTAGGAGATGTTGTTTGTAAACCTTCCGTTTTTTATCACGCGCATGAAAAATGCATCAAAACGTATTGCACCCGTGCCGGAAAAAAATGGACGCAATTGCAGACAAAACTGACTAAACTTGCTTGCAAAATGGTGCCAGTTTCACTGAACACATCCGGACCAAATCCGTTACGCTCGTGTGAAAGTGGCCTTAGAGGTTAGCGGTAAGTGTATGGGAAACCACAATAGAAGTCAGTTGTCTGTAGCTCTTAACTTACATGTAGAGTTGTAACCTACTCCATCATGTGCAACGTTTGGGGGGTCCACATCGTCGTTCATGATGGGAGTAGGTTACAACTCGGTGTCTCAGAAACACAGGCCTGCGAGCCTAGAAACTGCTTTTAATGTTTTGCAAATAAAGGACTGAAAGTGCAATGCACGTCATAAAAAGTGAGTAATAATTTTTCCTCACTCATACATGTAAGCGAAGAGCTATATACAACTGAATTGTATTGAGATTATGGACACCGAGTCGGAGTGAGACCCGAGGTCAGTTGGTATCCACTAGTGGGAGTAATTTGATATTTTGCAAAGCACAATAGAAAACCTGCTGTTTTTGTAGTTCCATTATTCTTCACCCGTGTTACTTTTTGCAGTGGTTAGGTTTTTCGGGGCTGCTTTTGTTTTTCTCTTGCTTGCAAGTTTTATTTTTTTACATTGCTGTCCTCTCTTGCAATATACAGAAGGAGTGGCATCAGAGCGGGGTACACACTGTCAGAAAAATGCTGTAAGCTGAAAAAAAAAAGTGGTTGTTTTCATGCATTTATGGGCTCAAAAAAAGTCAAACAAAAATTCCTTGTGAAGGAATCCCCAAGCACGGTCACATGTGGCGTACTTTTTGTAGTGGATTCTGGAACTACAATGTAAAGAACAGTTCAAATGAATGGAGTTATAAAAATAAAAAAGCTTCAAAACACTGGAAAATATGCAGCGTGTCCTATCTGTCACATTGAGAAGGGTAAAATCCACAGAAAAAATTTATATGAAAAAAGAACGGAGGTTCGGATCCACAGAAGTCGCTGCATACCTGTGTATTGTTGAACAATCTCACCGAGAACTGGCTAATGTGCACCACATTTATCCCAGGGGCTCAGGCTGGATGATGAATCTGGTCCAGGGATAGACTTTTCACTGACGCTATACCAACTATTGGTATTGTTGCACCAGAATTGTGCCAAAATATTAGGCCCCACCTCCTTTGCAGTACAGCTCCACCCACTTTCTAGTAAGTCCCACCCACTTTCTAGTATCGGGAAAAGGTGTAGAAACCCTAGTAACCTCCGGGCCTCCAGCTGTGGTAAAGCTACAACTCCCAAGATGTATACTTGCTTGGCTGTTCTCAGAACTCTTTAGAAATGAATGGAGCATGCTGGGAGTTGTAGTTTTGCCACAGCTGGAGTGCCGGAGGTTCGCCATCGCTGCCCTAGATGAATCAAATTGCACCACAGATATTTGGCCCAGATACATTAGTAAATCAGGGCCTCTATATTGTCGCCTGATCTTTTTGTTTTCCCAGGAGATAAGCCACTGCCAGAAATGTCTGGGAGCGTTTTCTTCCTCTCTCCCTTCCTCTCTATATGTATGGGGGAGAGTCAGGAGACATAGCTGTTGGCCAAATGAATTGCCTAAAACGAGCACATATAGTCAAGTGTTCCTCACCCCCAGTCCTCCTGGCCCACCTGCCGCTCATGATTTGAGGATATCCCACAGAATGAATACCTGTGGTAAGTCCTGATGCACTGACACTAATTATAACTGAGGGAATCCTGAAAACCTGACCGGCAGGAGGCCCCGAGGACTGGTAGTTCTCATTTAGGGGTCTTTTCCAGTGGACAGTCATTGGGATTTAACATTCACGACTTGTAATCGTTTATATGACCATACGTTTCCATTACATGGGCACACCAGGGCACAGCGACGGGTTAAGAAATCATTGTATGTTTTGCTTTACATGTTTACCTAGGTGAATGATGATTCCGTCAGTAATGTGAATGGGCCTTTAGTTACGTGACTGGCTGTCCCCAGTTACAGTCACAAGAGCCACTTCGGAGGACAGACTGCTGTACAGTTTGAGGGTTCATGCACACGACCGTATGTATGTTGTGGTCCGCAAAAAAACAGATCCAGAACTTTTTTTTTTTTGCAAACCCATTTAAATGAATTGTACTGCATACGGTTCGAAAAAATAAAATAAGGAACGGACACGGAAAGAAAATAGGTTCGGGTGCATGAGCCCTAAGAGAACAGAAACATTTTGATAGATTTACAAAGCAAAACAAATTTATTCCAGACATGCACCAGTTTTTTCTTTCCAGATGTTTCAGGTGGATTATGGTATCATGTAATGGCTGCAACAAATGTATCCCGATGCACAGTGTTCACCACCTTTGGGTACTCCGGCTTGCTCCCACATAGGGGATTTAGATTTTGAGCTCCATTGGAGATGGCAAGGGATGATGATGTCTGTAAGGCCGCTTTCACTAATACGTTAGGGCTCATGCACACAAACACATTTTCATTCCGTGTCTGTTCAGTTTTTATTTTTTTGTGTTTTTTTATTTTTTGTGAACCGTATGTGGAGCCATTCATTTCAATGCCTAAATTAATTATTATAAAAATTAACTTTTATCATATCCGTCTAAAATAGATAGAGTTGTATCATAAATCTCTCATGAAATGTATCCTGTATTCTTCTGTGCTATATTATTACAAAAAAGCCTTAGGCCTCATGCACACGACCGTTGTGTGTTTTGCGGTTCACAAATTGCAGATCCGCAAAACACGGATGGCGTCCGTGTGCGTTCCACAATTTGCGGAACGGCACAGACAGCCATTGATATAACTGCCTATTCTTGTCTGCAAAATGGACAAAAATAGGACAGGCTATATTTTTTTTGCGGACCACGGAACGGAGCAACGGATGCGGACAGCACACGGAGTGCTGTCTGCATCTTTTGCGGCCCCATTGAAGGGAACGGGTCCGCATCCAAGCCGCAAAAACTGCGGATCGTATCCGGACCAAAACAACGGTCGTGTGCATGAGGCCTTTGTGACATTAAAAATCCAGGTAACGTTAGTGTGTTATTTTATTATTTTTTTCAGATCCTTTATCTCGAGTAATTGATAGCTGGGTATCGATATGTGCGGCAGTTGTGTTAACTCGCACACTCCTCCGCTGTATTTGTCTTAGATTTTTGTGGCTACTAGTTTATTTAGTTTTATATTTGTATCACCAATATACTTGCTTGGTGTTATCTGATTCTCTTAGTATTAATTTGCCGCACTATAACATTTAACTTGTTCTTACTGGCAACAAACTCTGTTGCCAGTGTCGTAATTAACCTAAGCCCTGTTGATATAAACTGCCAGCTCCTAACCCCTGAAGACGCCACATAAGTGGCAAAACATGTCGGGGGAGCTTTGTTTTTTGTTTTAATATCAGGGAATATTGGTGTTTGAAAAAGTACGGGGCTCGACCTGCAGTCGGTCTGATAAAGTAAAGAGAGGATAGCATGGGGAATAAATAGAAAGTAGTGATTCAAGATCTGAATAAGGGTACTTTCACACTAGCGTTATTCTTTTCCGGCATTGAGTTCCGTCCTAGGGGCTCAAATCCGGAAAAGAACTGATCAGTTTTACCCTAATGCATTCTGAATGGAGAGCAATCCGTTCAGGATGCATCAGGATGTCTTCAGTTCAGTCTTTTTGCCTTTTCAGGAAGGAGATAATACCGAAGCATGCTACGGTTTTATCTCCATCTAAAATTCCGGAACACTTGCCGGCATTTCTTCCCATTGAAATGCAGTCATTCCGGATCCAGCATTGCGGTCTGTGCATGCTCAGACCGCGAAAAATAAAAAAGTAAATAAATGCCGGATCCGTTTTTCTGGATGACACCGGAGAGACGGATCCGGCATTTCAATGCATTTGTCCGACGGATCAGGATCCTGATCCGTCTGACAAATGCTATCAGTTTGCATACGTTTTGACGGATCCGGCAGGCAGTTCCGGAGACAGAACTGCCTGCCGGAATCCTCTGCCGCAAGTGTGAAAGTAGCCTAAATTAAGCCCTATAAGTGTGGCAGTTAATATCAAGAGAGCTTAGGTTAATTACGACGCTGGCAACAGTTAAATGTTATAGAGAATCAGATAAGACCAAGCAAGTCTATTGGTGATACAAATATAAAACTGGCAACAAAGTTGCCACAAAAATCTACGACGAATACAGCGGAGGAGTGTGCGAGTTAACACAACTGCCGCACATATCGATACCCAGCTATCAATTACTCGAGATACATAAAGGATCTGAAAAAAAAGAATAAAATAACACAGTAACGTTACCTGGATTTTTTTATGTCACTAAGGCTTTTTTGTAATAATATAGCACAGAGGATTACAGGATACATTTCATGGGAGATATACGATACAACTCTGTGTCTATTTTAGACGGATATAATAAAAGTAATTTTTTTTATAATTTAGGCCTAAAACAGAATGGTATAGCCTAAGGCTATTTGTGTATGCTGATTTGGAAAAATGAGGGTCACTTGTTTGTAAGTAATTCTTTTCAATGGGTACGCAAAAAAACGGAAGTTACTCCATGTGCATTCTTTTTCCGTACGTCCGTATTTCCATTCCGCAAAAAAATAGAACATGTCCTATTATTGTCCGCATCACGGGCAAGGATAGGACAGTTCTATTAGGGGCCAGCCATTCCGTTCCGAAAAATACGGAATGGACATGGACGTCACCCGTATTTTTTGCAGATCCGATTTTTGCGGATCGTAAAATACCTACGGTCATGTGCATAAGCCCTTATTCAGATCCAGACGGGAACAGTCTTCCCGATCCGTCACTGCCAGCCGCTGCCGTAATTCCGTCTGGCCCCATTCACTATAATGGGGAGCGGCAGAGGTCTAGCCACAACTCTGCAAATATGCTGAGAATCAGCCGGACGAAAAGATTCTGCATGTGTCAACATGTTTGCCAGGTTGCGGGTGGATCTCCACCAGTCCACATTATAGTGAATGGGGCCGGTGGGTGTCAGCCAGCATCCGGGCTGTGCCGGATCCAGACCAGATGCCTAACCCTAGTGTGAAACTAGCTGTAGAATATGTCAGCGCTACATAAGTAAATTAAATAAAATAGTTACCAGTTGGTGATGGATCCCTGCACAGTCTGACCATGGCAGCACTGATTGCATAATGTCAAACTGTGCAGACACAAACTGGTAACGCCCATCTGGACCTTCATTGCAATCACAGAGTCATAAGAACAGATAACAAAGGGGATGCAAGAAGTTACTAAAACGGACATGTCAGGAAAGATGATGGCTCTACGGTTTAGCACATTCGACATTTACTTTCTTTGTGACCTTGTTTTATGTTGCACTGTGTACGGTCAGTGCTGTTCGTTAAGGGTTAATTATCGACTTCCTGTTTGCGCTGCAGATACAATCGTGTACAGTGTAGCAGTGTGCAGGAAATCGGCCCAAATGCAAAATGTATACCCCCTCTTCATTATTGCTTCCCATGTAAGACCTGCTTCGATTCATTGTATAAAATGTAATGGAAACATGAGCTGCCCTTCAGGTCGGAATGGGCTCGGTGTCCGGGTACGGTGTGTGCTGCTCACTGCATATGGCGGGGAGGAGACACGAGTTACCAATTAGCCGGCGCTGTTAAAGCTCTGCCAGATGTTTTGGACATTTGTCTCATTTTATGAGTTTGCGTCATTCATCTGATTACAGTTCCTGTGGCAGGAGTAACGTTGGTTTCCTAGCTAGTAAATACATAATAATCACCTTTTTGTTTTCCAGTCTTCAAGTTAATGAGCTCGTGGTAGAAATACAAAAGCTGAGCAGCCTTTTGGGCGCTGGTACAATGTGTACGCTGTAGGTTTGTCCCCTTGAACGCACTCTTCTTTGTTTTAACTCGTTCTTTTCATGATTTCAGAATTCATAGTCTCTACATCGTTAGGATATGTTCACACGCGGTGTGTAGTGGGCACAATCGTGTGTGGAAAACTTCCACGGCGCAATCTACACCTGAACCGCCCTGCGTTGCGGATTTGTAAATCCATAGTACACCGATTTTGTGCTGCAGATTTTTTTGGCAGAGGATTCCAATCGTAGCATTTATACTATAAATTCTGCAACTAAATCGGCACCATGTAGTCCAGATTTAGCTGTTGCAGAAAATCTGCTGTTGACTCATTTTCAATGTACCGTATTTTTCGCTTTAAAGACGCACATAGGTTTTAGAGGAGAAAATCCTGATTTTATTTTATTTTTTCATCAGCCCCCCAGTCCTCATGAGACCTCAGATCAGACCACTAATCTTCCTCAGATCTCAGTTCAGACCCTCCCCCCCCAGTCTTTATCAGACCCCCAAACTAGATCAGACCTTCCCAATCTTTATCAAACCCCCCCAATCAGACCCAAACTTTAGCAGGCCCCAGATAAGACTCCCAATCCTAATTAGAACTCAGATGAGACATTAAATGAAATTACCCCTCTTGCTCCAGACTGCGCTCTCTTCTTGCGCTCACCGCTCCTTGTCTTCTTACGGGCCCTGGGCTGCCCTGTGACCAGACAAGGCACATCATCAGGTCATAGTGCACGCCTAATGTGCGCTACATCCGGACTCTGTATGCAGTCAGGACAGTGCAGCGTGGAGGCCAGGGAGCGGTGAGTACAGGTAGCGCTAGCAGCACTGAAGTCACTGCTCTCCACACCTCCTGCATACTAATAATCGCGTCCACCATGGAAGTGCTCCTTTAGTATTCACTTTATACCATTCCTCACCACACACACACTTTTGGTAGAAAAAGTGCGTCTTATAAAGTGAAAAATACGGTTATTTTTTTTTAATGGTTTGGGGCACCTATATATTAAATACTTAAAGGGGTTTATGAGATTAGAGAAGCATACCTATATTCTTCCAGAAACCATGCCATTCTTGTGCAGGGGCTGTAAGTGCTACTGCAGCTCATGTCCATGCAAGTGAGACTGAGCTGGGAAACCAGACACAACCCATGGACAAAATGGTGCTGATTGTAGAAAAGAGCAGCCTCGTCATTGGAATATTATGCAATCCTCTCTAAGAGACCCCTCTCTCCTTGCATCAGGCTGGGTCCAGATGAGGCGGATCATTTCCGCCATGGATGTTGCTGGAAATTTGTGGCAAATCTATAATGTGTTATATCTGGATTTTTACAATGATTTCTCTCTTCGCATTGCAAAGAGAGAAACCCGCAGTGAGAATCCTTAGCTTTTCCTGTGACATAATGAGCGTGCTGTGGACTGAAAATTGTGATATACACATATTTATGCTACCTTCCTATGGGGTTTTGAAAACTCAGTCTCTACCGCAATTCTGCCATGTCTTGACCTGGCCTTACGCCCCTTTCACACAAGCGAGTATTCCGCACGGGTGTAATGTGTGATGCGAACGCATTGCACCCACACGGAATCCGGACCCGTTTATTTTTAAATGGGGCTGTGTACATGTGCGTTGGTTTTCACTCTTGTGTTGCGTGAAAATCACAGCATGTTCTATATTCTGCGATTTTTCACGCAAATCTGGCCCCATAGAAATAAATGGAGCTGCTTGAAAATCGCATCCACAAGCAAGTGCGGATGCGATGCGTTTTTCACGCATGGTTGCTAAGAGATGATGTTTGTATACATTCAGTTTTTTATCACGCGCATGCAAAACGCATTAAATCGCATTGCACCCGGGCGATAAAAACAGAACTGAAAGCGATCGCATACAAAACTCAATGACCTTGCCTGCAAAATCGCGCAGTTTTCACTGAACGCATCCGTAACGCATCTGGACCTAATCCGGACACTCGTCTGCAAGGGGCCTTAACCTCCCTACAGTTTACATTTTTGGGCTGGTTTCTCAGGTTTTTTTGGTGGTGTTTTTGCTGACTGTATGTTTAGTGAATGTTTTTTATGGAAAAAAAAATGCCTGATCTGTAAGTCTATAGGAATTTTAGGATTATGAAACACAGTATATTCTGGAATTTTTTGTAGTGGTGGTTTTCTTCACTTGCAGTGAGTTTTCATGGGTCCATGAATTGCACTGTGTGTATGGCTTTTTTCAGGTCTTTCTGTAGGGGAAAAAATACTTTAAAAGATCAGTTTCAGACAAACGTGTTCACTGTGTAAAACATGCTCCTTGCAATAGCATGAATTACAGTAGTGAATTTAGATCTTTTGACTTGGCATTATAATGATTTATAATGCTGTGTGTCTCTGCGCAACCTCAACTGTAATGATTTGCACTTAGGACACTATGTGAGTACAAATCATTAGAGTTGAGTTCGGAAAGAGACAAACTGCATCATAAATCATTAGAATCCCGTACAGTCCGGTCAAAGCAAAGTTCACTACGGGAATACACGCTCCCACATGGAGAGTGTTTCACACAGTGAACACGCTCGTCTGAAACTGGCCAAAGAATTCATGTCAGAAATGTGTGACCAGAAAAGGCCATAAAAAAAGCTTGTAAAGAAAACTCATGAATTTTGTGGCGTTTTTTTTACAGGCCCATTAAAACAGCCACGGTGTTGTGACACACTGGGGGAGATTTATCAAAACTGGTATAAAGGAATACTGGCTTAGTTGCCCATAGCAACCAATCAGATTTCACCTTTCATTTTCCGAAGGAGCTGTGAAAAATGAAAGGTGGAATCCGATTGGTTGCTATAACGATTTTGATAAATCTCCCCCAGTCTGTGTAACATCCCAGTCATAGACCCATACAGTGGCTGTATGATTTCGGATAGCTATTAGACTTCATCTCACAGAACTGTAAGGTGACTACTAATGGTAGAATTTTACAGAAGAGGGGAACAATACCTGGCATGTAATGTTTAGCAGCAGGCTGTATAGAAGTCCCCTCCATAACACGATATCCTGAGGGTGGCTTGTATGTGGGGTGGTTAAACATTAACCCGCGGTCACTCAGCTGGGGGTATTGCTTCTGTAATGGTATGTTCTGTTTCACATTTCAACCAGGAAAACAAATGCAAATTAAACACTGCTTAGGCTGAGTTCACATCACCGTTCGGAAGAACAGAAAAAGATTTGTAAAAAAATGGATCTGCTATTTTGAGCATCAGTTATGATCAGTTTGCACGTATACAGTTTGCGTATAATTCGTCTTTTTTGAGCTTCAGTTACGATCAGTTTGTGTCACTTCCATCAGAGATCAATTATTTTTGACAAAAAGAGGACTTTTACTACATGAGGACTTTTTTTCTCTAAAAATAACTGATCTCTGACGGAAGTGACACAGACTGATGCAAAGTGATCATAACTGATACTCAAAATAATGGATTCGTTTTTTTCTTTATTTTTCTGTTTTCCGGACGGATCAGAAGAACGGAAAGCTAAACGATGTGAACTCAACCTTAGATGATTGAAAATGTGTGGTCATAATTAGATAAATGTCAAGAAGAGCCTTTTACACAGGCAGAAAATTTGGCGTACCGGTCATTGCTTGTTTAAAGGGGCTGTACAGCTTCAGGATGAAACTCGAATCAGTCTGTAATAAAGAACTGGTAAATACTGTAAGAAGGTACCTGGATGGAAGGTATGTATCACCGAGGTTCCTGGCCTCGGTGAAGTAAGAGCCGGTATTTTGTGTGTCAGCAGCAGCTATTGCTACTTGACACCTTGAGATTTAGCATGGCTGTCATAGCTGATCCGGGATGGCTCCTACTGGGAGTAGTCAAAGTGCTGGGTGGGTGACTACTCCCCATGTTCCAGGCCAGGTTTTGCCAGGCATAAAAACCAGCCAGCATTGCCAGGTGTGGTGGATTTACCTCCCTCTGACAGTGGAGCTCAGGAGTCTGTGTGCTGTGAACTGAGGGCTGTGCTGGGATTTGAGGTTTAAGCCGGGCTGGAGGACTCGGGCCCCTCTAAAGGCGAACAGGCCCGCCTATGGACTTGATGAGGCTGAACTGCTAACAGGGTGTGAATTAACACCCAGGAGAAAAGGTGACTTTTATTGTTTATGGACTTTCCTTGTGTGTGAACAAACACCAAGCCACCTGCGTTTTGTGATACACCAATGTGTGAATAAACACCACTGTTTGATTCAAGAACTTTGCCTCTATACTGCATCCGCTAGTCCTAACTACCAGAGCGAATCCCCACAATACTTACAGATCCCGTGTTACCGCTTTGGCTCTCCTGGTTGGGATCTATTTACCCGGATTCAGGTATGACGTTACGTTGACAAGAAGTGACCGCTGGCTAGAGGGTCTGTTAAATAGATCCTGGCAGGGAGAACTGGAACGGCGGCGCAGGATCTGTTGGGTAAAGACTTGCAAGTTCTTTATTGCGGGCTGATCCACAGGGTTGCCTGGTTGTAGCCTGAAACCAGGCATCCCCTGGGAGGACCTTCACAAGGGCAGATAATTGCACGAACAAACTGCTGCCTGAGTGTTCGTGTTGTTCATGCGGACATTCGTTTAACTTTAAGAACACTTACATTTATCTTAGAGGCCAACTGCAAAAAATTATTTCTAAAGAATGACATTCAAGGGATGCTACCAGAAAGGAGTATTTTTTTAAAACTCAGTATTAATAGAAAACAGTTTTTTTTTTTAAATAAAATTTATGGCTGTTTTTCATTTTGTCAGTACTATGCCAAAAGACCATAGGTCAGATGCTGCCAGACTGCTCACCAAATAGCCTGTTCTCTTTCATAGTAGAACATCCCCTGAGGAATCCTCTTTGGAGGAGATGTGTTGGCACGGGAAAAGCTTAGGGATAGGTTCAGCAGTACCTAAAAACCTGGTTTTAGCAGTACCCATTGGGGGTATACTAGTGGTAGATTATTACCTATAAAGGATGATGGGTGTCTGTTTACCCCAGATTTACAGCCTCTAATAAGAGTGTCCTTTGATGCTTTACAAAAGACCCACACTGATAGATTAGGTGGATGGGACACCAGTCACCACACATTGTACCCATTTAGCATATACTCTGATAAGGAGTATCGTATGTTACAGTTCTTTGAAGAATACACGCTCAGTAGGACACTAAGCACTATATTAGGGTACTCACAGAGTACATCACCCATCGTTGTCTTATTCTCTTGATAGGCCTAGATAAAGGTGCTTATTGAAGAACATTGCATTTATCTGTGTATTACAGTGCTGCCCATAATTATTCATACTGCTGGCAAATTTTGACTTAGTTACTTTTATTCAACCAGCAAGTAATTTTTTGACGGGAAATGATAATAAGACGATGTACAAAAGGCATTATTGTGGAAAAAAAACAATTTCTTAGCTTTTATTTACATTTGAGCAAAAAGTGTCCAGTCCAAAATTATTCATACCCTTCTCAATAATCAATAGAAAAGCCTTTATTGGCTATTACAGCAATCAAACGCTTCCTATAATTGCAGACCAGCTTTTTGCATGTCTCCACAGATATTATTGCCCATTCATCTTTAGCAATGAGCTCCAAATCTTTCAGGTTGGAGGGTCTTCTTGCCATCACCCTGATCTTTAGCTCCCTCCACAGATTCTCAATTGGATTCAAGCCTGGACTCTGGCTGGGCCACTCCAAAACTTTGTTGTCTGCTAACCAGTTCTTCACCACTTTTGCTGTGTGTTTTGGGTCATTGTCATGCTGAATTGTCCACTGGTGCCCAAGGCCAAGTTTCTCTGCAAACTGCCTGATGTTGTCGTTGAGAATCCTCATGTATTGCTCTTTTTTCATGGTGCCGTTTACTGTCATTAGGTTCCCTGGTAGTGTTGAGCGAACTTCTGTTTTAAGTTCGGCGTCTAAAGTTCGGCTTCCGGTTAGCGGAGAATCCCGATATGGATTCCGAATTCCGTTGTGGTCCGTGGTAGCGGAATCAATAATCAGCCATTATTGATTCCGCTACCACGGACCACAACGGAATTCGGAATCCATATCGGGATTCTCCGCTAACCGTAAGCCGAACTTTAGACGCCGAACTTAAAACAGAAGTTCGCTCAACACTATTCCCTGGCCCATTGGCTGAAAAACACCCCCAAAGCATTAGGTTCCCACCACCATGTTTGACAGTGGGGATGGTGTTCTTTGGGTTGAAGGCTTCTCCTTTTTTTTCGCCAACTGGACACTTTTTGCTCAGATGTAAATAAAGCTGAGAAATGTTTTTTTCCCACAATAATGCCTCTTGTACATCGTCTTATCTTTTGGGAGACACCTATGTCATGTCATTTCCCGTCAAAAAATGACTTGCTGGTTGAATAAAAGTAACTAAGTCAAAATTTGCCAGGGGTATGAATAATTATGGGCAGCACTGTATGTGATGCTCTGATTGAGCCACTACAGGGGTGCTCTCTGGTCACAGTGATGGCACTGTGCCACTGTTATTGAGTGTGTAGCAACTGATCAGCTTCTGTTCTTGATGGAAAGAAGATTTGCTAGGGAAATGTGTATATAGCTAGATTAGCTGCATATCCAATATAACTGTGAATTTTTTTTTTAGCTTCCTTCTCACTAGATTGATAGTCAATAGTTTAGGTTGTATCCCTCTCCCGTTGAGTTTATTCTAGAAGGATAACATGTTCAGGTATTCTGGATAGTCAGGAAAGTCTTCAGATCCTTTAACTTTTTTCACATTTTGTTACTGTATGTTGTGCTAAAATAAAAAGAAAATCAAGCTTCCCCATCATTCTGCACCCCATAATGATAAAGTGAAAAAGGAATGTTCGAAATCTTTGCTAATTGTAATATTGCATTGACAGTCATTCAGACCTTTTATTCAGGAATTAGTTGAAGCACCTTTGCCAGAGATTACAGCCTCCAGTCTTCTTGGGTATGATGCCACAAGGTTTGCACACCTGGATTTGGGGATTTTCTGCCATTCTTTTCTGCAGATCCTCTTGAGCTCTGTCATGGGGACGTTGGTAGACAACAGTTTTGAAGTCTCTCCAGAGATGCTCGATTGGGTTCAAGTCAGGGCTCTGGCTAGGCCACTCAAGGACATTGACAGAGTTGTCCTTAAGCCACTCTTCTGTTGTCTTGGCTGTGTGCTTAGGGTCATTGTCTTGTTGAAAAGTGAACCTTCGTCCCATTCTGAGGTCTAGAGACCACTGGATCAGGTTTTCATTAAGAATATCTCTGTACCAGTCTCCCCTGTCCCAGCTGCTGAAAAACACTCCCACAGCATGATGCTGCTGCCACCATGCTTTACTGTAGGGATGGTGTTGGGCAGATGATGAACAGTAGAGACTCTTGTTTCTAACAGTGTCTGATGATTCTTTAGGTGTTTTTTTGTTTTTGCAGACTTCAGGGTTTCTTTCTGGCCACTCCTACCCCCCCCCCCCCCCCCCAACCCCGTTTAGGCTACTTGCATGTATGCGTATATTCTGTACGGTTTTGAGATCTGGCAGGGAATCTTAAAACCACATCAAAAAGGCTTCCGTTCGAATAATACAACCGGCTGCATCCGTTCGGAACGGATCCGATTGTATTATATTGGAAATGAAACTGAACATTGTGTCCAAAAAAAAAGATCCGGCACCATTGACTAACAGAGTTTTTGGTGCCGGATCCGGCTTGTTCAGTTTCCAAAGCTGGACATAAAAATGCTGCTGTATTCTGGTGCACTCCGTTCTAGTTTGTTCAGTTTTGTCCCCATTCACTGTAAAAGTGATCGTGCCTGCCTGGCCTTGTCAATCAAAGTACAGAAGGTACGGCAGTTGCAGAGAGAGCTGAGCCTCTAGGTGTGACAGCAACGCCCCCGTTGCTCCTAGAGGCTCACTTGCATATATTAAAACTTTGTTTTTCTCAGCAATGCGGGCACATATGAACATGGGACCAACACAGATGCCTTCAGCTGCCAAGTGCACATGTAACAGACCAGGCAGTTTTAGGGTGCATTCACACGACCGTAAGTGATTTGCGGTCCGCAAATTGCGGATCCGCAAAAAAAAAGGATACCGGCCGTGTAAGTTCCACAATTTGCGGACTGCACATAGCCAGCGCTATATAGAGAATGCCTAAGCTTGTCCGAATAGGACATGCTCTATCTTTTTTGCGGGGCCACGGAACGGAACGACATGAAACGGAACGGAACGACATGAAATGAATGGGTCCGCACCTGTTTCGCAAATATGCGGATCTATTTATACGGTTGTGTGAATGCACCATTATAGGTACAAATCTGCTGACAGATGCTCTTTAAAGGATAACTGTCACACTTAGACTCTAATTTAAATTTTCATATTTTCATATACAGGTCCTTCTCAAAAAATTAGCATATTGTGATAAAGTTCATTATTTTCTGTAATGTACTGATAAACATTAGACTTTCATATATTTTAGATTCATTACACACAACTGAAGTAGTTCAAGCCTTTTCTTGTTTTAATATTGATGATTTTGGCATACAGCTCATGAAAACCCAAAATTCCTATCTCAAAAAATTAGCATATTTCATCTGACCAATAAAAGAAGTGTTTTCAATACAAAAAAAGTAAACCTTCAAATAATTAAGTTCAGTTATGCACTCAATACTTGGTCGGGAATCCTTTTGCAGAAATGACTGCTTCAATGCGGCGTGGCATGGAGGCAATCAGCCTGTGGCACTGCTGAGGTGTTATGGAGGCCCAAGATGCTTCGATAGCGGCCTTAAGCTCATCCAGAGTGTTGGGTCTTGCGTCTCTCAACTTTCTCTTCCCAATATGCCACAGATTCTCTATGGGGTTCAGGTCAGGAGAGTTGGCAGGCCAATTGAGCACAGTAATACCATGGTCAGTAAACCATTTACCAGTGGTTTTGGCACTGTGAGCAGGTGCCAGGTCGTGCTGAAAAATGAAATCTTCATCTCCATAAAGCTTTTCAGCAGATGGAAGCATGAAGTGCTTCAAAATCTCCTGATAGCTAGCTGCATTGACCCTGCCCTTGATAAAACACAGTGGACCAACACCAGCAGCTGACATGGCACCCCAGACCATCACTGACTGTGGGTACTTGACACTGGACTTCAGGCATTTTGGCATTTCCCTCTCCCCAGTCTTCCTCCAGACTCTGGCACCTTGATTTCCGAATGACATGCAAAATTTGCTTTCATCCGAAAAAAGTACTTTGGACCACTGAGCAACAGTCCAGTGCTGCTTCTCTGTAGCCCAGGTCAGGCGCTTCTGCCGCTGTTTCTGGTTCAAAAGTGGCTTGACCTGGGGAATGCGGCACCTGTAGCCCATTTCCTGCACACGCCTGTACACGGTGGCTCTGGATGTTTCTACTCCAGACTCAGTCCACTGCTTCCGCAGGTCCTCCAAGGTCTGGAATCGGTCCTTCTCCACAATCTTCCTCAGGGTCCGGTCACCTCTTCTCGTTGTGCAGCGTTTTCTGCCACACTTTTTCCTTCCCACAGACTTCCCACTGAGGTGCCTTGATACAGCACTCTGGGAACAGCCTATTCATTCAGAAATTTATTTCTGTGTCTTACCCTCTTGCTTGAGGGTGTCAATGATGACCTTCTGGACAGCAGTCAGGTCGGCAGTCGTACCCATGATTGCGGTTTTGAGTAATGAACCAGGCTGGGAGTTTTTAAAAGCCTCAGGAATCTTTTGCAGGTGTTTAGAGTTAATTAGTTGATTCAGATGATTAGGTTAATAGCTCGTTTAGAGAACCTTTTCATGATATGCTAATTTTTTGAGATAGGAATTTTGGGTTTTCATGAGCTGTATGCCAAAATCATCAATATTAAAACAAGAAAAGGCTTGAACTACTTCAGTTGTGTGTAATCTAAAATATATGAAAGTCTAATGTTTATCAGTACATTACAGAAAATAATGAACTTTATCACAATATGCTAATCTTTTGAGAAGGACCTGTATGTAGTTACTAATAACATGATATTCCAGAATCAGTTACTATTAAACTGACTTACCCCATATTTAATAAGATTCAACCCTTAGCAACCAGTCTGCATAAAACTGCAATTTCACTATTCAGTTAAGATGGCCGCCACTGCCCTCACCCTGAGGCTAATCCCGCCTGCCCTCACTAGCCAGTAACAATAGCCCCCTAAAAGTGTCAGTAACCAGAGCCCTCCCCCCTAAAGGGTTAATCTCCTGCAGCACAAAGAGTCCTCTTACCACATGTTGCTTTCATTTATACACTGAGCAGATGGCAGATCTCCCTTCCCTGGTCTGCGCTGCTCCAACTCTGCATTCTCCAGCTCTGCTGAGTGAGGGAGCGTCTGCCAAGCGCAGGGACAGGGAGAAGTGCACACAGCCCAGGCACTGTTATCAGCTGCTGGGGAGGACCTGGCTTTAATCATTTACTTACAGTCCCTGGCTGTCAGTAATGTGAGCCTGCACGCTGCGTGCTCCGTCCTTCAACAGATAGACGGACCATGCCTAGCAACCCTATTTTAAGCACAGGTAAATATAGGCAGTACAGGGAACAAAAATGTGGAATTAAGGGGTAATTGAATACACAGTGAAAAGTTGAAATAGGGCCACCAAGGTGATATTAATCGCCACAATCCAATACTCAAAAAAAAAAAAAAAAACATACGACAGTTATCCTTTAAAGCGAACCTTTCACCTGCATTTCACTTAATAAACTATCAAAAGTACCTTATAGATCATCCTCATTGTGTTATCATACAGTCTTGTCCCGCTTTTCTGCCATGTATATGCATGAAAAAATCGCCTTATAAAGTACTCTTCTCCAGCTCCACAAGTCACATTAGAAGTCAAGGGGGTAGCCCTTCCCTCACTCCAGGCTGTAACTCCCCTGCCCTAACCCCTCCTCTAAGCAGTGTAACTGACACCCGGCTCAGTCGCCGGGACCGCGCTTGTACTGGCGGCGCATGCGCCGTCGGACTCAAGCACGATCCTGTAACTGAATCGCGCATGCGCCGTCCCCGATGCCTGCCTGTCTTCTCTTCACGTGGACGCATGGAGCGTGAAGATCGGGGCGCGCGCGAGGAAGAGAAGATAGGCAGGCATCGGGCACGGCGCATGCGTGATTCAGTTACAGGATCGTGCTTGAGTCCGACTGCGCATGTGCCGCCTGTACAAGCGCGGTCCCGGCGACTGAGCCGGTTGTCAATTAGACTGCATAGAGGCGGGGTTAGGGCAGGGGAGTTACAGCCTGGAGTGAGGGAAGGGCTACCCCCTTAACTTCTATCGTGACTTGTGGAGCTGGAGAAGAGTACTTTATAACGCGATTTTTTTCATGCATATACATGGCAGAAAAGCGGGACAAGACTGTATGATAACACAATGAGGATGATCTATAAGGTACTTTTGATAGTTTATTAAGTGAAATGCAGGTGAAAGGTTCGCTTTAAGTGACAGCTGTACTCTTCAAGATTGCATACAACCTAATGTGTTTTTGGACTGCAGCTTTATAGCTAAAATCAATCAGCGGCAGCATCAAAAAGTCTCAGCGTCACCCCAGCCTAGGGCCTTTTTCACACCAACGATATGGATTGTGTCTCGATCTGTTCAGGGAAAAACAAATGGTTTTGCACGTAAGTTCAATCAGTATTGTCTGGAGCCTTGGCTGCCTGAAACATAGAGAATATAGAACGTATTGCGATTTTTCTTGAACGCATAGATGACTCACATACACATTGAAATGAAAGGGTCAGTATTCAGTCCAGATGCTATGCGTTAACTTCACGCATCGCAATCGGATGGAAAACTCACGTCATGTGAAAGAGCCCTAAAGGTTTGAGTTTGGAAAAAGTGAGGATGTTTGTGTGTGGACCCCATCACTAGTAAATTATCTGTATATCACAGCATGTTTTCAGAAGGGCGGTGTTCCGGCACTAGGACCTCCACAGAGCATTCGTCCTGTAAGCACAGCGCCTCCTTATTTACATATCTTATCTACTTGTGACCCTATCATCTCCCTTGACACAGCCAGAAGCACCTTAAGGGAACAGCTAATCCCCCATAGAGATTCTATTTCTGGCAGCAAAGACAACTGTGAATCCAGTCTCCTAGTAACCCATTCAAGCATAAAAGGTGTACAACTACTCCCATCGCATTAAAGATGATAGGCTGCTTAGTGGTTCTTACATAGACAAACGTCTGCTTCCAACTTGTTATACTTAAAGTGAACGTCCACCTTACATCACTGTATATATAGAATTAACCTGCATAAAAACAGAGTAGCTCTGTAAATACATTGCATTGCATTGTGTTATAGACAGGAGCTGCATTCACAATTCTGCAGGTTTCAGAACTCCGGAGCAACTGCTGAACTGTATTTACAAAGTTGCTTAACATATTAGGGTCTGTTCGGGTTTGTAATGTGAAAGCTTTCCGTGCACACCTAGAATATATCTATGGAACCCCATGTACTGCAACCGACGTATGCTAAAAGGGTGTCCTCTTTGCATACACTAAGCAGGTATGCATTGGCGTACCTTATTTTGTTTGTATAAGGGTTGCACCGGGTATTGAATTATCAATACTTAATCGATACTTTTGTACCGGTATCGATTCGATACAGGGATTTGCCATTTACCGATACTAGGCTGCGCTACTCTTTCAGCGTGCGCCATGTTCCCTCAGCAGCACAGGGGAAAAGGAAGCGGTCTCACCCTCCCCCATGTGCTGCTGCTGCCACCAGTGAGGAGAGAGAGGGGCGGAGGAGGGAAGGGGCTGTCGCCAATGCGCCACCAATGAAGATTAAATATTACTTTATTATAAATATATTCCCCAATACCTTTTATTTGTTGTATTTGCTCGTTTTGTCTGGAAAGCAATCATTAGGAGAAATAAAATGGCCACAGTCCTATTAGTACGCACAAAACCTGTCCTAATCACACAGCAGGACAAGTTACTTCAGAACACTGAGCTAAAGAGCTGCCTCATCTTCCTCTCTGCTCTGCTTGTCAGGGATTATGGTTCTGAAACCCCTTAGTTACCACTAATACGCCTTTTTACTGACGTAAACAAAGGGGTTTTTAGCTAAACAGCTTGCTTTAATCAATAATTACATGCATTTAAAATGGTGCATTAAAAACTAAGTACATTGATAAAAAAAACAAAAAAGTTATAGCTCTTGGAATGCAATTTAAAAAAAAATGTGCGTGGTCACTAAGGGGTTAATATGATCTTCAGCTGAATCTCTGTTGGAATTAAGTTCATGAGGAGACATGAAGTATAGACATGAGGGTGGGGATGTGTAATAGTCTCTATTACCACAGTATGTCCTCTCTGTACTTCATGTCTCCTCATGAACTCGATTCCCACAGAGATTCAGCTAAAGATCTTATCATCTGTATTCAGGATCAGGAGGATGAGGTAGCCATTTTGATCACTGCTCTGAAGTAACTTGTCCTGCTGTGTGATTAGAACAGGTTTTGTGTTCACTAATAGGACGGCAGCAATTTTATTTCTCCTAATGTTTGCTCCCCAGACAAAACGAGCCATTATAACTAATAAAAGGTATTTGGAAACATTTTTATAATAAATATTTTAAGCATTTTCATTTTCTTACGGTAATTCCTGGAGAACCCCTTTTAAGATCTCAGTTTGCTAATACTGAATGGAAATATTCCTATCAGGCCATATACAGAAGTGGCAGATTGTTTTGTAGATTTTTGACTGCGGATTTGGCACAAATTCAGGACCTTTAGGGCATTCCCAGAAAGGATATATATGCTGCAGATCTGCTGCCACATATTTGCCAGCGGCAAATCTGCAATGTTTTACAGTACTAGCAAAGTGCATCAGATTTTAAGAAAGCTCATCTACATGATGCAAAAAAAATAATAAAATAAAATAAATCCACAGTGCAAATTGCCAACATAAATTTATGCTGAGGATTCCCACCTTGGATTTTACCCTTATCAATGCATACAGTGAAAATGCGGATTTTGCTGGGGAAATGTGTGTAAATCCACTGTTGAAATTCTACCCCATGTGGCCATGCCCTTGTGGTTTAGAATCTACTTAAGTAAATGGGGCTATTTTTATTTTAATCTGAAGTTTTCATGTGTCTTTTTAAAGAGGTTGCCCAGGGATTATATTACTGTTGTGTAATTAATGAAACTTTCATGATCGGCAGTGGTCCCACACACCCTACATCTCAGCCGATCATCTGTTCTGTGTAGCTCTGTCAACAGAAGTCAGCACCGGACCTACACAGCCCCAAGCAGAGGTCGCACTATATTTTTTTCCAGCAGAGTAAAAATACTCCTCTTAACAATTTTTTGAGGAGTATTTTTAGCCGAGGAGGAGTACAAATTTTGCGGTAATTCACATATATAATGTATAGGCCCACAATGTTATGAGGCTGATATTTCTGCAGGGAAACCGTTGCTAGTCTCCTATGCAGAAATAAAATGTAGACAATTTTACATTTATCCAACATCATACACTAAACATAAGACCACTGCTGCCATACATGGCGCCCACCTGACGCTGCCATACATGGCGCCCACCTGACGCTGCCATACATGGCGCCCACCTGACGCTGCCATACATGGCGCTCTTCTGATACAGCGCTCCTGACTAGAAAAAGACCATGCGTAAAAATACCCATAAGTCTTTTTCCAGGGAGTAAAATGGCCTGAACAGGCGGCTATGATGCTTGTACAGGCGTTATTGTGACCTCTGGCATCAACACTGTAGCAGCAGGAGCTCTCTACTACAGCGTTTCCCCCATTAAAGTCAATGGGAGCAGGGCTATGCTAGCAAGCTCCTACAGCTACAATGTCAATGGTGCTGTGTAGCTCAGGTGCTGACTTCTGGCAGCATAACTACACAAAACAGCAGATTGGCGGAGTGCAGTCTATTAGACCCCCACTGATCAGCTAATGATAGCCTATTCTGAGGATAGGCCGTCACATAAAAAACCCTGTACAACCCCTTTAGAGGGGTTATCCAATATCATAAACTTACCCCCCATATGCCGGGCCCCTCACAGGCAATATACTTACCCCTTTCCCTGCGCCGCTCCTGGTCCCCGTACCGCCACTGCTGCTTTTCCCCGTGTGGTGATGAAAATATACGGTGTCTGGAGGAGCAGCCAATGGCAGACTGGGACAAGCCTACCTAGAATCGTGAGTGATGCTAGGGAGGCTAGTTCCCGTCCCCACCTCCATTGGCTGCTCCTCCCCGACACCGGATGTTTTATTGGCGCACGGGGAGAAGCAGGAGAGGCGCAGGGAGCGGGGTAAGTATATTTCCTGTGAGGGGCCTGGCACATGCGGGGCAGTTTATGATATTGGATAACCCCTTTAATAATATAACCTCTCAAGCTGGTGTCCTGCCTCTATAAACCAACTTCTGCTACTGGCCAAATTATTTTTTTGCTGGCCATAGACTTCTATTATGACAGAATGCAATATGGAATGCCTCTTATCGTCTTCCGTGGTGCATGCCGTCATAGAATTCTTTTATGGTCTGTGGTAGCGGAATCCATAACGGGATTCTTAGATAACCCAAACCTTGTACGCCGAACTTGAAAACACAAGTTTGCTCAACACCTCTCCTGTCTAATCCCATGTCTCTTATACTATAAACAGTGATAAGTAGGGTGTTCTAGTGGTGATAGATAATCAGTTCTCACCTCTCCTGTCCCTTATACTATAAACAGTGATAAGTAGGGTGTTCTAGTGGTGATAGATGATCAGTTCTCACCTCTCCTGTGTTCTCCCATCTCCCTTATACTATAATCAGTGATAAGTAGGGTGTACTAGTGGTGATAGATAATCAGTTCTCACCTCTCCTGTCCCTTATACTATAAACAGTGATAAGCAGGGTGTTCTAGTGGTGATAGATAATCAGTTCTCACCTCTCCTGTCCCTTATACTAGCTATCTTCATACTGCTTCAAGGCCCTTAGTTACAATGCCTGAAACTGTGCTGCACATGCTCAGTAATGAAGATAAGAGATAAGATAAGTTTATTACTGGACATGCCTGCAGTCATCTCAGAACTGCTAGAGAGAACAGGAAGACAGAATTAAAGGGGTTGTCCAGGAGTAAGTAACTTTTCACAGTAGCCTGCAGCCTGCCTCCAGTATAGAAAGAATCATAGTTAACTTACTTTCACAGTAACATTAGAAATCTGTCAGGCTCTTCCAGTAGAACAGCCTGCCATAGTCCACCATATCTGGCATAGCCATATAATAACGGGAAATGTTAGATCCCATTTACCACAAAGGGATCTGACCATTTTCTGGCATAAATGCCGGATTTCACAACGTTACTGTAAACATAGCCTAACCTACTACCCGCCTCTCTGGTCCTGCTTGCCGTTTCCTGTGTGTCCATCTTCCAGGCCGCGGCTTGTTTAATTCCTCCCTGGCACTGGGATGATCATCTAGCTACCTGGCTTCAGCAGTGGTGATGTCTCTTGTGGAAACGTCACTGCTGAATCCAGTCATTGGCCTCAGCAGAGCAGATGATCATGCCTGAGAGGAAGTAAACAAGCCACGGACCGGAAGACAGACACACAGGAGCAAGTGACAGGAGCTGCGGATTGCAGGTAAGTATGAATTTTTCATAACTGAGGTAGGTTGCGGCACCTATAAATAGTTATTTATTCCCAGACAACCCTTTTATGTTTCTTTTATTTCCATGTAGACTTGCACATGATTCTCTGCATTTCCAGTAAGTACATGCAGAGCTACAATTATTAAGTGTATAACAGTGTTTTCCAGTTATTATATTCTTAGTGCAGTCATGTTTTCTTCCGGGAATTTTAGAAATTGTATTCTAATAAATATGGTTTAAGTTCTATCTAGTTGATTACTTACATGATAGTAAGAAACAGCCCGATGTTCCCATTTTACTACAGGAATTTTGTTATTACTAAATTATTGGCCATTTATGAAGGAGTCAGAGTCGGACTATGTTAAAATGCAGGCGTTGGAGTCAGGGCTTTGGGTTACCGACTCCACCGCCCTGATCACAACGTTGAATAGGACGCAGCAGTCCTCATCCACGTGGCCTCTTCAAACAGCTGATGGGCAGGGTTGCCAGGATTCGGACCCCCACCAATCTGATACTGATCACCTGTCGTGAGGATGGGTCATCAGTATCACGACCAACCCTTTACGCTAAGCCGCACCCCCTTGTTGAGCTGGAAAGCCAGAACATATGAGCTACACACATTGAGGTTTTCTTCTTTTGCTGCATTTGCTTGATAAAAAGGACTAAAACTTGACGTGACATTATGCACCAGAAATGCGCCACATTTTACAACGCGGTCTAGCCGCCACCGCCGTCATGTCTACGCAGACCTGTGCCTCAGCAGGACTGGGTTAAGCAGTTTCTTGCTCTGGGTAACATATAATTATCACATTTCATTATTTATCACCCTTCTATGTCTTCTTTTGTTTGCAAGGTAAATTCAATCCCCCAGAGATGACAAACTGTGTGCATGTGTGGGATTAATGATCGTTACGGATGAATTGTGGCTTGGACCTCTGCCTCTCTCCAGCGGAGAAATGCAGTAATCTCAGTAAAAATGTTCAGCTTGTCGTATCTTGTTGCTGGCGGAAAATATCTAGTTAGTCTAATGCCTCTATTCCTGAGCCGCTCATCCCAAAGCAGCGCCAGAATGTTGTTCTCAGTCCTGAGTAATTTGCTCTCCTCCACTATACGGCCTGCTGTCACCAAGGACCTCTGGCCACTTTTGCTAAGCAGTGCTCGGCGTTGTATCGGACAGGTGGAACAATACTTCACACTTTTGTACTTTTATTTTCTCCATGAGATTGCGTTGCGTCATGAAATATCCATTGTAAAGAAAAAACTGATTGTCATAACAGATTGGTCATAGATCCTGGAAAAAATGGAAGCCATGAAGCCAATGTGAACCGAGCCTTGGCTACTCTTCTCCAAGGTGTTTGACTGCCCGTGCATTCTGATACCTTTCAGGATTGTGTGTTTAATATATACGCTGACAGTACCACACAGTGCTGACCTGACCGAGGTTATAACCACACACAATATGTGTTCTTCACTTTCTATGTTGACATAGGTGACTGTTTTTATGGGCTTGTACAACTGCACCAGTTACCCAATCTGTTTGGCCCGTGTAAAGGGGTCTTTAGATGCCCAAACTGTTCCTTCCCAATATTTTCTGCATTTACCTTCTGCAATCACCTCTGCTGTATTGGGACAAGGGTTGACCACTTTGATCGCTTGTCCCCATAGAGAATCATTGTTTCTGGTCAGCAGATCCCTGTGTACACAGGACGGCCTGCTGCCCCGAAATGATGATCTAGGTGACCACATAAGCGATGCTTTCCCTTGCGTATTCATTGCGTCACAGGTGGCATCTTTACACTTGGTAACTTTTTAAAAACCTTTTATTTAATAACACTTAGCTCAGGGGGTATGTCCTTTCTGATGCAGCTCTCTCCCAGTCACGGCTCAGGAGGCGGTTGAAGAATGGAACTGAGCATGTGTGTCCACCTCAGCGAAGTGAACAGAGAAATAAGAAAATATATGTTGGCACTAAAAAGAATAATAAAATAAAACATTATGAACAGCACGTGAAGTTTCGTTCAAACGTTTAAAAACTGTGGGGATAATTTATTAAGACTGTCACTTTTTGACTGTCTTTTTAGTTTCTTTTATGCCAGTGTTGCTGCCAGAAGATGTGCCTAATGACAGGGCGTCTTGTCATAAATTAGGCTGGCTTCATTTTTCAGCAACTTTACGCCTTTTTTTTCTGGCATAAAATCTGTAAATTTACCGGGGCTAGAGTCCCGACCCTCACGACTCCCCTCGACACTCGAGTGTGGCATAAAAAACGCCTTTTAAAAAGTCGGAAAATAAGGTAAGTGCAATAATTTTGTGCCAAAAAGAAGCGTAAAACTGTTAGTAAATGACCCACTGTGTATGTGTGAAGGAGGCCTAAATGTTTTCAAAGATGCAGTGTTTAGAAATAATTTTTTGGCCTTACTAGCTCTGGTACATTATTACTTTTTTACACCAGCTCTTTCCTACAAGTAACATTTTATGTGGTCTATGCTTTTTTCTTCAGACAAAAGACATTCATCAGTAGATGTTCTCAAGAGGATAAGATACCCCCCCACCATGCTAGCTGCGACCAGACTCGCCACCATGCTCAATGGGAATGATGAGGTGTATGTCAACTCCATGGTAGTAGATGAGGCAAGTAATATTTTCCTTTTTTGGGGATTACTGGTCATTCTGTTGGGGAGGTTAAAAATGTAACTTTTCTAAA
Source organism: Bufo bufo (assembly GCF_905171765.1). Taxonomy (NCBI): domain Eukaryota; kingdom Metazoa; phylum Chordata; class Amphibia; order Anura; family Bufonidae; genus Bufo; species Bufo bufo. The sequence goes on along the minus strand of NC_053390.1, from coordinate 116,135,501 downwards.
TTCTATCATTCTTGTCTGTGCCAGTATATTGACAATGTCATGTGCCACCACCCTTACACGTATATATGACTGGAAAGTGCTAAATGTCTAAAACAAGATTCGTCATGGTTTTAGGTCAATGATTCAGATGTCAATTTCATTCACTTGAATGCTGGCACGGATGTTTCATATAATGACCAGTCTGACTCCACCCAAACATCAGAGAGCTCTCTAAGAGACAGCAGTCTCTCAGCATGCACCTCTCCTGAGATGGTGAGCGAAGACTCCTACAGGTTACCTTCAAGACACTTACCTGGAGGACAAAATCGGTTATGCAGGACGCTAGGGTATGGCACTGACAGGGATGAAGCTTATTCAAGTGTAAAGAAAAGAAGGTAAGAATCCCGAATACCATATTTATTAGTGTATTTCTATTAACAGACAGTGATGTGAAGCTGATTCAGTATAATGTCCTTGCTTTTATTCTGCTAGGAATTTTAATCCCGGTTATCCCAGATGGATTTACATTGGTCCATCGTGGATTGGAGATGATAATCTCCCTGGGCTTATGATAAAGCATTTTAGGTCATTATGAATGTGAAAAGTTTAATGGACGCAATGATTCTAAAGCTGTCTACACTTAGAATGAAGCATGATAGACGCGAATAATTCCATAAAATAGGCGCTCTTCTGTTGAGAATGTTTCCAATAGTAAGGTTGCCACTTTTTAAGGTTCTAGTCCTTGGACAGTCCATGCTTGTTAGAAAGGTGCCTTGACAAAAAACTGATACCACTGCCCCCTGTTGAGATCCACAGTAATTACCGGTAGTGATCCTTGAGGAAACCTTGCATTCAGTTTTCACTTTCTCTGATTACAAAGTATCTATTCAAATTAATGGGTTGTGGTCCTAGAGAGCAAGGGACACTCATTGTAATCTCTCTGCTCAATGGGCAGAGAAGAGCCCTCTATTAACTCTGAATTTCCTAATAGGGTATATGAAAATGGGTTTTCTAAACTAGACAACCACATTAAAGGGGTTACCCCATGAATTCAAAAAGAAAATAAAACAGACTAATGCAGTTCATTACTTTAACTATATTAATAAAAAAAAAAACACTGCTCTCCAGTGTAATTTTCACCTTTTATGACTACTTTACTCATCCCTCTGCACCTTTTGTCTCTTCACTTTCTTTTGGTGGACAGGAGCTAGTCCAGTGTGACCATCAAGTGGTCTGCATCTTCCAAGAGTTTGTTGCAATCAGCTTTTGCTTATCCTGCTCCCCAGTTGCTGAAGCTCTGTTTCTGCTCTCACACACAGCCCCATCGATTTCAATAATAAATGCACTATAGTAGGCAGTACCCCTCCCCGCAATTTCCTTCTCTACTGTCTGGAGAGAGATCTAGCTATTTCTTTATTTGAATTTAGGGATGAATGGATGAAAGGTGACTGGGCGGCTCCTCCTGCTTCACTGTGATATATTTACTATGCCAACACTGGGAGGAGAAAGGGGGCATGGAAGTTAGGGATCATCTTAGTCCACTACTGAATGCAGGAGAAGGTGGACTACAATTTCAGCCACAGGAGAGACAGCAGACAGGACAATGTAATGTGCATAAAAACCGAACAACATTTTTATTGCATCTATATTGTAATAATGCTTCATTTGAAATACTCTATTCATTGCATAGTAATATTTTTGTGAAATATCCCGCTAAGTACAGAAAATACCAATAAAATTATATCCCAGTCGAACTCGCGCTGTCTTGAAATGCTAGCTTATAATGGACACCGTATATTGTACATCATAAATGTATTTAACAGCACTAAAATTCAAATTTCTGTAGGACAAGAAATAATTGTGTTTATAGACAGATTATTTCTTTACATGTATGATAAATTAACTAAATTTCATTAAAAGGATTTTCCAGGCTAATGATACTGACCTATCCTCAAAATAGGTCATCAATATAAGAAAGGTGCAGATGTAACAGTTCCCATTTGCAGCTTTCTCTTATCCCCCATGCTTGAATCCTACTTTCTGGTTTATCATGAGTCTACTGTCCCATCATGCCTTAGGGCAGTGAGATATATCCTGACATCAGAAGATCATGTGCCAGAAACTATACCCTTTGTTCATACCAATGCTGCTTCCTTCATCATAAATTAAAAGGCTCCAATGCAGGACATAACATACAGCAACTGAATATCAAAACAGATTTGCTACAGGCAGGGCTGTCTTTAATATTGATTGGACCCTGGGCAAAAATTTACTTGGGCCCCCTGGATCCCGCCTTCCCACACCTTAGCAGGCAATCACACCCTCCACCACAAGGCACACCAAAAAAATCCACACATCTGGTAGAGTACAGTGAATGACTGTAAATACTTCAGTTCTGAAGACTCCAGCGGCTCAGGATCAGTGCTCTGGGCAGCTGGGCTCAGGCTGGAAGTGGGCACCGCTCTGCAGGAAGGAGACCAGGGCTCGGCTCACCCTAGTGTTACAGTGCACCCCAAAGTATGCAGTATAGCACCCTATAGTTTACAGCAACCCACAGTATGCAGTATAGCACCCTATAGTATACAGCACCACACAGTATGCAGTATAGCACCCTATAGTATACAACACCACACAGTATGCAGTATAGCACCCCACACTATACAGTACCCCACAGTATATAGTAGAGCAGTATAGCAGCCCACAGTATACAACACCTCACAGTATACAGTAGAGCAGTATAGCACCTCACCGTATACAGCACCCTACACTATACAGCACCTACAGTATACAGCCCCCCACAGTATACAGTACAGCAGTATAGCACTCCACAGTATACAGCACCCCATACTATACAGCCCCCCACACTATACAGGCCCCCCCCACAGTATACAGGCCCCCCCCACAGTATACAGGCCCCACCCCACAGTATACAGCCCCCCCCCACAGTATACAGGCCCCCCACAGTATACAGGCCCCCCCACAGTATACAGGCCCCCCCACAGTATACAGGCCCCCCCACAGTATACAGGCCCCCCCACAGTATATAGGCCCCCCCACAGTATACAGGCCCCCCCACAGTATACAGGCCCCCCACACAGTATACAGCCCCCCACACAGTATACAGCCCCCCACACAGTATACAGCCCCCCACACAGTATACAGCCCCCCACACAGTATACAGCCCCCCCACAGTATCCAGGCTGCCCACAGTATCCAGGCTGCCCACAGTATACAGGCTGCCCACAGTATACAGGCCGCCCACAGTATACAGGCCGCCCACAGTATACAGGCCCCCCACAGTATACAGGCCCTCCCCCACAGTATACAGGCCCTCCCACACAGTATACAGGCCCTCCCACACAGTATACAGGCCCTCCCACACAGTATACAGCCCCCCCCCCACAGTATACAGCCCCCCCCCCACAGTATACAGCGCCCCCCACAGTATACAGCGCCCCCCACAGTATACAGGCCCCCCCCACAGTATACAGGCCCCCCCCACAGTATACAGGCCCCCCCCACAGTATACAGGCCCCCCACACAGTATACAGCCCCCCCCCACACAGTATACAGCACCCCACTATACAGTAGTTTACAGTATATTAGCATAACAGCCCCTGTCACCTTTTTCTGATGTAATCTTCACAAAGAAAGCTCCACAGTTAAGGCAAACTTCTGTCACAACACTCCTGGTAGGACCTGTGATGACCTCATAGCCATGTGACCAGTAATATTGCTAGGTTACTGGTCACATGGTGATGATGTCATCTAAGGTCCTAGATCACACTCACAGCTCTCACAGACACAGTACGCTGGCTGGACTCAGTGCCGGCAGGCATGGCAGCACCCCCTGTGTAGCTGACAGCCTGACACCCGGGGCAGTGGCTAGCAGGGCTCAAAAGGCAGCTGCCTTGGGCCCCCCAGGAGCAAATGGGCCCGGGGCAGCTGCCCCTTTTGCCCCTTGGTAAAGACAGCCCTGGCTACATGGTGCAGTGGTAGGCTAATATCTTTAGAATATGCCCGTTTTGATAATTGGTATTTGGGGAAAGACATAGAACAACGATAACTGTTGAGCGTTTATATTAGTGGCACAACCCCTATTTAATTTTTGCGCATAGCCTATAAGACTCTTTATGCCTACTAGGCACTATTCACAAGAAGAAATAATAACAATAAGCCAGTTCTCTCAGCTCTTTGACTAATGAGGGGCAATTTCCCTAAAACAGCGGGCTGCAGATCGGATACTGGCTTAGTCTACTTTCTCACTCGCGTTTTGCCTTTCCGTTTGTGAGATCCGTTCAGGGCTCTCACAAGCGGTCCAAAACAGATCAGTTTACATTCTAATGCATTCTGAATGGAAAAGGATCCGCTCAGAATGCATCAGTTCAGTCTCCATTCCGCTTTGCTTGCAGCGTTTTGGTGTCCGACTGATGAAACTGAGCCAATCTGGCACAATAGAAAACGGATCCGATCTCCATTGACTTTCTATGGTGTTCAAGATGGATCCGTCTTGGCTATGTTAAAGATGATACAAACGTATCCGTTCAGAACGGAGGCATGCGGTTGCATTATCTGAACGGATGCAGACGGTTGTATTATATGAACGGATCAGTCCATGACGGATCCGCACAAAACACGAGTGTGAAAGTAGCCTTAGCTATGATCCTATGTTATGTCTCAAGGTCTGTTTAAAAGTTGAAACATTGACATAGGATAGCTGCCTTACATCTGGTGGCCACAGCAGCACAGCTTTCTTTTCTTTTTTGGATAAAAAGTGAATTTTTCTACTGAGCTTTTCATTCTGAAAAAAATGTGATTCCGAGCAGTCTTTTGATGTGTGTCTATGACCTATGAAAAGATAATTTTCATTGACCTTCCCTTTTAAAGACATGTATAGAGTACTTGCTTGACCTGTTGCAGAAGGTGCTGTGTTGGTGACAAAGCGCTGGCTTAGTTCGATTATCTCAGGATTGATGCATTATCGAAAGACGTTTCTGTATCTGTGTATCTTATAATATTTGTGACCAATTTATGTCCCTTGATGGCATCTTGTAATGATGTAAGAGAAAGGAAATTCTGGTTATGATGGTTACAATAATGTAGTTTCTTCATTGCGAGGTAGGTAGCTCCTCTGTTATACTGTATCTGTGAATCCACCCAACAGGTGCAGAAGGAACCGTAAACTGGATTTACCTGCTCTTGTCACTTGTGGTTTTGACTATAAATATTTAGGAAGACAAGTGAAGGGTGAAAATGATTACACATGCTTACTTATAGTGACAGACATGTCAAGGACTTTTACCCCTGTGGTGACAGAAATGTCACTGGTGTATAGTAATGAGAAGTGAATTGCTTCTCCTCTTCACTGGTATAGACTGCATTCATTTCAATGGGACGGCTTGGTCCTACACTTGAATAGGAACACCTGCTCAGCGCTGAGATGTCGACAGCGAGCAGGTAAACCATGAAGTGCTGGCATGGCTCGCACCTTCTCTTCAACCAACTGTCGGCGTAGGACCCCCCCCCAATCTGATACTGATGACCTATCCTAAGGATAGGTCATCAATAAAAAAAAACTTGGAAAACCCCTTTAAGTGAACATTTAAAGGTGTAGTCCCATCTTCTAAAGTACTTATGTACCACTAGGATATGCCACTGCTTTATGATAGGTGGTGGTTTGAACTTTGGGACTGCTAGTGATCCTGAAGCTGAACGAGGCGCAGTGCTCATTTTTAGGGCTGTGCCCTCTTCGAAGATTTCCCTGCATGTCAATGCTCTTGGTCAACCGGCTGCGCAGGGTACTGCAGCTGGTCCCATTCGCAGCATGCCACTGTGTAGGGAAAAATAGTAATGGGGATGCAACAATAAACCAGCTCTGCAACCTCTTCATTCTCAGGATCCCAGGGGGTCCTAGTGGTCCGGCCCCCACCATCATAACAAAGTGTATCCTTTTGGAAGATAGGAATAGCCCTATAAGGCTACTTTCACACTTGCGTTTGGTGCGGATCCGTCATGGATCTGCACAGATTGATCCGTTCAGATAATACAACCGTCTGCATCCGTTCAGAACGGATCAGTTTGTATTATCTTTAACATAGCCAAAACGGATCCGTCTTGAACGGATCTCACAAACGGCAAGCCAAAACGCCAGTGTGAAAGTAGCCCAAGTATCAGTTATCATATTATTAGAAGAGCCTTTGTCATGAGACCGTGCACTGTAATTAAGGAGATGGACAATACATCTTAATCTGCCCAATGCTTACTCATCCTGAGGTGTGCTCTCCAGGCAGAGAACTGGATCAGTCAACAGCAATACTTTATTCATCGCGACCGCATACCGCACATGCTGTTGCTTTATGAAAATAATTCTTAGGTTGGGGCTACGCGCTGATCTTGGCAGTGTCACCTGTCGGATGGAAGACGGCTGTGTAGTAGTGCAGTTATTGAACTGAATGAGGTTCAGTGCTGGATTTTTGGCAAATCTGGGGTCGCTAATTGCAATTCACAATTTTACCCTTTTCAGTTCAGTGCTTGCACTGCTACACAGTGATCTTTGGTTGTGCACTGGGCGTTGTGGCCAAGATCACAGTTTAGTCCCAGCCTTAGAAGAGCAACCATTCTGGCTCACTTTTGCTAAGATTCCTTTGCCTCAATATATGTATAGCATTACTTTTTTTCTCTCACTGATGGTTTAGTTAGTACTTACTGGAAATCAGCTCTCCTTGCTCTACATGATCAGCTTGTGTTGTACACAACAGCCAATGTGAGGAAGCAGAGCTGCAGGGGGCGGGAGAGAGCAGCAGGCTGAACCAATGGCGAGACAGGAGGCGTGGCTCAGACTATCCCAGTAGCTAAACTGCAGTCACAAATCACAGCTCTGCACTTATAAAACTGAGCTGAGGAATGTACATGGCCGGTAATCATCTTCTCTAGGTACTGGCAACTGGAGAATGTGGATGTAAAAAGAAATGGCAAAACGATTGTTGCAGAAGACCGTTGGATGTTTTGCAGTCCGCAAATTGTGGATCCGAAAAATACAGATACCGGTCATGTGCGTTCTGCATTTTGCAGACTGGAATGGCCGGCCCCTAATAGAACGGTCTTATCCTTGTCCGTAATGCAGACAATAATAGGACCTGTTCTATTTTTTTTTTGCGGAGCAGCCATGCAGACATACGGACACAGAATGCACATGGAGTCCTTTTCATATTTTTGCAGCCCCATTGAAGTGAATGGTTCTGCATACGGACCGCAAAAAAAGGGAACGGACATGGAAAAAAAATACATTTGTGTGCATGAGCGCTGATTCAATGACATTCTATGACGATGTCCATAGCTTAGATATCTGCTATAATATTTGCATCTATGGTGACAATTTCATTGTTTTATGTCAATTAAAATGTTCTCCATCTGCCACCGTTTTATTGGATATGTTGAAAATATTTGGTCTGTTCCAGCCACAGTTGTAGCTCTGAACAAACATTTACTTAGCTGCTGACAAGTCGGTTATATGTTTGCAATTATAGTGTCGTTAGACGGACAGTTTATCATTGAATAATTACCAGACCTTTCATCAGGTTGGCAAAAAATCTTCCCATTAAAGGCAACTCTCCATATGTCCTCTTAGGGTGTATAAATATCGTAGAGGGTGCTAAATAGGCCCAAGCAGAGAACTACTATGCATCAGCTGCTCCCGCTCTGTCGGAGCTGGCCCATCCTTGTATTGGATTGAAGTTCTTGCAAGTGAAGGGCCACCATGTAAGGCCTCACCCGCGAAAACCCGTCCTGCTGAGTGCGCAAGCGCACGGTGTGATTGGTTGCAATGACGCCATGCGCTTTGTGCCGCCACCGCTGTACAGTAATACACTTGGTATAGATCATATGAGTGTATTACTGTACAGCGGCGGCGGCACGAAGCTCATGCACTCAGCAGGACGGGTTTTCACGGACTGTGGTCCACGTATGTGTGAATGAGGCCTAATGCTACATTTTCCGTATTCAATTTCCATATTTCTTCAGTTCCAGCTTAGATGGTCTTGATGCTGACAGTGAAAGTGAGGGGACATATAGCAGATATCAAAGTGCCGATTCTCCATCTAAGGAGGATTCGTCTATTTTTCTTGGGAACAGCGCTGATGAGCTGGACTCTTCTGAGACGAGCAATGAGAGGGATTTTCAGAACCGGCAAGCAGGGACTTTACCCCTACTTCAGAGTAAGGTAAATGCGTTTAGCATTCATAGTTTTTGGAGTCTGTATTTTAATTTTATATTTTATATTGTGTTAATGCAAAAAATAAAAATTAAGCAACCTTTTTATGGTGTCTGGGGAAAAAAATAGGAAAGAACACAAAAAAATAAAAAACCTCTTCATTCCCCCACTGATCCAGCTTAGATGTTCCAGTGGTCCCTGCTGGTCTTGTTCACAAACTGTAAGGCCGCAGTGGTCATGTGTATGGCAAAGGCCTACCAGAGCTCCTGCATCCGATCGACAGGGGATGGAAGAGTTGAGTAGTTGCTTGGTAGCTTCTTTTTAATTTTGTAACCTTTGCATTCATTATTATTTGTTTTTCAGAAAACCAATAAACCTCTAATATGATCCATAATATTGCATAAATTAATCACCAATAAATATTTATCTTCCAGGATCCGTTATCTTCTGGTCTTAGATTCCGCTCATACTCTTATTCCTCTCCCAAAAATTTTCTTGGAAAGCCTCGCCTGGCACGTGACCATTCTATCGGAGAACCTGGGGATGGTGAGTGTTGTTGTCACGTACCATTGAATTGTAGTGTTTTCTAGAGAACTAAGAAGCAGCAGCCAGTATTGAATGTTCACCAGCTGAGTACCGTTTTTTAGATTACAGGTAGTTTACGGTATATACAGCAAGTTAAAAAGGCGCGGGTGCCCCGTCTTCTTCAAGGCAAGATTGTGTATTACAGGGACCTGGAGTTTTATGCTTAACGGATTAGTTCCACGTTATACATTTATTACCTATTTACTGTGTAGGTTGCAGACGGTTGTCACAGCTCATGTTTTCGCCATAGGCGCAGGTTGCAGAGATGGATATACCCTAATGGGAAAAATAGGAAAAAGTTTGATAAAACTTAAAGGGGTTTTCTGGGTGTTTTAGTATTGATGACCTATCCTGAAGATAGGTCATCAGTATGTGATCGCTGGTGGTCTGACACCCGGCACCCTTACTGATCAACTGTTTGAAGAGGCTGCAATGTTCTGGTGAGCATTGGGGCCTCCTCATGGCTGGCATACAGTGCTTGGTATTACAGCTCAGCCCTATTCCTTTGAATGGGACAGAGCTGTGCCTATGTGACCGGTGAGGGTTGGTCATTATTATTAAAATCTCGCACAACCTTTTTACTATATTGGAAATGTGTTCAAACTATAAAATTCATGTTTTCATGTTTTAATTGTTCTTTCTGCTGCTTTGGACTTCAAGTATTTGCAGGTAATTTTTATAGGTACCTACTGAAATAGCCGCTGTTTTAATATTTCTCATAATTTGGACTGCATGTCTGGCTTTAATGTGGAGTTGATGGATAATGCAGTAAATTCCAGCATGTAAGAGAGTCATCCATTTATACATCTGAATATTTCAGGAAGCCATCTCCTTGTTATCCTACAGTCCGTGGTCCAATGTCTCTTTAGGCCCAGTGCCTTTAACACTTTCCTTTTATTAGAACTTTTAGTATTTCTATCTTAGTGATAACTCTCACCCTATTCACCGCTTTGGATGCTGAGAACCAAGAGCTCAAATATGTCTGCCATTAAAATCTATCCCTGCTTGTAGATGGTGTGTTCAGCGTCAGTGGTCGTTCACTTCTTCAGTCACTTTCATTGTCTAAATCAGTATCTCTGCTTCACCCGGGTAGTAAGTACTGCAGTGTGTCATGGTGGCAGTTTTTTTTAATGGTGCTTTAACAGGTGGTGGTCCTGATGGCTCTTATAGAGCGGGTCTACACTACACTATTTTACACATTGTAGCATGTCCATGTACTGTATATTTTCTTTTAGATCATTTTGTCCAGTTTCCCTTGTTGCTGTTTCATTTGCTATATATTATACATTACATTGGAGACTTGCAGCTGCAATTTTGGATGTGTAGCCCTGCTCATAGGATCCATCTCGCTAACCGTTGCTGGTCTTTCTCTTGGCTTGTGCATCACTATAATCTAAATGTACTACAAGTACATCTCAAGGGTGAGGTAATGTGCAATATGATCAGAGGCTGTCCCAAGAGAACGCATGGATATCCCTCCCATTTGTTTGCTGGTGTTACTTCTGGGCCGTTTAGTCAGATGTTTATTTAAAGGGCATCTGTCAGCAGTTTTGTACCTATGAAACTGGCTGACCTGTTGCATGTGCGCTTGGCAGCTGAAGACATCTGTGTTGGTCCCATGTTCATAAGTGCCCACATTGCTAGGAAAAATTATGTTTTAATATGTGCAAATAAGCTTGTAGGAGCAAAGGGGGCGTTGCTCCTAGAGGCTCTGCTCTCTCTGCACCCCCTGCACTTTGATTGACAGGGCCAGGCAGACAGGATCACTTTTACACTGCCTTGCCTTTTCAATCAAAGTGCAGAGGGCTTGGCAGATGCAGAGAGAGCTGAGCCTCTGGGTGTAACGGCAACGCCCCCGTTGCTCCTAGAGACTCATTTGCATATATTAAAACATCATTTTTCTCAGCAATGTGGGCACATATAAACATGGGACCAACACAGATGCCTTCAGCTGCCAAGCGCACATGTAACAGGTCAGCCAGGTTCATAGGTACAAATCTGCTGACAGATGCCCTTTAATTTTAGCTCTGTGACATCGATGAGAATGTTATAGACTTATTAGAGGTATTCCCATCTTGTACAGTGGTGGCTTTTTGCTAAGATATATCATTTCTTTTTGATCCTTGGGGATCCGGCCTTTGGGACCTCCACAATTCCAAAGGACAAAGAGGATGAATCACTGATGTAGGGCCGTGACCTTTTCTAAAATTTCCCATTCAAGTGAATAGGAATGGCTGCGAAACTGTAAAGGGGAAGTGGCACTACACCCACACTGTGCCCCTTCACCCGCAGGATTGGTGGGGGCCCCAAAGGTCATAAAGTGATTGCATTTTCTAGCAATGTGACATCACTTTCCAAGATGGGAATACTCTTCCTTGACAGCTGCTCTCATAGTATTAGACATGTGTTCACTTTGGCCGGTGTGCAGTTATCTTCTTCTGATTGTATGTTTACTTCTATCATCTTGATTACTTGATGGTTTAAAAGGTGCCTGAGATCTCATGGTGGAGGAAGAACTGTGATTCCACGAGCAGCCGCTCGAACGATATCTAACCGATGTTCCTCTTTATCTTGTTAGAACGGGCGTACAGCCTTCCTGACCAGTCAAGAGAAAAAAGGTAAATTATATAAGTTCTGGAATATTGTATAGTCATTATAGAGGGATACAGTACAAATACCTTCAAATGCTTACACAGCAATTTTTTCTGCGGATGTTACGGGGAAATCTGCGACTCATCGGAAATCTGAAGCATGCTCCGAATTCTGTGCGGATTTTTTCTGCTACTTGTATTTTACTGTTATTTCTTGCATATTTTCAGTGTGAAATCCACGCTGAAAATCTTTGTGCGGCCTGGCAGAACATGGCCGACGTCACTTATGGATATAGAGGGATGGTTTTCCTTCACGCCCAAATGGTCAGATATAGCCGGATATGGGAAAAACCTCCTTTTGACCACAGGAGGCGATAACCAGCAAGTCACAGTCCCCTGTAGGCTTAGTTCCTTTGGGCTGGGTTCACACGTGACTGATGGCCGTGTGACAAATCCTGAGCGGTGTACAGTCCGAGCAAAATGGATGAATTTGAAGAAGTCTCATCTGCACGTTGCATACACAAAACGCAGTGTAACTGAACCTGCAGGGTGGATTTGCAGCATATGCTGTGGATCTGACCAGCGGATTTCACCCTCTGCAATGGAGAAGGTGAAGTCCGCCGGCTTTTCTATTGCATAAACCACATGTAGCACTTGCAGATATTGTTAAGTTTTTTGCAGCGGAACTGCCAAAACAACCACTGTGGACTTCTCTGCTACAATTTCCAGTACGTGTGGACGTACCCTTAGGGCTCATTCAGACTTATGCTGTCCGCAAAACGCGGATCAGTTTTTTTGTTCACAGTCCAGCACGACCGCAAAAAACTGATTGCATTCCGCATTTTTGCAGACCCATAGACCTCAATAGGGCCACGTCCTGATTTTCACTGACAAGTATAGGACATGTTTTATTTGTTTTGCGGAGCCATGGAATGGAAGAAAAGGGCCCCATAGAAGTGAAATGGGTCTACTTCTAATCCGCAATCACCATACGGCCGTCTGAATGAGCCCTTACAGGGCTCCAGATGGCGACCAAAATGGTCGCCAATGCGACTTAGAATTTACAAATGGCGACAAGACTTTTTAGTCTTGTCGCCATTTGCGACTAGACCCGCCGCCGCAGCTCTGCTCAATACAGCGGCGGGGCACAGGAGCTGATCGTTCTCAGCAGCGCAGTGGAGGAGGAGTCTCTCCCTCCCCCCCTGTGCTGCTGCCGCCGCCTCCGCCAATAAGAAGAGACGGGAGGAGGAGAGGAGGGGCTGTGGCCACTGCGCCACCAATGAAGAAAACTGACCTGTAATACAAATACAGGAGGCGGGTGCTGGAATCAAATAGCCGACACCCGACCTCTGTGACAGGGAGCTGCGATCAGCGGCAGTTGAGTTAACCCTTCAGGTGCGGTACCTGAGGGGTTAACTGTCGCTGATCGCAGCTCCCTGTCACAAAGGTCGGGTGTCGGCTATTTGATTCCAGCACCCGCCTCCTGTATTTGTATAAGAAACGTTGGTGGCACAGTGCGCCCCCCCCCCCCCCCCCAGTATAAGAAACATTGGTGGCTCAGTGGGAAGTGCCAATGAGGGTTAAAAAATAATAAAAAAAATGAACTCGCCTCCTCCAGTTGATCGCGTAGCTGCCGGTCTCCTGTTCTTTCTTCAGGACCTGTGGTGACGTCACTGAGCTCATCACATGGTCCATTGCCATGGTGATGGATCATGTGATGTATCATGTGATGAGCACAGTGATGTCACCACAGGTCCTTTGACAGGTCCTGAAGAAAGAACAGGAGACGATCAATTGGAGGAGGTGAGTTAATTATTTTTTTAACCCTCATTGGCACTGCCCACTGCGCCACCAATGTTTATTATACTGGGGTGATGGGGGGGGCGCACTGCACCACCAATGTTTATCATACTGGGTTGTTGGGGGGGCGCACTGCGCCACCAATGTTTATTATATTGGGGGGGGGGGGGGCGCACTGCACCACCAATGTTTATTATATTGGGGGGGGGGGCGCACTGCGCCACCAATGTTTATTATACTGGGGTGTATATAATATTTATTATATTGACCTTATATTGACCTACTAAGCATTCTGTATTAAGAATGCTATTATTTTCCCTTATAACCATGTTGTTATAAGGGAAAATAACACAGTGAATAGACTTTCATCCTAGCAACCGTGTGTGAAAATCGCACCGCATCCGCACTTGCTTGCGATTTTCACGCAGCCCCATTAACTTTTATGGGGCCTGCGTTGCGTGAAAAACACACAACATAGAGCATACTGCTATTTTCACGCAACGCACAAGTGATGTGTGAAAATCACCGCTCATGTGCACAGCCCCATAGACGTGAATGGGTCCGGATTCAGTGCGGGTGCATTCCGGTATTCTGAATGCCGTATCTGGCACTAATACATTCCTATAGGGAAAAATGCTGGATCCGGTATTCAGGCAAGTCTTCAGTTTTTTTTGCCGGAGATAAAACCGTAGCATGCTGCGGTTTTATCTTTTGCCTGATCAGTCAAAATGACTGAACTGAAGACGTCCTGATGCATCCTGAACGGATTACTCTCCATTCAGAATGCATAGGGATATGCCTGATCAGTTCTTTTCTGGTATTGAGCCCCTGTGACGGAAGTCAATGCCGGAAAAGAAAAACGCTAGTGTGAAAGTACTCTAAAATATTACATTTAAATCCCCCTTTCCCAATTTTACATATAAAATATATAAACAATAAATAAATAAACATATTACATAGCGCTGTCCAAACTATTAAATTATTAAAAAATATATTCTATGCGGTGATCATTCACCATTTTTTTTGTCACCTTGTCACCCCAAAAAATAGCATAGGACTGTTCTATGATGGGCCGAATGTTTCATAAAATGCGAAATGCACGCGGCTTTTTTTGGTGTTTTTTTTTTTTTTTTTTTTGCGCGGTATTGAGTATTACTTTTTTATGGTGACGAAAGCGAATCAAAATTTTGGTTTCAAAACAACCCTACGCCAATCTGATCGGCATAGCGTTGTCACGATACCAAAATTTTGATTCGGTTTCGATTTGGCAACTAAAAATTTGATTTGGCTCCTAAATTTTTCAGTTCAGGAGCCGATGGCTACTAGGTATTTTTTTTAGTCTGGAGCACTGCCTTAGCGTTTTGTAGAGGATATTTTTGACATCAGCATGGCTTTTCACCTTTATTACTTCTGACTGCAAATGTATGGGGCTAGTAGATACACGGTACATGTTTTTCTCCATAATGATTACATCTTGGTCACATTAATGAGATCACTTATCTTTTTCATATTAATATTACTTTGAGGACGTGCTTACCTGTTTGTAATAGACAGAAAATAGTCCCAAAAAGAAAAAACAATGAAGAAATAACATACCAAAAAATCCGTCTGACCACAAATCTTACTTGGTATTTTCCATTGTATTATTCATGAATAGCAGTGACTTCAGTAAGAAGGAATTTGTTGCATAATGGAAATTCCAGAAATGGCAGTCGTGTTAGATAACCGTGCCGATGATTATTATAAAGGCCTGGTGATGTAATACGTCATTTACTGTACGTGTTACCGTACTTTGTGTGCCTCCTCAGCACAGCATTACGTCATTCCGCTCCAGCTGCTCTATGGCCCAATGTCAGGAAGACTCGCAGTCGTCTTAGAGCGACTTGTTGTGTCTTGTCGATGTAGGAAGATGTTAAAGGGAGTCTGTCACCACGTTGTCATGTTTTATGCTGCTCATATAGCGTTATTGCGCACATACACATGAATGAAACAGTACCTTTGATGTATTTGTCCCATGTAGAGAAGCTGCAAACACGAGGTTATAAACTTATGCAAATTAGGTCTCGCAAGTGCCCAGGGGCGGTGTCATGGCTGTAAGTGCCCAGGGGCGGTGTCATGGCTGTAAGTGCCCAGGGGAGGTGTCATGGCTGTAAGTGCCCAGGGGAGGTGTCATGGCTGTAAGTGCCCAGGGGAGGTGTCATGGCTGTAAGTGCCCAGGGGAGGTGTCATGGCTGTAAGTGCCCAGGGACGGTGTCATGGCTGTAAGTGCCCAGGCCCCTCACCGATGTGCACACCTAACCCCTCCTCGTGGTGTCCTCTGGCCCGCCCTGTAATAATCTTGCGTCATCCTCTTCAGTTCTCTCCTGCACACTTCCCTGCCGGGCCCAGGCATGTGCAGTGCTCTGCCCACTATGGGCAGATGCACAGGCATGTGCAGTGCGCATGCGCTGGTTAATACCGCTGGCCTCTGCTGGTGAGGTGCGTCATTAACCGGCGCATGCATAATTTGCATACGTTTATAACCTCATTTTTGCAGCTTCTCTACATGGGACAAATACATCAAAGGTACGGTTTTATTCATGTGTATGCAGGGCTGTGGAGTCGGTAGATAAATGCTCCGACTCAGACTCCTCAGTTTTTGGTACTTCCTCTCTGACTCCGACTCCCCGACTCTGACTCCTCTGTATTTAATATGCAAATGTATTTTATACATTCCTTGAAGGAAAGAAAGGCAACATACATGTCATTACCACAGAACTACTGGCTAGGAAGCCGCTGCCTTCTCCTTTGTGTGCTGATCTTCTGCTGAAGATAGGGCAGTGGAAGGATCCAGGAAGGGGCATTTATTGTAAAACCTGATTTCCCTAGTAGAATCCCATAGTCATGTTTAAAGTTTAAGCTAACAATCTGAGTTTACAAGTTTTTATAGCCTTAGCTGAATGACAGCAGTTTTTCAAATGGTTTACAGCTTCTGTCTTGAGCTATTGACTATCCATTCCCGTCACTTATACAAGTGTCTAGTCCTGCAAAAAACATATTTACTTAAAGGGGTTCTGCACTTTCATTTAACTGATGATCTATCCTCTGGATAGATCATCAGCTTCTGATCGGTGGGGGTCCGACACCCGGGACCGCCACTGATCAGCTGTTTGAGAAGGCAGCGGCGCTCCAGTAGCGCCGCAGCCTTCTCACTGTTTACCGCTGGCCCACTGACGTCACGACTAATATCAACTAGCGTGGGCGGGGCTAAGCTCTGTTCACTTGAATGGAGCTTAGCCGCGCCCACGCCAGTTGATACTAGTCGTGACGTCAGTGAGCCGGTGGTAAACAGGGAGAAGGCCGTGGCGCTGCTGGAGCGCCGCTGCCTTCTCAAACAGCTGATCGGCGGAGGTCCCGGGTGTCGGACCCCCGCCGATCAGAAGCTGATGATCTATCCAGAGGATAGAGAATAGATCATCAGTTAAATGAAAGTGCAGAACCCTTTTAATCAGTTATCAGTGACCTGTAACAGCAGAACACAACACAATGGAAAGTATAAGTATTGCCGCTCCTTAACTGTGCGTTGCGTGCCATATAGTGAAGCATATGAAAAGCATGCTTCTTCATGGTCACTTAATGTGTTCGTTTTGCGGTAACGTGACGCACTGCATGCATTGGCCTTCATTCTTACAGTAGTGAAGTACCGTATTTTTCTCAAAAGTGGGGGAAAAATAGCAGTGCATCTTATGGGAGCGAATGCTGCGACCGTCCGGTGAATAGGCTGAGAGGGAGGAGGGGCTGGGGGCCGGCATCTGTTTCTGTAATGGCAGCGGGGCCCGGTGCAGTCACTGTATTCTACTACACCGGGCCCCGCTCACTGTAGTATACGGTAATCATATCTAACTTGTGGGTATTGTTAAAGTATTCCAATCATCTTAAATCTAGCGCTGTACTACTTACTACTAACTTCTTGGCAGTCAGGAGGCCGAGTGGGCGCTCGTAGCGTAGCTCACTACGTCATGCCCCTGCTCCGCCCACTTTATGAATGAAGCAGGCACCGGATCCCGCTGCCATTACAGAAACAGATGCCGGCCCCCATTTACTACACAGGGACACTGTTATGGGGGGGATCTGTGGATGACACATAAGAGAAGATGCTATATATGTGTCATCCACAGATGCCCCATAACAGTGCCATCCACAGATGCCCCCATAACAGTGTCATCCACAGACCACCATTAGTTCAAAACCCACCAAACGCACACCTTTTTTCTTATTTTCCTCCTCAAAAACCTAGGTGCGTCTTATGGGCAGGTGCGTCTTATAGGGCGAAAAAAACCGTAATTAATTATGACTTTTTGTGAATTGGGACATTTAAACTTGCTTTTTTAAAAATTTTATTCCAATTTAAATCTAGTAGGAGTCGGAGTCGGTTAATTTTTTGCTGACTCAGACTCCAGGTACCCAAAATTGCCTCCGACTCCACAGCCCTGTGTGTATGTGCGCAATAACGTGGTGATAGACTCCCTTTAAGCAGGAGAGATTAAAAAAAGAAAAACAGCAGTGTCAGTTTTTTTGTGAATCTGGGGTCACATTTGCCGCAATTGTGAGTCATGTTGCAACCCCAGTGCTACACAGCGATCCTTGGTTGCGCGACTGGTGTCACATGCCAAGATTGTGGTGTAGCCCCAGCCTTAATCCATGGATGTAACATTGTGCCCTTTCATATCTGGGTACGTACCCTGCTTCTATAATTCACATGGAGACAATAGTAGAAAATACTGCAGTCTAGTGCACTCTGTGTATTTCATATACAGTGCAGTGTGGATCTATACGGGGGAAGCAAGGCAGTCTAAAAGCTAAAGAAGCTGCCGTGTGGAATCTGCACTTTTTTCTCCAGCGAAAACATATGTATGTGCAGAGGTCACAATAACGCCTGTACAAGCGTCATTGACGCCTGTTCAGGCCATTTTACTCCCTGGAAAAAGTCTAACGCGTACCAATACACCTTAGACACTTCCCCTACATTCAGCAGCACAGGGAACGGCACGGGCAGCGCAGCGATGCTGCCTGTGCCTGAAATGACTAATAGCAAAGCTCTAGTCATTAAGGAGCTTTACTATTGGATGGTTTGGGCCGGATTGATACAGCGCCCTGCAGCAGGGGAAGCCGGTGGGAGCTGAAAGGAGGAGGGTCCGGCTCCTGGGAGTTTTTATAGTAAGGAGAGCGGAGTGCGCTGTACAAGGACCCCGGGAAACATGGCGGCAGAGGAGCTGAAGAGGACTCCTCACAGGTGACAAACAGCCCCGGACATCAAGGTGACAGCAGTGTGTAGTGCAGTGTGTGATCATCACACACTGCACCACATACATCACACACTGCACCACATACATCTACACACATGCATACATCACACACTGATGCATGTAGCGTAGTGCACTGTATAGTGAATGCAGGCAGGCTATTAAAGTAGTGCAAATGATAAAGTACAGGGTTAATTCCGCTATATTGGACTGGACTTTATAACTTAGCTATAATTGCCTGATGGTATTTACTAATGGTCCCCTGCATAAATACCCATCTCTTAGGCCACGTTCACACCACCACTATTTATTTCTGTAAAAAAAAAAATTTAAAGTATACTTTTTTTGCAGAACTCTGCAGGATGGGAAAGTGTAGTGTACCACATTTTTCCATTCTGCAAGGTTCAGTTTTTTTTTTTTTACAATGGAACTGTGGTGACGGATGCAGTATGGCATCTGTCTGAGGCATCTGATAACATATATATGTTTTTTGTGTACATTAAACGTATGACAAAAATGTGATGTGAGCCCAGCCTGACTGACAGGGAAGAAGCTGAACAGACTCCGCCGACTATGATGGGATCCGTTCAGTTTCTGTTCGGGATCTGTCTTTTTACCAGACAAAAAAGTGCTGAATACAAGACTTTTTTGTCTGGTCTTTCGACAGAATCTGCAACAGAGGCTCCAAACGCAGCCTCCAACACAGATGTGAACAAGCGCAGGCCTACCTATTATGTATTTGTATTACTGCAGCTTTCGTACTCCTCCTCGGGTAAAAATACTCCTCAAAAATGGTCAGAGGAGTATTTTTACTCTTCTGGAAAAAAAAAAGTGCGATCTCTCTGTATGTGGAATCTTTGCAATGAATACATTAATTTCTGCAGAATCGAAGAGGAAGAATGGGATCGGTATATGGCCCCTGCAAAACCGGAATGTGAGAAGAACAAAGTGAGCCGCACTTTCAGCTTCCTGCGAAACAGGATGTCTAGTACCCGGAACAAAAACAAGGTGACTGCTTTTATTGGATCATTCCGTTATTTTTTTAAATTAATTTTTTATATCTTTTTTCTATTCTTGCTGTCTACTAATTCTCCATTGTGTGACATGAGGTTAGGGTCATTCTCGGGTCTTGTTTGTTAATTAGTCAATTAGTTTAGCTAGTTTTCTCCTCACAGAAGGATTAAACGGGATGTGTCGCCTATAATTTTTTCTGCCTGTTAAAACCAGGTAGTGACACACATCCTTTTTTCTACATCTTTGCATGCTGTTAACAGCTCAGTCATGGTGGCAGCCACCATATTCATGCTCCGGAATAGTGATGGACGAACATCTGCCGGGCCGGTTCGCGAACGCGATCAAATGTTCGCGAACCGCAAGTTCGCGGCTGGTCCCATTCATTTATGGCAGGCGAACCTGAAAAACCTTCAGCTCATATTTGCAGCCAAGAAATAATTACTAGAAGTGCACCAATAGCCCCACAACATGGACAGTGACATACCAGATGTATTATTCGAATTTGGGATCTCCATTCATTATTTTTTTTTCAATGCGAAATATCGGCAATATAATTTTTGCGTACGCGCATGCGCAAATGCACTATACAGTACCCAAATGCACTATATAGAAAGTATATTGGTATAGAACACCCCGCTTCAATCAGTTTTTTAGGGGGGGCGCGACTGGTATATCACACCAGTAGAAATTATTTGTTCCAATAATGCTTGTCCCTCTATATACCTGCAGTATCGCAGCAGAACCGCACACAACTGCCGCACAATACAAATGCACTATAATATACTTTCTAACATAGAAAGTATATTATAACATTGTACAAGGAAGGCAATCCATTAGAATATACATAAAGATAATACGTAACCTTTAATAATTTTACTATGAGGGTCCATTCACATGTCCTTAAATGTTTTGCGGATCCGCAAAACACTGACACCGGCAATGTGCGGTCCACAAATTGCGGAATGCACATCGCCGGCACTATAATAGAAAACGCCTAATCTTGTCTGCAATTGAGGACAAGAATAGGACATGTTCTATTTTTTTGTGGAAACGGAAGCACAGATGCGGAAGTGCGGATCCGCAAATGCGGATATGGACAGCACATTCCGGCCCCATTGAAAATGAATGGGTCTGCACCCGTTCCGCAAAATTGCGGAACGGATGCAGACCTATTTTGCGGACATGTGAATGGAAAAGATATCCCTCAAAATGAAAATAAATTTATTTATTAAAGTTAAAGGGGTTCTGCACTTTGTTTTAACTGATCTATCCTCTGGTCGGCGGGGGGTCCGACACCCGGGACCCCCGCCGATCAGCTGTTAGAGAAGGCTGAAGCCTTCTCACTGTTTACTGCCGGCCCAGTGACGTCACGACTAGTATCAATTAGCGTGGGCGGGGCTAAGCTCCATTCAAATGAACAGAGCTTAGCCCCACCCACGCTAGTTGATACTAGTCGTGACGTCAGTGGGCCAGCGGTAAACAGCGAGAAGGCCGCGGCGCTGCTGGAGCGCCGCAGCCTTCTCAAACAGCTGATTGCGGAGGTCCCGGGTGTCGGACTCCCGCCGATCAGATGCTGATGATCGATCCAGAGGATAGATGATCAGTTAAAACCAAGTGCAGAACCCCTTTAAGCAAAAATCATAGATGTGGTAGGCAATAACAAGTGCTCGGCGGCACCAAATCAGAAACCATATGTCCTACCACAATCCGGGGAGTTCCAGTGCACATCCATTAATCCCGGAGAGAAAGCAAAAACCATCTATCCCTGGGCTAAATGATGATGTGGTATTGAAGGACAGGGTGGGCAAAGAACTGTCCCTGATATTGCCCTACAGGGGGGTGCTATTCTGGCCTTGATAGCCTAACCACAGACCACCCGCCCTGATAAGAGCGACCCCGTCCGGAACCTTACCCTATATAATAATGGCCCTAGTAAGCCCCTAGCCCCTAGGCTCCTGACTTCCAGGTGATCACTATATAGATCTATGTGTTTTGGACTCATTATAAAAGTATAAGTATATCGCACCCCTCTCTGTATCACACATATAGATAGCACACCTATACTAGTCCTTAAAATGACTTTTGTGACCCTGTTAGCTAGTGTTTGGTGTCCCTAACAGCCTGTCCCTGCTCCACACAGCAACCTCTCCCTACACTGGCAAAACACTGAATGTAAAATGGCAGCTAGATTAGGTTTATTTATAAGGTAGGGGGTATGTCCATGTGCTGAAACGTCTCAATTGGCTGTCCTGTACCACCTGATGGATGTGTCATGGGTCAAAGTTCTTTATAATGTAAAAGAATATGGCGGGCGCGAATTTCTCCATATCTTCGCATGTTCGGCGAATTGCGAACATGCAAAGTTCGCCGCGAAACGACCGCCGGGCGAACCGCAAGGCCATCTCTACTCAGGAAATGAAGTAAAAAAAAAACTACAATTAGAGAAAAAAAAAACAGGAGGTCAGGAGGGAGTAAATAAGCTGTGATATCACCTATTGTAAATGGTGGATCCTGAGTTATCTATGTATGAAGGTGTTATATGTTGTAATCTTGCCTACGGTAATATTGATGAAAAGTGATCTGTACAGAACAAGTGGCGCCTATTACTGGGTTTAGTTGCCAGTGTAAAAACGGCAGGATTTTAGGATTTCTTTTTAGATCTACCGTAGGTGATGACATAAAAAATTTAAAATAACATCGGCAAAAACTCTTTAAAAATATTTTTCATGTAAAAACTTTATTTAAACAGTAGGTCATTTTCTGAAGGCACATTGCCTTAAAGGCCCCTTTACACAAGCAGGAATGAACTGTTGGTTCCCAATAATTGTCTGCCCGTCATAGGAGATGAGAGCTGCATTTATATGCAGCATTCACTTCTGCTCTATGAGGTGGAGCGATTGTTACTGCATTTGCTCATCCCCATAGAGAATCATTGTTTTTCGGAAGGGGATCCCTGTTTACACAGCGTGATCTGGTGGCCATAATCAAGAACAAACATCTATAGAATATTTGGGGGGAATTTATCAAATATCAGTGTTTTATGTCAGTCTTTGATATCCCGAGTGCCGCGGGAGGATATGCCTAATTTATCATGAGGCGCAGGCCTCGTTGTAGATAAAGCATCTCCTCTGACAGTCCGTGTACTAAAACGAAACTAAAACGAAACTCTATGCCAGCTCCTAGCTGTGTGAAGATCTGATGGAGTAAGACGCAAGGCTGTCCCTAACAGGCCGAGCTTTGTTAGACCATGTAAAGTACATAGTAAAGTGAAAAAATAACTAAATGAATGTATTAAAAAAACGGAGACGCACCTGCTTGTGTAAATAATAGGAGAGAGAAAAGAAAGAAAGGAGGGTTGGGGATGGGGAAGGGACAAGATGGGGTCCTCGGGGAGGTCCATCCAGATGAGTATTAGGCCTCCCTCCCCCTCTAACTTATTATGCAGATTTTAGATGTTGAATATTCCTATAGTCCATAACTAAGTTAAGTAGGAAAGATGGGGCCCTGCTTGTAGTTTGTCCGAGGAAGCCACATGTTCTCCACCTGGAAGGCCCTATCATGATCATTGGCCATGAGTGGCTTCATGTGGTAGATGTGGTCCAGCTCCGCCAACCACTCTCTAGTTGTATGGAGTCTGGACAAGAGCGATTTTCCAGTGACTAATCGGGCAGCAGGCATAAAATGGCGATGTAAGCCCTTCTTAACAGCCGATATCGGACCCCAATTTTAGTATAAGTGTTGCCGAAGTGAGCACAGGGTTTGTGACTTTTTTTTACACCAGAAAACTGGAGTAGGGGGACGATAAATCCCCCTGTCTTTTTTAGACTTGTGGCTATCTCAGGGCTTTATTTAGACCTAATTGCTTTATGAATATAATATGCAGGGTAATGTATTATCTGATTTATCTTCCTCATCATTTATTTTCATGTTAGATATTAAATGCTAACTCCTCACACTTAGTCATTTCTGACATGATTTAGGGAAATATAATTAGACATAACGACATCTCTATGCTGATGAAGGCTAGATCTAATTATGTGCCTTTAGTATCTACTCGTTTTCATCATTATAGTTATTGAATGATGACTCATGTCCTCAATGATTAGTAAAGCCGGACCTTGATCCTTAGCTTGATGCATATAATGTAACTTTTATATTTAGGGGTTCAAAATGTACATTAGCCAGCAGATTTACCATATCATAGCCCAGGTAAGAGTTACAGCCCAAAGTAATGGCTCTGAGATCAAGGAGTTATGGCTAGTTAGTGTATTAATCAAACTACATAAAAACAGTCTGCTCCATCCTTTAGTTCAGCATTAAAAGTAGGGGGACAGACATGGTATCTGTGAGGAACAGGGAAGGGTTTATGTGGCTCATGGAATAATCTGCTGCAGTTTTGCATGACCTTGTCCATTAAAGGGAACCCGTCATCAACGTTATGCTGCCCATACTAACAGCAGCATAAAGTAGAGACAGGTGAGTGGATTTCAGCGGTCTGTCATTTATAAGTTAAAAGTAAGTGGTTGCCGAGAACCAACATCACAATCATTGCAGACTGGGCCTGGAAAAGAGTCATGGCCACCTGAGAAGAGTCCTGGTTATTCATGAATTCCTGCTCTCCTGCCCACCTGCTGATGACTGACAGGCTTCTACCGAGTTTTCTTCCTTTCTCTCTAGGAGAGAACTGCCAATCACCAGCAGATGGGTGAGAGAGCAGGAGATTAGGAATAACCAGGACTCTTCTCAGGTAGATGTGACTCTTTTCAAGTCCTGGGCTGCAATGATTATGATGCTGGTTCTCAGCAACCACTTACTTTTAGCTCATGACTGACACACAGCTGACATCAGCATTTCTGTCACTATTTTATGCTGCCCTCAGTGAGATCAGCATAAAGTTGATGACAGGTTCCCTTTAAGTGCCCTCATAAGCATCTATTCACACAGTTGGATTTGACTAGGATTTCGGGGAGGGGTGCACACTGAAATACTCATGACGTGCCTAACATTCCACATCCAGCGCAAATCAGTGGGATACTTTTTATACACTATTCACATTCAGCGGAAGAAGCATGTTCATTCTCCATATGAATTCTGAGAGGAACAGCTGCAGGACAGCCTCACACAGAAAAGGCCTATTAAATGGGACTAATCCTCCTGTGGATCCACCAGCACAGCTCCTGAATGCCCAGATTTCTGTCCTGGGACTATAAGGCCTAGTTCACACGAACGTGTGTGATCCGTGGCCGTATTGCGGGCCGCAATACATGGCCACAGTTCCGTGTGCATTCCGCATCACGGATGCGGACCCATTCACTTCAATAGGTCCGCAAATCCGGAATTGCGGAACCGCCGCACGGAACGGGACCCCTCGGAAGCACTACGGAGTGCTTCCGTGGGGTTGCGTCCCGTACTTCCGTTCCGCAAAAAGATAGAACATGTCCTATCTTTTTGCAGAACGGGGGGATCGCGGACCCATTAAAGTGAATGATCCGATGCGGCTGACCTACGGCCGGCGATCGTGCAAATTGCGGGCCGCAGCACGAGTCACACACGTTCGTGTGAACTCGGCCTAAATCTGATGTGTGTGGGCGAGTGTACCCTAATAGTAATAGCAGGTGCAGTTACCTAATTCACTTGCTGCATAGTCATGGCTGCCTCATACAGGACGGTGCTTCTTCTTTGTATTGGAGCATATGAAAGCTGCACTGGCCCAGATTCTCACGTCCATATGTGATTCACTAATGAAACACAAATAGATGAGGGCACAGTTTTGTGTGGAAGCCATTCAAGGCAACAGGATGGTGGTCTGATATCAAGATTTGCAATTCCACATATGAGGTATAGCGATTGAACACAGCCTTCTCTTTAGCCACCACTGCTTGGCCAGCAGCTGGTGTTTCGTTTTTGGTGCCCATGTGTAAGGCAATGGAGCAGGGGAGGTTACTGGCCATATGAGTTTCTTCTGGAAATCAATATAGTCATGAAAGCATTGAATTCTGGTTTTATTGTCAGCCTTACCTGATCATTGTTGTATTTGTCTTTTTGATCTTTCATTTAATGTTTTTCCTTTTCCTTTGCAAAATATATTAAAGGCCAAAAACAAAGAG
Organism: Bufo bufo; assembly: GCF_905171765.1. Classification (NCBI taxonomy): domain Eukaryota; kingdom Metazoa; phylum Chordata; class Amphibia; order Anura; family Bufonidae; genus Bufo; species Bufo bufo. Next base: position 116,109,934 of record NC_053390.1, on the reverse strand, counting down.
ACAAAGGAGAAAGCGAACAGACATCAGTTTGTAGCAGGGACCTTCTCAGGTGTGGTTCCATGTTTGGTGTGTGAAAAGGCCCTCCTGGGAAAAGAATCATTACAATGCTCCAGTAAGTACCCATGATTGGGGTATTGTTATTTACAACACTAGTGATTGACTAAGGCCTGTTTCACATTTGCATTTGCCCATCCGGCCGGGAGCAGCCTGCTGGATCCGACATTGCCAGACGCTGCCGGAATATCGTTTACATGCTTAAAAGGATACTTAATCAGAAATGGATATCTTTTAAGCTCACTAGTCACAGGAAACTTTTTTTTTGTTTTAGAATTTTTGGATCATTTTCATTTTCATTTAGTGCTATGCAAAATTAGAAACAAAACATTATCCTTCTGTAGCAGTCAGTACAAAAGACCTAAGTAGTCTGTTAGTTCACTGTTGCTGTGAGGGGCAGATGTTATCTGCAAGGTAATCCCTGTGAAAGTAGTAGGTGGAGGATTGGGATAAAAGTATAACAACTTTGTTGTTCCCTTGATAGGCCTAGATAAAGATGTGTAATGTGTGACGCTCTAATTCAGTCACTACAGAAGAGCTTTCTCTGGTCTGACTGAGGGTACTTTCACACTAGCGTTTTTGTTTTATGGTGTTGAGTTCCGTCACAGGAGCTTAATACCGGAAAAAAACTGATCCGTTTTATCCTAATGCATTCTGACTGCAGAGCATTCCGTTCAGGATGCATCAGTTCGGTCCCTCTTACGTTGTTTGGACGGAGAAAATACCGCAGCATGCGTCAGTTTTATCAACGGCCACAAATACTGATCACTTGCCGGAATGCCGGATCCGGTATTAATTTACATTGAAGTGTATTAGTGCCGGATCCAGCATTAAGTGTTCCGGCAAAACAGATCCGGCTTTCCCGTCTGTGCATGCGCAGATCTTTAAAAATGCAAAAAAAAATTTATACCGGATCCGTTTTTCCGGATGACACCGGTATTTCAATGCATTTGTCAGACGGATCTGACAAATGCCATCAGTTTGCGTCTGTATTGACGGATCCGGCAGGCAGTTGCGGCGACAAGTGTGAAAGTACCCTGAGAAAGTTAATCGAGACTGTTTGTTTGCCGTGCTAAAAGGTCCAAACAAAGAGGAAGTTGAAGAGCCAGGAGAGGAAGTAGAGTACATGGAGTGAGTTCAAAAGATTATGTGGCACATTTATTGAGACCGGCATTTTAGACGGTGGATCAGGTGAGGTTATGAAGGGGCGCAGGCCTCTTCATAACTTTGGCGGATCCACCGCCGCTTCTAAATGTAAGACAACTTCCTAGCTGTTTTAAATTTAGGCTAGATGCACACGACCGCATATGTTTTGCGGTCTGCAAATTCCGGATCCGCAAAAAAAAAACGGATGACGTCCGTATGGCATCCGTTAATTGTTGCGGATCCATTGTAGCAATGCCTATCCTTGTCCGCAAAACGGACAAGAATAGGACATGTTCTATTTTATTTTGCGGGGCTACAGAATGGAGCAAGGGATGCGGACAGCACACAGAGTGCTGTCCGCATCTTTTGTGGCCCCATTGTAGTGAATGGGTCCGCACTCGAGCCGCAAAAATTTTGACTCGGATGCGGAAGCAAACCATGTTCGTGTGCATGTAGCTTTAGACCAATTTCTTTACCTAAAATATGTGTAGAAAATGGTAAAAGAGACATGCCTATTGGCCCTTCCACGTCCCCGCCACACCTGCGTTTTAGACCTGTCGTGAGCGGGAAGAAGTCGCAGATTGCAGCGCAAAGGATCTTTGCGCTGCAATCTGCACCAGAAATAAGCCTAATTTAACCATATTTCTGTTTTAATAAATGACCCACTATATTCATAAAACTATCTACCTGTTTTTGCAATATTAAAAAAAATACATAGAATATCCCCATATAGGTTGTTAATATGTGTCTCTTTAATGTGAAGTAACTCAGTGTTTCTTCTCAAACAATTCCTCAAAGGCATAAAGTGGTAAAACAAGTCAAGGACAGCGCAGAGAGAGAGAGCACACCTGACATGGCCCACTTGGCTATGAAGTCAAACACGTAATGACACTGACACTACTGTTTGGTGTTGGGAATAAAATGTGATATATTATAGGAATCTATGAAGCACAGATTCCGCTGGAGCCGTCATTTGCAGCTTACAGGCACCAGATGGATTATACACGATTGTCGTCAGTTCCATTGTACTTTTGCTTATCAAGATGAGATGGAGACAGAAGTGTATCCACATTTTGGCAGCAATGAAAAATACATGGCCAGCAAGTTTCCTGTGATGTTACTTGTATGCTCTGCTTCCTCCTCTACCCTACCTCCACTGTTTTTTTTTCCCCCAGTAATTTGTAGGTGATTTAATAGACATTTTCCTGTTTTTCAGATTGCAATGTGAATGTACATAAAGCCTGCAAAGATGCTGTTCCCGCATGTTCAAAGGTAAATACAGATAGATAAAAGATATACTGCAGGATAAGTGGTTTTATCAATAATCACCAACCACTCCCAAATAGTAAAAATAAACCAAAATGACAGTTACACTTTGGGGGCATTTTTTTTTTATTGCATTATACTCATTTTGAGCTAAAAATCTTTTTTTCAATTGGTCTTTCTTAAAAATGTTGAGCCCCTTTCAATATGCAGTCTTGAGATTAGTTTTTTAGCAGGCTCTGAATTTTTACTTTGTTCTGTCAAGCAGCTCAGATGATGGCTCCTTGTCCCTGACCTCAAACACTCATTATAGCTCAATTATTATCTTACTGATAAGAAAGTGGCATAACTAAGTGTTTATGACCTTTTTAGAGTTGTATTACACTAGCACATGAGCGTTACGATTGTCGGGAAGGAAGCATTCCTTTCTGACAATCGCCTGCTCGTCAGTGAAGGAGACCGTTGCAGTTACATGCAGCAATCTCCTCCATTATATGGGGAGGAGTGATTACTAATGTAATCACTAGTCCCCATACAGCTAAATATTTTTTTAATAAAGACCAATTAAAGAAATTATTTTTAGCCCAAAATGAGTAAAATGCAATCATAAAAAGAAATTGTCCCCGAATTTGTACATAGCCTTTAAGTACTTCTTTGCTTTTGGATTCCAGGTTGTAATTTTGTGTGTGTTTTTCATATGGGGTCTGACAGATTTTATCGATCCCAGATAGAGATTTATCAAAATAAAATCTTCAGTAGGTTGAGCCGGAATAAGATATGACATACTATATCCTAATATAACATTGTACTGCAAACAAGAGCTTTTACAATTTCAGGACTACTATTGTAGGGAAAAAATAATATAATTATGATTGTACTTATATTGTATTCTTTGAAATAAAAACATTATCATTGAAATGGTGTCATTCCTCTAAGATGTTCTAAGTTGTCACCTGAATATTGTGAATGGAGTTATTGTGCTCACTAAGGCTCCTTTCACATCACCGTTTCTCCTTTCCGTTCTAAGGCTCCGTTGAGAAACAGGAGAACGGAAAGGACGGATTCTGCAGATAATTGAGACCTAACTGAGCGTAACGGAACCTAAAGACCCCATAGACTATAATGGGGTCCGTTCGGTGTCCGCTCAGAACATGATTTTTGAGCAGAGACGAAAGTCTCAGTTATCTGCAGAATCCGTCCTTTCCGTTCTCCTGCTCCTCAATGGAGCCTTAGAACGGAAAGGAGAAATGGTGATGTGAAAGGAACCCAAGAGTATTCATAGAACGCAGGCCGTGAATTCACTAGGACCTCATGACATCACTGAGGTGCTTTCTGTCACAACCAGTATTTATGGGAATGTTTCATGCCATATATTGCTAGATCGCAGATTAGTGGTGTCAGTATAGTGTCTGCGGCCATTGTGTGCTGTTGACTGGTGGACCCCTCACTTTGGCAGACCTGGGAAGGGAAGTATACTTACCTTCCCGTTGCTGGCTCCCAGCTCCTTCTGTTCCTTGCCTCGGCTTCACCACTCGGCTCCCAGGATGTAAACTTCCATTTTGATGGTGCTGCTGCTCTCCTTGCATCATGACTCATGTCAAATTGTCCCTAACCCCCACCCCCCAATGGTGCACAATCCCTTTAAGTTGATTCCTGCTCATTCCTAGTTGTGGAGTGGTGGTAAGCCCTTTCAGTCTGTGTTGGACAAATGTTTTTCTATACCACTATATGTTAATGAAAATGCTCGGCTTTGTCTTATAGAAGTTTCAGGACCGTTATAACCCAAAGTATAAACAGCCTGCTGTCATTTCAAGTAAGTGGGGATTTTTCAAATCATTTTATATGTCTACTGTCATTTAAAGGGCTTGTCCAAGATGAGAAAAAAGGGGTCTGCTTAATCTCCAGTGCCACAGTTGTCCAGGGGCCAGGTTCTGTATTGCAGCTGTGTCTAAAGCCTGTATTAGACTGGTAGATTTCTTGCCAGATGACCGCTAATGAGTGTTCATAGTAACGCTAGTTGGCAATCAACTGGCAGTGTAATACTGCCGCCAACTGCTCGTTCATCGGGCAACCTTGAATTTTCAGCCTGCAAATAACTACACAGCATAGGGACCAGTGATGGCACAGCAATCGCTCTTCTCCATGTTGCTGAGGAGATCATTGCATGTAACAGCTGGTGAGACGACGATTGCCAGGATGGAACGCTTGTCTCCCGACAATTACCTGCAGAATTGGGCTGTGTAATACAGTCAGGGGGCTAAAAGGCCTACTTTCTATAGCTACTGGGGGTTTAATTCTCCAGTATTTTAGGAATACTCTCCACTCTAACGTCCACTACCTGACATTGATTCACTGACAGTACCTATCGTCATATACTCATTCCTGCCAATTGATTATAGTTAAACAGACACACAGTCCATGTATAGTGAAATCCTAAGATGACTGATAAAAATATGAAGATATATTAAAGGGGTTCTGCCGTTGTTTTAAACTGAGGATCTATCCTCTGATCGGCGGAGGTCTAACACCCGGGACCCCCGCCGATCAGCTGTTTGAGAAGGCAGCAGCGCTGGCAGTAGCGCCGCAGCCTTCTCGCTGTTTACCGCAGGCCCAATGACGTCACGACTAGTATCAATGGCCTGGGCGAGGCTAAGCTCTGTTCACTTGAAGATTATAAACCTGTGGTCTTCTACTGTGCAGCTCAAAGGCATTGGACATGCCCAGTTATCAAAAACACTATAGTTATCTGATAAGAGGAGTCTCGGAGCATAAAGTGGAAATCTAGCCTAGATGTAACCTCTGACATGTCAGTTTTGCTGACAGTGAAGACCTGAAGAATACCCAAACTCCCATGGAGCTGGCTAGGGACTTCTGTCACTGGAAATCTTCTCAGTGGCGCTTTGGAAAATGAAAACTGTAGCTTGATTAGTTACTGTGGGCATCTCCTCCACTACTTTGAAATATATTTTCTAATTCGAATGTTACGAGCTGACAAGATCCAAGATGGAGATGAAGGCTTTGATTAAATTGTCTTCTACCAAAAAAAAAGCATTTTGGAGCACCAGGGCTCCATGCGGAAGTCACAAAGACAGAGCCTGCTGGTCCAGTTGAAACCAGATGGCTGTTTCAGCTCTTCCTTTTGTATCAGCAAGCTCTGTCTTTGTGGCTTGAGAAAGGAGCGCCGATGCTGTGAAATGTTTTCAGAAGACAATGTAATGAAAGCCTTCCATGCCATCTTGGATCTTGTCAACTGGTAGCTTGGGTCCATTCACCTGAAACAGTCCCCTGCATCCATGCAGTATGCACCAAACAGCGGAGGGTCTTGTGGACACTGGCATAACCTACCAACATCTAGGATCACTACAAGCACGTAATTACAGGGGTTTTATATTGATGACCTATCCTCATTAATATTAAACCGACATCCCCGCTGACCAGCTGTTTGAAGAGGAGGCCGCGCTCCATGCACATCTCCCTTGCAGCGGCGGAGTAGTGTGAGTACAAGTATTACTCCATTCAAGTGAATAGAGCGAGTACATGAAATTACACTCGCTTCCGCGACAACGGGCAGTGTAATGAAGAGCAAGTAGCGCTGTGGTGGAGCACCGCCTATCTTAAGGATATCAGTATATACCGCCTGCACAACCCCTTTAATGTTGGGCCTTAATTTTGCACGACCACACAAGGTGAGAATCTACATACTGCTGTGTGCACTGCGCCTACTCTCCCTATCGGCGCCTTTTCTTTCTCTTTTGCCACTATTGCATGATAGGAATGTGATCAGATATAAGTGACAAGGTCCACAATAACAATGATATTTCACAGATGCTGGCTGACCTTCCCCACATGATGTTTGTTGCCATTCACATGTCTCTCTGAATAATGAAAATAACATTTTCTGTTCTTGAGTACATTTTTTATTTTGTAGGCTTGAAATCAGTTGTCCAAGACTAGAAAAAGAATCCCCCGACACTGCCTATTCTTATCCATGGCCGTGGATAAGAGGGGCAATGCAAGCAGATACTTTGCATTATGCCCGTCAGTCCTATTCTCTGATCTTGGCCTGTTCACATTGCCGCAGAAGTTACTGATGTGAAATGACATGTGATCTTCTTACTTTGTATATTACAGATTCATCATTCAAGGACACACCACAACCTGTTCTCTCGACATCCCCTCCCTCCACATCACTGTCTCTAGGGAAATCCAGTGCACCCTGCCGAGTTGTGCCTGTATCGGGTATAGACAGGTATGGGAGTGCATTTAGGACAGTAAAACATTTATAAATGGAATTATCTGTTTATTACCAGCTTGTTCCTTATGTCTGTTCACCATGGTTTCTCTTGCCATGTAGGAGGTTGGACCAGTCATTGGAATCTGATGGGGATACAAGTGGCTCTCGGTCCAGATCACAGTCAGAAGAGCTACTGCAATCAGTCGGAACCCCTCCATCAATGGATACTTTCCCCATTGAAGGTTAATTTACAGATTTTTGGTTGGACATTGATAAGAAACTGAACCTTTCCCAATTTTAGAGTATTCAGGAATATTCTTATTCGGATGATTATTTTTTTTTATCTTTGATATTCATAGTTTATATAACATACAGTTCAAAGAGGAGTCCATCCCACACACAAAACCACTGAAAAAAGAGGGAATCTCCCTAGAAAAAAGGAAACCCCATTTGGTTGATGTCTATGCGGCCGTCTTCCCTTGCGGTCTACAATGCTACTAGCAGCACTCCCTACACAGTATTTCTAGGTTACAGTGGTAGTCCCAGAATGAATCAATACTGTAACTGTGGATGGAATTCATCAGGCTTTGCACTCCAGAAATCTGGCCTCAAAAAGTCTCTTAAAATAGGGATTTGCGACTTTTTGGGCTTATTTGCCACTTACTACAGTTTTGAAAAGTGGATGGGAAAGTTGGTGTGATTAGCCTGTTTATCAAAAGTGACTTTTTAAAAAGTCGCAAAAATTGTCGCACTCTTACTCCAATAAAGGGACAGTGTAGAAAGTGGAGTAACATCTCAAGACAGAAGCATCAGCAGATTTGTACCGATGAAGCTGGCTGACCTGTTACATGTGCTTTTGGCAGCTGAAGTCATCTGTGTTGGTCCCATGTTCATATGTGTCCACATTGCTGAGAAAAATGATGTTTTAATATATGCAATTGAGACTCTAGGAGCAACAGGAGTGTTGCAGTTACACCTAGAGGCTCAGCTCCCTCTGCACTTTGATTCGAACAGAGGAGGCCCGTGGCTAATGTCCGTGACTTGCAATAATGTTGATTGTGGACATTACAACCTTTTAGATGCTGTGATCACGGCATCTAAACAGTGAAAAACCCGGAAGCGCCTGTGCGGCAATCAGGGATGCCATGAATAGGCTGGGTCTCTCTGAAGCTGGTGGCAGGCCAACATAACAAATCGGCAATCTAAGGTTTTCTATATTCCCTATGGGAGTATAGAAATATTCAATAAAAAACAAAGTATTGTCGATTGTAGCCTCCTAAGGAGGCAAAAAAAAAATAATTTTAACATTAAAAAATAAAATATAAAAAAATATAAAAATTTACCGCTAAATCACCCCCCTTTCCTTAGAATAAAAAAATTAATACATAAATAATAAAAAGTATAAATATCATGGACATCACCGCGTCCGAAAATGCTCATACTATTAAAATATAAAAATAGTTTTTCAATACAGCGAATGGCGTAACGGCCTATTCACCATTTTATCATCGCTTCTCTTACCCAAAAAAATGGAATAAAATGTGATCACAAAGACACACACATTCCAAAACGGTCAAAAAAAAAAACCCTACAGATCATCCCGCAAAAAAAATTAACCCCCAACAGCTCAGTAGACATAATTATACAAAAGTTATAAGGGTCAGAATATGGTGATGTAAAAAAATTTACGGTAATAAATTTTTTCATTAGACATCTAAAACCAATGCATATGTGGTATTGTTGTAATCGTACTGACCCAGAGAATGAAGGGCACAGGTTCGTTTTGGCGCAAAGGGAAAACCTGTAAAACTGTGGAGGAACTTGTCCTGCAAAAACAAGCCCTCATATGGATATGTGAACAGAAAAATAAAAAAGTTATGGCTCCAGTAAGACAGGGAAGAAAAAGCAAGAAAAACCTCTGGTATCTTAAGGGTTAAAGAAAAAAAGAAGAAGACAGCCAATACAAAGAAAGGAAAATCCTTACATATCAAAGAGAGAGCTGCTGAAGGAATGCATGTATGACAGATATCACTACAATACATGCGGTACATGTAGCACAGGTCTATAGAAGTACAATACATGCAGTACATTATATGTAGCCCAGATAGAGACCAGTACAGTACACGTAGCACAGTATATAGGTACAGGTAGAGCGTAGTGCTTTACAGGTAGATGGCAGATGGTACACTTAATGGATCTGGGCCTTTTAGTCAATTTCACGTGATACAGATCTGCAGTGTAAGGTGAATTTGGTTTCTAGTTCCAAAGGCCCCAGAAAGTCCATTGTAAGCTGAACGTACAGTAACCTGAAGGAGCACAGTATAGTATTACAGGAATAATTATGGTTATAGCTGCTCATAGAGCAGGTGCGCCATTATATAGAGCTGTGAAGTGCCGTACTATTCCACACATTAAGGCCTTTTATTTCCAATGCAGAGATAATGGAGTAGAATTACAGCTCTAGCTTTACTATTGTACCTAGATGTCGTGGACTCGGCCCTGTGGAGCGATTTCAGTAGCGACGCTCTGGAATTTGAAGCAGAGTCTTGGAGCTCGGTCGTGGAATCGTCTTTCTGTCATAAGCAAGAAAAAAATGTCATCAAAAGACAGGACGTTATTTTCGGTAAGTTATTTTGCAAGAAACTCTTGATGGGGAAGGAAATGATGGGGAACCTGCCGGAATAATGATTGGAGTTCATATTGTTATGTGGGATATTTGTGTAATTCGGGAAGATTCTTCTCCAGCGCTCGCTAACCATTTACTTGACTTATACAAGGAAAGACTGATTAACAGAATGTACAAAAGTCAGAGACTTCATTCTCCTCTTCAGCTGACTTGCTTCTTCAAGAGACTTCTCTAAGAAGAACTGAAAAGTATCTGGAGCACGCTGCAAGTGTTAAATAATTCAGTATTACTATGTGTTTGACCCTTTCAAGCTTGCCTTGTATTAGAACAGTAGAGGAAATCCATTTTTCCACACTGTCTAGGGTTTGTTCCTGTTTATGTTCTTCAAAGAGTCATTTTCAGCCTCCTTCCAGCAATGTTTAGAGTTCTTTGTCAAATGGTTTCTTTCCATTGGCTGAGTATAAACAGAGGATTACAGAGTTTCTGCGCTTTTACCTTCGAATAATCGCCTGGAGACCAAAACGGGAAATCCTGTGTCCTGATATAAGAGATTTTAGGCAGGTCAAACACAATTCCATGCCCCCTGGCATGTCTGCTATTTCCCTGGCAGATCTGAAGGCCTGGAGCGTCACTATAATTCATAGGGCCCCATAGCAAAATAAGAAAATTAAAACATCGGCATAGCATTCTAGATCGGAAAACTCGTATTTATTTATTATACCACTTATATAGCGCTGACATATTCCGCAGCGCTTTACAGACATTGGCATCAAGCCGTCCCCAATGGGGCTCATAATCAGTATGTCTTTGGAGTGTGGGAGGAAACCAGAGTACCCGGAGGAAACACTCTGAAATACGGGGAGAGCATACAAACTCCATGCAGATGTCCTTGGTTGGATTCGAACCTAGGACCCCAACACCGCATTATTGTTCCCCACAAAAAGGCAGGGGTGCACCACCGATGAGGCCAGGTGAGGCGTTCGCCTCAGGTAGGAGCAAGAGGGGAACAGCGGAAAGCCATGGGCAATGAGCGCTTTCATTGTGTCAAAGGGGTTAGGTTAAGAAATTGGCATGGCGGGGGTATGCCATTTCAGTTTTTGCCTCAGGCAGCAGAATGGCTAGGTGCACCCCTGCAAAAAGGTACAATGTTTTGGCTGCTATGGCTATAGCTATGCCCGTGCCATTTACAGTTGTTGGATAACTTGGATACTATGCTCAGATGTTGGGGTATTAATTTGTCTAAAAATGCAGAAGTAGAGTGTAAGCTGTGCCGAGAATCTCTTGTTTCTTAGGCCTCTTTCACATGAGCAAGATTCTCATCCGGATGCTATGCGTGTTGTGAACGGACAGCATCCAGGCTGAATCCTGACCCATTCATTTCATTGGGTCTGTGCACGTGTTTTTCACACATGATGTTTGTGTTCAGGATAAATTGCAGCATGTTCTATATTGTGCGTTTTTCACGCAGTCCTGGCTCCATAGAAATGAATGGGGCTTGTGTGAAAAGCAGAAAGAATCTGGATGCAATGTGTTTTTGCTCTAAAAAAACACATCAAAAACTGATTGCACCCTTGCGAAGAAAAACTGAAATACTGAACGCAACCGCAGACAAAAGTGATTCAACTTGCGTGCAAAACAATCAGTTTTTTTTTCCTGAGCAGATCCTGACACAATCCGTATCGCTCCTGTGAATTAAACCTAAAGGAAGGTGTCTAGAGCACTTTACTACATATGTACTACTACATACAGTCCTGATCAAAAGTTTAGGACCACTTGAAAAATGGCAAAAAAATCATATTTTACATTGTTTGATCCTAACAGGGTTCCAAGTAGAGCTTCAACATGCAACAAAAAGAAATGAGAGTGAGACAAAACATTTTTTGAGCATTCAATTAATTGAAAATAACGATTAAACTGAAACAGGCTGTTTTTCAGCTGATCCAAATTTTAGGACCACATGCCTTTAAAAGGCCAAATCTCTGCAAAGATGAGGATTCATTGTCATTTTCTGTCAGGTAGTCACACGTTGTGATGGCAAAGGCAAAAAAACTCTCCCTTTTTGAACGTGGTCGGGTTGTTGAACTGCATAAGCAGGGTCTCCCACAGCGCGCCGTCGCTGCTGAGGTGGGACGCAGTAAGACAGTCATTTGGAATTTCTTAAATGATCCTGAGGGTTATGGAACAAAAAAGTCAAGTGGAAAACCCCAAAAAATTTCATGAGCACTGAGTCGGAGGATCCAATTGGCTGTCCGTCAAGACACTGGACGATCCTCGACCCAAATTAAGGCCCTTACTGGTGCTGACTGCAGCCCCATAACCATCAGACGGCATCGGAGACTGAAGGGCTTCAAAAACAAAAAACGTCTTCAAAGACCTCATCTCCTTGAATGCCACAGAACTGCTCGTTTGGACTTCGCAAGAGAGCACCAAACATGGGACATTCAAAGGTGGAAGAAAGTTTTATTCTCTGATGAGAATTTTTTTTTACCTTGATGGTCCTTGTGGTGAAAGCCACTTCGCCATGGTGTTTTGGAGGGAGCTGTTTGCTCGCCTCCTGCCCCAGGATTATGGCCCATACTAACTTTGAAGGAGAAAAGGAGAAGACAGACCGGCCGCACAGCTTAAATCTGTGGAACTGTTTTGGGCAGGAAAGCCATGCTTGCGGCCGGCCAAATGTGACTTCCATGGAATTCGGGAACCCTTGCTTGGATCTGGGTGATTTTTGGATATGTTGTTCACCCAGATCAGAGCTATCCATGGATGTATACATTATGGGAATATGTGGGTGTTTTGGGGTGTTTTCTGTGTTTGGGGGAAAAATGACCTCCAAAACGAAGTGCCGTCTCGTTATTGGGGGAATTGGATTGTATGCAGATTGCCAGGAGTGTAAGCCGATTGTATGCTTTTCCTGTTCCGCGGTTTCCAGTGTTCGTGTAGTTTGAAGTTCGGCAGACTGGTGCTTGCAGTAGCTGCCTGTGCATTGGAAAGGGGAATATCGTCTGAACGGAGTTGTGTGCTGAACGGTCCGTTACAGGCTCATATCCTGAGAGTTATTCAGTGGGGATGGCCTGCATAAGACATTGGCTTCTTCTTTGTTATACCAGTCTAAGTAAAGGAGGTAGTGGTAGTAATCTGCAGCAAATTTAGAGGGTCATTTATTAAACCGAAAAACTCCTAAATTAGGCGCATTTTTTGGGGCATGTTGTGGTGCAAAGGTCCTTTGCACTGCAATCTGCGACTTCTCCCTGCTTACACCAGGTCTAAAAAAGTGGGTGTGGTGTCGGCGGGGAAGGGGACGGCCTGCCATCGTTTAGGCGTTGAAAATTGTCTAAATGTAAGGCATCAAGAAAGCTGTCTTACATTTAGAAGCGGCAGTGGATCCGCCAAAGTTATGAAGAAGCTGACGCCTCTATATAACTCCGGCTGATACACTGCCAGCGCAGGGGTTATGAAGACCGACGTCTAAAACACTGGTTCTTATTAAACGTGCCCCTTAGTGTTTTTATGCCTTTGACGCATTTGGGACTGAATAAATGTCAGAAAATCAAATGTAAGCCTGCTATGTACAGGTACAGATCTGTGCCAAGACTGGCACCATTTTCTAGCTTTGTGCCAAGTTTGTCTAGGGCTACACGCTGACACTGGTTGCACGACAGCTGTCGCGGCTAGGAGCGCAGAGTAGAGGTGATCCCTTAGAAATGAATGGTATCGCAGCATGAGTTGCAAAAAATCCAGCAGTGTTGATTTTTTGCAACTCATGCGAGTGTAGCCCTAGCCTAAAAGTTATCCCTTAGGCCTCATACACACGGCCGTTGTTTTGGTCTGCATCCGAGCCGCAGTATTTGCGGCTTGGATGCGGACCCATTCACTTGAATGGGGCCGCAAAAGATGCGGACAGCACTCCGTGTGCTGTCCGCGTCCGTTGCTCCGTTCCGTGATCCGCAAAAAAAATATAACCTGTCCTATTCTTGTCCGCACTTTGCGGACAAGAATAGGCAGTTATGGGAGCGGAGCCAACTGAGCATGGTGGAAGACGTGTGAGCTCTGAGCTCCTCACCATATCACCCGATCTACCAGCTTTTTTAACGCTCTGACAGATCTAATTATGGGCAAACTAAGCAAAGAGAGAAGTGGAGATGTCGGGCTTGTGGCTAGAGCAAAGAAAACTCATGGAGACATGAACAAATACCTTTACAAGAAATCAGCTTCTCCGGCAGTTTGAGGGAAGATGGCGGCGGCTGAGGACAACGCGGCTGCCCTGGACATCGAGTCGGATGATGCCAGCTCCTGCGCTCCTTCAGATCTACCTGATGACGCGGACCCAGCACCGATTACCAGAGCATTTCTGCAACATTCCCTGCAGCAGTCATTAGCACAAGCCTTGTCCCCGGTGCTGAAGGAGTTGGCAGCCATTAAAATTGAGGTAACGCACGTGGGGCAAAGAGTAGAGGCGCTAGAGGACTTTCAGACAGTTGTGATACAACACAGCAAGGGTCTTCAAACTCAAATGAGATCCCTCAGTTCCCAAGTAGACAGCGTTTACCTTCACCTGGAAGACCAGGAGAACAGGAAGAAGGAAAAATGTGAGGAGCAGAGCGGGCCGATAACATCACCATTGAAAGAGCGCTCAGGCCTAAGCCTGCTACAAGCGAACCGCCTAGAGATAGAATATGCGCCCTCTTGAATTACCTAGATACAGCTGCACTACTCAAAGCAGCAAGAGAGAGGGAAGAAGTCATCTTTGAAGGGAAAAAAATCCTGCTGTTTCAGGACTTGGCTGCGAGCACCCTGGCCAAGCGTAAGGCGTTGAAACCCCTTACGGCTGAATTGAGGGAGAGGAGGCTGCCCATGAGGTGGCTTTTCCCCATTGGTCTTAGCACCACAATCAAAGGCCGACAGATAATTATTCGCCATCCAGATGAACTTCCCAAGATTTGGGAGGCACTTGAGATCTCCCCTCTGGATATCCCATCATGGCTCCCTTCTGCCAACATGGAGAAGCTACCCAAGCTTACTGCTCCGACACCTTGGCAAGCTATGTCCAAGCATAAGCAACTGAAGAAGAAGCCACTGGCAGGGGACTGAGTTATTTATCCCTGAGGCTAATGTGTTCAGGTTCAGCTTTCCTCACTGCTGTCTCTAGTTCCAGGGAGATACGTTATCTCCTCCTTACTATAAGTGTGCCCTATACTGTTTGAAATTCAGGGTTGCCAGCGTTCATATATGTTCAACCCCAGCCATTTCCTAACATTTTGCTCATATGTTTAAAATGACATGCTTTGGAATTGAGAGGGCGGATTTGGTGCTTTAGCATCACCACAAGCCATCAGGAGAGGGTGGGTTAGCAGTATTCCTGTCTCTGCACTCCGCCTTTCAGTTCCTAAGCTTAGAATGTTTAAGTTGATTGGTCAGATTACATAATGTTATCTAAGAGGTCAGGTGAGTGGAATAACTAGATTTTTCTAGAAGTCTCTACCTATGTCCCCTCCCCCAATCTCTTATCTTCAGTCTGTCATTGCTCTACTGCGCTATGTTGCACCTATGGGGCTTTTGTGCCCTTTCACCTTGTTAATATTTGTTTCACTGTCTCTTTATTTAATTTTTCTGAGTCGAGTTACATGGTTCACAACCATCAGATTAGGAGTTGGTGCTGGTACTAAGATACAATGATATGGCGCACATCACGCTTTACTCGCTTAATGTGAATGGGATGAATATACCACAGAAACGTAGTCAGGTGTACCATACACTTAGGAAAGAAAATCCAGATATTGTGTTTTTACAAGAGACGCATTACAGACACGACCATGTTCCCAATATGACTAGTAAGCATTTTCCAGAATGGCACCATGCCACTCACTCCTCGGCATCAAGAGGTGTATCCATTGGTTTCAGCAAAAACCTCCCATTTCTGGTCGCAGCGAAATTGATAGATCCAAATGGCAGGTTTCTGTTTGTTAAGGGGAAAGTCCTAAACTCATTAGTCACCCTCGCTGCTATATATGCCCCGAATAAGGGACAGATTAAATGGCTCCTTCAGATGCTAGATTCCTTGAAAATCTTTGCTGAAGGAATCTTAATATTAGGAGGGGATTTTAATCTCACACTGGATCATGTGGTAGATTCCACGTCTGCCACGCCTCATTTATCAGAGAAACAAAAACGTAGATTTCAAGTAGCTCTGGCAGACGTGGGTCTATCTGATGTGTGGAGATTATTTCACCCGGAGGTTAAGGACTTCACCTTTTTCTCTAAGGTCCATGGCACCTACCAGCGCCTTGATTATGTGTTTCTATCTAACAGTGCTATACCCGCGGTTATGGATGCTTCCATAGGGTCTATCACTATTTCGGATCATGCCCCTGTGAGCATGAAGTTAAAAATTTGAGACATGCCCGGGAAGTCCTGGTCCTGGAGGTTGAACACCACTTTATTAGAGGAGAAGGCGCATAGGGAAAAGGTTAATAAGATACTCTTAGATTACTTTAGTCTGAACGAGACCCCCTCAGATTACGAGCCCGATCTTGTGGGAAGCCCACAAGGCAGTAGTAAGGGAGGAATTTATTAGCTTAGGATCCAAAGTCAAACGACAAAGGACCCAGATTATAGATTCCCTGCTCTTGCAAATTTCCACATTGGAAAAATTACACAAAACAGCCCAGACTGACGAGGTACTGAATCAACTAAAATCCCTTAGGTCACAACTGAAGGATAAACTGAATGTTAAATCGGCTAAGATACTTCAGGCATTGCGTTTTTAAATATTACTCGCACAGGGACAAAGGCTCCAAATTAATGTCGAACCTGTTGAAGGCCCAGAGGAATAAATCCTTTATCCCGGTAATTAAATCTAAGAAAGGACATAGATTAACTGCTACCCCAGCAATTGCGAAAGAATTCTGTAGGTTCTACACCTCTCTATATAACCTAGAGAAAGAAGGTGAGACTGAAACTCGCGATAATATTCCCCTGCAATCACGTATTAATGATTTTTTAAAATCCATTGCTATGCCTACCTTGTCTGCCAAAGATAAAACAGATCTACTAAAACCGTTTACAGAGGATGAAGTTGCTAAAGTACTCCTTAGCATTCCATCAGGGAAAAGCCCAGGACTGGATGGTCTCCCTCTAGTATATTATAAGAAATTTGCTGACATATTGATCCCATATTTTACTAAGCTATGCAATTACCTGCTTTGTGGTTTGGTTCTTCCTCCACAGGCCCAGGTGGCAAATATCACTATTATTCCCAAAGAGGGGAAAGATCCAGAAGCATGTGGAAGCTATCGCCCAATTTCGCTCCTTAACACGGATTTAAAATGGTGGGTTAATCTACTAAGTCATCGTATGGCCGGTTTGTTACCTGGGCTTGTGAGGGAGGAACAAGTAGGATTTGTGCCAGGCAGAGAAGGTAGGCATAATATCAGCCGGGTGGTAAACGCGGTCTGCTATGCCAGGAATAAAAACATGCCTCTAGTCCTATTGGGGACCGATGCCGAAAAGGCATTTGACAGGGTAGGATGGACTTACATGCGTAGCGCATTGCTAGCGTTTGGTTTCCCAGAGGAATTCATAACAGCTATCTTCTCCTTGTACTCAGCTCCCACAGCCCGCATTATGGTAAACGGCTCTCTATCTGACCCTTTTATTATTAGGAATGGTACTAGGCAGGGCTACCCCCTCTGCCCAACTCTTTTCATATTAGTCCTCGAAACCTTACTGTTGAAATTTAGACAAGACTCTGATATCAAAGGAATCCAACTAGGGGGTGACGCACATAAGATGGCGGCCTTTGCTGACGATTTGCTACTTATGGTCACCAACCCTAATGGAGCCATGACACGGATATTAGATACCTTCAGAACCTTTGGTGAGATCTCCAATTTTAAAATTAATCTTGAGAAATCCGAGGCCATTGGAGTTTCATTAACCCCCACCCAACTGAGACGGATTAAAGATATATCCCCGTTTAAATGGCCCACCAAAGCGATAAAATATCTGGGAGTTTTGATATCAGTCAACCCTGCCCACATGTTTCGTCTAAACTACTCTCCCCTAATAGCAAAAGTTCAAACATTTTTGAATAAATCCTTGACCCCCTAGGATTTCCTGGATAGGTAGGAAAAATGTGTTAACCTCATATATTCTTCCCCAACTATTATATGTACTGCGTTCCCTTCCAATCTCGATACCTAAAGCCTTTCTAGATAAAGTGAGGTCTATTATTGGAAAATACCTTTGGGCCAATAAGAAAGCTAGGCTACCTTATTCTTTACTTACACGAAAGAGGAAACAAGGAGGGATCTCACTACCAGACATTTATGCATATGTCCAGGCTATTCATTCATTAGTGATGCACCCCTGCATGTGCGCATGGAAAGAGCAGTGTTAGGAAAACAGGGTGAACACTTGCTTTGGCACAAAGTTCCCGCAGCAGGTTCCCTGGGGCTTATAAGTGTCATTACCAATAGCACTATTAAGGGATGTCAGAAGTCGCCTGCGCTAAACCTCAGTAAAGGCCGTTTATCCCCAGTGACTCCTCCTGGATGCTTTGCCTTATGTACTCCCTGACAGGGTGATTGAGACTAACCCGGTATGGGACTCAGTTTCTGAGCTCAGATTGGGAGATCTCTCGAGGTTGTCCGCCTCCTTTTGATTACTATAGATCCCTCCGAGGTGAATCACCGAGAGTTGGTACTGATATACAAAGATGGGATTTTGAGGTTACGTGCAGGAGGGATTAAGTCTTCCAAACACCTTCAGATGACAGACCCCTCATGGTTGGAGACCTTGGTCTTATTACCAAGATTACCACCTAAGAGCCTTTCACTGATATATAGGCAGATCATAGAGAAAAGAGATGATACACCCCCCTCTTACCTGAGAGAATGGGAAACGGAACTAGGTATAAGTTTGGAAGAATCTAGTAGATCCTTCATTCTGTCACATTCACATGGATTCTCCAGATGCGTCAGGGTGCAAGAGAATTCACTTAAAACGCTCACTAGATGGTATCACCTGAATTCCTATACAAAATTCACTTAAGCAAATCAAGTGACTGTTGGAGGTGTCTGGAGGGTATAGGCAGCCTATCTCACATCTGGTGGTCCTGCCCGAAAATCGGGCAGTTTTGGGGCACTGTAGAGGACATCATTAATAGGCTATGCCCAAGTCACTTAACACTCACTGCCCCATTAGTATTGTTATGGAAGCCCGAAGACAATTTCACTCCCCATAAAAATAACTTACAGACACATATGATTATGGCTGCCAAGCTACTCATCCCAGCGCTATGGAGATCTCCTGATCCGCCAAGCGTCCCCCTGTGGTATGAGAAAATGAACCACCTATGCAGGATGGAGGAGTTGGCGAGTTGGGAGACTCATAACCGGCAAGGTTTCTTGAACACTTGGCAACCATAGTTGTCACATATTGAAACACAGCAGAGGAAGGACACTTATCCAGATCAGAGCGCTCAGGGATCCCCCTGACTAGAAATTAGGGATTAAGGGTACGAGAGAACCTTGAGAAATGACAAGTCAGGAGCTAATCGGCTCTTCCCTACTTCCAAATTCTGTCGGTATCTGAACAGCTGAATGTGATGTGAGATTAGACATAGCATTATGCGGTATTTGGATTTAAGATTAGGTCAGGCTAGCTTATGGAGTGAACTTGCTCGACTTTTTGTTTTGTTTTTTCCTTTATGTTGGATGTTTGCTATTCACAGATTCTGGAACCATAAGTGTATAAGAGTTCGGCAGACCCTTATGCTTGATTTTGCTTTAGGTTATACTTGTGACTCTCGATGTATAGCTCTATTGACCAGTTGCACTGGTTCTGACTTTTCTAAAGATCTAGTGTATATGTAATTATATGCTTTTTGTTGTTGATAAACAAAATAAAAAGAGAATGATTAAAAAAAAGAATAGGCAGTTATATTAAAGGCCATCCGTGTTTTGCGGATCCACGATTAGCGGACCGCAAAACACACAACGGTCCTGTGCATGTAGCCTTACAGGATAGGGGATAACTGTGATCGTGGGGTACCGGCAGCTCCATTCAGGTGGGAGAGTTGGAACCCCATTCTTGGGGTCTGTGGAGGTGGTCATCCCCCATGCTGTAGATACAGACACTCAATTTCAGTAGTGTGTACATTATTTCTGCTGCAATTTTAGAGTCCCTGTTAGGGATGAGTGATTCGACTTCGAATGAAACATTTGAAGTCGATTCGCATAAAACTTCGTTTCAATACTGTACGGAGCGAGCGATCCGTACAGTATTAGAATGTATTGGCTCGGATGAGCCGAAGTTATTACTTCGTGAGTCTTGCGAGACTTCGCATAATAACTTCAGAAATTCATTTATACTGTAAAAAAACTTTTCCCAAACTCGGGTTCGGTTCCACGGTACCACTTGTATAAATCAATTTCTGAAGTTGTTATGCGAAGTCTCGCAAGACTTCACAAAGTAATGACTTCGGCTCCTTGGAGCCAATACATTCTAATAGTGTACGAAGGGCTTGCTCCGTACAGTATTGAAACAACGTTTTATGAGAATCGACTTCGGATGTTTTATCCGAAGTTGATTCGCTTGTCCCTGGTCCCTGTGATTAAATTGTTGCAGTGCTGTGGAGGAAGAGTTGAGTGTATTCATGATATGCAGGCTGCCCCCGCCCTCCAGTCGCTGATTGACAGATTTCTCTCTATGACTTTGCATTATGGTATGCAGTATAGTTTAATAAAGGGGCTTTACAAAAAGTTAAAAATAAAATACCTATTTAAGTCGCCAATCCATCGTTGTGTCCGCCCTCCACTTCCAGGCATCAGTCAGATTGGTCTAAGCACATGACGTCTGTGCAGTGACTGACTACAGAGGTCTTGTGCCCAGATGGCACATGACCACTGCCTGGATGTAACCAGTGACCTGCGGGGACTGGAGCAGAGGTGACACTGGACCAGCAACAGGTATTTATTTTATAATTTATCATTATAAACCTTTAGGTATAATCTTTTTAAACTCCATTTGTAAGCTATGCTTGTCCTTACAGCTAGCAGTAGGGTAGTAGCTTATGTCAGTGACTGTACCCAGGAGACACAGTGGATTACGGTGACGTATACTGCTCAGTGTGTTGTTGGCTTTTCCAGAATAAACAGCTTGTGCTTGACCTCTCAAGAGAAATCTCCCTGGAGGACTAGAATTATTCTACTGCTAGAACATATCTAAGAACAGCACCTCGCCAGTATATCAGTTTATTTTTCTTCTCGTGGTGACTAGAACTGGACATAAAGTGCTACTAACCAGGTCTACAGTTAGTTATGTAGGTAACAACCTGACCTGAAATTTGGGGGAGATTTATCAAAACCTGTGTAAAAGAAAACTGTCTTAATTGCCCCTAGCAACCAATCAGATTCAACCTTTCATTTTCCGAAGGTGCTCTGAAAAATGAAAGGTGGAATTTAATTGGTTGCTAAGCCATTTTTTCTTAAAGGCGTTATCCCATGACTAATGTAAAAAATGAAAATCAGACATATAGTACAAGACAATCTCTTTCTAACAAAGCTAGAACCAGCCCTGTACCTCAGATGGATCCAGAGATCTCCCCATTCATTGCTCTGCTGGATTTATATCAAGCTGACAGCTCAAGGGGAGTGTCTGTTCTGCTGTAGCTAAGGGGGCGTGTCCATGCTCTCCCTATCACAGCTCAGGAGGCGTGTCTCAGCTCTCCCTATCACAGCTCAGGAGGCAGTTGAAGGATGAAACTGAGCATTTGCGGCCATCTCCGTGAATAGGGCAAAGAAAGAAGAAAAAGAACAAACAGCAGGTGGCGCTATACAGATATATTTTATGAAATAACTCGGTAGCTATACAAAAATTTTAATTACATGTAATTGCAAAAGTATCCAGATCCAGGGGGTGGTTTGAAAACTGTAGAATATGTTGCCTCAGTCAACTCTTTTAACACCAATTTTGATAAATCTCTCCCTTACAGCTTTACTGCCTGGTATTGTATTCCCAAGGAAATTTAAAAAAATGAATTTTTTTGGGGGCGAGTTTTCGTTAGGAAAAGATTTTAACTCTGTTAT
Source organism: Bufo bufo (assembly GCF_905171765.1). Taxonomy (NCBI): domain Eukaryota; kingdom Metazoa; phylum Chordata; class Amphibia; order Anura; family Bufonidae; genus Bufo; species Bufo bufo. The sequence continues at coordinate 116,088,528 of NC_053390.1, read as the reverse complement.
CCCAGTGCAGACAAGAGACAGTTAACTAAGGCTACTTTCACATCTGGGTTTTTGCTGGATCCGTCATGGATCAGCAAAAACGCCTCCATCATGATAATACAACCGTCTGCATCGGTTCTGAACGGATCCAGTTGTATTCTCTCTAAAATGACTAAGACGGATCCAGCAGTAAAAACATTGTAAGTCAATGGGGGACAGATATGTTTTCTTTTGTGTCTGAGAAAGCGGATCCAGCACGATTGACTTATGTTCTGCTTCATGCTGGTTCCATCTTGCTCCGCGTTATTCTGTCCACGATGGGGACGCAACCAAACGGAATGGAATGCATTCTAGTGCACTCTGTTTTGTTCAGTTCAGTTTTGTCCCCATTGACAATGAATGGGGACAAAACTGAAGCAGTTCTCAATACCGGAAAGGAAAACGCTGATTTAAAAGTAGGCTAACAAGTTTAGCTCTGCTACATCTGTAAAGAAAGACTTTCAACGGTATCTGAATATACTTGTAATAAAAGCCATATTAGTCTGTGTATTGGTGGAGGGATAAAAATATAACTTCGGTATATTAGTGTAAACATATTAGCTATAATTGCATTGGAAGTAACCTAGAATTAACTCCTGTTTCCTGTTCCTTAGTTTTCCAATATTAATAGAATCAGAATTGTGAGAGCGATTAAAAGGAAGGAACTGAATTCACACAGTCATTTATATAAATGGCCAGCTTTAGGGTATTGTAGGAAGGCGCAAGCGTCCGTCATTGATGGAAGGGGAGTCTCTGTGTTTTGGGACCTGTGAATTTGTGCTGTGCTAAAGGGCTGACAGCCGCATGTCGGGAAACAGGCCCCTAAAGCCTGCTGTGGACTTCGGGTGGAAAACTGCTAACCAGGTGAAGATTTTGTTCTATGGACATTGCATGGTGTGAACAAACACCAAGACTGTGAACGGTCATTTTGTTTTTTCCTTATGTGTGAATAAACACCGAACTGTTTAAGTTAAAGACTTTGTGATTGTCTCTATACTGCGTCCGCTAACCTGCCTACCAGAGCAAAACCCCACAGTATGTACAAAAATACGGGAGGTAATTGGCAACAAAAAGTATTATTTGCAAATTCTCCACTGAATTGCAGTCAAATCCACAGCAAAACCATGTTTTACCTAGGCATAGTGTTGCAGACACACCTCAGATAGTGACACACATCCTTTTACTGTAATCCATTTTTATTTTCTGATTTTAGATTTTTTTTAATTTTATTCTATTTTCTGAAAATGATTATGGGACGGTCGTCTTGCCTGACCTGTTTTAACTGCATTTAGAGAGATGCTTAACAGCAGCCACCATGGGCCATAGACCCTATGGACAGGAGAAGACCTCATTGACTTCAATGGAAGAGGCATGCTCTGTGACCTATGCAGAGGTCAGGAGGGAGTAGATAAGCTGTGATATCACCTATTGTGAATGGTGGATCATGTGTGTGATTATAATGAAATGACTGCAGAAAAGTGATCTGTACTGACCAAGAAGTGGAGGGTATTATTAGGCCTGGTTGCCAGTGTGAAAATTGAAATAAATTAAAAAAAATACACATAGTGGCACGCAAAATTAAAAATAACTTCATGAAAAATTTCTCAAAAATAGGCTTAACATAAGAAACGTGATTTAACCACCTCCGGACCGCCTAACGCAGGATCGCGTTCCGGAGGTGGCAGCGCTGCGCACAGTCACGCATATACGCATCATCTCGTGATGGCCGAGATTTCCTGTGAACGCGCGCACACAGGCGCGCGCGCTCACAGGAACGGAAGGTAAGAGAGTTGATCTCCAGCCTGCCAGCGGCGATCGTTTGCTGGCAGGCTGGAGATGTGTTTTTTTTAACCCCTAACAGGTATATTAGATGCTGTTTTGATAACAGCGTCTAATATACCTGCTACCTGGTCCTCTGGTGGTCCCCTTTGTTTGGATCGACCACCAGAGGACACAGGTAGCTCAGTAAAGTAGCACCAAGCACCACTACACTACACTACACCCCCCCCCCCCGTCACTTATTAACCCCTTATTAGCCCCTGATCACCCCTGATAACCCCATATAGACTCCCTGATCACCCCCCTGTCATTGATCACCCCCCTGTAAAGCTCCATTCAGATGTCCGCATGATTTTTAAGGATCCACTGATAGATGGATCGGATCCGCAAAACGCATCCGGACGTCTGAATGAAGCCTTACAGGGGCGTGATCAATGACTGTGGTGATCACCCCATATAGACTCCCTGATCACCCCCCTGTAAAGCTCCATTCAGACGTCCGCATGATTTTTACGGATCCACTGATAGATGGATCGGATCCGCAAAACGCATCCGGACGTCTGAATGAAGCCTTACAGGGGCATGATCAATGACTGTGGTGATCACCCCATATAGACTCCCTGATCACCCCCCTGTAAAGCTCCATTCAGATGTCCGCATGATTTTTACGGATGCACTGATAGATGGATCCGATCCGCAAAACGCATCCGGACGTCTGAATGAAACCTTACAGGGGCGTGATCAATGACTGTGGTGATCACCCCATATAGACTCCCTGATCACCCCCCTGTAAAGCTCCATTCAGATGTCCGCATGATTTTTACGGATGCACTGATAGATGGATCCGATCCGCAAAACGCATCCGGACGTCTGAATGAAGCCTTACAGGGGCGTGATCAATGACTGTGGTGATCACCCCCCTGTCATTGATTACCCCCCTGTAAAGCTCCATTCAGATGTCCGCATGATTTTTACGGATGCACTGATAGATGGATCCGATCCGCAAAACTCATCCGGACGTCTGAATAAAGCCTTACAGGGGCATGATCAATGACTGTGGTGATCACCCCATATAGACTCCCTGATCACCCCCCTGTCATTGATTACCCCCCTGTCATTGATTACCCCCCTGTAAAGCTCCATTCAGACGTCCGCATGATTTTTACGGATCCACTGATAGATGGATCGGATCCGCAAAACGCATCCGGACGTCTGAATGAAGCCTTACAGGGGCGTGATCAATGACTGTGGTGATCACCCCATATAGACTCCCTGATCACCCCCCTGTCATTGATTACCCCCCTGTAAAGCTCCATTCAGACGTCCGCATGATTTTTACGGATCCACTGATAGATGGATCGGATCCGCAAAACGCATCCGGACGTCTGAATGAAGCCTTACAGGGGCGTGATCAATGACTGTGGTGATCACCCCATATAGACTCCCTGATCACCCCCCTGTCATTGATTACCCCCCTGTAAAGCTCCATTCAGATGTCCGCATGATTTTTACGGATGCACTGATAGATGGATCGGATCCGCAAAACGCATACGGACGTCTGAATGAAGCCTTACAGGGGCGTGATCAATGACTGTGGTGATCACCCCATATAGACTCCCTGATCACCCCCCTGTCATTGATTACCCCCCTGTCATTGATCACCCCCCTGTCATTGATCACCCCCCTGTCATTGATCACCCCCCTGTCATTGATCACCCCCCTGTCATTGATCACCCCTCTGTAAGGCTCCATTCAGACATTTTTTTGGCCCAAGTTAGCGGAATTATTTTTTTTTTTTCTTACAAAGTCTCATATTCCACTAACTTGTGTCAAAAAATAAAATCTCACATGAACTCACCATACCCCTCACGGAAACCAAATGCGTAAAATTTTATAGACATTTATATTCCAGACTTCTTCTAACGCTTTAGGGCCCCTAGAATGCCAGGGCAGTATAAATACCCCACATGTGACCCCATTTCGGAAAGAAGACACCCCCAGGTATTCCATGAGGGGCATATTGAGTCCATGAAAGATTGAAATTTTTGTCCCAAGTTAGCGGAACGGGAGACTTTGTGAGAAAAAAATTAAAAATATCAATTTCCGCTAACTTGTGCCAAAAAAAAAAAATTCTATGAACTCGCCATGCCCCTCATTGAATACCTTGGGGTGTCTTCTTTCCAAAATGGGGTCACATGTGGGGTATTTATACTGCCCTGGCATTCTAGGGGCCCCAAAGCGTGAGAAGAAGTCTGGTATCCAAATGTCTAAAAATGCCCTCCTAAAAGGAATTTGGGCCCCTTTGCGCATCTAGGCTGCATAAAAGTGTCACACATCTGGTATCGCCGTACTCAGGAGAAGGTGGGGAATGTGTTTTGGGGTGTCATTTTACATATACCCATGCTGGGTGAGAGAAATATCTTGGTCAAATGCCAACTTTGTATAAAAAAATGGGAAAAGTTGTCTTTTGCCAAGATATTTCTCTCACCCAGCAAGGGTATATGTAAAATGACACCCCAAAACACATTCCCCAACTTCTCCTGAATACGGCGATACCACATGTGTGACACTTTTTTGCAGCCTAGGTGGGCAAAGGGGCCCACATTCCAAAGAGCACCTTTAGGATTTCACAGGTCATTTACCTACTTACCACACATTAGGGCCCCTGGAAAATGCCAGGGCAGTATAACTACCCCACAAGTGACCCCATTTTGGAAAGAAGACACCCCAAGGTATTCCGTGAGGGGCATGGCGAGTTCCTAGAATTTTTTATTTTTTGTCACAAGTTAGTGGAAAATGCTGATTTTTTTTTTTTTTTTTTTTTCATACAAAGTCTCATATTCCACTAACTTGTGACAAAAAATAAAAACTTCCATGAACTCACTATGCCCATCAGCGAATACCTTGGGGTCTCTTCTTTCCAAAATGGGGTCACTTGTGGGGTAGTTATACTGCCCTGGCATTCTAGGGGCCCAAATGTGTGGTAAGGAGTTTGAAATCAAATTCTGTAAAAAATGACCTGTGAAATCCGAAAGGTGCTCTTTGGAATATGGGCCCCTTTGCCCACCTAGACTGCAAAAAAGTGTCACACATCTGGTATCTCCGTACTCAGGAGAAGGTGGGGAATGTGTTTTGGGGTGTCATTTTACATATACCCATGCTGGGTGAGAGAAATATCTTGGCAAAAGACAACTTTTCCCATTTTTTTATACAAAGTTGGCATTTGACCAAGATATTTATAACTACCCCACAAGTGACCCCATTTTGGAAAGAAGAGACCCCAAGGTATTCGCTGATGGGCATAGTGAGTTCATGGAAGTTTTTATTTTTTGTCACAAGTTAGTGGAATATGAGACTTTGTATGAAAAAAAAAAAAAAAAATCATCATTTTCCACTAACTTGTGACAAAAAATAAAAAATTCTAGGAACTTGCCATGCCCCCCACGGAATACCTTGGGGTGTCTTCTTTCCAAAATGGGGTCACTTGTGGGGTAGTTATACTGCCCTGGCATTCTAGGGGCCCAAATGTGTGGTAAGGAGTTTGAAATCAAATTCTGTAAAAAATGACCTGTGAAATCCGAAAGGTGCTCTTTGGAATATGGGCCCCTTTGCCCACCTAGGCTGCAAAAAAGTGTCACACATCTGGTATTGCCGTACTCAGGAGAAGGTGGGGAATGTGTTTTGGGGTGTCATTTTACATATACCCATGCTGGGTGAGAGAAATATCTTGGCAAAAGACAACTTTTCCCATTTTTTTATACAAAGTTGGCATTTGACCAAGATATTTCTTTCACCCAGCATGGGTATATGTAAAATGACACCCCAAAACACATTCCCCACCTTCTCCTGAGTACGGAGATACCAGATGTGTGACACTTTTTTGCAGCCTAGGTGGGCAAAGGGGCCCATATTCCAAAGAGCACCTTTCGGATTTCACAGGTCATTTTTTACAGAATTTGATTTCAAACTCCTTACCACACATTTGGGCCCCTAGAATGCCAGGGCAGTATAACTACCCCACAAGTGACCCCATTTTGGAAAGAAGAGACCCCAAGGTATTTCGTGATGGGCATAGTGAGTTCATAGAAGTTTTTATTTTTTGTCACAAGTTAGTGGAATATGAGACTTTGTAAGAAAAAAAAAAAAATCATCATTTTCCGCTAACTTGTGACAAAAAATAAAAAGTTCTATGAACTCACTAGGCCCATCAGCGAATACCTTAGGGTGTGTACTTTCCGAAATGGGGTCATTTGTGGGGTGTTTGTACTGTCTGGCCATTGTAGAACCTCAGGAAACATGACAGGTGCTCAGAAAGTCAGAGCTGCTTCAAAAAGCGGAAATTCACATTTTTGTACCATAGTTTGTAAACGCTATAACTTTTACCCAAACCATTTTTTTTTTACCCAAACATTTTTTTTTTATCAAAGACATGTAGAACTATAAATTTAGAGCAAAATTTCTATATGGATCTCGTTTTTTTTGCAAAATTTTACAACTGAAAGTGAAAAATGTCATTTTTTTGCAAAAAAATCGTTAAATTTCGATTAATAACAAAAAAAGTAAAAATGTCAGCAGCAATGAAATACCACCAAATGACAGCTCTATTAGTGAGAAGAAAAGGAGGTAAAATTCATTTGGGTGGTAAGTTGCATGACCGAGCAATAAACGGTGAAAGTAGTGTAGGTCAGAAGTGTAAAAAGTGGCCTGGTCTTTCAGGGTGTTTAAGCACTGGGGGCTGAGGTGGTTAAGCAATTTTTTTTTTTTTTTAAATGATGTAGGAAAACAGAGGACTTTGGTCTCAAGTCTGAAACACTATGAACTTTAAGGTTAAATGCACACGTTCAGGATTTATGTGTGGAGAATTCACACTGAAATCCGCAGGTGTTCACATGGAAATCCGCATCAATTGGTCCGGATTTACATGTGGATTTGGTGCGGATTTCGCTCTTCCATTGAAATAAATGGAAAAAAATCTGGTCAGGAAAAATAAAATATATTGACATGCTGCGGATTTTAAAATCTGCACGGAAAAAAAATCTGCATTGTGTACACGAGAATTTCAAATTCTCATAGAATACGATGTGCATGACCTACGGTGCAGATTTTCAGCACAAAATCCTGATCGTATGCATTTAGTCTAAAAAGGTTGTCAGATATTAGCCACAATTGGGACGCAGGCAGAGGATGGTGTGAAATAAGCATTGCTTACCTGTTGAATCGCACAGCAGTCCATTCGTGCCATTCCGGTCCTCCCCGCTGGTCGTTGTGTAGGGGGCGGCAGCACTGAAGTCACATCAACAAACACTGCTGCAGCCAATCACTGGTCTCAGCAGTGTACCTTTGGGGCAAGTGATTGGCTGCAGTGGTCACCTGATGTCAGCGCATAAGCGTGTAAACAAACACCAGTGGGGAGGTTCAAAACAGTGGCGCAGGAGATTCAGAGGGTAAGTAAGGCTACTTTCACATTAGCGTCTTTTGCGGTTTCATCATGGATCTGCAAAAACGCTTCCGTTACCATAATTCAACCGCATGCATCCGTCATGACCGGATCCGGTTGTATTATGTCATCTATAGCAATGACGGATCCGTCATGAACACCATTGGAAGTCAATGGGGGACGGATCTGTTTTCTATTGTGTCAGAGAAACCTGATCCGTCCCCATTGATTTACATTGTGTGTCAGGATGGATCCATCTTGCTCCGCATCACATCGTGGACAGAAAAATGCTGCTTGCAGCGCTATTCTGTCCGCAATGGGAGCGCAACCAAACGGAACGGAATTCATTTCCGTTCAGTTTTGTCCACATTGACAATGAATGGGGACAAAACAGAAGCGTTTTCTTCCGCTATTGAGATCCTATGACGGATGTCAATAGCGGAATTGAAAACGCTAATGTGAAAGTAGCCTAATGCCTGTGCCCTAGTTTTTGCTAATCCTGGACAACCCATTTAATACTTTTAAACATAGGATATGATGAATTTGAAAATGTAAATCTTGCTGCACTAGTGATAATTTATTTTAGGTGCATCGTACTATCCTGTTGTTTCGTTATTCCTTTCAGAACTCATGCAGACGGAACTGCATCATATCCAGACCCTTTTCATTATGTCTGAAATCTTCAGGAAAGGGATGAAGGAGGAGCTGCAGCTGGACCACAGCACTGTGGATAAAATCTTCCCTTGTCTGGATGAGCTGCTGGAAAGCCATAAGTTGTTCTTTTATAACCTACGAGAGCGGAAACAGGAGTCCAGGGAGGGAAACGACAGGAACTTTGTGATCCACAGAATTGGGGACATCCTTGTGCAGCAGGTACACGTCATGAAGTCATTTTTCAGTGGTCTAATATGGGTATGTGCTGCCTAACCTGATATATAATAATGAATGCTCTAAAAGAAATCACACCCTCTAATATCTAAAAGACACAGCCTGGTGGTTAGGTACTTAATGGGGGCTTATCACTAGGGTATGCCCCAATTGTCTGATAGTATACTGGTCCCACCTCTGGAACTCGCACCTACGCCGAGTACGGAGCGGGGAGAACCGCCAAACGCTCTCCCCATACAAATGAATGGGAGCGCACCGAGCTTGTGCAGCCACCGCTCCCATTCATTTCTATGGGACTGACGGAAATAACTGAGCCAGCGCTCGGCTAATTTCGGTGGCCCTGTAAAAATGAATGGAGTGCGCCCTCCACCACCTTTCCCTGCTCCGTGCTCAATGTAGGTGCGGATCCCAGAGATCCTAGCGATATGCCCCCATTGGCTACCCCTTTAATGACGTAAAGATGCTTTGTTTGTTTTTTATCTCTGCACTTCAAAAGCCATAACTTTTTTAATTTTTCTGTCGACATAGCTGTATTAGGGCCCTTTTTTTTTTTTGGGGATGTTTTGTAGTTTTAATTGGCACCATTTTAGGGATACCTATAATGTTTAACTGTGTTTTTTTATTTTATTAAGAATATAAAAAACAAAAAACGATTTCACCATTTTTAAAAAATGTTTTTACAGTGTTCACCCTGCGGTATAATGGACATGATGTCTTTACTCTGTGGGGTCATTATGATTACAGCAGTACCAGATTTATATCGTTTTAATGTTTTTTTTTTGTTTTTTTTTTACTTTTAACATTAAAGGTTTTGAAAATGATTGATTTGTTTTTGTGTTTCTGCATTCAAAGACAAAGAGGGCTTGTTTATTTGGTGTTATTTTTGGGGTACAGGAGACTCTTTGATCACTGGCATTGTTCTTAACTGCCTGGATTGGAGTCATATCTGATCCCAACAGTGAGGGTGGGATGTCAACTGTATAATACAACCAACACCCGCAAATAATGGCACGGGCATAGCTCCTGTGCCTTCACTGCACCATAATGGTAACTAGCTGCTTGTTACAACGTACTGTTATGGCGTAGGAAGTCCACTTCAGATTTGTTGCAGTTTTTGCAGATGATTTGCCACCTATTTCACCCTATGCATGGCAAAGGGTGAAATCCGCAGTGGATATGTACAGCAAAAATTGACCTGCTGCAGATAAAAAATCTGAAAAAATCCACAGAGTGTGGATGAGATTTCTTAAAACGTCATCCACGTTTTTACACACAGTGGATTTGGATCTGGCAGATCCTAAGCATGTGAGAATACTCTTAAAAGTGAATCTGTTGACTTTCCTAACATGTCTGTTTTAGTAAAAACTTTTATCTCCATGAAATTGAATCTATTCTTAGACCTTTGTGTTTTCCCATCCCTCTGTTATTCCTCTTTGAAGTTTGAGTAAATTGACAGATGAGAGTTTCCATTCTTCTTGTCATTGAGGCGTGTCCCCGCACAGTCTGCCCGTACTGATAGGATAGTGTCAGACTTTACAGGAACACACCTCCAACTGGTAACACCCTCGATTATTCAGAAATGTCTGCTGCGTATAAATAGTAGAAGAAACCATAAACCCTGACCCTGCTGCGTGTCTGCGCGGCAGGGGGATCCCAACCTTGGCCGTGCCATGTGATCGTATCCCAACTTGTGCACAAACACAGACCAGTCCCTCAGTCCATGAAGGGGCCGTGTATGATTACAGGTTCTGAACATTTTATCAGCTGATAACAAGTAACATGGCAGCCTGCTTCCAGGGAAAAGTCATGATATGCAACGCTTGCTAATAGCAGTTTAATAGTTACCTCCTGAAATATGGCGGCAGCAGCAGTGTCTCCCATATGTACCTCTAACCAGCTGCTTACATGTCTTTTCTGACAGTTCTCTGCAGAGAATGCTGAGAAAATGAAGAGGATTTATGGAGAATTCTGTAGTCATCACATCGAAGCCGTGAATTTGTTCAAAGAACTTCAACAAAACAAAAAATTCCAAAATTTCCTAAAAGTGAGTTATTGAGTTTTCTATCTGTCTATTATCTATCTATAAAAAAGACACACACCGCAGCCCTTCCAATAGGTGAAAAATTGTGGGATCCTTTATTCATCTGTGCAACATTTCGGTCCACTTGCTGGGACCATTTTCAAATGGTCCCACAAGTGGACCGAAACGTTGCACGGGTGAATAAAGGATCCCACAATTTTTCACCTATTGGAAGGGCTGCGGTGTGTTTCTTTTTTATTGATTAAACACTTTGGTCGAGTGGAGTACCGCTGGCACCCCTTCTACTTACATGTTTGCTAGGTGTGCTGCCCTGGATTTTTAGTATTTTTCCTATCTATCTATCTATCTATCTATCTCTATCAGCAGAAAAATGGCAGCACTAGAATAGAACAGAAAACAAAAAACAACATAGGTGCACGCCTGAAGGGACTAGACTATTGCCCAAAAGTTAAAAATGAAAACAGGCAGCACTCTGAGATAATTGAAAAAGTAAAAAAGTTGAAAAAAATGTGTTCATACATCAATTAATTCAGAGTGCTGCCTGTTTGCATTTTTATCTATCTATCTTTTTATTATCCGTCTATCTATCCCCCCCTCCCCTTAGTTGCATTAAAAAATGTTCTTCTGGTGGGTGGTCTTTTTGGATGGCTTGTATGGACACTATATAGTGGAACTGTAAGGCCCCTTTGACATGAGCGAGTCCCACACATCGGACTCACAGTGTGTCTGTGAGAGCTTCCGCCCTGACCTAGATAGCACTGATAGGATCACATGGCATTATATTGATTTATGATGCTATGTATCCCTTACAGTTCTGGAATGTGTTGTATAACACTAACAGTATTATGTCAGTGTTATCCAATACATTCCAGAACTGTAAGGGTTACATAGCATCATAAATCAATATAATGCTATGCGACCCGTCAGTAGCCATAAAGTGGCTGACCCATTTAAGTAGCCTCCCGCTCCAGCACCTATGCTCTGTTTGTTTACACCCTGAGAGCGGTGACCGCTGCAGTCACTCATTGGCCTCATCGATCACATGCCGTACTTATTGATGTCACCACTGGTGGTATTCCCAGCTTAAACTTTTATCGTATATCCATAGGAAGTCTAATAGGTGCAGTTCCAACCTCTGGGTCCCTCATCTATCTTGAGGACATGTTTGCCTGCATTTCGGAGAGGTGGCAACGCATGTACGACTCTCTCCATTCACTTCTATCAGAGTTCTGAGAAGAGGCAAGCGCAGGAACTCTGATAGAAGTAAATGAGAGTCGTACATGCACAGGCAGTCGGCCACCTATCTGTACACTGCGGCGGACAAGCAGGGCCCAAATCTGGTGATAGATGCGGATCCCAGAGGTGGTAAATAAAGACAGAAATGCTGCATTTTCCTCTTTTGGAATACATGTTCTGTGTCATGTGATCACACGTTTCCTGTACTGCAGCGCCTCACTGTGGACACTTCAGTAAATGTTTAGAGAAGTATAGTAGTTTGTTTGGATTACTCTATAAACATGTATGTGTTACTTAGGCTACTTTCACACTTGCGGTGGCCTTTTCCGTCAGTCTGTTCCGGCGGGGAAACAGGCTGCTGGATCCGTGCTACCGCTAGTCCACCGTAGCAAACATGCCGAGAGGCAGCCGGATCCGGCAGGCTGTACCCCCGCCAGAACAGCCTGTTGGAAAAGGCTACCGCAAGTGTGAAAGTGGCCTTACTAATATTTTCAGAGGTTTTGCCTTTAGGCATTTTCATGTTGGTGAGAAATAAAATAGGTTACACATAATAAACATATATTTAACGTGTTTATAGGTGACAAACAGTAACCTGCAGGCTCGTCGCAGAGGAATCCCAGAATGCATCCTGCTCGTCACACAGCGAATCACTAAGTATCCAGTACTTGTGGAGAGAATACTACGATATACACCCGGTCAGTAACATGGACGTCACATCTATAGTTAGGGGAGCACAAACATGAATTAAAGGGGATGTCCAGAGGCTAGGCCACTAATATTAGATTGACTGGGGTCCATCACCTTGCATCCCTATTGTTCCCGAGTAGTTGCAGCAGCGGAATTACACCGCTCCGTCCATTGTGTAGTGAATGGAGCTGGTTACTGCAGCACTGCTCCCATTCACATCAGTGGAACAATTGCCGATCATATATCTATAGGCCATCAGTAGTCAAGGGGTGGACATCCCGATCTGTCTTCAACAACTCTGATAATACAGATTTTTCAATATGCTTTAGTCTCCGTTCACATTACATTTTTGTAAACCATGAAAGTTACATTAACCAGATAGAGGTCAGTAGAGTAGTTTTATCGCCTTCGTCTGGCTACACAACAAACAAAAACAAGAATGGGATAGATTAAAAAATAATACAAAAGACTGGAATAGAATAGATTTTGCTTTTTGAAATCTCGGTATCCAGAAAAATAAAATAAATTAAAGGGAGTCTTTCAGCAGATTTGGGGGTGTTGCCGTTATACCTAGAGGCTCTGATTTCTCTGCCCTTTGCAGTTTGATTGACACGGCTAGGCAGAGAAGACGCCATCACGCCTGGCCCGGTCAGTGGAGAGGATCCAGTAGTTGCAGAGAGACCTGAGGCTTTAGGTGTAATGGTAACGCCCCCGTTGCTCCTAGAGGCTCATTTGCATATATTAAAACATCATTTTTCTCAGCAATGCGGGCACATATGAACATGGGACCAACACAGATGTCTTCAGCTGCCAAGCGCACATGTAACAGGTCAGCCAGTTTCATCGGTACAAATCTGCTGACAGATGCCCTTTTTTTTTTTATTGTGACCCTGTGGGTGATGGATGCCAGTATATGGCTTCTCAGTCATTGATTTAAGATATAAATCTCGGTGCATACAGGTATGTTAAACAGGTCATACATGTCATGTAAACAGAGCCTTACTAGTTGCTCTCCTGTATATTCTGTCTTTTAGGCCAGACGCACACGAGCAAGTTAAACTTGCAGCGTGTGTCAACGAGAGGTCCCGTCTTGACCTTTGTTCCTTTGACAGGATCGCACAAAACTAAATTATACTGATCTATAATGCTGTGTAACCCTTAGAGTCCTGGAATGTATTACATTGACAGAATTATGTCAGTATAATTCAGTCAATTGCAGTACTCTAAGGGTTACACAGCATTATAAATCAGTGTAATGCTATACGATCCTGTCAAAGGAGCAGAGGTCGGGACCTCTCATTGACACACGCTGCAAGGAGTTTATCGTATCCAACTTGCTAATGTGTCTCTGGCCTTATCCTTTCAATTTGTCCTAACATATGAGTAGATATAGATTGTACACTGTTGATAGAATGGAGATATATATATATCTATATCTATATCTATTAATGGAAAATGAAGACGCAGCACACTTTCTTGGTTGGGTGCAAAATCAGGCCAATGTGAACCAGCACCACGGTCCAATTCAATAAGACTGCTTTTTCCGTTATATATATATATATATATATATATATATATATAATTATTATTATTTATTTTTTTCGCCTGTTAGTGGTGGTGCTATTTCCATCTTTTCATATAACGGCTCATTACATCTGTTTCTATCACTTTACTATGTGTAATTTGTGGCCCTCCTCATGTAACACAGCTCTTGTGTTATCTTTAGAGGGCACTGAGGAACACAAGGACCTTTGCCGAGCCCTCAGCCTAATTAAAGACATGGTCACTGCTGTGGATTCAAGAGTCAGCGAATTTGAAAGAAAACAAAAGCTGGAAGAATTTCTCAACAAGATAGAAAATAAGACATTCACAAAAATGAAGAACGGCCATGTCTTCACGAAGCAGGATCTACGGATCAAAGAGAGGGTGCTGCTGCACGATGGTGTCCTCCTATGGAAAACGGCCACTGGGAGATTCAAAGGTATTGACGTACACAGGACTTAGTACATTGACACCTCATCTGCAGAAATAACCCCTCAATGGCCTTTCAGATATGCTTTCCAGAGCAGTAGGTAGGACTTTTCAAGGCTAGCTCACTTACAGTATGGGTATTGATGCTATGGCATAGGATAGCCATTCCTGAGAGGCTCGGTGCAGATATCTCTCACTTATATGTTCTTTTATAAGGAAGTTATGTAAAAACCTTGCTAGACAGTGTATAAGAAATTCCTAGAAAACGTCATGTAAAGTCAGATGGAAAATGGATCCTTCAAAAACTAGCTTCAACTACCCAGCTTAAGAGGAAGCGGTTTTGTGTTTGGTATTGCTTAAAGGGTTATTCCCATCTCAGACATTCATGGCGTATCACTAGGATATGCCGTCAATGTCCGATACTTATGGGTCCCACCTCTGGAAACTGCTCCTTTCTCCATAAGGGGTCTTCGAAGTGAAGTGAAGTACAGCACAGGGCGCATACACGGATGCCCTTCATTCACTGCTGTGGGAATTCCAAAAATAGAAACCTAGAATGTGTCGGCAGATAAGAACCATTTGGCCCATCTAGTCTGCCCAATATACTGAATATACGCGCTCAGCTATTTTCGGAAGTCTCATAGAGGTGAATGGAGAGCGCACCATGCATACATGGCCACTTCATTCACCGCTATAGGACTACCAGAAATAGCTAAGCCAGCGCTTTTTGAAACTCCCATAGCAGTGAACAGAGGGTTGCTGCACATGCTCAGCTACTGTTCCTTTTCTTATCTGACACTGATGGCATATCCTGTTAATATGTGTGAGATGGAAATACTCTTTTAAAGGGGTTGTCCCACTATAACGATAGGTGATAAGTATTTGATCTGTAAGGGTCTGTCCGCTGGGAATCCCAATGACCAGAAGAATGCGCACTACCGCTTCAGCCAGGTTCAGTACTCTGCTATCTCTGACCACCCCGTATAGATGAATGCAGCGTGCATATGTGCCTTTGGCTTCATTCCCTTGGCGGACTAAGAGACCCTGTCCTCATGATCAGTGGACATCCCAGCGGTCAGACCTTTACAATCATATACTTGTCACCTATCCTGTGGCTAGGTGATAAGTTGTTATGGTGGGGCAGGTCTTTTTAAAGAAGACCCATCTGCTTTCCTGACGTGTCTCTTTAGGTGAATACTAGTCTCTGTTGTGCTGTTCCTGATGACTTGGTGCTACCATACCCCTTGACCATAAAGTGCAGATACCTGCCTCATTTACAAAGGAAATGGTGATACACAGTTGACATTTCCAGGAGGAATAACAGAAGAACAGCACAATGTAGAGTTCTAAGAAAAGATGCTCCGGAACTGGAATTCAGAAGGTCTCTGTATATCCTCTTGTTTGTGATAGTAATAACACCAGTGTTCAGCAGTCGATGGGTTACAGTACAAGGGGGGATAGAGATCTGAGATGGGATAAGAAATCTAGCTCAGAGGGGAGGGAGAAATCCAACGAAATATCCACAAACTTTATCCAAGGAGACATACTGAAATTCTTCCTGCTGGATGTGCAATGTGCTACGGGCTTTATTCCATGTGTGCAGTGGAGCTGAAATCCTTGAAATGCGATGGACAGTGCTGCCAGCATAGGAATGTAATGAACACGGGCGCCTGGTGCCAGGTGGCATAATACACTGGCCACCTTGGCGGAGGGCTTTATACGTGTAGTATCCGTGTTTGTGCTGTTTTTATGGGGCAGAATTGGCCACTTCAGACTGTCTCACTTTTTCCAAGCTGTAAGGAACATTTTACCTTTTTGTTCCCCTCTTCCCAGACATTCAAGCTCTTCTTTTATCCGACGTGCTACTGTTTCTCCAAGAAAAGGATCAAAAATATATATTTGCTGCTGTGGTGAGTTTGTATCCAATATGCTTTTCATTAATCTGCTGTAATAAAGTCAAGCAATGAAGCGATGAGTGGAAAGCGAATGTACTGCCACCTGGAAATACTGTACCAGCCCCAGACTCGCTGAACCTTGCCGAGCAAGAAAAGGATTTAGTTTGCTGTTTAATCGGTTGTGCAGTCATTCTTTCTGTGTACAAGCCAATCAATAGATTACATTTTATGATACGCTCATCCATTTGTCCCCTGCAAGCAGCATGTATACAATATACTGTAACAAGATAGAATATGCAATTATATCGGGGGTCAGAAAAGATAGATGAGCCTTTGGACATCAGGGATCCATATGGCAATCTTAAGTGTTTTATTTTTTTCGACCTCGCCACCACAGAGAAAAATAAAGGGGTTGTCCGGTGTCTTTTAACCATTGCTTATATGTTATAAGCAGTGTTGAATAAATAGACCCATCCGAAGTGGAATTCCTGTCTGAATTTTAGGAAAAATAAAATTCTAAATGAAGCCAAATTTCCTCGCTCTTCGTAGTAACTAATAATTTTTCCTAAAATTTCAGCTGGAGTTGTTTTAGAAAGAACTGAAAAAAATAAAATACTCACCTCATCCACTTGCTCGAGCAGAGACCATTTCTTGATTGAAAAGGACCTGCTGAAGGACCTGCGCTGAGCGTGATGACGTCACTGCGCGCTCCCAGCGTTATCACGTGGTGATGTCATTGTTTTTTTCTGTCTCAGCAGCCGTTAAAAACGGTCCCATTAGTTGATAGGCTAAATAGGGTTTTAACATAGCGATTTGTGACGAAGTAATTCATAAGGAATCAAATTTCTTGTCAAACTTTGGCGAAGCGGCCAAATCAAATTTTTCAAAACTTTGCTCATTAACCCTTTCGTGACCAAGGGTCATTGATGCCCTAATGTCCAGGTCAAAATTTACAAATCTGACATGCGTCACTTTATGTGGTAATAGCTTTGGAACACTTTTACTTATCCAAACCATTCTGAGATTGTTTTCTCGTGACATATTGTACTTCATGATAGTCATATATTTGAGTCAATATATTTCACCTTTATTTATGAAAAAATCCAAAATGTACCCAAAATTTTGAAAAATTCACAATTTTACAAATTTCAATTTCTCTGCTTCTAAAACAGAAAGTCATATCTAATAAAATATTTATTACTTAACATTTCCCATATGTCTACTTTATGTTGGCATCATTTTGGAAATGTCATTTTATTTTTTTAGGACGTTAGAAGGCTTAGAAGTTTAGAAGCAATTCTTAAAATTTTTAAGAAAATTTCCAAAACCCACTTTATAAGGACCAGTTCAGGTCTGAAGTCACTTTGTGGGGCCTACATAGTGGATACCCCCATAAATGACCCCATTGCAAAAACTACACCCCTCAAGTTACTCAAAACTGATTTTACAAACTTTTTTAACCCTTTAGGTGTTCCACAAGAATTAAAGGAAAATGGAGATGAAATTTCAAAATTTCACATTTTTGGCAGATTTTCCATTTTATTGCATTTTTTTATTTAACACATTGAGGGTTAACAGCCAAACAAAACTCAATATTTATTACCCTGATTCCGCGGTTTACAGAAACACCCCACATGTGGTCGTAAACTGCTGTACGGGCACACGGCAGGGCGCAGAAGGAAAGGAATGCCATACGGTTTTTGGAAGGCAGATTTTGCTGGATTGGTTTTCTGAACGCCATATGTTTTTTATTTTTCTGCCGATCGTCTTGTGCAAGGGCTCGTTTTTTGCAGAAAGTGTTGAGGTTTTAATTGGTACCATTTTTGGGTACATAGGATTTTTTGATCATTCATTATTACACTTTATATGGCAAGGTGACCAAAAAATTGGCTGTTTTGGAACAGCTTTCATTTATTTATTTTTACAGCGTTCATCTGAGGAGTTAGGTCATGTGATAGTTTTATAGAGAAGATCGTTACGGACGTGGCAATACCTAATATGTATACTTTTTCTTATTTATTTAAGTTTTACACAATAATAGCATTTCTGAAACCAAAAAAATTATGTTTTAGTGTCTCCATAGTCTGAGAGCAATAGCTTTTATATTTTTTGGGCGATTGTCTTAAATAGGGTATCATGTTTTGCGGGATGAGGTGACGGTTTAATTGGTACTATTTTGGGGGTCATAAGCCTTTTTTATCGCTTGCTGTTGCACTATTTGTGATGTAAGGTGACAAAAATAGCTTTTTTTGGCACAGTTTTTTTTATTTTTTTTTAATAGTGTTTTTCGGACTGGGTCTATCATGTGATATATTTATAGAGACGGTCGTTACGGACGCGGTGACACCTAATTTGTGTATTTTATTTTTTTATTTTTTTTTATAGGAAAAGGCAATTTCTTTTTTTAATTTACATTTTTATTTATTTATTGTTCATTTTTTTTATTTTCACTTTCCTTTTTTATCAAGTCCCTCTTGGATCATGAAGATCCAATGGGGCTGATGGCTGTACTATACTTTGCAATGCTCTTGCATTGCAAAGTATAATACTATTAGATGCCCTGTAGGTGGCAGCACCAGATGCCTTTGCCATGGCAACCGGACGCCTTTGCAAAGCGTCCGGTTGCCATGGCAACCATCGGGCGCTGCTATCAGCGCTGCAGCCCCGATGGTTCAGAGAGGGAGCTCCCTCCCTCTATTAACCCCATGGATGCTGCAACCGCAGCATCTATGGGGTTACAGCAGAGTGTCAGCATAGAGCTGACACTCGCTGCTGATGGCGGCGGCTCAGGAATGGAGCCGCCGCCATCACACACAGCGGGGGCACAGGATCGGGGGCAGCGCTGGAATGGGGGGGGGGGGGTTGTATTGGGGTACGGCGGCTAACCTTGAGGGTGAGGGAGGCTGGGGCAGGAGGGGCGGGGAGACAGCATGGGGCGGACCGCATCAGGGAGGGACTACATAAATATGGACGGGGAAACTACTTCATCAGGGGCAGGCGCGCACAGGGGGGTGTTGGAGGAGCACAGATCGGGGGGCACAGGAAAGGGGCACAGATTGGGGGCCACAGAGACACTACCTGATTTCAGGCTGTGATCTGCAGAGCGCAGATCAGAGCCTGAAACCGGCATTTTTTCCACTGCCGCGATCCGATTGGTTAGTCTGCACAGACTAACCAATCGGATCGATTGTCGGCAAGGGGCCACTCTGATTGGTCCCTTGCCGGCATTACTGAACTGTATGCTGTCCGTGACAGCAGCAGTGCGGGGGCAGAAGCTTTAATCCAAGCGCTTTGCAGCGCTTGGATTAAAGAACTGTCTTGACGTTTATAGACGTGATAGCTGCACGGGGCATGTGCAGCTATCACGTATATATACAGATTGCAGTCGGGAAAGGGTTAACTAATATACTTCCGTTACCTGTGTTGCCACTGTCTCCAGATCTGGATTACAGTCCATATTCCTCTTGGATACTTGCTGTGATGTCAAATCTGTTGTCTGACTATCTCCTGACTTCCTCCTGGTCCTGGATGTATCCCTGCCTATCTAACTGACAAGGATGGGGAGTAGGTGGCATCATTAGATCCCCTCACTCTCCAAAGTCTGCACTGTAGACACATCATCCACAAGCTTGTCTATGCAGGTGCCAGCGAGTGGGGTTGTGGGGGGGTTCTGCTGCCTACTCTATGCCCATGTAATATACATGAGTGAAGATGTGGCCAGGGCCAAGAGGGAATTGAAGGATGCAGAAGTAAGGCAATGGACGTGAGGTCACAGGAAGTATCAAAGAGGACTTAGGTGAGTGGTCGCAGGCATTTTAATATATGAGCAATGGTTAAAAGACAGTGGAAAACCCCTTTGAAGATCTATGATCATTCAAAGGTATTTTGTTTTGTATTATACTTATTTTGAAAACACGAAGAGGCCGGGTTTGACGACAGGACCTAATTACTCCCAAAAATTGTAGTAGTTATGTACTGATCCCCTAGGGGACAGAGGGGTAAAACTTAACATTTAATTTGAACAAAAAACTAAAATAGGTGGACACTTAGAACAAGACTATGGATGGGGCTTGTATAACCATAAAGAAATAGATGGTAGAGGAGGCAGTATACTGGTCAATATATGTCAGAAAAATCAAACAAGGGTGTAAGGTCAGTCAGACGTAACCACCCAAATGACCACAACAGCAACCTCCCGTTTGGGATAAAGCGGCACCAGTGGGTGCCAGCTAATCTGGACAGAAAATGACCGCAGGATGGTCAGAATCCAGACAGCCCCCTGGATTCTGACCATCCTGCGGTCATTTTCTCTCCAGATTAGCTGGCACCCACTGGTGCAGCTTTATCCCAAACGGGAGGTTGCTGTTGTGGTCATTTGGGTGGGTCTGACTGACCTTACACCCTTGTTTGATTTTTCTGACATATATTGACCAGTATACTGCCTCCTCTACCATCTATTTCTTTATGGTTATACAAGCCCCATCCATAGTCTTGTTATTTCCACAATCTCCCCTGATGATTTTCCTTCACGAATTGAAACGTGACACGTAGGGAGCACCCTTTTTAGGGTTTACTAGGGATTCCGCCCCCAACAGGGCCAGGCATCCGGACGGGGACGCTCCTTGCGGGGCAAGTTCCCCGTATAGATAGGTAGGGCGTACTAGCCCCTTACTTAGGGTTGTTTAGGGCTACCTGACCCCACCACCCTATCAGTCCAAGGGGCACCAACGCCTGGTACCTCCAGTATGGTGAATTATCTACACGGGTCCGTCCTCCTTCTCAAGAACCTCTGAGAGAACCTTTGATCCACATCTAGAATCGGGTGAGAACGTTCCTGTATTTTATTTCTACCACCGTCGCCATACTGATTGTTTGTTGTTCAGTCTAGGCCCGTAGGGCTGTTATTTATGTACATGTTGCAGAGGCTCCTCCTCTAAGTGTCCACCTATTTTAGTTTTTTGTTCACATTAAATGTTAAGTTTTACCCCTCTGTCCCCTAGGGGATCAGTACATAACAACTTATACTTATTTTGGGCTAAATTATTTTTTTCCATTTTGGCTTTATAAAAAAATGTCAACCGTTCATCCTCTCTACCCTTCAGGTTTTAGTGATTCTGCAGAATACTCTGTTCTCCTCTCAATAAAGTCTGTCAGAGAGCTGCTCTGATGGCTAATTTTATGACCCATATTTCTGTTTTACTGAGAGCTCATAAACACTCATTTATGCTTAAAGGGGCTTTCCAAGATTTAAATACCGATGACCTGTCCTCTGGCTAGGTCATCATTATGTGATCTCTGGGGGCCGACACCCAGGACCTCCGCCGACCAGCTGTTCGAGAAGGTGGCAACACTTGCAGTAGTTCTGCGTCCTTCTCACTGCTTTCCCTAGGTCAGTGATGACACATTCATCAGTCACGTGGCCTAGATGCAACTCATCCCCATAGACGTGAATCAGGATGAGTACAGCCACTATACAATGTATAGTGCTTGATAAGCTGAGAGAAGGCCGTGGCACTCAGAGGAGCGCCGGTGCTTTCTCGAACAGCTGATTGGTGGGGGTCCCGGCTGTCGGACCCCCACGATCAGATACTATATTACCTATCCTAAGGATACATCATAAGTGTTAAAATCTTGGATAGCCCTTTTAAAGTTGTGGCAGTGGAGCTCCCTGAGGGCCGCTGAAATGGTGTATCTCACCCAGAGGAGCCTGGGTGAGAACAGATAAGGCTGGGAAAATAGGCTTTTCACAGCCAGCTGAGGAGCTCAGGTAAATGTGGGCTGAGCTCCTCAATCAGGGCTCCCTGTCTGGGGAAGGCGCAGGCTGCGTCGAGGCCTGTGGGAGCCGGGACTCTCTAACCCTGTGTGGCGTGAGCACCGTGCTGTGTTTTGGGGAGGTGGGTGTTAGACCCAGATCCCGATAGACAGGAAAAAATACTGTATAATCAGTGGTCTGACGGCCTAGGATTTGTGTTCATGATTTATGTTTGGTCTGCTGGTAAAGTGACAATAAAGCTGGTCGTGGCCAGTTTGCACCCAAATCTGCAGTGTTGAAGTGGCTTCTTGAGGTGGGCCAACCGTCTAAGTGGAGAAGACGGTGATCCTGGAGAGCTAAGTGACCCCGAGTTGTCACAAGTGTACATAAACTTTCCAAAAAATGTAGAAGTTCGGTCCTTCCTGAAGCGCTCTTCACTACAGCCCATACATAATCCATACACTGTAGATATGTATATGAGCGCTGTACTGGCAGGAGCTCACATCGCTGCTCTTACCTGTGCCCTCCGCTAAAACCTCTGCTATACAGCAGCTGTGCAGGATACCCCACACCGATGTGCTGTGCCAGGCTTTAGCGGAGCTGACCGAGGAGAGGCAGGAGCAGCGAAGTGAGCATATTGTAGAAATCTGAATCCATACACCAGATTTCAGTTTTGCTTGAGTCTGCGTTGGAGTACATTTTGCCACATTTATTAATTGTCGCATGTTGTTTGATAAATTTGTCTTATCCTTAAACCCAACTCTTTTGTGTCGGAAAGCTACTCCAGTTTTCCTACTCCTCGTCTTGATTGCAAATTTGACTTTGATAAATCTGGAATGAAACCCATTAACATAGAAAGCAGGGATGAGCGAATCAACTTTGGATGCTTCATTTAAAATCAATTCGCATAAAACTTTGTTTGAATACTGTACGGAGCGAGTGCTCTGTACAGTATTAGAATGTATTGGCTCTGATGAGCCGAAGTTATTACTTCTCAAAGTCTCACGAGACTTTGTGTAATAACTTTGCAAATTAATTTCTACTGTAAAAAAATCTTGCTACTGAACTCTGGTTCGGTTCCAGGCGGTAAAAGGTTTTTTACAGTAGAAATTAATTTACAAAGTTTTTACCCGAAGTCTCGCGAGACTTTGAGAAGTAATAACTTCAGCTCATCAGAGCCAATACATTCTAATAGTGTACGGAGCACTCGCTCCGTACAGTATTCAGACAAAGTTTTATGCGAATTTACTTCTGATGAAGCATCCAAAGTTGATTCGCTCATCCCTAATAGAAAGCCATGTTCACTTTTCCACCCAATTTCAAAATTGGAGTAAGTGGTGTAAAAAATGAAAAATGTTGCAATATTTTTGTGCAAGTGAGTGCAAAAAGTCGCAAAAGTCCTATTTTACGACTGAAGCCAGAATTCTAGAATGAAGGCGTGATAAATCAGGGCCCATGTATGTGCTTCAATGAAGAGCAGTTCAGGAAGCCCTAAGCTTCAAGGGTCTAGGAATCCTCCTTCCTGATAATTGCCCCGATCATTTGCTCATTCAAACGTCCCTTTAGTGTGTATACAGAGATAGCTGTCAGTCACCGATAAGATGGCCCCCATGTACAGCCGAGCTCTGAAAGAGCAGACATTTAATGTGCAAGTTTTACTGAATCTTTTCCCATAAAACTATATACAATCTGCTCAGCTCCTCCTGATCTATAGGTTTCCTTCTACTTCTACCAAACCTACCTAGTGACCACCGTGCATACATGCTGTCATTTGAGTTTGAACTAATCTATACATCATGATCATGAAATGTTACATACATGTGTTCGTTTTACTACAGGATCAGAAACCACCCATCATTTCTCTCCAAAAGTTGATTGTGAGAGAAGTTGCTAACGAGGAGCGAGGGATGTTCTTAATAAGCGCATCCTCCGCTGGGCCAGAAATGTATGAAATTCATACTAGCTCCAAAGATGAGCGGAATACGTGGATGAGGCAGATACAGGACGCTGTACAGAGGTAACGCTGGTCATTCTTTGTATCTGTTGGTTCGGATTCCTCTAGTTATGCCTCTTATCGGTTTGTTGCTGTAGAGCACAAATAATACACACTCATACGATAATGGTTTACATTTGTTCTGCTCTTTATTGGAACTTAGTTGTCCTGAAGAAGAAGAAAGGAAACCCTGTGAATCTGATGAAGATAAACGGGCTGCTGAAGCACGAGCAGCCAAAGCCCAAAAATTTCAAGGTGCGTAAATACGGCATGTTGCAGCGCTGATAGCGGGAGAGACTCGGCTCAGTCCATTGTTTGTACGGGAAGAATTGCACCGCATGTATCTCTGTTCTTCCCATCAATTCTGGTGAAATTCTAACAGAGGCTTCGAGAGGAGCTACCAAGACAAATGTGAACCGAGTCTATGTTCTAGAAAATGTCTGTTCAGTTTATTTAACCCTGAAGGCTACAGCACTTTTTTTTTTTTTCCATCTCTGTATTTTAAAAGCTGTAACTTTTTTTTTTTTTTTTCACCAATATAGCCGTATGAGGACTTGCTTTATGCCGGATGAGTTGTATTATTTAATGCCACCATTTTGGAGTACCTCTACTATATTGTATGCATTTTTATTTATTTTTGGGTGGGGAGAAGAATTGTGAGAAAACAATACAATGCCGTCATGGTTTTTAGGGTTTTGTTTTAATGGTGTTTGCTGTGTGATAAAAATTATAAAATGACAAGTTAGCATTATTCTGTAGGTCAGTACAATTATGGAGGGCCCAAATTTATGTTTTATGTCTTACTACTTTCAAAAAATCTGGACACCCAAATTATTTAGATTTTTGTGCTGATGGAGCTATGGGAGGGCTTTTTTTTTTGCGGGGTCAAGCTGTAGTTTTTATTGATCGCATTTTGGGATTCATGCAGCCCTTTGATCAATTTGTATTGACTTTTTTTGGGGGGGTGAGCTGATAAAAAAGAAACAATTGTAGCATTGGGGAATTTTAAATTTTTTTTTGCGCCTTTCACTTTGTGGGTTAAATAATGGGATACTTTAGTAGACTGGGTTGTTATGAATGCAGCAATAGAAATTATGTCTACATTTTTAGAAAAGAGAAAATCACACAACTAAATTGCTGTAGTCAAAGCTATGTATCATCAGCGGTAACCGTATCTCCAATAACAATTCACGCAAATGGGTAACCGCAATTAAAACTTAACATTTAATTAAAGTTCCGTTAAAAGATGTGGGCCCATGAATCAACTCCTTTTTTTCGAAAGCATTGTAGCCTAAAGCCTAGGAGATGCGATAACTGGCTACCATACGGTAAATGTCATATAAAGGTGACAGAGGGTAGAAAAGAATAGATATTGAAGAGACAGGGATACTGGGTCTCTAGCCCTATGTGTCCCTGTATCTACCTAATAAACCCTCTAGATGACCCTTGAAATCCCTCTTCCAAAATGACAGTGACTGCCCAGTTTCATCAAGTAATACAGAAACAGAGACAAGAAGAAGGGACTCCTAAGTAAAGTCAACACAATTGTCCCAACGTGTTTCATTAGCATCCGCCAAATCCTCAGGGGACCATTCCAAAAATGGTGTCATTATACCAAGGAACCCAGTCAGGGCTCCCTGGAACATTCACAAGGTAATATACAATGTGTACTTAGCTGTCCAAAGGTTCCTCAAATATGGCTCAGCAAAGGATCTTCTGCATGTGGCGGCAGGTAATATAAAATCCTGCTTATGGCCGCAGCATGATGTGGCGTCCTGCGTATGGCAGCAACGTTTTTTGAAAAACAATAAAAAATTTCCTGGAAAACCCATATTCGGTTATGATGTGTGTAAACCAGCAGGTGGCGCTGTCTGCCAAAGATTACATCTGCAGAAAATGCCAGTGTTTTCTGTGCAGACTGACAAAGGGAACTTCAGTTATTATTATTTTTTATTTATTTTTTATTTATTTTTTTGTAGAAATTCTGGGTTGCCATGACCAGCAGATTTTCAATTGCTTGGAAGATAAGTTGCAGATATTTGGAGAACTTGCCGCAATGTGTGGAGGGAGCAATATGCACATAGAGCCACATCTTTTAGTTAAAGCAGATTCTGGGGAGATCCCACAGGCTGCATCGTTGCTGGCGGCTGCACTAAAAGAAGGTACGCTTTTTTGAAAAAGATTTTGTTGTAAGCTTCATTAAAGGGGATTTCTGGGATTTAATACTGGTGGCCTATGTTTAGGATAGGCCATCAATATCCGACCAGCGGGGGTCCGACACCACCCCACACCAGATCAGAAGCGCTGTAGTAGCTCCAGTCTAGTGGACAGAGCTGGTAACTGGTTTTCTGCTTCCATTCACTTCAGTGGAATCAGCGCTGCAGTTACCAATTCTGTCCTTTACTCAGTAGATACAGCCGTGTAGTTCTGACACTGGAGCTTCTGCTGAACCACTGATTGACAGATGTGCCAGTCTGATATCGATGGCCTACCCTGAGGATAGGAACCGACAACTCCTATGCTTACAGACCTGTGCCCCTGAACGTAAAAAAAGAAGACTCGCCTGTCCGCAGTCCCACTGCTGCTCTGTTCCCGGCTGTGCCAAGAAGCAGTTGGGTCCCGTGACTGCTGCAGCCAATCACAGGCTTCATCAGCAGTGATGTACCATTCAAACCTCTGCGACCGCTGAGGCCTATGATCTGCTCAAAGGCTGCTATGATATTAGATGCATGCATTAATAATGTACTGAATTTTATTTTATTTTTTTGTAAAGCTGAAAGCCTCTATGCTACGTTAACAACAGAAATGGAGAATTCAGCATGGTCATCGGAAGATGGCGAGACACCAGGCAGACATATGGGCTGGTCTAGTAGTGAGCCATTAGAGGAAGGTCATGAATTTCAAGAGACTTGTAAGTAGATATTACTACAAAACCTAAAACTTACAAAACATCAAAAATATTTCTCAGTACTGTTGTTTTGCAGAACTGAGGCAAATGAATGTTTTTTAAGGAGGGAGTCAATGAGGACTGACATGCTTCAGGCTTACTAAGACATTGTGTATTCGGACTAAATTTATTGATCTATCCAGCCAGTTTTCTAATATATATATATATATATATATATATATATACACTGCCTGTCCAAAAAAAAAGGTCACAAACGCTAATAATTCGCTGGAACGCCTTTAGCTTTGATTACGGCACGCATTCGCTGTGGCATTGTTTCGATAAGCTTCTGCAATGTCAAGATTTATTTCCATCCAGTGTTGCATTAATTTTTCACCAAGATCTTGCATTGATGTTAGTATAGTCTGACCGCTGCGCAAAGCCTTCTCCAGCACATCCCAAAGATTCTCAATGGGGTTAAGGTCTGGACTCTGTGGTGGCCAATCCATGTGTGAAAATGATGTCTCATGCTCCCTGAACCACTCTTTCACAATTTGAGCCCGATGAATCCTGGCATTGTCATCTTGGAATATGCCGGTGACATCAGGGAAGAAAAAATCTATTGATGGAATAACCTGGTCATTCAGTATGTTCAGGTAGTCAGCTGTGACCTCATTCTTGGAGCACATACTGTTGCTGAACCTAGACCTGACCAAGGGCAGCAACCCCAGATCATAGCACTGCCCCCACAGGCTTGTACAGTAGGCACTAGGCATGATGGGTGCATCACTTCATCCGCCTCTCTTCTTACCCTGATGCGCCCATCACTCTGGAACAGGGTAAATCTGGACTCATCAGACCACATGACCTTCTTCCATTGCTCCAGAGTCCAATCTTTATGCTCCCTAGCAAATTAAAGCCTTTTTTTCTGGTTTGCCTCACTGATTAGTGGTTTTCTTACGGCTACACAGCTGTTCAGTCCCAATCCCTTGAGTTCCCTTCGCATTGTGCGTGTGGAAATGCTCTTACTTTCACTATTAAACATAGCCCTGAGTTCTACTGTTGTTTTTCTTCGATTTGATTCCAAACGTTTAAGCGATCACGATCATTCAGGATTTTTTTTTCCCGCCACATTTCTTCCTCGAATACGATGGGTCTCCGCTATCCTTCCAGTTTTTAATAATGCGTTGGACAGTTCTTAACCCAATTTTGGTAGTTTCTGCAATCTTCTTAGATGTTTACTCTGCTTGATGCATGCCAATGATTTGACCTTTCTCAAAACAGACTAACATCTTTTCCACGACCACGAGATGTGTGTTTCGACATAGTTGTTTAAGAAATGAGAAGTAATTCATTGCACCAGTTGGGGTTAAATAACTTGTTGCCAGCTGAAAGATAATCGCCCATGCAGTAATTATCCAATAGGAGGCTAATAACTATTTGCTTAGTTAAAACCAGGTGGCGACTTTTTTGGACAGGCAGTGTATATGTATTCATACATGCACAGAGTCAACAGTCTGATTTTACTTTGAAGCATGTGCAAGGCCAGACTGCAGCAAAACTGTTTGCATTTACATATGTACTACATCCTACCACCAACAGTACATGTAGACATGGCATACAGTATATGAATATGAATTGTTCATAGAATATATAAAAACATTTTTATTTAAATCTTCAACTGTTTCACTTATTTTTACAGCCCTAACTCCTGACGTGAGAGAGGAAGATTCATTTAATACAGAACTTTGTTCTTCTCAAGTAACGAGTGATATAGACATGGCTTTTAATGAAGATAAGGTAGATAGTTGACTCTTTTTACCTAAAGTTTATGTCCGAACAAGGTTTTGTCTGTGGATAAACATCTCAGATGACAAAGTATAAAAAATAAAAATAAAATCAAGAAACATGAACACCACTGCTCATGTTATTAGTCTTAATTGCTGCTATACTAATTGTAACCACAAGGTAGAGCTAGGTCACCGCTTTTTTATAATGTCCTTGAAAAACGAACCTATATTCATCTGTTATTTCCCTGCCAATTCCACTTCTGCATCTCTGGTCCTCCTTGCAGTTTGTGTGCGCAAGGCTTCAGCGATGACAGAGTCATATATGGCACAATCTCTGGCCGCAGCTGTCTTGTGCCATATACCACAAAGCCCAGTGATTGGCTGCAGTGGTAACATGCCATATAGTGTTGAGCCGAAGCAAGCTTCAGATTCTTCATCCGTTCAAAACTTCGGAATAATACTGTATGGAGATTCGTCTCCATACAGTATTGGGCTACTTTCACACTGCCGTTTCTGAGTCCGCCTGTGAGATCCGTTTCAAGGCTCTCACAAGCAGCCCCAAACGGATCAGTTTAGCCCCAATGCATTCTGAATGGATAAGGATCCGCTCAGAATGCATCAAAAACGACCTTCGGCTTATCTCAGCCCATACATTCTAAGGCTACTTTCACACCTGCGTTAGGTGCGGATCCGTCTGGTATCTGCACAGACGGATCCACACCTATAAATGCAAACGCTGGTATCCGTTCAGTACGGACCGTCTGCATAACTAAATTAAAAAAAGTCTAAGTGTAAGTCAAACGGATCTGTCCTAACTTACAATGTAAGTCAATGGGGACAGATCCGTTTACATTGACACAATATTGGTGCAATTGTAAACGGATCCATCCCCTATTGACTTTCAATGTAAGTCAGGACAGATCCGTTTGACTTACACTTAGACTTAGACTTTTTTTAATTTAGTTATGCAGACGGTCCGTACTGAACGGATACCAGCGTTTGCATTTATAGGTGTGGATCCGTCTGTGCAGATACCAGACGGATCCGCACCTAACGCAGGTGTGAAAGTAGCCTTAGAATGTATGGGCTGAGATAAGCCGAAGGTCGTTTTTTTGCGAAGTCGTGCGTGACTTCGTTGAAAAATTTTGGTAGTTGATTTCTAAAGTGGAAAACCAATTTAAAACTTGAAACCGAACTCCGCTTCTGTTCCGGGGTACTAGTTGGAACCGAAGCCGAGTGGTTTTCCACTTTAAAATACAACTCCCGAAGTTATTCAATGAAGTCACTAACTTCGGCTCATTAGAGACCATACATTCTAATACTGTACGGAGCTGGATCTCCGCACAGTATTATTCAGAAGTTTTGAAGGAAGCGACGTATACGGGCACGTCATTGTTGCAGCCAAAACTGGAACAGAGGGAGTTCAGAACAGTGAGAATAAATTGTTTAAAAATTACTTTAAATGGGTTATCCAGGTAAAGCTAATGATGACCTATCCTGAGCTGTTACGGGTAGCTCCCGCTTCAGCACCGTACATTGTATAGTGGCTGTGCTTGGAATTGCAGCTCAGCCACATTCACTTCAGTGGCGCTGAGCTGCAGCGAGGCCATGTGACTGATGTACAGTAACGTCACGTGGCCTAGGAAGGGACCGTGGTGCTCATGGAGTGATTGGCCTCTCCTAACAGCCCATCGGTGGGGGTCCCAGGTGTTGGACGCCCACCGATCTGATAATGATGACCTATCCAGAGGATAGGTCATCAATATTATTTCCAGAACAACCCTTTTAATACCCTCATTGCCTTTAGAAAAAAAGGAAATTACTCTGACAACTCCTTTAATGATAAGCAAGCAATTGATGATTACAATTTAAAGATTAATGGTAAACAGCCATGGCTAATACCTCTGTGTGGATTTTGGCTGCATGGCAGCCTCGCCTTCCCAGGCCCCACATCTAGTCTTACCCTGAAAGCGACTGTTTTGTTCCTTGATTGCCATGGGCTGACCAACGTAATCCCCAGCAATCAGCAGTCATTGACAGAGGAAGCAGAGGACGGCTGCACATCACCGCAGGGGAAATGTAATTATAGTTTTATTGTGACGTTAGCAAACTCCAGCACTTGTGGGGGGAAAAAAACTCCATATACATTGAAGGGTTATTCTAGTAAGAATATTGTTTCTACTTAAATCCAACCTATAAATATGAACATTTTCTGTATTTACACTTTTTAAAAAATTTTTTGATCCTTCTATCCCCAACCGTTCTGTGCCCACCTCAGTAAATTGGCCGAGGTGGACAGAAATGCTGAGTTTTGCTTCTCTCTCCCTGCTCCATCGAGTATGCAGGAAGGGATCCCTGGTGAGGTGATCCACCTGCTTCTGAAGCGGCAGTGCCATTTTTGCTTCTCTGAGGAGGTGCTGAGCAAGTGCAGTTACATTAAAGCTGTCTCGCTTACCACTTCCTCCATGTCTCCTCTAAGAAGGAGCGAAGATCCTTCAGCTTCAGAAGCAGCCGGGTCACCACACCCTAAGGAGCAGTGGGGGAAGTAAGTCTGAGCAGGTGTGTCCACCTTGGCACGTTCAGTAAGGTGAATACAGAAAGTTTGTTCAATAGAGACAGCAGGTGGCGTTATACTAAAGTAATCCTAGGAATATCTGAGGATATAAGCATTATTTTTTAAATGTGTCAATTCAAAAAAATCTTCAGAATTATGGGCTGGATTAAACTAGAAACAATATCCTTTGTGTTTCAAAGGGGTTATCCAACAGTCTTGAGCATTCCAAATAAAAAAAAGTCTTGTTCTTATAGGGGTTGACCCCTATAAACCTACTCAATGGGCATCCTCTAAATTCATGGACAAGATATTTTCGGTCGTGTGATTTGTTCACATGATGGCTTCCTCGAGCTGTTCCAGAGAACCATTACTTCTGTGCAGGTGCTGAACAGCAAATGCCCGTGTCCATTGCACATGCAGATACAAGGGATTCTGCGGCCTGTATCTGCACGTGCGCCGGATGTGTCCACCTGCCATGACATGGAGTTAGAAGTTAAAGAGGACCTTTCACCGATTATTACACTATGAACTAAGTATACAGACATGTAGAGCAGCGCCCGGGGATCTCCCTGCACTTACTATTATCCCCGGGCGCCGCTCCGTTGTCCTGCTATGCCCTCCGGTATCTCCGTTCACTAAGTTATGGTAGGCGGAGTCTGCCCTTGTTCTGGTGTAGCGCTGGCCAATCGCATTGCAGAGCTCACAGCCTGGGAGAAAATAACCTCCCAGGCTGTGAGCTCTGCGCTGTGATTGGCCAGCGCTAGAGCAGAACAAGGGCAGACTCCGCCTACCATAACTTAGTGACTGGAATCTCCGCCTACTATAACTTAGTGAGCGGAGATACCGGAGGGCATAGCAGGAGAACGGAGCGGCGCCCGGGGATAATAGTAAGTGCAGTGAGATCCCCGGGTGCCGCTCTACATGTCTGTATAGTTAGTTCATAGTGTAATAATCGGTGAAAGGTCCTCTTTAAATGGTTGGAAGTTTAATACCTAATTGTACCCATTCAAGTGAATGAGTGATGCATAGTGGCACCTAGTCATCCAGGATTACACAGGAGGATCCCAATCGGAGAACGTTGCTCGTTTACCTTTGAAAGCCCCAAAGCGGTATATAAAAGAGGTTGCCCTGGTGATCTGACACCATATAGATTTCTGCCTCATGTAACTGACTACCTAACATGCAGTGTATAAAGGTAATTGTTCAGTCGTGTATTCCTGAAATTAGTACAACTTCCTGCACATTATATTTAGCGATGAAGAAGTGGTGGCCTGATATCTGTATATCTGTTTAATTTCTGGCTTTTGCTGTTTTAGGTTGAATTAGAAAATTCCTCAGGATATAAGCAGGCGGAGGTAATGGATCATCTGTATATTCATAACTTCATATATGTAATTTACTATAACATCTTTTCATTAATTGTTTGGCTTTTTTCCACCTAAAATTCTTTCTGTGTCACAGATTCTGTCAAAAATACTGGATAAAGAAAAATACTGCATGCAGGACTTTTTTTTGTGCGGTAAAAAAAAAAACTGGTTCCTGAAATTGGAAGGAAATTGAACAGACTCTATTGTAGTCAGCGGAGTCTGTTCAGCTCAGTTTGTCTATGTGCCGAATTTGGGACTTCCGTTATTTTCATTGTTATGCTCCTCTAACGGAGCAGGAGAATGGAAACTACTTACGCTGATAATAATAATAATAATCTTTTTTTTTATATAGTGCCAACATATTCCACAGCGCTTCAACTTATGTGACCTCGGTGTACAAGGTTCGGGTTATCTAAGAATTCCGTTATGGATTCCGCCATAACTTATGGTCCGTGGTAGCGGAATCTGTAACGGAATTCTTAGATAACCTCAACCTTGTACGCCGAGGTCACATAAGTTGAAGCGCTGTGGAATATGTTGGCGCTATATAAAAAAAAGATTATTATCAGCGTAAGTAGTTTCCGTTCTTCTGCTCCGTTAGAGGAGCATAACAACAAAAATAACGGAAGTCCCAAATTAAAAACCTAAGTTCGTTCATCCCTAATCGGAATCATATAATTTTTGCACTGACCTAGTAAGGTCATGATTTTCTTCCATTTTATCTGTTCTGTGCAGGTATTTTTTAGGCAACCATCACATTATCATATATATAGATAACATGGGATCCACCATTCACCATAGGTGATATCACAGCTTATCTACTCCCTCCTGACCTCTGCACAGGTCACAGCGCATGCCTAGAAAACTCTCCCATAGAAGTCAACGACGTCCCCTCCTGTCCATTGTGTCTATGGACCATTGGGCTGCCGTAAAGCAATTTTCTTAAAGGGAACCTGTCATCAACTTTATGCTAACCTCACTGAGGGCAGCAAAAAATAGTGACAGAAAGGCTGATTTCAGCGGTGTGTCAGTCATGAGCTAAAAGTAAGTGGTTGCTGAGAACCAGCATCATAATCATTGCAGCACAGGCCTTAGGTAGATGTGACTCTTTTCGAGAAGAGTCCTGGTTATTCCTAATCTCCTGCTCTCTCACCCATCTGCTGATGATTGGCAGTTCTCTCCTAGACAGAAAGAGAGAAAACTAGGTAGAAGCCTGTCAGTCATCAGCAGGTGGGCGGGAGAGCAGGACTTCATGAATAACCAGGACTCTTCTCAGGTGACCGGGACTCTTTCCAGGCCCAGGTCTGCAATGATTGTGATGCTGGTTCTCGGCAACCACTTACTTGTAACTTTTAAATGACAGACCCCTGAAATCAACTCACCTGTCTCTACTTTATTCTGCCGTTAGTTTGGGCAGCATAACGTTGATGACGGGTTCCCTTTAAAGCTAAACAGCTCAGGCAAGATGGATGCCACCTACAGTAATCATGTTCAGGAAATAGAAGACATAAATCTGCAATCGGAAACCTGGTTTTAACTGGCAGAAAAAGTTTTTGGTGACACACAAATATCTTACAAATGTGCATTAGGTCATTGATAGAGTAATGTACTAAGATAACTCTTCCATCTCTCTTCCTTTAGGTCTTGCAGGCCGTTCAAAACCTGACCCGTCTCATGTACAGTATACAGGTGTGTACTTAATATAATAATAACATTTGGAACGGGAAATAAAAGATACCAGCCATTTACAAACATCTACACTGCACTTACTAGAAACCGGCAAGGATGGCCATTATGTAAGAATTTTGACAGCATTATTACCAGGTTTCTTTTTTCATTGTCAGGCTGTTGTAACGCTTCAGGATACCCAAATAGAACTTAATAAAGCACTGCTCCAGGACCACGAGGCCGGCATCAAGGGTTTACCGCACCGGAGCCTAGAAAAACACAGCGGAGAGATAGCCAATTTGGAGAAACTGCAGCACCAACTTCAGCATGAAAAGCGTCGCTGGGTGCGCGAGTGCAACCAGAAGGATCGGGAGTATGAGGAGATGGAGACCCTGCTCCAGCAGAGGCAGAAAGAGTGTGAGAATCAGGAGTATGTCCTGGAAGAAGAAAGGGAGGAGCTCAGTTGCAAGCTTCAGGAGTACCAGCAGAACATGGAGAGGCTGAATGAAGGACAGAGGATTGTGGAGAATAAGAGGCAGCAGCTCTGTCACAGACTCCTCAGTCACACGCGTCAGAACAGCATGCCAGTACTGATTGCACGCCCAAAAACACAGGTATCTTCAGTCTTTTATAGTCTTCAATGACAACCACACCTATCAAGTAGGGCCCAAAGCAAACAATATAGTTGCAGGTGCAAACCGAATACAACAAACACTGCTAAAAAATTGGCACACTGCTGACCCAAATCATGCAAAAATGTATCTTTATTAACAAACATATAAAACTAACATAAGAGACAACATAAAAAGGTACTGACATCCACAACCACAAGGAGGTGCCCAGCCACGGTCATATATAAATCGAAGTAGACAAAGCAATTAAAGAGTGGTACATATGAAAAAAAACAATCAAACCACAATGTGGTGTACTCCCATAAATCATACCATATATCAAAATGTACAGACTTGGATAAAAGGCACCTCCACAATGCAGTAAAACTAGATATACCAGCAAATACTAGGTATATGTGTGCATAAGTTGGGGCCATGTATGTTATATGTTGGGAGCACCACAGAAATAAGGTGTTGAGCCGGATACAACAAAAAAAACTGATCCAGCTACCATTGACTTACAATGGCTTTAGTGCCGGATCCGGTTTCTTCGTTTTCAATATAATACAACTGATTTGGTTCTGAACAGATGCCGCCGATTATTATTAAAACGTAAGCATTTTGCCGGATCTTAAAACCATAAGGCAAAAACACAGATGTGAAAGGAGCCTTATATGTGCATTTATAAAAAGGCCATAAACTATAATGTGTCATAATCAAACTTGTATTTAACCCTACCTGTGAAGGTGGCGGGCCCCCAGCTTTGTATCCAAAATGTAAGCAGTGCAAGCTGGCATCTGCTGCGTCCATAGGCGGTGGTCAGTGTGACTTGTCCATGTGACTGCTAACTTCACTACAAACCAGGCGCTGGAGCGGTAACTGGACCTGTCCAGTGCATGCGCACATGCAGCGATATATTGGTACTGGTCAGTTTATAGCTGAACACTCCATGCACTTTCATTCATTCGATGGTTCGAATGGTTTCTGTTCCTTTTTTTTTTTTTTTGTAAAAAAATCTCATCTACACATTTGTTTTAAGGTGTCTTGTGAGACGTCTGACAATGCAAATACTCCTGGACTTCAAAAGGGCACTGTGGTTATGTGTCATTATTTAATTTAATGGTGAGGAGAGCGGGCATAGTAAAGGGAGTGTGAAGCGTTTCCCTCAACCCAATGAAAAGCCATTTCTTTACATTAACACATCTCAGGCAAAGCCGAAATTACAAGTTTAATAAAGTAAGGACAGAGGTTATGAGAAAACGTGTTAGGAAAAATGAATGGACGCGCTAAGTCTTGAAGGACGCGGCTGAACTCCCTCTCGTATTTTCCTTCATATAACAGGGTGTAAGAAACTCCCAGCATGACAGTTTACAAAACGAAGACTCCAACTATATTAACAACGCCCTGGCTCAGATGTCGCTCAGCAGCATGACCGCGCTCCCAGACTCGCATCCACATGTGGATAATACCTTGGACTTAGCAGAGACTTCTGAGAACAGCTCTGTGGACATCTCTAGTGAACCTTGGAGCACCTTAATTTCCCGGCAGCAGAGGCTCGAGAATTCCTCCCGACACAACAATAAAGACGCCTGTAATAATGGTAAAGGAGAACACAATAGAAAATCATTAGACCGTAAATATGCTGCCTTTCTGTGTTTTAGTAAGGACTTACATTGTCCTAATTTTAATAGTTTCTCATGTATATGTGTGTGTATGTATGTATGTGTGTGTATGTATATATATATATATATATATATATATATATATATAATATTTATAATATTCACCGGGGTAATCTGTGCAGTGGTATTTTCCTTCTTGCCTATATTAAAGGGGTTTTCCGAGACTTAATTATTGATGACCTAGACTCTGGATAAGTCATCAGTATCTGATCGGTGGGCATCTGAAACCCGGGACCCCCGCGGATCAGCTGTTTAAGAAGGCAGCGGTGCTCGCAGTAGCGCCACGGCCTGCTCGCAGCTTAACCAAGGCTGTGTGACGTCACGTTCATCGGTTACATGACCTAGGCCAGGCATCCTCAAACTGCGGCCCTCCAGCTGTTGCAAAACTACAACTCCCAGCATGCCCGAACAGCCTACAGGTATCAGCCTACAGCAGGGCATTGTGGGAGTTGTAGTTTTACAAAAGCTGGAGGGCCGCAGTTTGAGGATGCCTGACCTAGGCACAGCTCAGCCCCATTAAAGTGAATGGGGCTGAGCTGCGATACCAAACAAGGCCGCTATACAATGTACGGTGCTGTGCTTGGTGAACAGAGAGACGACTGCGGCGCTACTGCAAGCAGCTGATCGGCAAGGGTCCAAGGTGTCAGACCCCCACTGATACTGATGACCTATCCAGAGGACAGGTCATTAGTAGAAAAGTGTTGGAAAACCCTTTTAATAATGGACATGCTGCATAACAGCAGAACTTGCTCTGCAGAGCTTCTTCTCTACTGCACTGCTGGTCAGAACAGATTGGGATGTTCTGTAATGCAAAGTAGACAAAATCTTTTCGAGCCTTACGGCAATATTGAAAGAGTAATGGCTCGTGGACAGTTCTGTTCACTTTGTTTTATAATTTTTTATGGTTTTAACATCTGTAAATTACTGTAAGTTTCCTTTTAAACAGAGTTGTGAAAAGAAAGGTAACACCCAACCTCACTTTTTAGCAACAGTGCACGCCCTCTGCTTAGTGGGAAAGTTACTTTTCTGTTTAGCTTGGCTATTGGCACCTTTTGCTATTGTGTTTATTATGTGATATAAAACATTTCTGCATTTTTACAAAAAAAAATAATAATAATCAAAACCAGTTTTCTTCTACAGCCTGCATGTGTTGCATTGACTCCATTTATAATACAGGAATTGTCAGCTCAACATGCCCAACAGTATTCCTCCATAAAACACCACTTATATTTTTATCATGCAGTCGGGCGTTTTCTCGAAACAAAACTGACTCCATTCATTTTCAGTGCTGACACCCGGCTCCCTCTTGGTTCAATGTCCAGTCCCTCTCTCTCCTCTCCTGAATGCTCCTCTAAACTCAGATCTGATCTGATTTCATATGACGTGATTGAATTTGAGCTTAGATGAGCGTTCAGGAGAGCAGAAAGAGGGAATGGAGAGTGACCGGAAGCCGGCTGTTGACATTGAGACCTAAAGGAATAGAGTGGTTTTCAGTATATTGTAATACATGCAGGCTGCAGGAGAACAATGGTTACAAAACCATCTGAAGAAATGTTTTATATCACTTTATAAATATAGTGCACTAAAAAATTCAACAAGGTTTTTCTTTTTTGCGGAATCATAGAAATGAATGGGTCCGTGTGCAATCTGCAAAAAATGCAGATTAGATGCAGCCCAAAAATTTGGTCGGGTGAATGAGGCCTTACATGGGATTTACATAGACTGTCAACTGCAGTATATGAACAAAATTGTACATTACTGCCCCATTTCCGCATAGGCACTGACGTGCTCAGTAAGGATGTAATCTTGTCTCTTTCCAGCTGCTGGTATTGTAATTAGTGCACAGAAACCTCTTATCTAGATCTACAGGAGAAAACTGTATTCAGATGTTGAAGACCATGTATGTGGTTCATTTCCTGTTCTGACCCCTTTATGTCTCCTGTGTGTCTTTTAATAGTTCTAGAGCTGTCTGTCATATATATGGTGGTCATGTTTTAATTCTCCATCTAGGTGCTCACTAGCTGCATGTTTCTCATAGTAAGAATAGAAGGAGTTTGAGAACAAAGAATATTTGCTCGCTAAAAACCTTTACTATTTTTGATTGGTATCAGGTGAATCGTGAAACTGAAGGTTCCTTCTTTAATGACTTATATTTCATTGAATTGTAAAAATGCCCCTATGATAGTAAATCAATTGCCAACGTTTAGAAATTATAATATTTTTCATCCTGTAAGACACACCTAGGTTTTGGAGCAGGAAAATAAGAAATATTTCTTCATCAGACCTCGGCTCAGAGCCCCAATCTGACCCAGAATGTTAATCAGAGCTCAGATCAGACCCCCAATGTTAATAAGACCCCCAATCACACCTCAGCTCACACCACCCAGATTCCTAAGACCCCCAATCACACCTCAGATCATACCCCCATGTAAATAAGACCCGAAAGTTAATCAGACCTCAGATCAGACAAAATAAATAATCAACTTAGCTCTCCTGCGACTTCTGGGCTAGCTCCTGCTCTTCCTGCCGCGCTGTTCTGTGACCTGCTTCACACAGCGCGGGGTCACAGAGCATGCCGACATCCTCACATTGTGCGCAGGTCACGGCACAGCGTGCAGAGCCTTGCAGGAGTAGACCAGTAGACAGTGAGTACAGAGCCCACACAGGGAGCGCTGCATTCACCACTCCCTGGTCTACTCCTGTACTAATGAGCAGGAAGTTGAGCCATATTGTTTTTTAACTTTTGAATTGCCTTCTCAAAAAACTGATTGCAAAACTTCCACTATGTCAATTGATAGGCCATGCTGATTTCAGTTTTATTGTCACTTTCTGGAAGCTAATGCAAATTTGACAACCAGTATGGTTGTTTCCTGATGCTACTTTGCAAAAAGGGCCACAACAGCAGAAAAACACCAAAATCTCTGTTAGAAAAACAAATATTATTACCACAAGTTCACTACCGTAAGTTCTGATTTACTAATCATTGTGATCTCCCCTCATCATCTGTTCCATGAGATCCAGAGCTAAAAACAAACATAGTGGGAAGTAAGGGAAAGGATGTCACAGCAATACAGTGATGGCAGATTCTACAGAAGGCTGCTTGTGAGAGAAATACATCTAGCTGTGCAGCTGAAGAGGGGAATAATTAGGCTGAAAAAGACATTAGGGAAACCCCAAAAAGACCTATTACTTAACAATTATGATTGCAGAAAGAAGTACAGCCATTATGCAAACTTTTTTGAAAACTCAGGTATGATTTAAGCGTCAGTTAAAAAAAAAAAATTCTACTGTTTTGCTTCTGCTGAATGTGTAAGTCTGTCACTAATCTGGTGATGCTGCTGAATGTGTCATAAATATATTAGAGCTCTGCTCCTTTTTCTGATCACTTTTTGTGCTCTCACCCTCCCTTCCCTCACTGTTAGTGATGGCAGAATAGGAGATGTACATGGCAGATCAGGGAGTGGAGAGGGGGAAGAATCCGCATGCTGATTACAATGAAAACGGAGAGAAATGCATACACAAGGCAATTCTTCTACTGAAGAACGGGATTCACACTCTCTTCAGCATCTCTCACTGTCAGTACAAGTGTGCAGATATCCCTCATGGGTTGTAGCAGGGAAAATTAGGCTGTGCTAATAATTGAGAACTAGTGAAGACAGCAGCATCCTGGACACTCAGACCTGACTCCAGAGTGTATTACTGAGAGAAACAAGTCCACATGAGAAAAGTCTGAAACTGGGAGCAAGCTGTACACTGAATATCAAGTGTACTACTTTTTTTTTTTTTTTTTTTTTTTTTTTTTTATACACGTGTTAACCACTAACATGTAAATTTTTTTCCATATTAAAAATGTCCATAGCCTTTAAAAAACGGGTTGTTGAAATTAGATATCCACTTTAAGAAAGTGTTTTATAAAAAGGGCTAAGAAATGATTATAGTACCTGATTATCTTCCAGGCATACGCACACTAAATGGTCTTCTAAAACACTGATATAAAATGTGTTTTCTACAATAGCGGCTTTGTCAGTAGCACAGAAAATGCAGAAACAGGCTTTTATTTTTGCAGTTGAAATCTCTCAGCGTTATCGCCATGCCCCATGTGCCTTTACCCAGTGATTGATCGGCCGCACTCTGTTATTATGTTTACTTTGCAGTCGATAATGCCCGTCCAGAGCAAAGTGCTGAGAGCCTTTATTGTGTTATATCTGCACATGACGTGCCAGTGTGTTCACATTTACCAAGGGTGCTGGAAAATCTTTACAAATCAATGACTTGCCTTCCATTTTATGTCGCCTTCATGCATTTCTGTGAGGGAACAAAGGCACACTTGTGTGCACAGAGCTGTTCTTCAGTTGCCCAGCCAAAAGATATGTATTTGTGAATAGGGCTACAGCATAACTGAGAACAATACATAAAAGAAATGGATTTCTTCCTCGGCTAAATGTTTTGCAAGAACAGCATTGCTACATTTGGTTCATATTTTCTAATAGAGAATAAGCTGAAACATATCGACTGATTTGTTCTGTATGCTCTAGGCTACAGCTGTACCTGAGCCAGAACGAAATCGAGAATGCTCATTATGTATGGGATTACAGCATTAGAACTTGTAAACTATTATGTTACTTTTTTATACATTATTCTACATTGACAGGATTGTCTAGGATTACATGGAGATATGGCACATGGGTTGTGTCTGGTATTGCAGCTCAGTCTCATTTAATTGGATACGCCTCAGTTGCAATACCAGACATAATCCATGGACTTGAGTGGTGCTCTTTCTCAGCTAAAAAGTAGATCCTAGTTCTAATCCTGGAAGATTCCTTTAATTTATATTCTCTATTATGTGTGGCAAATTGCCAAAACAAATACTCTCTTAATTGACAGCAAAATTGGTTCTAAAACCCCAAGAAGATCCTACATGACCTCAACAAATGTGGACCATGGAGAGTAAGATAAAAAGCTTCTGCTTTCTCTACTGTGATCCTTGTTATTCCCTAACTAATGCAAAGTGACCACCCCAAACCATGCAAACCCCTCTCACGAGCCTTACCCTAGACATCTTTGTGAGTCCCTTCACTTAGTGACGCTAATAGCTTAAAGGAGACAATGCTCAGGGTCACAAATACTCACAGGCAAGAACTATCACAAGAAGCCAATACCAGTGATCTAGTTGCCACTTAAAGGGGTTTTCTGGGGCAGAGATTCAAGACCTATTCTTGGAAATAGAAATAGAACTAGATATGACTCTTTTTCCACTTTCCAGCTCTTAAAGGGTTTCTGTCATTAGTGCTAAGTGATGTGCTAATGTCAGCTGAACATAACTACAGGGTAGGCCATTTATATGGATACACCTTAATAAAATGGGAATGGTTGGTGATATTAACTTCCTGTTTGTGGCACATTAGTACATGTGAGGGGGGAAACTTTTCAAGATGGGTGGTGACCATGGCGGCCATTTTGAAGTTGGCCATTTTGAATCCAACTTTTTGTTTTTTTAATAGGAAGAAGGTCATGTGACACATCAATTACTTATTGGGAATTTCACAAGAAAAACAATGGTGTGCTTGGTTTTAACGTAACTTTATTCTTTCATGAGTTATTTACAAGTTTATAAAATGTGTTTAATGTGCTGCCCATTGTGTTGGATTGTCAATGCAACCCTCTTCTCCCACTCTTCACACACTGATAGCAACACCGCAGGAGAAGTGCTAGCACAGGCTTCCAGTATCCGTAGTTTCAGGTGCTGCACATCTCGTATCTTCACAGCATAGACAAAGCAATTGCCTTCAGATGACCCCAAAGATAAAAGTCTAAGGGGGTCAGATCGGGAGACATTGGGGGCCATTCAACTGGCCCACGACGACCAATCCACTTTCCAGGAAACTGTTCATGTAGGAATGCTCGGACCTGACACCCATAATGTGGTGGTGCACCATCTTGCTGGAAAAACTCAGGGAACGTGCCAGCTTCAGTGCATAAAGAGGGAAACACATCATCATGTAGCAATTTTGCATATCGAGTGGCCTTGAGGTCTCCATTAATGAAGAATGGCCCCACTATCTTTGTACCCCATATACCACACCATACCATCAATTTTTTTGTTCCAACAGTCTTGGAGGGATCTATCCAATGTAGGTTAGTGTCAGACCAATAGCGGTGGTTTTGTTTGTTAACTTCACCATTCACATAAAAGTTTGCCTCATCAGTGAACAAAATCTTCTGCGCAAACTGAGGGTCCTGTTCCAATTTTTGTTTTGCCCATTCTGCAAATTCAGTGCGCCGATCTGGGTCATCCTCGTTGAGATGCTGCAGTAGCTGGAGTTTGTAAGGGTGCCATTTGTGAGTAGCTAATATCCGCCGAAGGGATGTCCGACTAATGCCACTCTCCAGTGACATGCGGCGAGTGCTACGCTGTGGGCTCTTGCTGAATGAAGCTAGGACAGCCACTGATGTTTCTTCATTAGAGACAGATTTAAAGAGGACCTTTCACCGATTCTTACCCTATGAACTAACTATACAAATATGTAGAGCGGCACCCGGGGATCTCACTGCACTTACTATTATCCCCGGGCGCCGCTCCGTTCTCCTGCTATGCCCTCCGGTATCTCCGCTCACTAAGTTATAGTAGGCGGAGATACCAGTCCCTAAGTTATGTTAGGCGGAGTCTGCCCTAGCGCTGGCCAATCGCAGCGCAGAGCTCACAGCCTGGGAGGTTATTTTCTCCCAGGCTGTGAGCTCTGCAATGCGATTGGCCAGCGCTAGGGCAGACTCCGCCTACCATAACTTAGGGAACAGAGATACCGGAGGGCATAGCAGGAGAACGGAGCGGCGCCCGGGGATAATAGTAAGTGCAGAGAGATCCCCGGGCGCCGCTCCACATGTCTGTATACTTAGTTCATAGGGTAAGAATCGGTGAAAGGTCCTCTTTAATGCGTCCACATTTGGGCAAATCCAACACTGAACCAGTTTTATGAAACTTAGCAAGCAGTTTGCTAACTGTAGCATGGGATATGGGTGGTCTCTTAGGGTGTCTTGCCTTGAAATCTGCTGCAATGACCCGGTTACTGCGTTTACCAGACATCAACACAATTTCTATCCGCTCCTCACGTGTTAACCTCGGCGACATGTCAATGGCTGTAAACAAAGAGAAACTTGTAAATAATTCATGAAAGAATAAAGTTACGTTAAAACCAAGCACATCATTGTTTTTCGTGTGAAATTCCCAATAAGTTTGATGTGTCACATGACCCTCTTCCTATTGAAAAAACAAAAGTTGGATTCAAAATGCCCAACTTCAAAATGGCCGCCATGGTCACCACCCATCTTGAAAAGTTTCCCCCCTCACATATACTAATGTGCCACAAACAGGAAGTTAATATCACCAACCATTCCCATTTTATTAAGGTGTATCCATATAAATGGCCCACCCAGTGTATTAGTCCCATTTTACTATGTGCCACCGTTATTTAGAAAAAAATAATTTTATAATATGCAAATGAGCCTCTTGGAGCAAGGACGGTGTTGCTCCTGCTCCTAGAGGCTCCGTTCTCCCACCTCTGGCCACGCCCTGCGTTCACGTCCTCCTGCCTGGCCCTGAGTTCAGGTGAAATCTTCAGCCATTTAGTATGCGGTGGAGGCGTAGTGAAGAAGGGATG
Source organism: Bufo bufo (assembly GCF_905171765.1). NCBI lineage: Eukaryota > Metazoa > Chordata > Amphibia > Anura > Bufonidae > Bufo > Bufo bufo. Next base: position 116,044,617 of record NC_053390.1, on the reverse strand, counting down.
CTCGCCGGCTGTGGACTTCCTTACTGCGCCTGCGTCGCGTACATCATAGTACACCCGGAAGAAGAGCGATGCTGGCATCAATGAAGGAGAGGGTGTACTGTGATGTATGCAGCTGAAGATTTCATTCGAACTCAGGGCCAGGCAGGAGGACGTGAACGCTGCCTGGCCCTGTCAATCAAGTTTAGCAGGGCGTGGCCAGAGGTGGGAGTACGGAGCCTCTAGAGAGGCTCAATTGCATATTATAAAAGTTTTTTTCTAAATAATGGCGGCACATAGTGAAATGGGACTAATATAGTTATGTTCAGCTGATATTAGCACATCACTAATGTCAGCCAGGTTAATACTCATTTTTCCGCTGACAGAAACCCTTTAAATTCAAATTCTCAGAGACAGACTGTCAGCTCACTTCTCCCCGTTCCATAGACTTCGATGGCCAGCATGTAATCTGATCCTTCATTGAGCTGACTATCATCTCTCTGTCTTGGAGAATGTTAGTTTAAGAGGAGACAGTGAAAGAGCTGGTAAGTGGAGAGAGGAACATTTTTTCTGTGATATAGTCGCCTATACATTCTGGGAATAACCCTTTTACCACCTATCCACAGGACAGATGCTAAATGTCTGGGGGGCCCATTGCTGTGATTCTCACTGATCCAAAGAATGGTGTTCCCATGCCCCCCCCCCCCCTTTCCTTTTCACTACATCCTCCACAATGAAAAAAAGTGCTTAAATGGAGCGACTGCTGAGCATGCGTGCTGTCACTCAATTCAGCTGGAAACTGTCGGAGATGGCAGAGTGCTATATTCGGCTTCTTTTCAGCAGTGCCACATACAATGAATGGAGCGCTGCATGCTCAGCAGCTGCTCCATTGAAGCTCCTTCTCACTGTAGGGGGTGCAGCAGGGGCGGAGCTATAGGGGGTACAGAGGTAGCAGTCGCTCCCATGCCCAGGAGGGGGGCTCAAAGACCCTTGTGCCTCATAAGAAGACACCAGTATTATAGAAAGTGCATGCTGGGAGGGCTCTGTTATAGATTTTGCACTGGGGCCCAGAATCTTCAAGTTACACTTCTGGCTGGAGGGAAGGGGTTAGGTCATAAATTTGGTATGGGGAGGTGACGTTTCACTTTTTGCCTCAGGCTGCAGGAAGGCAATGTCCTTCCCTGCCCCTGGCCACAAAGCACTGAGGGAAGGGGGGCCCAAGCTGAACTCTTGCACCAGGGCCCATGAGCCTTTAGCTACGCCCCTGGGGTGCAGTGAAGACATGGGACCCCTGTTCTCATGGGAACTCCAGCGATCGACATTTATCACCTATCCTGTGCGTGGCAGGATGCATGTGCTGATGTTTTTCTAATATATAGAATGTAAGCTCTTATGCCTCACATCGTAATAATGTCGTCTTATGTTTCAGATATCAACGCGGCTCATGTCCTTTTCTGTGGAACACTGCTGGCATCGGCGGGGCATAATACACACACAGGGACCCATCAATCCTCCCAGACCTCAGAAGCCATGAAAACACTCCATGATGACCCAACGACGTGTGTAGAAAATGGACTAGTGGAAGAGACTATAGTTTACCTCTGACTGTGGAGCAGGCCAGATTACCATTTGCTGGTGGAACCAGCAAATCATGGTCTCTACAATGAGATTGCACATATTGTAAATGTAAATGCCTTTAAGCATAAGATTTGCCATTGATTGGCAATAATATAGAGAATTGCACTCGGATACAAATATCCATTGTGGTGATATCTGCTGTCATAGTGACTGAAGTAATCCCAGAGCAATAAGCTGTGTGGCCCACTACTGTCTCTAAGATGCATTGCTTATGTCACTGCAGTAGAAGCGTTCTGTGTCCACGGGGTCTGCTTGTTACTAGAATATATCCAGAATATAGTATTTCTAGAAGAATCTTATGGTTTATTCAATGGACTTGCAAACAAATTGCCTTCTGGTTCCCATCACTGATAGACAGTGTAACTTCTAACACTGCAGAACTCATGTGTACATACCCTTGAAGTGTTAAGGGGTCAGCTTTTTATTTTTTTTTCTTGTGGAAAACCGCTAAGTTATTATATTTTTTTTTTTTATATATAGAAAATGACTGTTGATGGCACCTTTCCAATTGATACACCACACAGAATATAATACATGCCAAATAACCGTAATGTCAGTGAATGCAACATTCTGATATACTTGTATAAATATAAAGCTGTGTTCACCCAACTTTAGTGGTCTATGTTCGGTGTATGTATCGCCGAACGTATACATAGGACTCCTTTCATTAGGTGTATTACTTGGTTTTTGCTGTATAGAATAGCATAGTAGACTCTTATTCTATGCAGAGGGATACAGAATAAAACATATACTGCACTATATACATTATTTTTTATTTTTTTACAATGGGAACCTATTGGTGACCTGTCCCACTGTATGTCTATACTGTGGCATATGTTGCCGCCTAATACATTATGCTGCCAGTCACTATCAAGGCAGAAATTTGTCGCCCACTGACAGACCTCATTTTGACCATAGTTATTACATTTTTATTTTCTAACAACCTAAAGTCTTTGGGACTCGAGAGACGCTCACATGACGAAATTCTCTGGTCCAGTTCTGTTCTCACAGGAGATGAGCAGCCCTTGAACTGAATGGCATCTGCTTATTTTTCCTGCTCCACTGAAACAACATGCATGCTCGGCCTAACTGCATTAGGGCAGTCTGACAACTGGCCGGTCTCCACTAGTCAATTCTCTGGAATTTGTTCTAAGGGACATTTGCTGAAAAGTGGAGTCATTTTCTGTACTAACCAATCAGACTGAAATGTTTCTAAGGTTAGAAAAGCAAAACACTGACAATGGCTTTGCTTTTAGTCTGTACTTCTTACCGATTTTGCTAGTTCTTTCCCATGTTCCCTGCCTGCCTATGCGTTGTCTGTGACTGCATTATATGGTGGTTTCCAGAGATAACAGACCAATATTTGTAAAGTACTCCACAACTGGGGAAAAAAAAAACTTATAGGGATTTTTATTTTCTAACACCCTAAAATGTAAAAATAATACACCGCAATATAATCCCTTTTCAGATTTTCCCCTTATCAGCACTGCCATTTTCTTTGGTCCCCCGCCACCCCTCATCTATGATAAAACATATTAGGGCGGGTTCGCATCAGCGTTAGGTAATTCAGTTATAGTGTTCCATTATAACAGGGTTATGACAGAACGTTATTTGTGCCCATAGAAATGTATTAGGATGGAGCAAAACGGAATGCCTCTTAAAGGGTTCCATTTTGCATTCCGTCCTAAAATTCTGTCATATTTCGTCCTAACCCTGTTATAATGGAACACTAGAACGGAATTACCTAATGCCCTTACATGACCACCTCGACCACCTGATGTGTTGTGTCGTCATGCCGCATTGTCAGCAGGGGACTGAGGCGACCAGCAGCCCGGGAATGGACAAGAATTTGGAGAGAGAGTATAATATAAGAATTGCATTTTAGGATATTAGAAAATATATATATTTTTTTTTTAACTGGGGACATATCAGTACTCTGCGAATACATGAGTAGTGTAAAGCTGGATGGAGCACATCTGTTCTTTTTCATGATGAAGATTAGATTTCAGTGAACACCTGGCTCTAAAAAACCCATCGACTCAAGTTTTCCTGTATTTAAAAGGTTCGGCTAACACTGTCCAGTCATCACTTGTCAGCTGTTAATACAGGAGTCTTAATACAGAATGCACATATCCCATGAAAGACGTGAGCAAAATTGGGTTGGAAAGGCAGATTTTTCTGTCTGGAGCAACACGAGCCAGTAATCAGGCTGAATGTACAAGAGGCACATAAGGCGAACTACGTACTGGGGTAAAACATGAATGCATGTACAGATAAGGCTTTCCTTCTAATCTCTCTAAATGTTGAACCCATTGTTCATGTTTTTTTTTTTATGTCATGAGGAACGTTACTATGGAAGTTTTCAAAAAGTCCATGATTTTGTCTAATTTCAGCATTTATAACCTTTGCAGCATCCACTTTGTGCATAAGTCTTCATTCACATCTGCATCGGGCAATAATTTCTTCTGTTACATCATAGGAACAGAAAAACGAAATGCATGCCAAAGACCCCAACGCTGCCCTGCGGATCCCATTGACTTTAATACGGTCCAGGTTTCCCTCATGACAAAATAGTGCATGCTGCAGTACTTTTCTGCAAATATGACTGAGGCTTGAAATGGAGCCTCCACCACAGCTATGAACAAAGCCTGAGCAGAAATTATATGTTACCACTAGATAAAAAAAATGTTCGAAACAAAAACACATTGAAGCCGATCCCTTACCCTCTTCTTAAATTGTTAAGTAGCAATATTCCATAGATAGATATGTGGATAACACTTGTCTAAATGATTTATTACAGAGTAACCGTAGACTAGGGTTTTCTCAAATACCATTGACCAACATCTTACATCTGCCATTGTAAGACTGCTGCAGTAATATGCTCTGTGGTTAAAAGGTAGAAAAAAAAAAAAATTGTTCTATGGAAAAAATTAACAAACTTTTCACGTAATTTTCATTATTTTACATCTACAGCTGCTATGCAGCCCCATGTATCACTATGGTAACAGACTACAAACAAACCTTGTGTAGTCTGACCTTCAGGTCACACTCCATTTCATCTGTCCCTTGCATCTTCCTAGTGTACGCTGGGAAGAGAATGCCAGATCACACTACACAGGTTGTAGTCTGTTTTCATGGAGATGCACAGCATCAGTGTATTTTAGTAAGAGCTATAGTTTGTCTGCATCCGATCTGTATTGTTTGTGGATCGGATGCGGACCCATTCATTACAATAGGTTGGCATCCGCACGTCCGTTCTGCGGCCCTGCAAAAAAATAGAACATGTCCTATTCTTGCCCATTTTGCGTACAAGGATAGGATAGGACATTTCTACAGAAGTAAAAAAACAAATATGGTGGCATGCACTCGGCCGGGATCTGTGTTTTGCGGATTGGCGATTTGCAGACCGTAAAACACTTGCGGCCGTATGCATGAGTCCTAAGAAGCAGAGAATAGATGGAAGTGAGGGTTACTTTAGGATCAGACTGCAGAGGGCTTGTTTGCAGCCTGCTACCATACAGACACATAGGTATGCAAAAGAGCTGTGGACCCAAAACAATTAGTAGTTTGTAACGAATATATGGAAAGTTGCAAACAATTCTACAATAACAGCTCAGTAGATTTTCGTACTGCACACAGACACCTTATCATTACTCTATCTACTGTACTTACCTGAATGTTCTTCTCCGTAGTGAAAATGATCATTACAATAGCACCTGATATGGCGGCTGACTATCTGACACTATTACTGGTGTGCCAACACCATGGAAATATAGACTAATCTAATGAAGCTCAAATTATAATTAAATTCTTGTTAAATGTTGAAACCTGTATACGTTGGCATTTCTTTTAATATTATAACACTATTTGGGACAGGCATTGTTAGCTCATCCTATATCTCCAGTTGCTACCACGACTTACATCTGCTGGAAACCCTAGAAAAGGTGACATTGGCCTTAGCAAGCTATTTAGAGTTGTACAGGATTGGGAAAACATGGCTGCTCTCTTTCAAAATCTGTGCCACAGGCTTTTTATGGCATTTTAGCTCCATAATGGTCAATGGTCACACACAGCACATGGTTGGGTGCGGCAGCATTTTTGAAAGAAAGCACCCATGTATTTCTAATCCAGTACAACCCCTTTAGGTTCTAGATGATATTTTCCTGTTCTTTTCACAACACAAGACACTTTTCTTTTAATATGGACCCCGAATACAATACATCTGATACAAAATACTGGTTCATTTCTTTACTTGCCCTGACTCAGTTACTGCCTGCAAGTTTTGTTTGACCTTTGAATAAATCTTTCTTGCAGAGATCTGTACATATATAAAGTCGCCATGAATGCTGGATTTTCACTATATACAATATACAAATGTCTATGTAATGTTGGAGATTATATGAAAGAATTGCACTACATCCTAGTGTCATCCTCTGATTTTCCATCTTTTGTATAGTTAAACTATGTGCCGAATATATGTTCCTTGTAATGTTTTGGTAAATGTACAATACTATTTATATCAAAATGTTGTCAGTGTGGTGTTTGTGTCATTAGTAAGTGTTTTCCTCTTTACCCTAACTGGTCACATCATTTTGCATAAATGAAAAGTAGAGGCGAATATAAGAAATGTTATCATTTATCTTATCAGAGAAATTCCTTGTTCTCCAGATGTCAGCTCTCTTCTCTCCCTTTGTTTCCTAAACTGACATTCACTATGAATTTTATGATGATGTTACCCTGTTAAAACCAAGACTGGCTGCCTGCATACTGAAGGATCAGATTACATCATCCTGTAAAAGCCTATGGAGATGAGGAGGGGCTGTGAGCAGAGAGACACAAACATGATTCACTGTCTAATGGGGTTTTATCTCACCCCAAGTGCTTTTTTCATATCACTGCTACACAGTATTCCCTATAATGTCCTACATGATGCTTCTGAGTGACAGAAAGTTAGGGAGCAGCCTGTGTCTGTGGACAGACATGATCACAGGTTGTCTCCACCTTCTAGCTCAGGGATAACTGGAAATTATAAATGGAGCCTTCATAGGATAAGTCTGCTAATAATGGCAGCATATTAGAAAAGTTATCTGATACAACATGTACTCTTTATAGGGGATGCCGTTAAAAACCTCCAGGTCCTAAAGTACAATATATGGGCAAAAAACCCTAATAAATGTTTAAAAAAAAAAAACATTGAGTTGGTTGGTTCATAAGGCTTTTTTGACCTAAAAAAGCCAGGGCCAAAACGGTTTGTGAAGGAGCCCTTAAGACTAATTTGAAATGAAAACATGTGGCAGTCATATTTAGTATTCATGTAGCCCTCAGGCAGTAAACTGATATTAAGCGGATATTACGATGACTTTTTTTTTTTTTTGGGGGGGGGGGGGGGGGGTCATACTTTCCCTACAGCGAAATCTATTGGAAAGTGCCTGAAAAAAAGTCACACCCAGAACATGCTGCAATTTTAAAAATACATAGGTCCAAAAAAAAATACCACTACAGAAAAAAACAAATGCAGAGTTTTTAGGGTGTGTAATAGTTTCTTATTGTCTAACAAATACTATCCGGCCATAGTGGGATTATTATATATATTTTTTAAAAGCGTTTTTTAGATCGCCTAGCGTATAAACAAATGTGCCTACTATTCACATTAAAGGCTCATGCATACGAACGTGTGTGGTGCGTGCCCGTATTGCGGTCCTGAAACAGCGGGTCTGCAATATACGGGCACCGGCTATGTGTGCTCTGTATGCGGACCTATTTACTTGAATGGTTTGTGCAATCCACAGGATAGGGAGCAGTGTGGAGCTGAGGCACAGTGGAAGCCCACGGAAGCATTACAGAGTGCTTCTGTGGGATTTTGGTCAGTGCCTCCGCTCCACATGTTCTATTTTTTTGCTGTGTGGACTGAATCTTGCGGATCACGGACACATTCAAGTGAATGGCGCAAACATCGGGCATTGTGGTCCACAACATGGGGCGCCACATTCGTGTGCATAAGCCCTGATCCTGTAATCACCCTTAGAAACACTTAGGTGGAGATTTATGAATTCTGTTGTAAAGGAAAACTGGTTTACTTGCCCATAACAACCAATCAGATTCCACCTTTCATTTTCCAAAGGAGCTCTGAAGAAGAAAGGTGGAATCTGATTGGTTGCTATGGGCAACTAAACAGTTTTCCTTTACACTAGTTTTGATAAATCAAGGCCTTAGTGCTGCTGCTGTTGCGGCATCTTTAGGGGCAATGGTCTGCTTTGCAAGACATTTCCTGGAGGCCACATGATCTGCCCAATGACTGTTCTTGTAGCCTCTGGAATAAACTGAAAGAAGACATAATGGGAAAGATTTGTCTTGATGGGAACTTTTTTTTTTTGCTGCGGTAAGCCTGCTGCATATGTGGCAGGTGTCGGCTGTATCATACAGCCAGTACCCGGCCGCAAAGATGGGGAACAGCAATCGTGCTGAACCCCATTCATTAACCCCTCAGATGCTGCGCTCAACGCTGACCGCAGCATCTGTGAGATAAGGCAGAGGGATGTGGCTATCTTTCGATCTGAGCTCCAGGAGTGAACTTGGGCTCCAATTGGTTACCATGGCAGCCTGGACACTGCTGAAGCCTTCCAGGCCTGCTATGGTAAGTTCCCTGCTGTGCTGTGCAAAAGACAGAGCACAGCAAGGAGAGTGTCCGAATCCTATTTACCCTTAGGCCTCCTTCACGTGGGCGTTGCGGGAAAATGTGCGGGTGCGTTGCGGGAACACCCGCGATTTTTCCGCACGAGTGCAAAACATTGTAATGCATTTTGCACTCGCGTGAGAAAAATCGCGCACGTTTGGTACCCAAACCCGAACTTCTTCACAGAAGTTCGGGCTTGGGATCAGTGTTCTGTAGATTGTATTATTTTCCCTTATAACATGGTTATAAGGGAAAATAATAGCATTCTGAATACAGAATGCATAGTAAAACATCGCTGGAGGGGTTAAAAAAAAAATTTAAAAAAAATTTAACTCACCTAATTCACTTGTTCGCGATGCCCAGCATCTCCTTCTGTCTTCATCTGATCTCTGTGCAGCAACAGGACCTGTGATGACCAGAATGACGTCACCAAAGGTCCTGTTGCTGCACAGAGATCAGATGAAGCCAGAAGGAGATGCCGGGCTACGCGAACAAGTGGATTAAGGTGAGTTAAATTTTATTTTTATTTTTTTAACCCCTCCAGCCCTATTGTACTATGCATTCTGTATTCAGAATGCTATTATTTTCCCTTATAACCATGTTATAAGGGAAAATAATAATGATCGGGTCCCCATCCCGATTGTCTCCTAGCAACCGTGCGTGAAAATCGCACCGCATCCGCACTTGCTTGCGATTTTCACTCAACCCCATTCATTTCTATGGGGCCTGCGTTACGTGAAAAACGCACAAAGAGGAGCATGCTGCGATTTTCACGCAACGCATAAGTGATGCGTGAAAATCACCGCTCGTGTGCACAGCCCCATAGAAATGAATGGGTCGGTATTCAGTGCGGGTGCAATGCGTTCACCTCCCGCATCGCATCCGCGCGGAATACTCGCTCGTGTGAAAGGGGCCTTAGATTTCTACACTCCGTTTGCTGTAATTACACGGCTTTCCACTGCAATGTCGAGGGCAAACAGGTAAACAGTAAAGAGAAGACAGCACTCTCACATCAACTGCATTCTCGTCATACAGCTGATCAGCGGGGGTGCCTGTCTTGAGGATAGGTCATCAATATAGGAAAGTAGACAACCGTTTTAAAGAGGTTGGGCAGTGCAAAAATCTTGATGACTGACCCTCAGGATAGGTCATCAATATCAGATCAGCAGGGTCTGACTGCAGAACCCCCGCAGATCAGCTGTTTGAAGCAGTAGTGGCGCTCGTGCAAGTGATGCTTCCGCTTCAAAATTACCTGCATGTCATCTCCTTTGTAGAGGTGGTACCATTTGCTTACAACTGATAGTCCCATTAAAATTAATGGGACAAGCAGTTGTAATTACACTGCGCCGCTGCTGCAAATGAGACGGCGCAAAGTTACTTTTGAAGCAGAAGCAGTGCCTGCATGAGTCAGACCCACTATTGATGACCTATCCTGAGGATCAGTCATCAATATCTTTGCACTGCACAACCCTTTTAACATTCAAGTTTTTTTTGGCACCACAACAGCAGTCTTGCATGCAAAAACCGTGCTGAAATTAATAAACAATTGAACGCCAATGCTATTTGCAGTAAAACCACGTGCAGGCCCAGTTTTCAGCTGTCACGTTGGCGACCACTAATTTTGTCTGTACTCGGGTAACCTGTTAGGTTTCAGTATAGCTGGTTGACTTATTACAATGCACCAATGGTTTTACTACTTTTGAGTTGAAAGGGGAATTGTTTTGCAGGAAATAGGTGTCTGCCTATATCAGAACTTCAATCCGTCCTAGAGGTAGAGCAGACGGGAGCAGGTGTTGTCCAGGACGCCTCACCTTCAGCCCTGCATGTCCCATCTATCATGCTGTCATGTGGAGCGGCTGATGGAATAAAAGTAACAGTTTCAGAGGACAAACCTGGAGAAACGTAATTACAGAGAAGAACTTTTCACCACAGACGACCTTTCCATCCTTTTTCTTACTCTTTATTATGTCTTTTTAAACTGTTGTATTCAAATTTCCTCTTTGTGCATGACTCGCGCAGTCTCTAAGGCTGATTATATCTCCGCAGTCCTGCTAATAACAGATCTGCTGGCTGCCACCATTTCACAAAGTGGCATAATAATAAGGGTGGCAGGGACAGTTTGATTAGTGGGTTGCAGACGATGCTATGGTGGGGTTCTTAATCAGATGCACTAAGCTCCGCGTTGACTGTCTACTTTTTAGCTATACAACGTACAGTGCATCTTTTGTTAAGTCAGTGCAGACACTAAGGCTACATTCACACGACTATGTGTTTTGCGGTCCGCAAATTGCGGATCAGCAAAACACGGATAACGGCCGTGTGAATGTAGCTGGCCCCATGATAGAAATGCCTATTCTTGTCCGCGGACAAGATAGGACATGCTCTATCTTTTTTGCAATTGAAATGAATGGGTCCCTAAATACCTTTGAGATCTTTTTAGTGTCAGGGGTAATGGGCCCCTCTTGCGTTTTCATGCGTTTGATGAAGACCTGATCGTCCCGTTTTTTAATGACTGCTGACATGATTTTTCCCCCTCTATTACCATGGACATACTTTAACCCTCATGTAGGCCTTAGACGCTTTAGTATTTAGTAACTCCTTGAGTTCCTGCCTTAGGACTTTTTAATTCCTCCAAATCCCTCAATGCAAGTGAGCGTTTGTGGGACATTTCAAGTATAGCAATGCGGGATAATAGGTCAGCCATTTTACCAATTCGACTCTTTTTTTTTTATATGGGAGCCAAGCGCAATAAATTCTCCTCTGATTACCGCCTTATGTGCCTCCCAGACTATGGCACTAGGCGTACTGGTATCTACGTTAATGTTTAAGTATTCTTCTAACTTTTGGGATATGGATATCACCTGAGAGCTTGAATCTAGGAGAGTATGGTTCAATCTCCAGGTCCATTCTCTGCTACATAGGTCAGGAGAGTTAAGAACAAAGGAGACCGGTGCATGGTCAGAGACCGTCATATTGTGAATTGTGGAAGATTGTACCTCAGATAGATATCTGTCAGAAATAAGAAGGTAATCCAACCTCTGATATGACTTGTGGGGGTTAGAGTAAAACGTATAATCACGCCTGTCACCATGCACCAACCTCCAAACATCACTAAGGTGAAGACTTCTGAGGTGTGACTGGACTGATTTAAGCGCGCGAAAAGAAATGGCTGATTTCCGCGCAGAAGTATCTAGTAGCGGGTTCAGAGCGAGATTTAGGTCCCCACCTAACAAAATGATGCCAGAAGCAAAAGCCCCAATCTTACCCAATACATCCTTCAGCCAGTTAGTCGGTTTTATGTTTGGCGCATATACATTGCAGATCGTAACAGCGTGGTGACCTAACTCTCCCCTCAAGAAAAGGTATCTACCTTCAGGGTCTTTCACTTCTGAATGCAGCGCAAAAGGGACACCTCGCCTGAAGCCAACACTGACCCCCCTAGCTGCAGAGTTACTGGAGGTGGCATGGTACCAGACATTAAAAGGGGAATTGGTAAGGTTAGGCACATGTGAGTCAGAGAAATGGGTCTCCTGAAGGAGTACAATGTCAGCCGCAAGTTTATTGAAGACCTGGAATATTCTACTGCGTTTCATTGGATTGTTACATCTGTGTACATTAAAAGTGGATAGGCATAATGTTAGTGGAGCCATTAGAAGTTAGACATAGAACCACGAGTTGAGAACATACATCTGACCAGATGACAAGGGTGTACATAACAGAACTGTCAAAACCATAGAACATAAAATATAACTATAGGTCAATTCCTGACAAATTCGGAATTTTGTGCTGGGGGGAGGAAGAAAAAGATTACACATGTGAATGACATGTGCATCCCAACCAGCCCAGAACCCCTACCCTTAGCCTCGTTTGCCATAATATAAAAACTACTATACTACTCTGATTTGCTCTTTTGTCAGATAGGAAGGAACAATTATGGAAATATATAAAAGGAAGCTAGACACCACAGCGCCTCGTGTACATTAGACTATAAAAGCGAAATCAGAACATTATAAGAGTCAACCACTGTAACAAAACAACCCAGAATTAATGGCACCATTGGCCAAATGAGGGCAATAACTCTAGAATCAAACCCTCAGTCTGGTGCTCCCTGGGTCCAGGCTCTTTTGTTCTTCCCGGATCTTTGAGGTTTTGGCCGCATCCATTTAGACAACGAAGGTAGCGGTGGTAAGTCCTCCATAGGTGGCACAGGTAGCCGAGAAGGGATCTCTACCGGCGAAAGTTGCAGCGCTTCCCAAATTGGGGGGGAGATCTTCAGGAGTGCGAACAGTTATGCGACGGTTGCCAGCCGTGATCAGGATCCCGAAAGGAAAAAGCCACCTATATGGGAATTTAGCGGTGCGTAGGAGGTCAGTGAGAGGCTTTAACAATCTCCTCTTTTGCAAAGTTGAGGCTGCCAGGTCTTGGTAGATCTGTACGTTGGACCCCTGGAGTTTTATCTCACCCCTCTTTCTAGCAGCTTGTATAATCAATTCAGTATCCCTGTAATTCAGGATACCACAAATTATGTCTCTGGGGTTGTCACGGGATGCCGGTTTTGGCTTTAGTGCCCTATGTACCCTCTCTATCGTAACATGAGCTGCTTGTTCTGGGCCCAGCAACATTTGGAAGAGGGAGTCCATTACCTTGAATAGGTCCTCTTTTTCCTCAGCTTCAGGTAGGCCTCTGAGCCTAATGTTCCTCCGCCTATTTCTGTTCTCCTGATCCTCCATCTGCAGTAGGAGAGTGTTCATTGCTCTGGCATGACATAGCAAGGATTCTTTTACCGCTGTATTGAATGTGAGTATGGCGTCTTGTGACTGCTCAAGCGTTTCCACCCGGTCACCAATATAGTGAATGTCCGTTTTTATGGACGCCAAGTCGGCAGCTAATGGAGCTAGCGCTCTTTGCAGAGCTCCTTCCAGGAACTCCCTGGTGAGATTAGACCTCTCATCGCCATGCTGGGAGCTGTAATCGCTGCAAGCAGCCTCCTCTCTCAGTGCCAGGGACTCCTGCGGTACTGGGTCGCATGAGGCCGTGCCATGTTGTTTCGGCGCCATCTTAGCGGTACGTGCCGGCTGCTGAGAGGTCGATTTGTTAAGATATTTGTCCATTTCTGGCTTCGGGCTCGGGTCCTCTTTGTGCCCTGAGGTGTTCAGCATACAGTCCTTCGATTGGATCTTCATGCCGGATACAGAGTAGTGCTGTGATAAAGGCTAAGACAGGGTCTGGTGGCGAGAGCTCTGCTAACAAGCAGCCGCCATCGAGCTCGGTCAGGCCACGCCCCCCAAATCCACTTTTTTTTAAAGGGTTTCTGTCATCAAAAAAATCGTTATGTATCTGGCTGACATTAGCGATGTGCCAATGTCAGCAGCACATAACTGTATGACTTATATCTCCCTTGTAAAAGTGATTGACATCCTCGGTCTCCTCCGTGCCCCGCAAATCCCACGCCTGCACCGTCCATTTTAGTATTAGGCGCAGGAGCAGTGAGTGAAGGACGGCAGCTGGCGAGCGTCCTTCACTGCGCCTGCGCCGAATACTAAACGGGACGGCGCAGGAGCGGGATTTTACGGGCACAGAGGAGAAAGAGGATGTCAATCACCGATACAAGGGCGTGCCAAACGGTGAGAGGACGGAGCCTCTAGGTGCTGCAGCAACGCCCCACTAGCACCTAGAGGCTCATTTGCATATCACAAAAGTCATTATTTAGCGCGAGCGGCGGCAGGCAGGGAGATATAAGTCACACAGTTATGTGCCAGCTACATAACGATTTTTCTGATGACAGAAACCCTTTAATGGCAGTTAAAAAACAGGTGCAAAACGACCATTAATAACGGATTCACGACCAGAAAATGGATGCACAAACTGATGCAAAATGACCATGAAAAATTGACAGCGTATCTAAAGGAAGCACTTTCTCTGCCTGCTCCCATTCTTGTCAGCAAGGATTGATGGCTGGGAGTGTACATGAAGATACACAGCAGCCCATCAGTCACTGTTGTGAAGCAAAAGAAGCTTAAGGGTCAATTCACACGTCTATGGTGTGTTGCGGACCCGCAACACACCCGGCCGGCACCCCCTATAGAAATGCCTATTCTTGTCCGCAGCTGCGGACAAGAATAGGACATGTTCTATCTTTTGCGAAGCTGCGGACCGGAAGTTCGGGCCGAAACCCGGAAGTTCAGGGCCGCGCTCCGCAAATGCGGAAGCGGAGAGCACATAGTGTGCTCTCCGCTTCACGTCCGGGCCCATAGAGAATATATGGGTCCGCACCCGTTTCGCTGAATTGCAGAACGGGTGCGGACCCTTTTGCGGACGTGTAAATGGGGCCTTATTCTTCTAAAACCGCCTTCCTCATATTGGTACCACTGTTTCCATACCAAAACCACCTCTAGCTGCTGCATAGAGTTGGGAGAATGAGGACCCTAAATCTAGAGAGAGGTGTGGGTCCCAGTCAGAAACTAGGAAACAGTAGGGAGCGCCGGTATTTTCTTTTTAAGGGCTTGGGCAGGGTAATACCTGTCATGCTGCAACAATCAGTGCACTCCATAGAACTGTATTATGATACATGTGATTTTCCACGCATATTTTTACTACACTTAAATTAACTGTGAAACTCCACACAGATTGTGATTAGACCACACGATCTGCCACCGGTAAACAATTTTGTAGCCTGCTTAAAAATTGCGACTGCCCGATAAACAAGCGCTTGCTCGTTCATCTGGTAATTGGTGGCACTTTGACACAGATCATCGAAAACAAGCATTCCTATGAAAATTTGTTGCAATGTTCCGGCTGAATGTCTGCAGATCTAATACAGACCTTAGTCCCACCCACAAGCTCTTGTACACGGGCACCATTGTGAAGTCGAGACACAAAGGATCAGCAGCCTCTCTCTGGCATTGTGTAAAGTAATGGATAAATATAATATTTAATGACAGGACATTTATAGCTGTACGGTTTGTAATCATTAAATGAGTTGTTGTTTTTTTAATCTACATCATTTTTGTTTTTTCATTTGCATTTTTTCTTCGAAAGAACATTTTCATTTCTCTTGATATTAACAGGATGGCCACTTGATGTCCTCAGTATTCAAGAAACCACATTTGTCAGACAGAAAAGCAATGTACCTGCCTACGCAGAATGAGGAGTGTGCTGTGCCTTTGTTGTCC
Source organism: Bufo bufo (assembly GCF_905171765.1). Lineage (NCBI taxonomy): Eukaryota > Metazoa > Chordata > Amphibia > Anura > Bufonidae > Bufo > Bufo bufo. Next base: position 116,029,158 of record NC_053390.1, on the reverse strand, counting down.
ATGTGCACATTGTAAGACTACTTTCACACTTTCGTCGTTAATTCCAGCAGAGGATCTCAATACTAGAATTAAATAGATCTGTTTTGATTTTGCACATCAACATGCGTCCGTTCCGTTAGGATTCTCACTAAATACATTGAAAGTCAAAGGGTGACGTATCCTGTTTTCTAGGCTCCATAAAAAAAAAAAACGGATCTGTCACTAAATACATTGAAAGTCAAAGGGTGACGTAATCCTGTTTTCTAGGCTCCATAAAAAAAAAACTGATCTGTCACTATTGACTTACATTGCTTTCAGTGCCAAATCAGTTTGTTTTTTTCCCTTTTTATGACCGGACAGAAAACCGCAGCTTTCAACGGATTTGTGTCCGGTCACAAATGGAAAGCTGTAAGAACGGAAGATATCCTGATGCATCCTGAACGGATCTCTTTCCAATCAGAATTCATGAAGACCAAACGGAAACATTGTTTTCCGGTATTGAGATCCTGTGCCGGACCTCTATACCGGAAAACAACAACGCAAGTGTGAAGTAGGCTAAGATATGGAAGAATATGTATTTTTAAGTTAATTGTTGATTTATTATAAAGCTTAAAAGATATTTTTAAAACCTGAATGTCAGTATATAATTGTTCTATATTCACCCATTAGCAGGGAACAGAATCAGAATTTCGACCTGAAAAATGTTAACATTCTTTAACCCTTTCACACCATCCACTTGTGTGTGTGTGTGTATATATATATATATATATCAAAATTGTATATACACCACTTTCATGGTAAATCTTTAAAGAGACGGGAAACACTTTGTCCTTTTGTCAGTCCAATTCTACTTAAAGGGGTTCTGCACTTTGTTTAAACTGATGATCTATCCTCTGGATAGATCTTCAGCTTTTGATCGGCGGGGGTCTGATACCCGGACCCCTGCCGATCAGCTGTTTGAGAAGGCAGCTGCACTCCAGCAGCGCCGCGGCCTCACTGTTTACCGCTGGCCCAGTGACGTCACGACTAGTATCAACTGGCCTGGGCGCGGCTAAGCTCTGTTCACTTGAATGGAGCTTAGCCCCGCCCAGGCAAGTTCATACTAGTCGTGACGTCACTGGGCTAGCAGTAAACAGTGAGAAGGCCGCGGCGCTGCTGGAGCGCCGCTGCCTTCTCAAACAGCTGATCGGCGATCCGCCAATCAGAAGCCGATGATTACGGCAATCTAACTGTGAAGAAAGGAAGAGATTCGGAGGATGCAGGCGGTGCTGGGTTCCTTCACAGGGGCGTGGCTGGGCACCAAGATGGTTAGTACAGCCCCTTGGGCACCTTACCAGTCTCATTTACATATCTCTAAAATAATTTTTTAAACACAATAAAAGGACACCGCTTTATGGGACAGGTATATTGCGGACATGCTAGCGGCGATCTAGCCGTGCATGTGCAGCTCTATAAGCTAAAACGAGGTGACAGAATCCCTTTAAAGTGTTCAGATGATTGCATGTTAAATCTCTTAGGGGGACTAAAAATATATATTAACCCCTTAAGGACCGGGCTCATTTTCACCTTAAGGACCAGGCCATTTTTTGCAAATCTGACCAGTGTCACTTTATGCATTAATAACTCTGGGATGCTTTTACCTATCATACTGATTCCGAGATTGTTTTTTCGTGACATAATCTACTTTATGGGAACATAGGAAGACAGGCACTCTATATGAGGTCACAGGCAGATATCAACAAAGGACAAGAGATACTGTGTATATGATAAAAACTATATTTATTTGGGTAGTAATAGAAACTTTATCAATATAGGTCACTCCCAATGTACAGGGAGAGGAGTGGGTGGTGTAAAATAGAAAAATGGATAAATGAATAAAGAAAAATAATGTGAAAAAGTGATGATGCCTGTCTTCCTATGTTCCTATACGCCTGCCTTTTCTGACTGGGTGAGTCAGCTTAGACACGTGCACCTTGCATATTGCCCACACAGGAGAGCCACCGTATTCCCTCCAAACAATATTCTACTTTATGTTAGTAGTACATTTTCGCCAATACTTACCTCATTTCTTTGTGAAAAATTTCAAAATTTAGCATTTTTCTAACTTTGAAACTCTCTGCTTGTAAGAAAAATGGACATGCCAAATAAATGATATATTGATTCGCATATTCAATATGTCTACTTTATGTTGGCATCATAAAGTTTACATGTTTTTACTTTTTGAAGAAGTTAGAGAGCTTCAAAGTTGAGCAGCAATTTTCCAATTTTTCATGAAAATGTCAAAATCAGATTTTTTCAGGAACCAGTTCAGTTTTGAAGTGAATTTGAGGGTCTTTATGTTAGAAATCCCCCATAAATGACCCCATTATGAAAACTGCACCCCTCAAAAGTATTTAAAATGACATTCAGAAAGTTTGTGTGTGTGTGTGTAAAACTTTATTTAGTGTCTTTGGGGGGATGGTGTGTTTTTACGTATACCCTGTGGCAGTGACGCTCTTTTACGGCTAAGAGTGCCGGCCACGGTCAGCACACCTACAAAAAAAAAAAGCGCTTGCGCCCCAAAAATGTGTGTTTAGCTGCAGCACCCCAGACACCCTCAGATCCAGGTGCTGCACACAAAAAAAAACTTTTTTTTTTTTTTTCACTCTCCCTGCCTAACCTAAAGCTCTCCCTAAATGTTTATGTGCCAGATGGCACTTTATAGTGGCTCAGGGGCCACGGATGGCGGCGGATCGCGTGGGAGGCAGAGGGACCGACATGGGGCTCCTCGCTCACACGGAAGTCTGTGGGCGGGGAGAGTGGCGCTCCGTCCACCCGTCTATCCAGCCAATCACAGGCGATCCTGAGAGGTGGCGTCACCTCCACCTCACATGATCAACGGAGGGTGATTGGTGGTGTATATTACACCACCGATCACCCTTCTATTCCGGGTCATCAGGTCACCGGAGACCCGAATGACCCGGAAACGCTGAATCGCAGGACTGAATTGATCACGGATACGGGGGGGTCACAGGACCCCCCTCGGCATTGTCACAGGGTGCCTGCTGAATGATTTCAGCAAGCAACCCGTTCCGATCACCGCCCACCGCACGGCGGTGATCGGAAATACACAGGGCGTACACGTAAGAGGTTAAAAAAGTTTCGAAAAAAAAAAAATGTTAATAAAAAGATACAAACAATCGGGTCACCACCCCTTTTCCATTTTAAAAATAAACTAGAAAAAAGTAAAAATAATTAGCATTGCCAAGTTTGAATATTCCCCAACTATTAAATTATAAATGTATTTATCCCATACAGTGAAAGGCTTAACAGGAAAAAAAAAATCTAATGGCTGATTTGTTTCACGTCCCCAAAAATTTAATAAAAAGCATTCAAATAGTACCAAGATTGTATCACTGAAAAAACATGGATCACTGTGCAAAACTTGAGCCCTCACAATTTATTTGTTTTTATTACTTTAAAAGTATTAAAATACTTTAAAAAAAACTACAAAAATGTGCTATCGCTTTAAATGTACTGATGTTCAAAATGAAATTAACATGTCATTTTTACCACACAGGGAATGCCATACAATTCCAACAATGGTGAAATTGCCCTTTTTTATCCAGTTCCTCCCGATTTAGAATTTTTTCCAGCTTCCCACCACATCATATGTAATATTAAATGGTGCCATTAGAAAGTGCAATTCGTTCCTCAAAAAACAAGACAGCATACTGCTGTGTGACCAAAAAATGAATAAAAGGTGTAACAGTTGTTTCGGTTTATTTTTAATACAGGATGTTAAACATTTTGTAGTATACTTTATTAGGAAAAGATGTTTCATTGTTTTAGAGTGTAAAGAGTCTTCTTAGCAAAACTATAACAGTATTACTAGGAAGAGTCTGTCTTCAGTCATCAGCACTGAGACCCCAGTCCCTGACTATGCATGTGCCTTAACTATCACCCCCCACCCCCCTGCCAAGCTGACTTGTTACACACAGGCTTCTTCAGCACTCAGGAGAGCGATGAAGACTGAAGACACTCTCCTTAGTAAAGCTCAGTAATAGCTTTGCTAAGAAGACTCTTTACACCCAGTTTTCTAGAACAAAGGAGTCTTTCTTGGTACCATATAAATGCCCCATCTATGCCACAAAAAAGAAAGTATCAACTAAAAATTGTATTTAACCTTAGACTGTATAGTTTTGAAAAGATAAAAAATTTGTTGTGGCCTGGCTTGTCAGAGTGGGCATTTGATGCATGGCCACCAGGGAAGAATCCAGGGGGTGACTATAAAGTAACTCTGGTTTTCCAAGTCACCACTAATTTCTGGGAGAAACAAAAAATTCACATATGCACAGCACAAACATATAAGCAGAAAAGGGGAGGAGTGTCATGTAAAAAAATATACAGAAAAACTGGGCCACCCATGCAAGGTGTCATGCATATAAGGCAAACATAGAAATATTAATTAAAACAATCCTGTACCTGGTAGAAGGTCCACATATGCTTTTAAGGTGCCAAGCTTGTTTACAGCAGAAATAAGAGTGCTTGATGCTTGAATGTGTATGTGGAATTTCGATAGTCACTGTTTTCTTGAAAGGGACAATACTGTACCAAGGTTTTTATATATATATATATATATATATATATATATATATACACACACACTCACCTAAAGAATTATTAGGAACACCATACTAATACGGTATTGGACCCCCTTTTGCCTTCAGAACTGCCTTAATTCTACGTGGCATTGATTCAACAAGGTGCTGATAGCATTCTTTAGAAATGTTGGCCCATATTGATAGGATAGCATCTTGCAGTTGATGGAGATTTGAGGGATGCACATCCAGGGCACGAAGCTCCCGTTCCACCACATCCCAAAGATGCTCTATTGGGTTGAGATCTGGTGACTGTGGGGGCCATTTTAGTACAGTGAACTCATTGTCATGTTCAAGAAACCAATTTGAAATGATTCGAGCTTTGTGACATGGTGCATTATCCTGCTGGAAGTAGCCATCAGAGGATGGGTACATGGTGGTCATGAAGGGATGGACATGGTCAGAAACAATGCTCAGGTAGCCCTTGGCATTTAAACGATGCCCAATTGGCACTAAGGGGCCTAAAGTGTGCCCAGAAAACATCCCCCACACCATTACACCACCACCACCAGTCTGCACAGTGGTAACAAGGCATGATGGATACATGTTCTAATTCTGTTTACGCCAAATTCGGACTCTACCATTTGAATGTCTTAACAGAAATCGAGACTCATCAGACCAGGCAACATTTTTCCAGTCTTCAACAGTCCAATTTTGGTGAGCTCGTGCAAATTGTAGCCTCTTTTTCCTATTTGTAGTGGAGAGGAGTGGTACCCGGTGGGGTCTTCTGCTGTTGTAGCCCATCCGCCTCAAGGTTGTGCGTGTTGTGGCTTCACAAATGCTTTGCTGCATACCTCGGTTGTAACGAATGGTTATTTCAGTCAACATTGCTCTTCTATCAGCTTGAATTAGTCGGCCCATTCTCCTCTGACCTCTAGCATCCACAAGGCATTTTTGCCCACAGGACTGCCGCATACTGGATGTTTTTCCCTTTTCACACCATTCTTTGTAAACCCTAGAAATGGTTGTGAGTGAAAATCCCAGTAACTGAGCAGATTCTGAAATACTCAGACCGGCCTGTCTGGCACCAACAACCATGCCACGCTCCAAATTGCTTAAATCACCTTTCTTTCCCATTCTGACATTCAGTTTGGAGTTCAGGAGATTGTCTTGACCAGGACCACACCCCTAAATGCATTGAAGCAACTGCCATGTGATTGGTTGACTAGATAATTGCATTAATGAGAAATAGAACAGGTGTTCCTAATAATTCTTTAGGTGAGTGTATATATATATATATATATATATATATATATACTGTACACTCCCCTAAAGAATTATTAGGAACACCATACTAATACGGTGTTGGACCCCCTTTTGCCTTCAGAACTGCCTTAATTCTACGTGGCATTGATTCAACAAGGTGCTGATAGCATTCTTTAGAAATGTTGGCCCATATTGATAGGATAGCATCTTGCAGTTGATGGAGATTTGAGGGATGCACATCCAGGGCACGAAGCTCCCGTTCCACCACATCCCAAAGATGCTCTATTGGGTTGAGATCTGGTGACTGTGGGGGCCATTTTAGTACAGTGAACTCATTGTCATGTTCAAGAAACCAATTTGAAATGATTCGAGCTTTGTGACATGGTGCATTATCCTGCTGGAAGTAGCCATCAGAGGATGGATACATGTTCTCATTCTGTTTACGCCAAATTCGGACTCTACCATTTGAGTGTCTCAACAGAAATCGAGACTCATCAGACCAGGCAACATTTTTCCAGTCTTCAACAGTCCAATTTTGGTGAGCTTGTGCAAATTGTAGCCTCTTTTTCCTATTTGTAGTGGAGATAAGTGGTACCCGGTGGGGTCTTCTGCTGTTGTAGCCCATCCGCCTCAAGGTTGTGCGTGTTGTGGCTTCACAAATGCTTTGCTGCATACCTCGGTTGTAACGAGTGGTTATTTCAGTCAACGTTGCTCTTCTATCAGCTTGAATCAGTCGGCCCATTCTCCTCTGACCTCTAGCATCCACAAGGCATTTTTGCCCACAGGACTGCTGCATACTGGATGTTTTTCCCTTTTCACACCATTTTTTGTAAACCCTAGAAATGGTTGTGCGTGAAAATCCCAGTAACTGAGCAGATTGTGAAATACTCAGACCGGCCCGTCTGGCACCAACAACCATGCCACGCTCAAAATTGCTTAAATCACCTTTCTTTCCCATTCTGACATTCAGTTTGGAGTTCAGGAGATTGTCTTGACCAGGACCACCCCCCTAAATGCATTGAAGCAACTGCCATGTGATTGGTTGAATAGATAATTGCATTAATGAGAAATAGAACAGGTGTTCCTAATAATTCTTTAGGTGAGTGTATATAAACACAAAAGAAAAACCACCAGCAGCACCATCCAAGAAAAAAAGGAAGAAAAAAGGGTGCAGAGCCCAAGTATGGCAATAGGTGCTTATCCACTTATGTAGGACAAAAATTGGACTGCACTCCGGAGGACTTTCCAAAAAGTCAATGAACTTTATTCACCCATAAAGTGGCACAGAGCGACGTTTCGGCTCATACATGAGCCTTTCTCAAGCTATATATTATATATATATATTATATATCATATATGTATGAACACCACCCTGTAGATAGCGCTGATGATTCATTCTCAGAGGTCATATATTTGTCCTATGGAGGACTAGTAGTGCTTCTTCACATGGATACAGAGGAACAGAGTGCAGCTTTTAGTGAGATTTCTGTTACAGACAATTAGAAATAAGTTGCAAATAGTTATCAAACCTCATGAAGAGGTGTAAAAATGGACAATCCTATTGCTTATTAAAGGGGTATTCTTCTCTTAAATACCACCAATAGAACAATCACCTATTAGGAAAATGGGGTCTCCACAAACCCCGATCAGCAATTCATTCTGGCTGCATTACCGATAGTGTTCTATGGAAATTCTCCAAATACTTGGGTTCACAGAGGTAAAACCTACTTTAGGCATTAATAGGATACCCTGCCTAAATCTAGACAAATTTTACTTAAAGGGATTATCCCATGATTAATGTAAAAAATTAAAATCAGACATTGTATAGTACATGACAATCTCTTTGTAACAAAGCTAGAACCAGCCCTGTACCTCAGATGGATCCAGAGATCTCCTCATTCATTGCTCTGCTAGATTTATATCAAGCTGACAGCTCAAAGGGAGTGTCTTTTCTGCTGCAGCTAAGGGGGCGTGTCCATGCTGTACCTATCACAGCTCAGGGGGCGTGTCCATGCTCTCCCTATCACAGCTCAGGAGGCATGTCTCAGCTCTCCCTATCACAGCTCAGGAGGCAGTTGAAAGATGAAACTGAGCATGTGCAGCCTTCTCAGTGAGCAGGACAAAGAAATAAGAAAAAGAACAAAGAGCAGGTGGCGCTATACAGATACATTTTATTGGAAAGCTCTTTGGCTAAACAAAATTTTTAATTACATGCAATTGCAAAAATATTTACATCCAGGTGCTGGTTTGAAAACGGCAGAATATTTTTCGTGGGACAACCCCTTTAAGTGACATAATCCAAAATCTGGGTGCACTCACATAATAAATATGGGCCATAGTTATTTAAACTATAAAAACAGACCTTGCAAGATACATTCGGTTGGAACCCTGTATTTTAAAAGTGCACAATCTTTAATATTGCAGAGCAAAGCTTTTCAAACTATGAGGTGCCCTCCTTTTTGAGGAGGTGCAGTATAGCTCCTAAAGGGGTTGTCTCATCTGAGACATTGGTTGCATATCGCTAGGCTATGCCATCAATGTCAAAAAGACGTGGGTCCCACCCCCGGTATCCACACCTATCTCTAGAACGGGGCCCCCAAAGCGAAAGAGAGCACACCAAGCATGCACAACCTCCTCTTCATTCACCTCTATTGGAGTTATGGATATAGCAGAGTCGGTGACAGGAGGGCACCTCGCAGTTATAAAAGCAACTACCTAACTTTGGTGGCACAACCCCTTTAAGCTTCCCAGATTCAGCAGGATGGCCCATACCGTTTGAGCCCATTCAAGGCTCTCTTTAATCTGTTCCCCATGGTTATGTACCAAAGATACATTAGCAAAAAGTACGAAACAAGCGGAAAACAGCATGACTACAGCATTAGACTACATAGAGTTTGTCATCTGTTACCCTGGAGACACAGCAACAATGATGGTAGTTTTAGTACTCCCTGTCTCTCTAAGGAAACTTTGCAGTCCCTCAACAGAACCACAAGCTCTTATTAACGCCTTCTGCAACTCCCAGGCTAAGGTTTGCAGATTTTAGATAAGAATGGCCCGTCCATCTTGAAGTGTAGTAGGTCACGGAGGAAAAAGGATCCTTTCTACAGCAGTAAGGTCTCTTATGCCATAAATGAGCGAATACCTTATTGTCTGAAGCTTGTGGGGCCTGTTAGGTTCAGAACCTTCTTAACTCCTTTTTCTGTCAGGGCAGCAGATTTGTATCTATGACACTGGCTGGACTGTTACATGTACGCTTGGCAGCTGAAGGCATCTGTGTTGGTCCCATGTTCATATGTGCCTGCATTGCTGACAAAAATGACATTATATTTTATGCAATATACAGTACATGCAATATATTACAATAGTGAGGAAGCAAATAAAGCAGGCCTTGCCCTGCGTAATGCAGCGCAGGGCAAGGGGGAGAATCGAAGCATGAAATTCTCAGACGCTCCATTCATCATACATGTACATGCTAAATGAGTGAAGAAGTGGTTATGTCAGCTCTGAACCTGGACAACCCCTTTAACCACTTAGGGACGCATGACGTACCGGTACGGCATGTTTCCCGAGTCCTTAAGGACCCATGACGTACCGGTACGGCATGTTTCCTGAGTCTTTAAGGACCCATGACGTACCGGTACGTCATGTGTTGTTCCGATCACCGCCGCCCGGCGGGCGGTGATCAGAACACGGTGCCTGCTCAAATCATTGAGCAGGCACCACGGCTAAATGCGCGTGACCCCCCCCCCGTTTCGGCGATCGGCGCAAACCGCAGGTCAATTCAGACCTGCGGTTTGCGGCTTTTTATTGTGCGGGCGGCGGTAGTCGGCGGTGCCATCGGGTCCCCATGGGGCTGTGGGGGGGACCCGATGGCATGGAAGGCAGCGCGATGCCTAATGAAGGCATCGCGCTGCCTTCCGGTGAAGAGCTTGTGAGATCCAGCCCCCTGGATCTCACAGGCCGGAAGCTGTATGAGTAATACACACAGTATTACTCATACAGCCAATGCATTCCAATACAGAAGTATTGGAATGCATTGTAAAGGATTAGACCCCCAAAAGTTCAAGTCCCAAAGTAGGACAAAAAATAAAGTGAAAAAAAAGTTGAAAAAATAAAGTTTTCCCCCCCAAAAATTAAAAGTTTCAAGTAAAAATAAACAAAAACTTCATTTCCCCAAATAAAGGTAAAAAAAATTGGTAAAAAATAGGGGGGAAATAAAAGTATACATATTAGATATCGCCGCGTCCATATCGACCGGCTCTATAAAAATATCACATGACCTAACCCCTCAGATAAACACCGTAAAAAATAAAAAAATAAAAACTGTGCTAAATAAACCATTTTTTTGTCACCTTACATCACAAAAAATACAACAGCAAGCGATCAAAAAGGCGTTTGCCCACCAAAATAATACCAATCTAACCGTCACCTCATCCCGCAAAAAATGAGCCCCTACCTGAGACAATCGCCCAAAAAATTTAAAAACTATGGCTCAGAATATGGAGACACTAAAACATCATTTTTTTTGTTTTAAAAAAGCTGTTATTGTGTAAAACTTACATAAATAAAAAAAAGTATACATATTTGGTATCGCCGCATTCGTATTGACCGGCTCTATAAAAATATCACATGACCTAACCCCTCAGATGAACACCGTAAAAAATAAAAAATAATAACTGTGCTAAATAAACCATTTTTTGTCACCTTACATCACAAAAAGTGTAATAGCAAGCGATCAAAAAGTCATATGCACCCCAAAATAGTGCCAAACAAACCGCCATCTCATCCCGCAAAAAATGAGACCCTACCTAAGAAAATCGCCCAAAAACTGAAAAAACTATGGCTCTCAGAATATAGAGACACTAAAACATGATTTTTTTTTTGTTTCAAAAATGATATTATTGTGTAAAACTTACATAAATAAAAAAAAAGTATACATATTAGGTATTGCCGCGTCCGTATCGACCGGCTCTATAAAAATATCACATGACCTAACCCCTCAGATGAACACCGTAAAAAATTTAAAATAAAAACTGTGCTAAATAAACCCTTTTTTGTCACCTTACATCACAAAAAGTGTAATAGCAAGCGATCAAAAAGTCACACGCCGCATCCGTGACAACCTGGTCTATAAAAATATCACATGCTCTAACCTGTCAGATAAATGTTGTAAATAACAAAAAATAAAAACGGTGCCAAAACAGCTATTTCTTGTTATCTTGCCACAAAAAGTGTAATATAGAGCAACCAAAAATCATATGTTCCCTAAACTAGTACCAACAATACAGCCACCCTATCCCGTAGTTTCTAAAATGGGGCAATTTTTTTGGAGTTTCTACTCTAGGGGTGCATCAGGGGGGCTTCAAATGGGACATGGTGTCAAAAAAACAGTCCAGAAAAATCTGCCTTCCAAAAACCGTATGGCATTCCTTTCCTTCTGAGCCCTGCCGTGTGCCCGTACAGCTGTTTACGACCACATATGGGGTGTTTCTGTAAACTACAGAATCAGGGCCATAAATATTGAGTTTTGTTTGGCTCTTAACCCTTGCATGGTTACTGGGAAAAATGGATTAAAATGGAAAATTTGCCAAAAAATGGAAATTCAGAAATTTCATCTCCATTTGCCAATAACTCTTGTGGAACACCTAAATGGTTAACGACGTTTTTAAAATCTGTTTTAAATACCTTGAGGGGTGTAGTTTCTTAGATGGGGTCACTTTTATGGAGTTTCTACTCTAGGGTTGCATCCGGGGGGCTTCAAATGGGACATGGTGTCAAAAAAACCAGTCCAGCAAAATCTGCCTTCCAAAAACCGTATGGCATTCCTTTCCTTCTGCGCCCTGCCATGTGCCCGTACAGTAGTTTACGACCACATATGGGGTGTTTCTGTAAACTACAGAATCAGGCCATAAATATTGAGTTTTGTTTGGTTGTTAACCCTTGCTTTGTAACTGGAAAAAAATTATTAAAATGGAAAATCTGCCAAAAAAGTGAAATTTTGAAATTGTATCTCTATTTTCCATTAATTCTTGTGGAACACCTAAAGGGTTAACAAAGTTTGTAAAATCAGTTTTGAATACCTTGAGGGGTGTAGTTTCTTAGATGGGGTCACTTTTATGGAGTTTCTATTCTAGGGGTGCATCAGGGGGGCTTCAGATGGGACATGGTGTAAAAAAAAACAGTCCAGCAAAATCTGCCTTCCAAAAACCGTATGGCATTCCTTTCCTTCTGCGCCCTGCCGTGTGCCCGTACAGTAGTTTACGACCACATATGGGGTGTTTCTGTAAACTACAGAATCAGGGCCATAAATATTGAGTTTTGTTTGGCTGTTAACCCTTGCTTTGTAACTGGAAAAAAATTATTAAAATGGAAAATCTGCCAAAAAAGTAAAATTTTGAAATTGTATCTCTATTTTCCATTAATTCTTGTGGAACACCTAAAGGGTTAACAAAGTTTGTAAAATCAGTTTTGAATACCTTGAGGGGTGTAGTTTATAGAATGGGGTCATTTTTGGGTGGTTTCTATTATGTAAGCCTTGCAAAGTGACTTCAGACCTGAACTGGTCCCTAAAAATTGGGTTTTGGAAAATTTCAGAAAAATTTCAAGATTTGCTTCTAAACTTCTAAGCCTTGTAACATCCCCAAAAAATAAAATATCATTACCAAAATGATCCAAACATGAAGTAGACATATGGGGAATGTAAAGTAATAACTATTTTTGGAGGTATTACTATGTATTATAGAAGTAGAGAAATTGAAACCTGGAAATTTGCAAATTTTTCAAAATTTTTGGTAAATTTGGTATTTTTTTATGCAAAAAAATTAACTTTTTTGACCCAATTTTAGCAGTGTCATGAAGTACAATATGTGTCGAAAAAACAATCTCAGAACGGCCTGGGTAAGTAAAAGCGTTTTAAAGTTATCAGCACTTAAAGTGACACTGGTCAGATTTGCAAAAAATGGCCTTAAGGTGATATAGGGGTGAGTCCTTAAGGGGTTAAAATAGTTTTCCCATGACAACCTTTTTCCAACAAAGCTAGAGCCAGCCCTGTACCTCACATGGATCCAGAGATCTCCCCATTCATTGCTCCAATTGCTCTACTAGATTTATTTCAAGCTAGCAGCTCAAAGGGGCGTGCCCTTTCTCATAGGACGTGTACTGTCTGCTGCAGTTGGATGCAGTTGAAGGATGGAAATGAGCATGTGCGATGACCTCAGTGGTTTGGACAGAGGAATTCGAAAAAGTGCAAACAGCAGCCACGCTATACAGAAAGATTTAATTGAATAACTGAGTGGCTATACTAACTTTTTAATTACATGCAAGTACAAAAGTATTCAGATCCAGGTGCTCAAAAAAGTAAGGATAACCCGTTGAAGCAGGCATCAGGTGTATGTCAGCTTATTTAAATTAAGGTGGCTTTATTTTCATTGCCTGAGCTAATCACAGCCTTGCATATTAAAGGTGCTGGCAATGCAATGTGCCGCCCGCCAGGGCCGATAGTGTCCCAGGTTTATCGGAATGCTGAGTAGTGTGGTGCGGCCTCAATAGTTGTCTGTGTGTGTGTGTCACGTTGCTCCTACCTGGATACCGTTGCTCCCCAGGGTTAGACTCCAGAGCAATAAAGGGGAGAGTTGTAGGAGGTGGAGAATAAGTCGAGTCCCGACTTGGTGAAAGTTCAACAGTTTTACTTGAATAAACTTGCATCCAGACAATATTCAGTCTTCCTCTTGGCTCCAGCAGGTTTTGGGGTAAACTGACAGGCAAACCTGAATACTCAACTTTCTCTCCCTCTGCTGTGCTAAGCTCACGTTTCAGTCTGATTACAGTTTTTGTACCTTTGGAGTGGGGTGCCTTTGGATGCTGACCCCCTCGCAATGCTCTGTCTCTTAGGGCTCATGCACACAACCGTGTGCTGGCCGTTTCGTGCATTGGGACCGCAATTTGCAGTCCCCAATGCATGACAACATCTGTGCGGCAGCTGCAGACAGACCCATTCAACTTAAATGGGTCCGTGATCTTTCCGCACCGCACCACTACTTTTTTGTGGTGCGGAGGCATGTACAGAAAACCCACGGAAGCACTCTGTAGTGCTTCCGTGGGCTTCCATTTCATGACTCCGTTCCGCATCTCCCAGATTGCAGACCCATTGAAGTGAATGGATCCGCGATCCGTGATGCGGGATGCACAAGGCCAGTGCCCGTGTATTGTGGACCCGTCGTATGGGCATGAGCCCTTAATCTGTGAGGAGTCATGGTGCTCTATGAGCTGCTTCCCTGGAGAGACTTGTGATGCAGGAGGGGGCCCTTGCCCTTACTGCAACATTTTTCATGTCTTCTTAGCCTCACTATCTAATCTAAACTGGAATAGACTAGAACTGACATTGACTAAACACTTCCTGCTGCTCCGCCCATGGTAATAAGTAGGAGTAGCCAGGGCCGTTTGAAGGAATTTGGGGGCCCCAAGCACTGCCTGCTATTACCAGAGCTAAGACAAAGTAAGATATCCAAATAATCCAAGTAAAGAGCTCAGCAATGAGCAATGGTTAAAGTAGTTACTGATTAGTTTATAAATATACTGCTGTGAGCGGCGTGGCCCTGTATATTCTAACCCCCAGGCAAGCGTCCCTGTCACCATGGGAACGCCTGGGGGTTAGAATATACCATCGGATTTGAGTTTTTACGATCTCACTGAGCTCGTAAAACTCAGATCCGATGGTATATTCTAACCCCCAGGCAAGCATCCCCGTCACCATGGGAACGCCTGGGGGTTAGAATATACCATCGGTTCTTCTGAGTTACTCAGTGGCCTGGCTGGAAGTTGGCCCCGGGCCAGCTCGGGGCCCAAAGCAATTGCTTGTTTTGCCTGTCTGTTAGCGACTGGCCTGGGAGTAGCCCACTTCTGCCTAAAAGGGTGACTGTAATGGTAAGTTTCATTCTATCTAAAGATCTCTCTCTTTCTCTCTCTGCCAGATACACACCACCATCTGCTGGACAATCAGGCACATTACATGAACATAAGAGTTTCATAGCAACATTATGAATGAACAATGTAAGAGGACCTGCAATGAATACACAGATGACATTATTGTTAGCCATTAGAGACAGTAGCAGGGTGTAGGAATGGCAGTACAGCACACAGTGCAGTTCTGACATGCATTCAGGATGCAGTTTTTTATTGTAGCTAGCTGAAATTAATTAAATCATTCCCACTATGCAGAGCACCAGGGTTTAACGAGGCTGCTAAACTGCATACCTCCCAACTCTTGAAAAGAAGGAAAAGGGACTTTGTTTCTGCACTAGGCCACGCCTCTAACTCCACCCAAAACATAACTAAACAGTTAATCCCACCTAGTCACCTAAATGCCTCATATAGTAATTATTCCCCCTTTACGCCACCACAGAACTATATACTGCTACCACCCCCAAAACTGTGCTGATGTGCTCCCCAATACCTCCAAATAATATACTTACATAATAACAGTGCCATAAAGATAGTCCCCAAAGTGCTCCTAAAAGTCCCACCAATAGTAATAATTGCATCCCAGAGTGCCCTTACTAGTAGTAGTGCCCCAATTGTGATAATTCTTTCCAAGAGTGCCTCCGTTAGTTGCAATGCCCTCCATTTTGTGCCCAAATATTAATGTCCCACAGTACCCCAGTAGTAAAAATGCAGTTTAATGCCCCCCATATAGTGCCCCCAGTATTGCCCCTCATACTGTGTATGTTTAATGTTCCCCAGTATTTATAAGGACTCCAGTATTTATAATTGCCCCCTGTATTATTATAATGTCCCCCAGCAGTACTCCTTTAATTATAATGCTCTCCCCTCTGTAGTGCCCATATATTTTTTTTATGCCCCCCAGTAGTGCCCTCTTTATTTATAATGCCCCTTATATTTTATAATGCTCCCCAGTAGTGCCCTCTTTATTTATAATACCCCTTATATTTTATAATGCACCCAGTAGTTCCCCTGTGTTTTCATAATGCCCCCAGTAATTCCCCCTCTATTCTTTATAACACCCTCCCAGTAGTGCTTACTTTATTTATGTCTTCCCCTCTTTTCTGCCCCCAGTATAACTATAATGTTGCCAGCGGTACCCCCTTTTTTCCCCCTGTCCCCTCTGTAATGCGCCCAGTAGTGTTGGGGGAAAAAAAGTACTTACCTCAGTTCCGTCCTATGTCGCCATATTGATGCATTGGATGTGTTCCAAAAAAGAAGTGAAGGTCCAGCTTTCCATACAAGCAGTAACCTTTATTTTTCAAGCGGTAAAAATCCCAAGTACAAGAGCGCTCTAATCTACGCGATTCAGATCAACTTATCAAAATCGTTACTGCTTTTATGGGAAGCTGGATCTTCACTTCATTTTTGGATATAATTCAGTATGCCGTGTTCCAGGCATTTCCGTGCCTCCCAAGCAGAGAGCAGGTGAGCGCTGTTTAATTACTTTGGACTGTATTGGATGTGTTCCCGAACAGGTGGCACAATGACTTTATCACGGCTGCCTGCACCGGGATGCAGACTGACACGAGAATGTCATTGAGTGACCTATAGACCTGGCACCTGAGGTCACATTGATCGCAACCAGCCTCAAATGGCTTTAGGCCTAGTGGCATGAGGCCTATGAGAGCAAATGACGGGGACGGGAGCTGCTGGCTCCAGTGCCCCACAAACTAAGGCAAGATGTGGCGCTGTCTGACTCGCCTGACAGTAGGGGGACCACCACTGCATGAAAGTAATATTGTGAATACAGTAATATAATAAATACTATACCTCTGTCCTTGCAGTTTGGCTAATTCCAGCCTTCCCGTTGGTACATTTTTAATAACTTTGTAAATCTTAGCTCTGAAAACCCAGTTTAATGAGTCATTTAATTAAAGTATAATTGGAATCTTATAATCAAATATCCAGATGAAACTCATAAATCATGTATTCATTTAATTCAATTAGATAAGAAAGTTTTATTAGTAGCTTGCAAATCAAATAGTGTAACCCTTGCAGCGCCAGATTGATCATCCAGAGGACTTCCACAAATGAAACAAGATTTCTAGTTTGTGGAGTTTTTCGGCTCTGTTGGCGTGGCTAACAAGAAACTTTAAAGTGATTAGCCCTGGCATCTGCATGAGAAAAACCTCTGCTGAACCGTGTGCTGTCCAGCAAAAGGAAATGTGCCTGCCAGCGTATGATGGAGGCATATGGGTAAAGGAATACGACTGGTGTCCATGTGTTATTGATTAAACATGAAAAAATCACAATCTAACATCAGATTCTTAGAAGATAATTCAGTTGACAACCAATATTGCCACTCTTTATTGTCACTTTTTACAAGGGCCACCATGATAAAACAGTATATAAATAAGACATAATGACTGTCACGAACCAGCGGTTGTGGACCTACTGGGCCACGTGACCAACCTCCTATAAGGGTGTTGTCTAAGTAAACCCTTTGTTTTTCACAGTAACCCTGATGGTGGGGATAGAGTTTCCAGAATAAAACATCAGGTTGCTACCTCTTGAGGTGGGTTGGCACACGATGCAGCTGGCCTAGGTGGACCAGGGAGTCTCAGTGCAATGTACCACAGGTACCTTGCTGAGTCCTAAACAGGAGCAACAGTGCAGGACCAAAGGATGAGGCAGAGGCGAAGTCATACAAGCAATGGGTCAGGGCAGGCAGCACAGGTACAGGTCAGGCAATCCGGGCAGCAACAGGAGATGGAGCAGGCAAGGATCAGACAGGTAGTATGAAAGCAACCTTAGCAGGACACAAAGACCTATGACACTGAGGCACCTGGGAAGAGGGCTGGACCATTTATATAGGTGCAGGAAGACTGGGATTGGTCAGAAGGTCAGCAGAGGTTACATGTGCTTAACCCTTAAAAGGGTTGTCCGAGTTATGTAAAAAAAAAAAAAAAGCACTGTGAATCTGATGTCAGCAACATATACATAAGCTAAGTAAGCTTAGGCAAAATAAATTCTATTTCCTAATTTCACTGTTTCTCTTCTGGCCTTTTGTTTACATGCAATAACAACAATCTGAGGGTTTTCCTTATTAATATTTGTGCCCATCCCACCACTCTGAAAAGGTAGTAAATACAAGTACTGCACTTAGTGACATGTCTGACTGCTGGGGATACTCAGCAGCATGTTGTATGTGTAGGACTACAAGTCCCAGCTGTACAAAGACACTACTGATGCAAACAGGATCTTCCCCCTACCTGTTGTTGTGCAATTCTCTGCAGAACCTCTCTAGTCTATCAGCTCCTGTACCCAGCATTTGTCTCTTCGCTGCCTGCAGCTGCTCAGCAAAGCTTCCAGCCCTGAGTCTGTGCTGCAGAAGGGGTTAATCTTTCCTGAAGAATCCAGTGGGAGGGAGACACAAGGCTCACAACTGCAGACGGAAGTGTAGGGGGGTGTAGCCAGCACAGTGACATCTCGTGCACAGACAAAGACCTGCTCCTCAGGCTTATGCACTAAACATCATCAGAGGAGGGAGAGAAGCTGACATCACAGGTCATGTGACCCTCAGTGAAATCTGAGAAAGGGGCCACTGCAGATGAAAGAAGTGCACTGTAAACCCCTTACATGTGATTAGTTAGAAACATACAAATAACCAAAAAATAACTCAGACAACCCATTTAAATCACAGGAAGCGACGCGCACCTGCAAATGTGCTACAAGAAACAGGCTGGAAGGCATGCTGCGCCTGGAGCTGGAAGGAAAACGTGGTGGCGGCCTCCGGGGAGGAAGGCGCCTGCAAGGACAGACCCTGGGACCGCAGCAGCGAATAGGGAGACACTGGCAGCTGACCACTGCCACTACCTGCCCCACAATGCGGCTGGAGGCGACCAGGGAGGGCAGTGCTCACCTGAACACGGAGCCTGGGATGCAACGGTGAGTAGGAGAACATCGGGGGTTAGCAACCGCTGTTACAGTGACTACTTTAAACAGAAAATGCCCACAGAGGAAAGTATGATAAAAACTTCCTCTGCAACTGCCAAACTGAATCACTAAATATGGAAAATTGGAGGTAGTAACATACTTAAAACTTCACGTTTAAACACAAAATGAATAAAATGATGGGATGCTTTTAACTTATACCACAATGATAACAACAACAATAAACGGTGTGTGCACACCGTCACACTTGCCCATAGTGAGCAAATATCGAAGTCAAAGTAACACAAAAAAAACTTACATCCTTTGTTGTAGAGATTACCGAATATATAAAAAAGAACAGTATTACCAGTAGGCAGAAGTTGTCTGAAGTCACACTTGAGGCATAGTTTAAAAATCACTTCAAGGAAGGTAGCGGGCACGGTCCTGGTAATGAGCGCTGTCCCTAGACCGCCCTGCCAGAACGGGTATGCCCTGATGTCCTCCTAATACGGAGTCATCACCCGTCCGGAACCTTTCCCTAAAATAGGAGGCCCTGGACGTCCCTACCCAAGGAGAAAGATGAAGGACCCCCAGGAAGAGAGAGTTATCCCTACGCGTTTCGTCTTGATCTTTTAACGCCCCAGACTCAGTAGTATAGTTCAAAAAAAGAAGCTAGACTGTAAAAGAGTATAAAGGGTTCAATAATCCTCCCAGTTTCACTGAAAACTGATACTGAAGGTATATTATTATTATAGTGACCTAAAGTCAATTGAGAAGAGGGGGGGTTCTAGTTAAATGACCCACCCTAGATGGTAAAGGGCATATGGTCCAGAGTTCTACCATCTTAAAAAGGGTTGGGGTATTGCCTGGTAATCAATCCCCAGTCAGAGTGCATGTGGTAACTCTTTTGCACATGCTAGTCGAAGCCAGCGTGCTCCATTCTTCCACTAGTATATGTACCTTTGTAGAGCGCGCAAACCCCTCCTTCCCTCCGGCGGTCCCGATGACATCACATCAGGAGCATCATGCGGGCGGCCGGGGGAGCCGTAGAGGGGGCGTGTTCAGGTGGAGCAAAGTGGCTTGGGTACTGCTAGGTCAGTGGTGGGCAAACTTTTTTGTCAACTGAGCCAAATATCGCCAAAACCACGATTGAAATTTCTTTTAAGAGCCACATTTTTAAAACCTAAAATATATAGGAAGGAAGCGCATGCTGAAGCGAATGGGTCCATGATGCGGGCTGCGGTGTTCTGTCTCTGGCAGATTTCACTGCCCGGGAAGTTTTCAATACCCCTCGTCACTTCCTCCTTGTTCCGACGTCTACTCTGGAAGGAGGTGCGTACTGCCGGCCCTACTGTGATGCGTGTGCGCTAATACTAGTTAGCGAACACGCCCTCTCTTGCTTTGTGGAACGTAAATGCGTCCCACAGGCAAGATTCGATTCCTCTCAGAGGCGTAACTAGAACTGACTGGGCCCCAGAGCAAATTTTTGTACGGGCCCCCCCCCCCCCCCCCCACACACACACTTCTTCACAATTCCCACACACTTCTTCACAAACTGCCTCCTCCTGTGCAAACCCCTCTTATATGGCTATTTTGTGACTTTATTTACTGTATTTACTGTCACTTCTAGCACGACTTTGTTTTTTAACATTTACAGTTGCTGACGGAGTTTATATTCAACTCAACCCCTTTAAAACCTGCGCTGCAATTGTAATAGACATGTCTGATTTACCTTTACATATCCACAAGTATTTTAGCCTCTGTACCTTTCATACTGCAGCCATGGACGCAGTCATACACGCACTCTCCACATACATGGACGCAGTCATACACGCACTCTCCACACACATGGACGCACTCATACACGCACTCTCCACATACATGGACGCAGTCATACACGCACTCTCCACACACATGGACGCAGTCATACACGCACTCTCCACACACATGGACGCACTCATACACGCACTCTCCACATACATGGACGCAGTCATACACGGACTCTCCACACACATGGACGCACTCATACACGCACTTTCCACATACATGGATGCAGTCATACACACACTCTCCACATACATGGACGCAGTCATACACGCACTCTCCACACACATGGACGCACTCATACACGCACTCTCCACATACATGGATGCACTCATACACGCACTCTCCACATACATGGACGCAGTCATACACGCACTCTCCACATACATGGATGCAGTCATACACACACTCTCCACATACATGGACGCAGTCATACACGCACTCTCCACACACATGGACGCAGTCATACACGCACTCTCCACACACATGGACGCAGTCATACACGCACTCTCCACATACATGGACGCAGTCATACACGCACTCTCCACATACATGGATGCAGTCATACACGCACTCTCCACATACATGGACGCAGTCATACACGCACTCTCCACATACATGGACGCAGTCATACACGCACTCTCCACATACATGGATGCAGTGGCGTAGCGTGTGTTGCCAGCACCCGGGGCGAACCTAGTATGGCGCCCCCTAACTTTTGTGCATGCGCCTTTTTATAGAATGATGCCCCACAGGCATACCAAGACCAATATTAACACTAATACTATAAAAGAGACATATACCGCAATTCATTGCAGGATCTCATAAAATACAAGGTTCCATTAACCCCATCAGAATTAAACATGGAGGGGAGCCCGCATGAATACTGAAGTGAAAGCACAGGCTGTAGTACTGGACGTTGCTCCTAGCAACCAGCATTCTGGCGGTTGAACAGCCTGACGTATCTGTCCCACCACTAGTTTACACGTGCCTCTGGACTGCCGCTCCATACCCATTGACTATAATGGGGGTGTTGGCTGAGTTCCGGCGGCAGTACGGCAGCGCACAGTAAGAGGCCACCAGAACTCCACCACCGCCCCCATTATAGTGAATGGGGATGGATCGTCAGTTCGGGGGCACATGTAAATCACCGTCAGGATCCGTCAGGCTGTTCACCCGCTGGACAGCCTGCCCTGCCGCTAATGAGAAATTAGCCTAAAACTTGGTCAGCGACTGCAGAGATACTTGTATGGACATGAGGTGAAGAGGAAGCTGATAGCCAAACAGCAGGTATGCAGTGAAGTGCCATGAGAGCCAGGCAGGCCAAGCAGGTGGCAGTCAGGGTGCTGGTTAAGGGTGACCGCAGAGACAGTACTGACTCTAGGATGCCATCTTCTGCCCATTTCTGCTGTCCATACCAGCCCAGGCCCAGGGTAGGCCTGGTATAGAGATGGGCAGATGGCATCCCAGAGGCAGTACTGTCTCAGTGCCTCTCTACCGTTATCCTGCCACATCAGAACCATGAATGCCAGACAGCCATGCCACCTATTTGGCCTGGCAGAGCTCTGGCACTTCACTCATTGATTTATTACCCTTATTATTGCATGCCCAGGCAGTGGTGCACACTGTAAACCCACCAGCCACCATCCCCACACACACAGACTCAGGGAGGTTATCATTCATGGTGACATGGTCACCCAACTTAATCACTGACATCATCATGCTGCCTGGCTTCCACTCTACCTCTGCTCTGTAGTCTGGACTCTAGGCTCAGGGCTCACTCAGGCTGACTGGTCAGTGACTGACTGACTGTCTGACTCAACAGTTCTCTCTGGACTGGAGTCTGACAGGACTCAGTCTTCCGCCGCCGCCTCCTGCTCCTGGCAATCTTCTACTGGGCAACTGGCAGTGGCTTCTGCTGGCTCTGGCTCCCGCGCTCCGCACTGTGTTTCCTGCCTGGAAAGTGGGTGGAGCCTGTTAGGAAAATTTACTCTCTTGCCTAACGGTGTGTCCCTGACACATGATTTCAGTGGCCAGCTTGAATTAAGTCTTACCGGTACCGGGAGAATGAACTAGATTGACCAGATGAACACATGTCTATTTCCAATCCATTCTGGTTTATTCACAGCTGGCAAACAGTTTTAATAGAGGGGGTTGAGCTTCCTTTACATCCAATCATATGTTAGCATTAGTATTTGACCTATGGTATGGTCACACATAAGCTTCTGCATTAACATAATAGCTGACTCATAGTAACATCATTTGACCAATCAGGTATATACACATAAGCTAGCATACAGTTGAGCGAGATGACCTTATATGGCTTGAACTGTTCATACTTTCAAACTGTATGGATTCCATGAAACAGTTTAAGGAAGTGTCTCACATTCATAGGGGGAAGGGGTATTTTGTAGTACACTAACCAAATGTAATACACATGGCTGAGTAAGACAAAATGGAGTTACTTATACTCCATCAATCCCCTCTAAGAACCTTATATATACCTTATACTATATGGTTCTTTCTCTGCTCTTCCTTGGTTTGCTTGTAAGCCTTTAGGTATTCCATATACCCTTCAGGAGTATAATCCTCAGGCTTTGTTGAGGTTGGGTTTACCTCTTCTACCTCTACCGGAGTATAGAGGAATGTTGAGTGTACCCCTCTTTCGGCCACATTTTTACATATGGTAAGAAAGGAGGGCACACACTGTAGACAACAGCAGAGACCCACTATTGCAGCGACCACGGCAAATGCCACTCCTACAACATATCTTATTTGACCAAAGTCAGATATCCAGCCAAAAAGCCAGTCCCACCAACCTTGGTCAACATCTTGTTTTATATGTTTTATCATCTCTTCTAATTGGCCTATTTTATCTTTTATTCCACGGGAGTGGTCTGATAAATTGAAACAACACATCCCTGCGAACGCTGAGCATCCTACACCATGTTGGAGCAATAAATAATCAATAGTTGCCCTATTCTGCAAGATAGCCTTTTTATATGATTGTATATCCAGCAGCATATCTTGCAGAATTGCACTAGTGATATTTATCTGTTTTACCATAAAACAGGCAAGTTTTGATATTGTCCTGTGGTTATATACGGCCAAACCTGGTACTCCTATCAAAGATACCCCTAAACTCATATATTCTGATCTAGAGAGGAGATTCACATTATAGTCACAATTTTCTGGTAACTGTAGGGAAGTGTCTCTCGTGTGTCGTGTCTGCATTGCTGGGAATAGTGGTATCATTGCTAATGTCAACCTGGCTATCTCGTTGAGGGTCAAGGCTGTCTGCCTCCGTTAGTACCCCTTCTGTATCTTCTTCGAGGTCAAGGCTGTCTGCCTCCGTTAGTACCTCTGGGCCTCGTTGGAGGTCAGGGCTATCTGCCCCCGTTAGTACCTCTCTTTTCTTCACCAACTTAATCCTTGTGGCGTGGATCCATGTGGGCGATTGTTCAGTGAGGACTGCTGTTCTGGTGATCACGACTACCTCGGTGGGTGGTCCGTAGGTGAAGCTTCCTGGTTCCTTTCCCTTCTTTAAGATCTTGATCATCACCTGGTCGCCTATCCGGAATGGACGGGTTGATTCCTGTGAAAGAGAAGGAGACTTACAAGCCACTTTTTCTTCAGTTTTACTGAGGACTTTGATCAGATTAGTACTTCTCTCTGATCAGGTCCAAGTCCCCTTCCTGCACCACCAGGGGGCGTCTTGCCCATGGTGTGGGGAAAGGCCTACCCATGAGTATCTCAATGCTGTTTATGTCCTATTCTGTGGAAATGTGCTACTTAAGATGAAAGCACTGTATTGGGGGAATGCATAACTTCCCCTCTTTGCAGACTAATTCTAATCCTGTCTTAGGATTTTTCTGCAATACTGGATAACATCAGTCTTGCTGTTCCTGTTCAGTGGCATACCACTGAAGATCAGTAAGCATTTGCAACATCTCAGGGGTTGGAGGTGCCAAACATGGCATCTCCCAATGGTTATACAAACCTGTGAGGTTGCTTTTGGCCACTCATTTCGCCATCTTAACTGCCAGCGCATTGCCCTGTGAGACATGATCCTTACCATCTGCTGCCGTAAATCCTCTCCTCTGCCAGATCATACCATGGTCCCACACTACCCCATGTGTGTACCTACTCTCAGTATGAATGGTGACAGGTCTATCAGCATGTAGAATACATGTCCTAGTGAGTGCAATAAGCTCAGCTGCCTGCTGTGTTGAGTGCGGATGTCCTTGAGTAGGCCTACAACATCATGAGTGGTGTGCAAAATGGTGTAATGTAACATTGTGAAAGAATTTGCCGACTCTACCATCATAGCACAGGCTGCAAGAGAACACAGACATGCCGGCATCCCTTGAACAGGGGTGGGCATTACCTTTGAGAAAAACACACAAGGACGCAACTTGCCTCCGTTTTCTTGTGTCAGTACACCCGCCATGGTTTTACAATTTTGGCGTGCAAACATGTGGAAGGGCATATTATAGTCAGGGAGGCCCAGCCCTGGGCTCGACATGAGTAAACATTTCAAATAATCAAATGCATTGTACATTTCAGAAAACCATTTAATCAAACCTGGATTTCCATCCAGAGTGGCTTGCCTCAAAACATTGTCAATAGTGGGAGCAATCAGTAATCCATTGTCTACCGTTTATCATACCAAGGAAAGACAACATTTCCTTCTTGGTGTGCGGGGCGACCAAACCCGCAATAGACTGGACTCTTTCTGCGCTGATTCTCCGTTCACCTTTTGTGAGGACAAAGCCCAAGTATTCAACCTGCATTTTACACCATTACATTTTCTTAAGTGTCACTTTGTGACCATATCCTGACAATCATTATAACAGTGATAAACCATCCTGAATGCTGGCCTCCGCTGACATGCTACACAGTAACAAATCATCGACATATTGCAACAGCACAGAACCTTGGGGGGATGTACCATGACTCTAACATCGCTTGGAGGACTATGCTGTACACTACAGGTGAATCAGCATATCCCTGGGGCATTTCTGCACCAGGTCAGTTGGCGTCTGTCAAAGGAAAAGCAAAAAGTAGTCTGGTTATCTTATCAACTGGGATAGAAAAGAAAGCATTTTTCAGATCTATCACACTGAACCAAACAGCGTCTGCTGGAATGGCAGATAATAATTAAGTGACATCAGGTACAACAGGGGCTATAGGCACAATGATGTTGTTGATGGCCCTTAAATCCTGTACAAAGCGGGTAGTACCATCTGCCTTTGTCACTGGATTCACGGGCGTGCTGTAGGGTGAAATCACCTCTGCCAGGATTCCCTTTTGTAGGAATTCTTTTATCATTGGCCTAAGCCCATCAAGTTTCTCTTTTTACAGCAGGTATTGTTTCTGGAACACTGAGATGACACCTGGTTTCACAGTAGCTTTGTAATGTGTGCAATCTATGAATCCTGTGTCATATTCATTTGAGGACCATAATGCAGGGTTAATGTTATTAAGCTCTGGGTGGTCCTGTATGTTTGCAAGAATCAGTGGCACTGGTGTAGAGACTGGAATGAGATCTGAGTGTATTCTAATGTCCTGATTCTTTGCTGATACCTGCAAGTCAAGCTTAATGAACAAATCTCTCCCTAATAGGCTGACTGGGCAATCTAGTATAATGCTAAATACATGACATGATGTATTCCCTGTCCATGGTTTCTACTGGTAAGGAATCTGTTCTGTAT
The DNA here is from genome assembly GCF_905171765.1 of Bufo bufo. Classification (NCBI taxonomy): domain Eukaryota; kingdom Metazoa; phylum Chordata; class Amphibia; order Anura; family Bufonidae; genus Bufo; species Bufo bufo. The sequence goes on along the minus strand of NC_053390.1, from coordinate 116,002,922 downwards.
GTCCTTGTCAGTACCTCATTTATTCCCATAGAGGGCTCACATTTCCTTCCTCCCACTCTGAGTCACCTAAGTCCACCCCTTTTGGTGGACGCTTTGGTCTGTCTTCTGTTCTGCCATTAGTATCTTAGCTGTCCATAAGAGCAGAGCTCTGATGTTAAGCACAACACTGAACATGTAACATGTAACTGCAAACATTGAAACAAATAGATCTGACAATACAGACATGAACACACAAAGGGCCCATAAAAACTTTTCATTGAAATAAAAATGTACAGCTTGATCAATGCTGTTGGTACCAATAAAAAACCAAAAAACTTCCAAGAAAATAAAATAAAATTCTTAATGCGCATATTTAAAAACAAATACCGTATTCCATACGCATTCATATACATTTTCATGTACTCATCTTCACAAACCAGCTCATAACCACGCCCTTACACATAGAATATGAATTGCACACACACAGCTCTGCTACGTACATACAACTCAGAGCCACACCCATTCACATTCCACTGAATCATGTATCTTTCACCCAATCACACAATCTCTTTGTTACATTCCAAAATTTGCAGCACAGACAAACACAGCTTTCCGGGAAGCAGATATTCATACCACACCCAGAATTGCTGATGGTCTGTCACTGTAAAACAATATACATGTTAATCATACAGTCATTTTGTTAAAATTAACAAATCATCTTATATGCCATGTAGTTTTTCTGTTCAGTGTCACACACATCGCCCCCCACCGTACACAACCATGCCTTCTACTTCCTCTTGTCTTGCGTCTCCCATTTCAGGAGTGTTCAAACAGGGGAAGTAAAGCAATACATCAAGACGTTCAGCTGTACCACATGTTCCTCAAACTTTTACTCATATCTGAATAAGGACTTATTGGGTGCAACCTTAGATTGATACGAGTGGACACTTCCAATTAGCATCATCACTGCAGGCACATTTTAAACCATCGGAACATACAATTGGGAAAGATCTAATCCAATACTGGAGCCCTGTCTGGAATATCTTAGAAATAACACAGGTTAGTATCTTCACATTCTGCTGATGCATTTACCAATTAGCAGCCCCCCTCCCCCCCCTCCCTCTGCTAGCATATGCGTGTGTGGGGGAAGTTGCTTTCCTAATCTCAAAGCATCCAGCTGCTTCCTTTTCAAAGAGATGTTTCTCAAACTCATCAGTTGCATCTGAAGTCCAAGAGGACACATTTTGTTTTACAGTTAAGATCAATTTATCTGATAGATTGTTTACAAATGTGGAGATAATCAAACTATCATTGTCACGTACAGGTAGACCCGCCTCGGTCTTCCAGCAATCAATAAATCGCTTCAAAATTCAGTGACCGACTCAGCAGATTTCTGTTTGCAGGCTACTGCTACGGGCAATGAAGATTTTTGTTTGAATACCTCATTCATATGTTCCTCAACCTCCGCCCATATCCTTTTCTGACCCTCTTCTGTATTACATACATAATCTAGAGCATAACTGCGTTGTGTAATAGTAGATATGGAGCTAACCTTGTCCCAATTCCAGGTTGTGTGTGTTCCTATAATACCATCCAGGATAAGCCTTAAATCTTCCTGTGTGTAGTTGCGCCCTCTACAGGCCTTTTTTTAGGTATGTAATAGTCCCCAGTGGGGCTATGGAAGGTTTGGGACAATACTTTATAATTTTGTTGAGATCCTCTATTTCTATGGGCTTTTTTTTCTAAGTGCTGTCCTACTGTCAGAAAGGGAGCGATTACTTGGACTTCCTCTTTTGATTCTTCCTTTTCTGTTTCATCTTTCATTCTACTTGTACTGCGTGTAGTATAACTAATCTAGAGCATAACTGCGTTGAGTAATAGTAGATATGGAGCTAACCTTGTCCCAATTCCAGGTTGTGTGTGTTCCTATAATACCATCCAGGATAAGCCTTAAATCTTCCTGTGTGTAGTTGCGCCCTCTACAGGCCTTTTTTAGGTATGTAATAGTCCCCAGTGGGGCTATGGAAGGTTTGGGACAATACTTTATAATTTTGTTGAGATCCTCTATTTCTATGGCTTTTTTTTCTAAGTGCTGTCCTACTGTCAGAAAGGGAGCGATTACTTGGACTTCCTCTTTTGATTCTTCCTTTTCTGTTTCATCTTTCATTCTACTTGTACTGCGTGTAGTATAACTAGTATGCGGTGTGCCAATATTTAGACTGCGCTCTACTATGTTTCCAAATGTTGGCATGGGGGGTCGGTATTTTTCTTCTAGTTTTAATGGTATAACCGCTGTTACAGCATCTTCCTCAATCTGAGTCAGAACTGGATACAGCGGTGCCATGGGGGTGGATTTATTATAAGGTGGAGGGGATTTCTGACTTCTCTTCTTTGTACCTACCTCCTGTTCTATTTCATGTAGAGACCTATCATTTTTGGGACTTTTTAGATTCTTATTCTTCTTGCTATTACCTGCATCATACCAGTGGGGGGCTATTTCCAGCCATTGTTCTGCACTCCTGGACATGTAATCCATGTCCCAGGAAGGATCCGCATCGAAATGCGGCCAGGCTGTTTTATCACCTAGACATAGTCCTTTGACCATATCCATATGATAAATACTATTATCACCGTCCCTGGGGAATGGATCTGCAGCATCCATTACCTCGGTCCAGCCTGCTAGATTATCTACCCACGGGTTGATCAGGTAATAGTTTGTTGGACTAACACGGGCTACATAGATTTTGCAAGTCTCTCCTGGTTCTGGTTTAGGGAATTTAGTTTAGACCCTTGTCCTCCCATGTTAGTATTTTATAGTTCAAAGAATAAGTGAGACAATCACTGTCAGGACTGGCTGTACTGCACTGAAATAGCGCCGACAAGACCTGTCAACTGATCAGCTGATTCGTATCTTAATGTCTCTCTATACTCTTTGGACCCCTATCGACTATTGTTGTTTCGGACTGCCACTTGCGTTCAAATTTTCCGGGTCAACAGATCGCTCTAGCCGAAAAACCTGGGGCGTCTTGCAGGTCCTCCACAACACAAACAATTTTACACATTAACAGTAGTTAACCCAAAATACATCAATTTGATAATAACAGTGGGATATGACCGTACACTTACCAACCGATCAGTATCTCACACAAACAGATAATCTTATTACTTCTAAAATACTTATACTATATATATATAAGAGTTAATTCAAGCTTGTATCCTTCTGTTCCCGGAACAGATATCCTTATATAGTGCACTATCTCTTAACGATATGGACTTACTAAGCCTCTTATAATCAACATTTTTACCTAACGATATGGACCCTATGATATGAGCCGCTTAAAATCAACATTTGCGTGTCCCAGACATCGCAATCCACTGAAATCATAAATAGATGGTTCGACTTACTTGAATGGGAATTTGGTCATTGCTCCCAGGTCCAAGGCGGACAAAAATTGATGTCTTTCACGGTAGACCTGAAGAGTTGACCCTCCCAATCCCGGAAACTGAGCCCCCAAAGCTGTTAGGAAAATTTACTTTCTTGCCTAACAGTGTGTCCCTGACACATGATTTCAGTGGCCAGCTTGAATTAAGTCTTACCGGTACCGGGAGAATGAACTAGATTGACCAGATGAACACATGTCTATTTCCAATCCATTCTGGTTTATTCACAGCTGGCAAACAGTTTTAATAGAGGGGGTTGAGCTTCCTTTACATCCAATCATATGTTAGCATTAGTATTTGACCTATGGTATGGTCACACATAAGCTTCTGCATTAACATAATAGCTGACTCATAGTAACAGCATTTGACCAATCAGGTATATACACATAAGCTAGCATACAGTTGAGCGAGATGACCTTATATGGCTTGAACTGTTCATACTTTCAAACTGTATGGATTCCATGAAACAGTTTAAGGAAGTGTCTCACATTCATAGGGGGAAGGGGTATTTTGTACACTAACCAAATGTAATACACATGGCTGAGTAAGACAAAATGGAGTTACTTATACTCCATCAGAGCCGGAGGGAGCCAGGCCAGCCTAATGATTGCCTATCCCGACCCTATGTATGTTAAGTTAACTAAATGAAGTGCGCCGCGCCCGCACCGCACAAATGAATCATCAGGGCGCTGGGCGCGGCGCGCTATCAAACCGCTCTCAGGCCGTTGCGCAGGGCCCGGCACTCCGGCAGAGAGAGAGCCGCCCTGAAAAACTTACTTTTACTATGAGCCTTAGCAGCCGGGTCCAGAGCGCCCCCCTGCAGTTTGGCGCCCGGGGCAACGGCCCCCCTGGCCCCCCCCCCACTACGCCCCTGCATGGATGCAGTCATACACGCACTCTCCACATACATGGACGCAGTCATACACGCACTTTCCACATACATGGATGCACTCTCCACATACATGGACGCAGTCATACACGCATTCTCCACATATATGGATGCACTCTCCACATACATAGATGCACTCATACACACACTCAACATATACATAGATGCATTCATACACACACTCTCCACTTACATGGACGCACTCATACACGCACTCAACATATACATAGATGCATTCATACATGTGCTCACCATATACATAGATGCACTCATACACGCACTCTCCACATACATGGACGCACTCATACATGCGCTCACCATATACATAGATGCACTCATACACACACTCTCCACATACATTGATGCATTCATACACACACTCTCCACATACATGAACGCACTCATACACACACTCTCCACATACATGGACGCACTCATACACACACTCTCCACATACATTGATGCATTCATACACACACTCTCCACATACATGAACGCACTCATACACACACTCTCCACATACATGGACGCACTCATACACACACTCTCCACATACATGGATGCATTCATGCACACAGTCACCACATACATGGACGCACACATATACAATACACATATATAAACACCCAGCTTTCCTGCTGTGCCTCTCCCCCATACTCTAATGCCTCTGCACTGGTGCCATGCAGGATAGCAGGGAAGCTGGATGACATTTCATGATATAATTCACCCAGCTTTCCCACTGTACTGCATGTCACATGTGCACAGTCTGGGAAAGCTGAATATAACCCCAGTTCCCCTGACACTCACATCACTGGTGCAGTTGTGGCAATGCAACTGATGTTCAGCTTGCTGGGCATGGAAGATTCAACTTCAGGCAGCAGTAATCGCGGGTAGAAAAGGGGGCAGGGCTATTATAGCCCCGCCCACGTCGGGCCGTCCTGATGCTGGTCACTGTCCATCATAAGAACTAAGGAGGGGAGAGGCGGAGCAATGTCACTGATGTCAGGTCAGTGACAGAGGTGCAAGGGCAGGACTCTGGACCCGGTGCAGGAGAAGTCAGCTGCTCTGACAGGGGCCCGGGGTGACGAAGTACAGTGACTGCTCCCGGGCCCCTTCTGAGCTCGGGCCCCGAGGCAGCTGCTTCCCTGATAGTTACGCCACTGATTCCTCTGTAGTGCAGGATGGGTCGCCGTGGGAAAGAGCCGCATTGAAGGGTCTAAAGAGCCGCTTGTGGCTCACGAGCCGCACTTTGCCAACCACATCAATAAAGAACGATACAGTATATTCATTAAATAAATAATTGTAAATAGCCACAAGGAGAATAGGGAAGCTGTCCTCAAATTATTAGATCGCCAAATCAAGGAGTGACCCCCAGAATGCCAAGGGCCCCCAATAGCAAATTTCTTGGGGGACACATGGTGGCCTAGTCACTGCCATTTTAAGTAAAATTATAATGGTTCGTTATATATGGCTATATATTCTATATGGCTGGTGTTGTGTCTCCCCCATTTTTTGTGTGCTTCCCCCCCTCTTGTGTTTCAGTGGTACTTACTGTCTTACATCTTGAGATCAACTGTGCTTAGCACGAGTGGTCATTTCTGGTCCTGTCCAGTTCTGAGGCGGGAAGATTCTTTGAGCTTGATTGGTCCAGGAGGTAAATGGTGGGAAAATTGGAGTGCTCCGCTGGGGTCCGTGCCTGTAAGAAGAAAGAAGACCTGGATCAGCGCCCCACCCGCCCTCCCTTAATTTTGTCTATCGCAATGTTTATTAGTGGGAGTTTGTTGCCCAGCTAATGCTGGGTGGACTGGTGGTTATGGTTTTCTGGAGTTTAATGGATGATTTTTTGGGATTAAATTTTAATTAATGTATGCTAATTATTATGTGTTATGCTAATTTAGGGACAACTCGGCACACATAAAGCTCTCCACAGGTCAGGGAGACCTGGATAAATTCGTCAAAAAGACGTCGGCGCTGCAGACTAAGAAGCCAGAGAAAATGGCGCCGCCAGAAGACCCTGAACTACAGCCTGAGGCCTCAGAATCAGAAGATGAAGAAGGCAGTGAAGCAGCTGCCCCGTCTTTGAAAGAACACCTCCCGGTCTCCAGACCTTTCATGAGGAAACTTCTCGCAGAAGCACTAGACCCAATAGGCAGCTGGGCTCAGAAGCCATGTCTCTGTGTTGGGATCTGGGAGCCTTGTGTCTGGATGAAGGCTTGCTACCTGTTTGGTATAAAGACAGGTTGGTGCTGCAATCAGCAAGGACTCTTTGAGGCAGAATTGCCGCATGGTGTGAATTACCACCAACACCGCAAGGTGACTTTTTGTTTGAATATGACTGCTTGTTTTGTCACTTGCCTAAAGTGTGAATAAAACACTGAACTGTTTGATCCAAAGAACTTGTTGTTGCCTCTATACTGCGTCCGCTAATCCTGTCTACCAGAGCGAGTCCCCACAATTGGTGGAGGATGCGGGAAAGAGCAGTGAGGCTGGCGTGAATGCCGATATTTTTGGTTTCTCCATTTTTCAGGCACCATGCATCGTACATTAAACCAGCTGTATTACAACCAGTGCCCCACAACAAAATAGAGGCTGTTGTGAAGGCCCTCATGGAGGCTAATCTGCAGCAGCGAGAGACAAACCTGCAGCAATGTGAGGTTAATAAGCAGCAGCAGGAGCAACCCCAGTTGCTGCTACAACACGTGATGGCTTTGCAGACAGCAGGAGCAACCCAGAGCGTCCACGATGCCTGGAAAGCAGTCCGTACTGCGATTCCTAAGATGACCCCCGCAGACGACATCGAAACCTACCTGGCGATGTATGAGCAAGTGGCCATCAGCGAAAAGCTACCCCGTGACTAGTGGGCTGAGGTCGTCGCTCCATTCCTGGCATCCGATTCCTAGCGGGTGTATTTTGACTTGCCGGACAATCAAGCGGCCGACTACCAAAAAGTAAAGAGTGAGATTTTGGCAAGACTGGGGGTGAATGTGTGGGTCCGGGATCAGGGGGTACATCAGTGGGGGAGACAACCCCACTAAGTGTGATGGTGGGAGACATGGAGGACTTGCCGCCGGGTCCTGAATTGTCAGACCTCAATGTCTCCGGGGATAATTTTGGTACCGCCCAACGTCGGGACCCAACCATATCCCGCGCCTGGGAAAATGTGTTAATAGTAGATGGTGAACCACAACAGCCTGGTGCAGAGTTCCCGTTTTGTGGTTCATCAAGATATGTTGTATCGGGTAAACCAAATACGGAGTGAGCCTATTGAACAGTTGGTGGTCCCGAAGGCTTATCGCAAGATTGTGTTAGATCTAGCCCACCAACGTTTTCGGGGGTCACCTGGGGCTGCAGAAAACTCAGGATCGTATTCTACAGCGGTTTTACTGGCCCAGCATATTCAAAGAAGTGGAAGAGTTTTGTAAGTCTTGCCCGACCTGCCAGATAACTAGCCCCCAGACACATTTCCGTAGTCCCCTAGTACCTCTCCCGATTATCGAAGTACCGTTTGACCGAATAGCTATGGACCTCATAGGCCCAGTACCGAAGTCCGTCAGAGGGCATCAACACATCTTAGTCATTCTAGACTACACCACTCGGTATCCGGAGGCCGCGACATACCTTAGCCAAACTCATAGCTAAGGAGTTAATGGAGATGTTTTGCTGAACAGGACTACCTAAAGAGGCTCTGACCGACCAAGGGACCCATTTTATGTCCAAGGTGATGAGGGAACTCTGTTAGTTGCTGCTAGGGTTGAGCGAACCCGAACTGTAAAGTTCGGGTTCGTACCGAACTTTAGGGTTTTTGGACCCCGGACCCGAACCCGAACATTTTCGTAAAAGTTCGGGTTCGGTGCTTTCTTGGCGCTTTTTGAAAGGCTGCACAGCAGCCAATCAACAAGCGTCATACTACTTGCCCCAAGAGGCCATCACAGCCATGCCTACTAATGGCATGGCTGTGATTGGCCAGAGCAGCATGTGACCCAGGCTCTATATAAGCTTGGGTCACGTAGCGCTGCACGTCACTCTGCTGTTACAAGTGTAGGGAGAGAATGCTGCTGGACTTGTGATTTCAGGGAGAGCATAGGAGAGAAATCTAACTCAGCGATCTACAGACAAATAGTTGTGTGGGTGCAGGGCACTATCGTTTTAACCCTGCCCTGAGCTCATTGACCAAAAATACTAACTTTTAGAATTCTGTTAGTTAGGTGTGTGGCGGCGGCGGCCATTTTATGCATGCTCAGTGCACCAGCACTTCATCTGAGCTTTTGGGACATTGCAAATCACCATTATTTTGGGGCAAACTACAACATCTGGATTAGTCAGTGTGCAATTTAATGTAAAAATACACCCATAATTTCTGTGCAAGTGTTAAATTCAAGTTTAATATATACAGCATTCATATTCTGTTAGCAAAAAAGACTTTTTGGGCAATCTACAACATCTGTATTAGTCAGTGTGCAATTTAAGCTAGAAATACACACATCATTTTCTGGGGTTTGAAAAACACACTTTAAAAAAAAACAAAAACTGCATTTGCCAGATCTGCAAGTGTTAAATTCAAGTTTAATATATACAGCATTCATATTTTGTTAGCAAAAAAACACTTTTTGGGCAATGTACAACATCTGTATTAGTCAGTGTGCAATTTAAGCTAGAAATACACCCATCATTTTCTGGGGTTTGAAAAACACACTTATTTGACAAAAAACACTATTTTCAGGCCTTGCAGCATCAGCACGTGTGAAATTACAGGCTTATATACTGCAGTCAAATTCAGTTGTTAAACAAACAGTCGTTTGGGTTCCAAAAATTTAGTTGGCAGCCTTTGATGCAGATGTCATTGTGAGATACACCCTTAATACATTTGGGTTACATTCAGAGATTTTAAATACCGCCATTTGGTGCACCAATATTGAATTCAGGCCTACAGAGGTTCAAGCCCTGTGAGATACCACCTCTACATACAGGGGTTTGAATTAAGCATTTGAAATACAGCCATTTTAAATATAAACTTTTTGTGCAAAGATATATTTACTTCAGGCCTACACAGGTTCAGACCGTGTGAGATACCCCCCTACATACAGGGGTTTGAATCAGGCATTTGAAATACAGCCATTTTAAATACAGACTTTTTGTGCAAAGATATATTTACTTCAGGCCTACACATGTTCAGACCGTGTGAGATACCCCCCTACATACAGGGGTTTGAATTTGGCATTTGAAATACAGCCATTTTAAATACAGCCTTTTTGTGCAAAGATATATTTACTTCAGGCCTACACAGGTTCAGACCCTGTGAGATACCCCCCTACATACAGGGGTTTGAATTTGGCATTTGAAATACAGTCATTTGAAATACAGCCTTTTTGTGCAAAGATATATTTACTTCAGGCCTACACAGGTTCAGACCGTGTGATATATACCCCCCTACATACAGGGGTTTGAATCAGGCATTTGAAATACAGCCATTTGAAATACTGCCTTTTTGTGCAAAGATATATTTACTTTAGGCCTACACAGGTTCAGACCGTGTGAGATACCCCCCTACATACAGGGGTTTGAATTTGTCATTTGAAATACAGTCATTTGAAATACAGCCTTTTTGTGCAAAGATATATTTACTTCAGGCCTACACAGGTTCAGACCGTGTGAGATACCCCCCCTACATACAGGGGTTTGAATTAGGCATTTGAAATACAGCCTTTTTGTGCAAAGATATATTTACTTCAGGCCTACACAGGTTCAGACCGTGTGAGATACCCCCCTACATACAACGGTTTGAATTTGGCATCTGAAATACAGCCATTTTAAATACCGCCATTTTGTGCAAAGATATATTTACTTCAGGCCTACAGAGGTTCAGGCCCTCTGAGATACTACCTCTACATACAGGGGTTTGAATTTGGCATTTGAAATACAGCCATTTGAAATACAGCCATTTTGTTCAAAGAAATCTTTAATTGAGGCTTAGTCTGGTTCAGGCCGTGTGAGATACACCCTTTACATACTGTCGTTCTTTTTTACTATTAATTAAACACCCATTTAGGGCAAGATCCTAAATTAAAAAAATATGAGGAGAGCGTCAAATAAGGGACGTGGCCCAGGTCGTGGTGCTGCTGGTGGAGCTCCTATTGCAGGGAGAGGACGTGGTCGATCTGTGCCAGCTACAAGCAAAAGTGAAACCCCTTTCTCAGGTGCGAGTAGGCAACAAAACCTGCAGCGGTATTTGGTCGGGCCTAATGCTGCTCTACAAATGGTGAGGCCTGAACATGTACAGGCGATAGTAGATTGGGTTGCTGACAGTGGATCCAGTTTCTTCACATTGTCTCCCACCCAGTCTCCTGCTGAAAGACCACAGTTGGCATCTGCAGCGGATGTCCATCAGTCTTTCACCTCACCCCCTTGCAAATCAGCCAAGCAGTTTGAGCCCCAAGTCATGCAGCAGTCTCTTCTGCTTTTTGATGACTCTGTTTGCAGGGTTTCCCAGGGCCATCTACCTAGCCCTGCCCCAGAAGTGGAAGAGATTGAGTGCATCTATGCCCAACCACTTATTTTTCAAGATGAGTACATGGGAGGACCATCGCAGCACGTCTCGGATGATGACGAAACACAGGTGCCAACTGCTGGGGCTTTCGAAAGCGTGCAGACCGACAATGAAGTCAGGGGTGAAGACTGGGTGGAAGATGATGTGGAGGACGATGAGGTCCTCGACCCCACATGGAATCAAGGTCATGCGAGTGACCGATGTAGTTCGGAGGAAGAGGCGGTGGTCGCACAGAGCCACCAGCACAGCAGAAGAGGGAGCAGGGTGCAAAAGCGGAGCGGCCGTCCTCTAGACAGTACACCTCCTACTGCCCACTGCAGCAAGGGACCGAGCACACCATAGCCAGCTCCAAGGAGTTCTCTGGCGTGGCAGTTCTTCAGACAATGTGCTGATGACAAGACACGAGTGGTTTGCACGCTGTGCAATCATGTGCTGAATATGGTGGTGCAGAGATTCCTTAAAAATTACCCCGACATGTCAGAGCTGCTGCATAAAGTGCGGGCTGTCTGTGCGCGCTTTCGGCGTTCTCACCCTGCTGCTGCTCGCCTGTCAGCGCTGCAGCGTAACCTTGGCCTTCCCGCTCACCGCCTCATATGCGACGTGCCCACAAGGTGGAACTCCACCTTGCACATGCTGGCCAGACTGTGCGAGCAGCAGCAGGCAATAGTGGAGTTTCAGCTGCAGCACGCACGGGTGAATCGCTCGGCGGAACAGCACCACTTTACCGCCAATGACTGGGCCTCCATGCGAGACCTGTGTTCCTTGTTGAGCTGTTTTGAGTACCCCACCAACATTGCCAGTGCCGATAACGCCGTTCTCAGCATTACTATCCCACTTCTATGCCTCCTTTAAAAAAAACGCTCCTGGCGATGATGGAAGAGGATGTGGCACAGGAGGAGGAGGAGGAAGAGGGATCATTTCGTAGGGTTTCCGGCCAGTCATTCCCAAGTGGCTCCGAGGGTGGGTTCCTGCACCCACAAACCCAAGGTACACAATTGTCCAGCCAGGCCACAGTTCTGGAGGATGAGAAGGTGGAGTATGAGGAGGAGGAGATGGTGGAGGAGGAACCATGTTCAAAGTAGGGTGGCACCCAGACCAGCACATGGCCATCACTTGTGCGTGGATGGGGGGATACAGAGGACACAGACGATACACCTCCCACAGAGGACAGCTTTTCGTTGCCTCTGGGCAGCCTTGCACACATGAGCGATTACATGCTGCAGTGTCTCCGCAACGACCACAGAGTTGCCCACATTCTAACTTGTGCTGATTACTGGGTGGCCACGCTCCCGTTACAAGGACAACGTACCGTCCTAAATTCCGTCACTGGAGCGTGATCGTAAGATGCGCGAGTACAAGCGCACGCTGGTAGATGCGCTGCTGGTGGCATTCCCACCTGACAGCGGGGGCACAGTGGAAGCACAAGGCGAAGGCAGAGGACGAGGAAGAGGTCGTCAACGCAGCTGGAGCACCGCCAGCACCTCAGAAGGCAGGGTTAGCATGGCCGACATGTGGAAAAGCTTTGTCAGCACGCCACAACATCCAGCACCACCAGCTGATATGGAACATCTTAGCAGGAGGCAGCATTTCACCAACATGGTGGAGCAGTATGTGTGCACACGCCTACACGTACTGAATGACGGGTCTGCCACCTTCAACTTTTGGGTCTCCAAATTGGGCACATGGCCTGAGCTTGCCCTTTACGCTTGGAGGTTGCTGGCCTGCCTGCAGCCAGTGTATTGTCTGAACGTGTGTTTAGCACGGCAGGGGGCATCATCACAGAAAAGCGCAGCCGCCTGTCCACAGCCAACGTGGACAAGCTCACGTTCATTAAAATGAACCAGGCATGGATTCCACAAGACTTGTCCGTACCTTGTGCAGAATAGGCATTTATACCACCATCAAACATACATTCTTGTACTCAAGTCAAGTGCAATGATTCTTTGTTTTCTTTTTTTTTATTTGTCACAATATTTTGGGGGCTAACTACCCCAATAAAAAATAAAAAATAAACTTTGTTGGCTACCTCCTCCTCCTCCATTGCTGCCTCCACCACATTCACCGCCTCCTCAACCTCCGACTCCATATCCACCTCCTTCTCTGAGTTGCAGGTTAATAATTTGTAATTTTTTGTTATTTTATTTTAAGTTATTTCCGTATCCACATTTGTTTGCAGAGCAGTTGCCATGCTCTTAAGCACATTTTACTGCCTTTTACATCCCTCTAGCCTTTTCAAGGACTATTTTTTAGCCATTTCAATGCAAAAAAGTGGCAATTTTAGTGCCCTAAATTGAAAAAATTCTTATTTTCAATTGTCGGGTGACATTTTACCATTTATAGCGTATACAAACCCAGGGCTGGGACAAGGTCCACCACCAACAGAGGCTGAGCTGCCCAAGTGCGCCCCCCCCCCCCCCCTTGCCTGCGCCCAGGGCCGGTGCAAGGTTTTTTACCAACCCCCGACCCCCCCTCCCCCTTCAGCTCACCTGGGGGAAGGGGGGGGGTGGGGTGCGCCAAAATGTAGGTTCGTCCCATAAGACGCACCTAGGTTTTAATGGAGGATAATAGGAAACAATATTTTTCATTCCACCTCATGTCAGATGTTGAGGGAAGTGACATATTCAGATATGCATATGTATGTGTGCCCTGACATATATGCATATGTATGTATATATATATATATATATATGTATGTGTATGTGTATATATATATATATATATATATGTATATATAGGCCCTTCTTCTGGGCCCGTCCAGTTGTGATGTGTTACACATATAGAGATGTATGTGTGCCCCCTGGGCAGCATGCATCTCTATGTATGTAAGCCATATGGGTACATATATATCTATAGATGTGGCCCAGACATCTATGGATGTATATGGGCCCCTATAATATAGGAGGGCTTATTCCTGCCCCTATGTTAATATAATGTCCGTTCATATATGCGTATAGATGTGCCCCAAGCATCTATACGCATATATGCCGGAATCCCGCCGAAGTGCGCCTGCCAGGTGGGTGGAGGAGACCGACAGTTGGACAATTATGTCCAGCGTCGGCCTCTACAAAGGACAGAGGATCAATAAGATCCTCTGCCCTTTGTCACCATCTCCGGCCGCGCCGGAGATGGTGCGCCTAACAGAGACATGGGAACAAAGAGTTCCCATGCCCCTGTGAGTGGCTGACCTCCGGCGCTGTAATTACAGCGCCGGAGGTAAGCGTCCGCTTCAGAGGCAGGAGGATCAAAGGATCCCCCCCCTGGAAGCGCGCTCCGAGATCCTCGGGCCGGCGCGGTGACGTCACATCACCACGCCGGCCCACGGGTTGAGGCCGGCGGTGCGCATGCGCACGGCGCCAAGAGGAGGACTGCGAGCGGGCGCCGCGAAGTTTAAATAGACCGGTGGCGCTCCGCTCTGCAGTCAGGTAAGTCCACCGTCCACCAGCAAGAGAGGCATCCCCTGGACCAACGAGCCCCCCTGGACAACGAGCATTAACCGCTGAGTATACCCTCCCTGTACCACCAACGATATATATGATCCCCTGCCCCTGATTAACCCCTCATATCCCCTGATTCCCCTGCATTCCCTGTCGTCCCTTATACCACCAACGATCTATATATATATATATATGCATATATATCCACCAACGATATATATATATATATATGATCCCCTGCCCCTGATTAACCCTTCATATCCCCTGATTCCCCTGCATTCCCTGTAGTCCCTTATACCACCACAGTACTTACATTGCTGTGGGTTGCCATAACTATATATACCTATTCCCTTGATATAGATATATATAGTTATAAACATAAATATTCCTTTGTAGTGGTAAGGCGCCGCAGCAATAGTTGTAGTGTGATGTTGGTACTGTATTATTAGTGTATTATGTATGTTATGTTCGGTAAGGATTAATAAATACTGTAATATTTATACCTATTGTGTAACGTGTGGTTACTAGCGGTAGTTAGTAAGGCGCCTGCAGCTAGTTTAGTGATTAGTGTAAGGCAATCAGTAGCGATTTGTTGTTAAGTAAGGCATAAATAGGCGGAGCTATCATAAGACGACTCACGCCTATTTATGAATATTAAGTATTGAGATTTGCATAAATATCAATAATTAATATCCCCTTTAACATTGGCGAGCCAGGCCCACTGCTAAGAATTTGTTTTCTGTGTTTGGTTTTGGTGAAAAGAATCGCTTACGCTGTGAACTAGTCAGGCGGGAGGGACGCGGTCAGTGGATTCTGAGCGTCCATTGCCTGATAGTTCGTACAGGTAAAGCGGTTTGTTCAATCAGAACCAGACACAGAGCAATCTTTACAGCAGAGAATCTAAAATCTTTTCTGATTTTTCTGTATTAATATTTTCTGATTCCCTTACACGCCCACTGGAGAGAAGTCATCACCTACACCACTGAAGAGAGAACCGTCGTCATTGAAGTCGAACATAAGTCGTCTGGCTGGTCGGGAGAAGGCGTTCCGAATATTGAAGGACCTCCTCCACGCAGCAACACAGCACAACAAACGACACCAATGAAGATGGCCTTTCGTCAAAAAGTAAGTATGAACTTCGCCACACTGCAACACCTCAGCAAACATAGCACATACAACCCCATCATCCCCACCACGTACAAATCCACTGAGCTGCTATGGTCCACTTTATTGGACCAGGCATACGCTCATGACAAACTCTGCATTAATCGCAGCATGTTTAAAAAAACCAAAAAACTACTCCAAATGTTAGCCAAATTGGTTCACACCTTTGAGGATATCATTTGGAAGCCGGAACATCTGGAAACACTTAACGGCACGTCAAAGGCAGAGGAAGTTTCCAACACTGCAAACTTCCACTGCAATTGTTGTGTTGAGAACATTAAACAGTTACACACATTACAAACACAATTACAAGAGAAGTCCCAGTGTACAGTCGAGAGGGGCAGGGAGATTTGCGTGTTAGAGTCTAGACTCTCGGACAAGGAGAGTTTCTACTCTGACATGGATAAGGAACCAGTTCAGGAACAATACGGTATCTATGGATAACATGATTGTTCAACTTCGAGAGGACCTGGCTGCAAAAACGCAAACCATTGCGGATTTGCAGCAGGTCATCTCGAATCTGTCACGGCCTGTTGCTAACAGTATGGTGCCCACGAAACAGGTTTGTGTTTCGGAAATGGCACAGGGGGAGATAGCGGCGACAGCGCCAAGATCTTCCACGGATCAAACATCCGATACAGTAGACACTAGGGGACAGGTGGAACGGACGCTACATTTCACCCACACACCCAGGGAGAATAGTAGCAACCGATCCCAGGAACAGGGCAACGATTGGAGAGAGGAAAGTGGTTGGCCATTTACCACTTCCAATCCGCCAACGCGCCCGGAAAGACAGGAAGATTTTTATCCTAACCATTCCAGTATGGAAAGGATAAACTTCCTGTTACGGATCTGCAAGGAGATCCCAAAATATGATCCCAGTGTAGATCCGTTTACTTCATGTGATATCTTCGAGGGTCACTGTAACAAGTATTCAGTGGCTCACGAATATCGCATGGAGTTATTCAAGTTATGGTTACCTACACACCTAAACCAAAGGTATGAGGTAACGGGGAGGACGCAACCCATGAATGGACAGTTTTATGACAAGGAGGAACGTCTCTCCATACTCATGAGACTGGCAACGGGCCATTGGGACGTCACTCCGGATATCCTGTCCAAGTTCAAACCCACTATACATGACGAACCTCTGTCTATGTGTAGTCGGTTTGAAGCAATGTACAGAAGGGTTACGAAAGATCACGGTATCGGAATTCCACAGGGTATGATACGTATGTTTGTGGAAAAATTCCCATACCTTGACACTGCAATCCGGTTGAGTGCAGCTAGGGAGCCATCCCTCACGGATGCTGCTATGATTATGAGCAGTGCAGACAGGATACACTGCTCAATAAGAAATCCGTCAAAGTGACGGAGCGTGCGCCTGTACACGATACATCTCAAGATGAACGGGTACAGCACACAAAAGGTAACTCGGCTATTCGCCCCACAGCCCCGCCATTGGAAAGGATGGGAGGCATTCGATGCTTCCTATGTTTACAATACGGGCACATAAAGAGGAATTGTCCACAATGGTCACGTAACAACCGGACAAATCCTGAGAGAACAGGCAATAATAACGGTTTTCAAGATGAAACCTAATTATGCCAAACCAGTGGGGAATATCTGGGACATTCACAGGTCCAGACACCAAAACGTGTTGGCTGTTGTGAATGACCCAGCGCGTTCGGTAATGAGTGTGGAATCCCTGGAATCCACACGAAGGGTCTATAGCAAGAACCCACAAGTGGCAGTATGTACCTCACAGGTACCTACTGGGAGTCTGGTAGAAATTGATTGAAGATCAGGGATCCCTAAAGATCTGGCGCCAGTATGTCCCATCATACTGGATTCTTCAGGGAGACCCCACATAAAGGCCAAAATCAAAAATCAGGACGCCGAAATCATGCTTGACACTGGTGCGGAAATTTCCATTACCAATGTCAAACATGATTTACATCCCAACAGCCCTCAGTGTGTGGTGATCGGATTTGATCACCAACAAGGGGGAGTGAGGGCCCACAGAATAGAAGAAGTAATTGTCCAGATTACCAGTCACACAACCCTTAGGATCCCCATGTGGTATTACCCCGGTTCTGACAACATTATTGGAACCGACGTAATGACACAAAATGGGTGGATCTTAGATCTGGCAAATAGTATTGTATGGAAGGGTCCCAGACAATCCAAGGTGTTTGTCATCCAACGCCAGTTTCTGGGACCACCCTTGCCAACAATAGATGACTCTACTGAAGTACTTGAACACAAATGGCCTGAGATCTCACATAATCCAGACCTTGAGCCTATTGTGTATGAGTACCCCGATCTGTGGGCCCAGGGAAAAAATGATTGTGGCAGACTGATTGGTGTTCAGGTGGACATACAAGGTCCCGACCCTCCACCTCAACGCCAATACCGCTTTCCGCCAGAAGCCACCCATTCAATTTTGGACACCGTCCAAGAATTGAAAACTAGGGGGTGGTCATAGAGGGCAATTCTAAATGCAACAATGCCCTCTGGCCAGTAAAGAAAAAGGACACCAATGCATGGAGGCTCACCATAGACCTCCGGGTCCTCAACAAATACACCCCAATGTCCGCTCCAGTGGTGGCACAGACTCCCGACATCATGGCCAGAATAAGCGGCAAAAGTCGCATATTCTCAACCATAGATGTTGCCAATGGGTTCTTTTCAATTGAACTCACTGAAAACTGTAGGTACAAATTTGCCTTTACAGTAGGGGACAAACAGTACATGTTCGGTGTACTCCCCCAGGGGTTCCACAGTAGTCCCACGTATTTTCACCAGGCATTGGCAGCCGTTCTGAGTGTATTCTCACGGCCAGAATGCCTTCTGCAATACGTGGATGACCTGCTCTTACACACAGAAACCATAGAAGAACACTTGGTTCTGTTAAAAGAGCTATTGGGACTCCTGGCCAAGTCAGGACTCAAGCTGAGTCCCCACAAGGCAAATTTGGCCAGAACAGAGGTGACTTTCCTTGGAGTCCAACTTTCTTTTGGAGCCAAAGGAATCGTGGCAGCCAGAGTGGAAGCCATGGTAAAATTACCTAGACCGGGCACTCTACAGGATTTGAGAAAATTCCTGGGAGTTGCTAATTTTATGAGGGAGTTCATAGAGGATTTTGCTGCCAAAGCAAAACCCCTCTATGAACTCCTCAGAGGAGAAGACCCCTCAATCAAAGGTTGGTCTGATGCACAGGAAGAGGCCTTTTCTATTTTGAAAAGGGACCTCTCCTCTGCCCCTGTATTGGCCACTCCCCATCCTGAAGGGGAAATAGCCATACAGGCGCATGCAGGGACGGAGTCTATCTCAGCGGTCCTCCTACAGCAGATAGGGTATGACACTAGACCGCTGGGATACTTCTCCAGGTTACTTTCGCCTGTTGAACGAGGGTTCGATGAGTGTGCCAAACAACTGGCAGCCATACACTATGCCGTCAAAACCACTGAGCATATTGTAGGCTTCAGGCCCCTCACTTTACAGACTCCACACTCTCCATTGGCCCTCTTGCTCCGTGATACACTCCCTGGAGTCTCCCAACAGAGATTCGGGAGGTGGATTATGGATCTCAGTGGCCGGAGTCTGCAGGTGAACCACAAAGCCAAGTATGTTCTGTCCCAGTTATTGAACCTAACTGGCACCGAACATGACTGTGGCCAACCAGCGCATATCAACGCGCCACAAATTTTCAGGACCGATAAACATCCAGAAGACAGAGTCATCTTTGTGGATGGCTCTCGATTTTTCATGGATGGGACCTATGTCACAGGTTTTGCTGTGCTGGATGAGACCACAGGTACCCAGAATCTTGTCAAGTTACCAGGTCACATGTCGGCACAGCGGGCGGAACTGGAGGCGGTCAAGGAAGCCTTGCTTCTTCAACCCCCAGGGAAACAAACTATATATAGCGACAGTTCATATGTAGTTCGTTCTCTCACCCTGCACCTGGACACCTGGAAAAGACGAGGATTTGTGGATAGCCAAAACAAACCTCTGGCTCATTTGTTGGTCCTGAAAGAACTTTGGGAATGGGGCATGGCACACACGGCGGAAGCAGCCATCATAAAAATCCCTGCGCATCAGAAAGGGGATGAGCCTTTGACGTTAGGTAACAACAAGGCGGATGAATTGGCCAAACTAGCGGTAGTGTCTGGGATCCTTCAGGAAACAGACACTGAGCCGTTACCGGCCTACCAGATTACAGTTCGTACCAACCTGAGTAAAGGCCCGGTGTCATTTGAGGAGGAACAAGCAAAAGATCCTCTTCTAATGACACACCTCACATCTCCACAGCATCCCTGGTCAATACAGCAGGGGATCCTGTGTTACGATACCGGTACACAGCAACTTCCTCTTCCCGTGGTTCCACAGCATCTGCAAGCAGAGCTAACCAGATTGAACCACCAACTGTTTGGACACCTGGGCCGGGATAAACTCTTGTCTCTCCTGAGAGACAAATTATACTGGCCGGGAATGTCCAACACAGTAGAGGAAGTAACACAACAGTGCCTGGTTTGTGCTCAGGTTAACCCAAGGGCGTCAGCCCTGAAGCCGGTGTTGCAGCGAGTTCCTCCTGCAGATGGTCCGTGGTCCGCACTACAAATAGATTTTATCGGACCTTTACCAACAGGAAGTCGTAACTATCGTTACGCACTGGTGGTAGTGGATGTCTTCTCTAAGTGGGTAGAAGCCATCCCCACGGTTAATGATTCGGCTACAACCACTGCCCGTGTTCTCTGGGAACAGGTTCTGTCACGATGGGGTATCCCCAGATTGATAGAGTCGGACAGAGGGACCCATTTCACGGGTAAGGTAATGAAAGCACTTTGTGGTCTTTTAGATATAAAGCAAAGGTTTCATGTGCCTTACCACCCTCAGTCTGCGGGCATCGTGGAGCGGATGAACCGGACCATAAAAACACGACTTTCTAAAGCACTACTGGAGAAAGGTTCCTCATGGGTAACCTCTCTGCCAGCCGTGCTAATGGGAATCCGAGCTACCGAGGCTACTAGTACCGGTATCACCCCATTTGAACTAATGACCGGACGCAAAATGCCCCTATGCCTACCCAATGAACCCCTAGTGTCAGAACCAGTGAAGAACGCCATCGCCAGAGACCTGTTTCTCCAACAGGTACAACTAAACCTGAAGGAGTTATTGCCTCATGCAGCGATACGGCTACACAGACCGTATCTACAGGGGGAAACGCCAATGCCCTCTGTAGGAGAGCTAGTGATGGTGAGAATCTTCTGTCGGGCCGGCCCCTGGGATGCAAACTGGGAAGGACCCTATCAGGTCCTTGAAGTAATGGGTGACACCATGCTAAAGGTGCAAAGGCCGATGACGACCAAGAAAAAGTCACGTAGGCGACAGGGAGTTTTATGGATCCATATCGACCAGGCCAAGGCCACCTGAGCCTCCCCAACTCAATAACATGAACCCTCACAGAGGGGGGGGGGGGGGGTTTTGGTGGGTCGAGGGTGGATCCATGAAACTAATTACATTCATGAATAAACCCGGCCTTTTAATGGTGGAATGTTTGGAGGGCAAAATCCTGAAACCATACGAGAACTTTTCATTTACACCAGGACAGTGGTATCTGTATGGTTTCCAGAGGGAGAGTTTTGCCCAAGGTGTAATTCAACATTATACCCCTGTGGAGAATGTGTCTGCCATACAACATGATTTACATGCACTCTGCCTCAAAGAATTCAGACATTTTCGGGACTCTGACCCTACTCCTATGAGATCCTTAAGATGGGTGTCTAAGGACCCTCACTTACATCCTTACAAACAAGTGGAAGCCAACACTACCACAGTGTTGTGTACCAAGGAGGGGGTTCTGAGTCCCGAGGATGTCACGGGTGCAGAGTATAGTGGCTGGTATATCCTTAAAGCTACCTTCATAAGGAGGGATAGCCAAGATGGGCTGAGGGTAAGGACATATTTTGACAGACCCATTCCGGTAAAGGGCACCCTAAAAGCTTATTGTATGTTAAGAGATTCCCAGATGATTATCACTAGGGAATCCAGTTATGTTCAAGGACATGTGTCCACAGATTACATACGAACCAGTATAGTGATGCTAAAGTTAAACTGCAGTAACTCTGGCCAGGCCCTATGGAATGACCAGAGTGGTCCGGTAAAACTGGAAGGCTTTTACCGAGCCACCGTTTTAAAAGTACGGACAGATGCCAAGGATCCCAGGTATGCTCAGTTAAAGGGATCTCCATCCATACGGTCCTTTATGATCACCATCATGAGAGACAATTGTGTTCAGGAGGTGACTGGATATTATTTCGTCACCTATGCCCACTGGGAACAAGATACCCAGATGGTAACCTTGGACACTAATCCCTGGAGTTGGGATTTAGTGTGCAATGGGGTGGATACCCCTACAGTGGATGTATGGATGGACGGTACCCCTATGAATGAGGAATACCGGGGTAGGTATGTGTCTTCCGATTGGAAAGACCCCAGTGGCAGGGATATTAACTTTGACATCAATATAGATGGTTCGTTTAGATGGCCTTTTTGCGAGGCAGTAGATGAAGGGTGCTGGACATTTACACAATGGGCCTATCTGTCAAAATCCAAACCCGTAGGAAAACTAGTGCTACAGGTTGGAGAAAATGACCAATGGTATCCGTTCAGAGGTAGAGGGCAAGTTTGTGTAACGGTGGTGTGGATCCCCTATGAAGCGACAGGTCTCCAACCTGTAAAAATGCATTTAGACTCTTGCAACGCCCCTATCCATCAATTGGCAGATCCTATAGCTCCTCAACTGTCCTCCCCATGGAAGATCATCACGGGGACAAAATTCGTCCTATTTACATGCGAGCGGCGCCGCGAAGTTTAAATAGACCGGCGGCGCTCCGCTCTGCAGTCAGGTAAGTCCACCGTCCACCAGCAAGAGAGGCATCCCCTGGACCAACGAGCCCCCCTGGACAACGAGCATTAACCGCTGAGTATACCCTCCCTGTACCACCAACGATATATATGATCCCCTGCCCCTGATTAACCCCTCATATCCCCTGATTCCCCTGCATTCCCTGTCGTCCCTTATACCACCAACGATCTATATATATATATATGCATATATATCCACCAACGATATATATATATATATATATGATCCCCTGTCCCTGATTAACCCTTCATATCCCCTGATTCCCCTGCATTCCCTGTAGTCCCTTATACCACCAACGATCCTCTGCCCCTGACTAACCCCTCATATCCCCTGATTCCCTGTAGTCCCCTGATACCACAAACGCCTAACCCTCACACCACCAACCTCTGTGTTCCCCTATAGCCCCTGGTATCCCTATAACCCCTGGTAACCCTTAACTTCCCCTGCCCTGAGCCTAATCCCCCTGTGTTCCCCCAGGATCCTACCCCTGATACCCCTTCCCGGCTGCCCTGCTTATCCCAGCAGCAGCAGTGTCTGGATTTACCCCCTTGTAATTCCCGTAGGGAGAGTATATTGACAGGATTGGGTGGGCTTCTGGTAACAAGTATGTATGTGTATTATAGTAAGATACTGGGGAGGAATTGGGACTGTGGTAGCGTAGACAGAACCGTATTAGTGGGTGTACTTACATTGCTGTGGGTTGCCATAACTATATACACCTATTCCCTTGATATAGATATACACTGCGTGCAGAATTATTAGGCAAATTAGTATTTTGACCACATCATCCTCTTTATGCATGTTGTCTTACTCCAAGCTGTATAGGCTCGAAAGCCTACTACCAATTAAGCATATTAGGTGATGTGCATCTCTGTAATGAGAAGGGGTATGGTCTAATGACATCAACACCCTATATTAGGTGTGCATAATTATTAGGCAACTTCCTTTCCTTTGGCAAAATGGGTCAAAAGAAGGACTTGACAGGCTCAGAAAAGTCAAAAATAGTGAGATATCTTGCAGAGGGATGCAGCACTCTTAAAATTGCAAAGCTTCTGAAGCGTGATCATCGAACAATCAAGCGTTTCATTCAAAATAGTCAACAGGGTCGCAAGAAGCGTGTGGAAAAACCAAGGCGCAAAATAACTGCCCATGAACTGAGAAAAGTCAAGCATGCAGCTGCCAAGATGCCACTTGCCACCAGTTTGGCCATATTTCAGAGCTGCAACATCACTGGAGTGCCCAAAAGCACAAGGTGTGCAATACTCAGAGACATGGCCAAGGTAAGAAAGGCTGAAAGACGACCACCACTGAACAAGACACACAAGCTGAAACGTCAAGACTGGGCCAAGAAATATCTCAAGACTGATTTTTCTAAGGTTTTATGGACTGATGAAATGAGAGTGAGTCTTGATGGGCCAGATGGATGGGCCCGTGGCTGGATTGGTAAAGGGCAGAGAGCTCCAGTCCGACTCAGACGCCAGCAAGGTGGAGGTGGAGTACTGGTTTGGGCTGGTATCATCAAAGATGAGCTTGTGGGGCCTTTTCGGGTTGAGGATGGAGTCAAGCTCAACTCCCAGTCCTACTGCCAGTTTCTGGAAGACACCTTCTTCAAGCAGTGGTACAGGAAGGAGTCTGCATCCTTCAAGAAAAACATGATTTTCATGCAGGACAATGCTCCATCACACGCGTCCTAGTACTCCACAGCGTGGCTGGCAAGAAAGGGTATAAAAGAAGAAAATCTAATGACATGGCCTCCTTGTTCACCTGATCTGAACCCCATTGAGAACCTGTGGTCCATCATCAAATGTGAGATTTACAAGGAGGGAAAACAGTACACCTCTCTGAACAGTGTCTGGGAGGCTGTGGTTGCTGCTGCACGCAATGTTGATGGTGAACAGATCAAAACACTGACAGAATCCATGGATGGCAGGCTTTTGAGTGTCCTTGCAAAGAAAGGTGGCTATATTGGTCACTGATTTGTTTTTGTTTTGTTTTTGAATGTCAGAAATGTATATTTGTGAATGTTGAGATGTTATATTGGTTTCACTGGTAAAAATAAATAATTGAAATGGGTATATATTTGTTTTTTGTTAAGTTGCCTAATAATTATGCACAGTAATAGTCACCTGCACACACAGATATCCCCCTAAAATAGCTAAAACTAAAAACAAACTAAAAACTACTACCAAAAATATTCAGCTTTGATATTAATGAGTTTTTTGGGTTCATTGAGAACATGGTTGTTGTTCAATAATAAAATTAATCCTCAAAAATACAACTTGCCTAATAATTCTGCACTCCCTGTATATAGTTATAAACATAAATATTCCTTTGTAGTGGTAAGGCGCCGCAGCAATAGTTGTAGTGTATTGTTGGTACTGTATTATTAGTGTATTATGTATGTTATGTTCGGTAAGGATTAATAAATACTGTAATATTTATACCTATTGTGTAACGTGTGGTTACTAGCGGTAGTTAGTAAGGCGCCTGCAGCTAGTTTAGTGATAAATGTAAGGCAATCAGTAGCGATTTGTTGTTAAGTAAGGCATAAATAGGCGGAGCTATCATAAGACGACTCACGCCTATTTATGAATATTAAGTATTGAGATTTGCATAAATATCAATAATTAATATCCCCTTTAACATCAGACCAGCCATCAGACCCCAGCTCACAAGCACAGCCCCAATGCCTCAGATCAGACCCCCATGTCAGCCATCAGCCCTCCATGTCATATTTCTCCCCGTCCATGGCACAGACAGACTACAGACATTGTCTCCGGCCCAACATGTAACCCCATCCTCACCCATGTCACATTTCTCCCCCTCCATTTGATTGCTCTAACACCTAAAGATTTTTATTTATTTTTTTAAAACCTGATGTTTCTCCAGATGATCTTATGCTAAAAGTCATGGTAATAGAGTCTCAAAGGTCTATAGAAGCAGGTACACTATTTTTACAAACCTTTGAGACTCTATTAACACTACTATCAACATCAGGTCATTTAGAGAAACTGCATGTTTTTTTAATTATGTTTTTCCTTTAGGTGTTAAAACATAACTTTCATTTGATTGCTGTAACACCTAAAGGAAAAATCTTAAAAACCTGCTGTGTCTCTAAATGACCTTATGTTGATAGTAGTGTTAATAGAGCCTCAAAGGTCTGTAAAAATAGGGTAACTGCTTCTATAGACCTTTCAGACTCTATTACCACTGCTATCAACATAAGGTCATCTTGAGAAACAGCAGGTTTTTAATTTGATTTCCTTTAGGTGTTCAAGCAATCAAATAAGTTATGTTTTAACACCTAAAGGAAAAAGATAATTTAAAAAACTTGCTCTCTCTCTAGGTGACCTTATGTTTATAGTAGTGTTAATAGAGTCTCAAGGGTCTATAAAAGCAATTACCCTATTTTTACAGACCTTTGAGACTCTATTAACACTACTATCAGCATAAGGTCATCTAGAGACACAGCAGGCTTTACTGTTAGAGTAAATTGCAATCAAATGAACGTTAGGTGTTAAAATTAGGGTCAGAAGCAGACAAGCAGGGTTTTGTTTAGCCTCTTGGGTATCTTAGTTTTTACATTCATAAAGCTCCACATTGAGCTTCCAGCAGCAGACAGATGCCAGGGCACTTCTGTGGTCACCTCACCTGGGCACATGGTCTTTGCTCAGCAGAGTACTGCCATACATGCTGGGTAGATGCTAGAATGGATTTGTTAGAAGGAGGTCTGTGACGTCACTGGTCACATGCTCCTTCATGGTCACATGATCCACTGTGAGAACGCAGGCTTCACAACCTCCTGCTGTGTTCAGCTCCAGAGAGAAGGGGGTGTGAAAGGATGGACCAATGGCAGGGCAGCTAGCTGATACTGGCCAATCAGCAGCCTCCTGCTCCTATCTACAAGCGCAGCTTAGAGTGAACACTGGCTGGGGAGGGGAGGGGAGGGCGCCCGGCAGCAAGTAAGTGATAAAAAAAAAAAAAAAAGAGGTTTGTTTTTCCGCCCACCCCAGGCTGTTCTATTGCTGGGTGACATGAACCCCCTTTTGCCGTGAATGAACCCCTGCTGTGCCTGGGTGACAGGGGCCTAAATCTCTCAAAATCCTCTGCTCTATTGCTGGGTGACATGAACCCCCTTTTGCCGTGAATGAACCCCATCTCTGCATTGCTGACAGGGAATAAAATTTAGTGAAAACCTCTGTTACTGATCGGAAGATGCGCGACTACAAGCGCACGCTGATGATGGCATTCCCACCTGACAGCGGGGGCACAGTGGAAGCACAAGGTGAAGGCAGAGGAGGAGGAAGAGGTCGCCAACGCAGCTGGGGCACCACCAGCACCTGAGAAGGCAGGGTTAGCATGGCCAAAATGTGGAAAAGCTTTGTCAGCCTTGGAGGTGCTGACCTGCCCTGCAGCCAGTGTATAGTGTGAACGTGTGTTTAGCACGGCAGAGAGCATTATCACAGGCCGCAGCCAATGTGGACAAGCTTACGTTTATTAAAATGAACCAGGCATGGATCCCACAGGACTTGTCCGTACCTTGTGCAGAATAGACATTTATACCACCATCAAACATACATTCTTGTTTTGGGGGATACTGTTAACCACTTACCGCTAAGCTAACGCCAAAAGGCGTCATCGCGGCGGCTCCCCCAGGCTACGCTAACGCCGATTGGGTGAAATAAATATCTTGGTCAAATGCCAACTTTGTATAAAAAAATTGGAAAAGTTGTCTTTTGCCAAGATATTTCTCTCACCCAGCATGGGTATATGTAAAATGACACCCCAAAACACATTCCCCAACTTCTCCTGAGAACGGAGATACCAGATGTGTGACACTTTTTTGCAGCCTAGGTGGGCAAAGGGGCCCACATTCCAAAGAGCACCTTTCGGATTTCACAGGTCATTTTTTACAGAATTTGATTTCAAACTCCTTACCACATATTTGGGCCCCTAGAATGCCAGGGCAGTATAACTACCCCACAAGTGACCCCATTTTGGGAAGAAGACACCCCAAGGTATTCCATGAGGGGCATGGCGAGTTCCTAGAATTTTTAATTTTTTGTCACAAGTTAGTGGAAAATGATGATTATTATTTATTTTTTTTCTTACAAAGTCTCATATTCCACTAACTTGTGATAAAAAATAATAACTTCCATTAACTCACTATGCCCATCACAAAATACCTTGGGGTGTCTTCTTTCCAAAATGGGGTCACTTGTGGGGTAGTTATACTGTCCTGGCATTCTAGGGGCCCAAATGTGTGGTAACAAGTTTGAAATCAAAATGTGTAAAAAATGCCCTGTGAAATCCGAAAGGTGCTCTTTGGAATGTGGGCCCCTTTGCCCACCTAGGCTGCAAAAAAGTGTCACACATGTGGTATCTCCGTACTCGGGAGAAGTTGGGGAATGTGTTTTGGGGTGTCATTTTACATATACCCATGCTGGGTGAGAGAAATATCTTGGCAAAAGACAACTTTTCCCTTTTTTTTATACAAAGTTGGCATTTGACCAAGATATTTATCTCACACAGCATGGGTATATGTAAAATGACACCCCAAAACACATTCCCCAACTTCTCCTGAATACGGAGATAACACATGTGTGACACTTTTTTGCAGCCTAGGTGGGCAAAGGGGCCCACATTCCAAAGAGCACCTTTCGGATTTCACCGGTCATTTTTTACAGAATTTGATTTCAAACTCCTTACCACACATTTGGGCCCCTAGAATGCCAGGGCAGTATAACTACCCCACAAGTGACCCCATTTTGGAAAGAAGACACCCAAAGGTATTCGCTTATGGGCATAGTGAGTTCATAGAACTTTTTATTTTTTGGCACAATTTAGTGGAATATGAGACTTTGTAAGAAAAAAAAAAAAAAACTCTGCATTTTTCCGCTAACTTGTGACAAAAAATAAAAAGTTCTATGAACTCACTATGCCCATCAGCGAATACCTTAGGGTGTCTACTTTCCAAAATGGTGTCATTTGTGGGGTGTTTGTACTGTCTGGGCATTGTAGAACCTCAGGAAACATGACAGGTGCTCAGAAAGTCAGAGCTGCTTCAAAAAGCGGAAATTCACATTTTTGTACCATAGTTTGCAAACGCTATAACTTTTACCCAAACCATTTTTTTTTTTACCCAAACATTTTTTTTTTTATCAAAGACATGTAGAACAATAAATTTAGAGCAAAATTTATATATGGATGTCGTTTTTTTTTGCAAAATTTTACAACTGAAAGTGAAAAATGTCATTTTTTTGCAAAAAAATCGTTAAATTTCGATTAATAACAAAAAAAGTAAAAATGTCAGCAGCAATGAAATACCACCAAATGAAAGCTCTATTAGTGAGAAGAAAAGGAGGTAAAATTCATTTGGGTGGTAAGTTGCATGACCGAGCAATAAACCGCTAAAGTTGTGGAGTGCCGATTTGTAAAAAAGGGCCTGGTCTTTAGGGGGGTATAAACCTGTGGTCCTTAAGTGGTTAAAGATGTGTGAATTTTATTCTATATTTTGTATATCTAGGACTGTAATGAGTTAAACTTTTTCTTCTCCAAGTGCCTCCCCCCCATCCCTCTCTTTGTTTCAAGGCTGGAGAGAAGAGGGGGCCAAAGTGCTGCGGGCAGTGTCTGATTTCTCATCCTTATACAGGTGTCCCATAGAGTGTGGTAGAGATGCGTAAGCCAATCATATGGCTTGATGATATGTATATTATTCACTGCCTATAGAGAAGAACCTCTTTGAAGTGTCACATATGACGTATGCAGTATTATTGTTAGATTGTCCGCCATTACAACATGGCGAACACCTAGATGTTTACATTAGTTCACATTCCAAAGTGGTACTCACTGCGCAGATGTTGAGTGTTATCTCTGTTTCTCTTATCACTTTTTCCTTTTTGACCAATGAAACAATGTTTAAGCCTCAGTGAGAACTGCCCTCTTCTGAAGATGTATAATACGGCTTACCTGATTTAAATAAAGTTAGAGATTGCTTTGACCAACTTCTGTGTCAGTGTTCAGTCTCTCAGCCACGCGTGGATATTAACCCTGGGGGGGGACTTTGATCTGGAACACCAGAGTGTATCTAAAATGCCCTAATTTAGGGCTGCTTTAACAAATGGCCCCCAACGTGGGGCCCCAAGGGCGAATGTAGCATCAAACAGCTGACAAGACGGGCCCCTGAGCTTGACGAACGGCAGAGGGGTGTGTATATGTTTTATGTGTGTCTGTGATATGTGAGGAGTGAGTTGAGCACAGACGGTAAAACCACAGACAAAGGGAGGGGACCGTAACCTCCTGGTTTGGAAGGGGGCGCTGTAGCGCCGAGGTGTGGGACAAAGAAACTCTGGCTGACCTGACCAGGAAGATGCGTAGAGCCGTATGACCTTTTTGATCTAAATGGAAGACTGCGGAGACTACCTGACCTGACCCTAGGAAGATGGTAGAACCTCTCATGACCTTTTTGATCTAATGGAAGACTGCGGTGATATTCTCTACCTGACCTGACCCCCAGGAAGATGCGACGGAGCCCGGCCTGACCCCTGGTTTTGGGGAAGACGTGCGGGGAGTCCCGGCGGACTAGTCAGACGTGATAGTCAGATTTGAGCAAACCAGTGGGAGGGTGAATCCTTTGTCTGCGGAGGAAAGGGTTAAAAGGTGCTGATCACTCCTCTGTTTTGTGTGTGTGTCAGTTTGTAATACTGTTGTTAAGATGGGTCAGTCCCAGTATTATAAAGAGGGAGATTATAGGATGTGATATGGAGAATTGAAAGTTAAAATGTGACAAAGAATGTTAGAGAAAGTGTGGCCCCGGACAGAAGGTCGCCCGGCTGGCAACACGGATGAAAATCTGTAAGAAAATGAAGTTAGAGCTTACAGACTGAGGGCATCAGAACTCCGGTGATGTTGAAGGGGGAGTTTTAACGAGTGAGAAAACAGAGCAGTGTCAGGAACTGTGAAATAGAGAGATTCACTTCCCCCCCCCCGCCTTCACACAGAAACATTCCTGAGATAAGAGGAGCAGGAAAATGGGGGGAGGGAAAAATGCAGAGTAAGTGATGTTATATGTGTAATATTATTATAGAAGACAAAGAATTGTTCAATAATCTTCTTTCTTCTTTCTTCTTTCCCAAGCAGTGTAATGTGGGAATCCAGCTTTTAACAAAATGACTGTATGATTATATAACATGTATATTGTCTTACAGCGACAGACCATCAGCAATTCTGGGTGTGGTGTAGCTATCTGTTTCCAGGAAAGCTGTGTTTGTCTGTGCTGCAAGTTTTGGGATGAAACAATGTGGGTTGGAAGACATGAATGATTCAGTGGAATGTGAATGGGTGTGGCTTTGAGTTGTAATTGAGGCGAATATGTGTGAAGACTGATTATGAGCTGTTAATGAAAATGTATATGAATGCG
Source organism: Bufo bufo (assembly GCF_905171765.1). Taxonomy (NCBI): domain Eukaryota; kingdom Metazoa; phylum Chordata; class Amphibia; order Anura; family Bufonidae; genus Bufo; species Bufo bufo. The sequence goes on along the minus strand of NC_053390.1, from coordinate 115,972,118 downwards.
TAGGGAGTACGGTATTTGTTTTTTTTTTAAATAATATGCGCATTGAGGATTTTATTTTATTTTTTCTTGGAAGTTTTGGGGTTTTTATTGGTGCCAACAGCATTGATCAAGCTGTACATTTTTTTTATATATCGAAGTCAATGAAAAGTTTTTATGGGCCCTTTGTGTGTTCATGTCTGTATTGTCAGATCTGTTTGTTTCAATGTTTGAAGTTACGTGTTACATGTTAAGTGTTGTGCTAAACATCAGAGCTCTGTCCTTATGGATAGCTGCCACATTACTGACGGACAAAGGGAGGACCACAGCGTCCGACTGAAAGGGGTGGACTTAGATGACTCAGAGCGGAGGGAGGAGGATAGGGGTGGACGTTACAGACAACGACAGCCCTTGTGCCCATCCCCTAGTTATAAGACACTCCCATGGAAGATGAGAAGTCCTGTTTTGTTTTCCAGTCTATTAATTCCGCGATAGGGAAAGTTGGATACTTCTGTAAGCCAAAATGCAAAGTAACATCAAGCGGCATTGGGTGGTTCAGTGGTGCCAACCAGAGGTAGTGTTCCTTTGGCATTGCTACAGCCCTGATGTCAAACGCCTCATTGAAGTGAGGAAAAAGTAAGTCTGCCACCCTGTGATGGGCCTGCAGAGTCTGTGGGACCCAGATCCCAGAAGAGAGAGTGTTGTGCTGTGTGTGGTACTCCTCGTCCACACCACACGAGAGGATTGTATTCTATGTTGACCATGCCCGGATCACTGTCCGTCCCCACAGACACCCATGTTTTGTTGTTATAAGGAGAACACAAAGACAGGGAGGGGGAGGGGGAGTTAGATCAAGATTAGAAAACAGGAAATCCAGTATCGGCTCTACTTTTAAACATTTTAAGCAGATTCAGTCTGGCCTAATGATATCCCTCACTCTGGGTGATAAAGAAGTAGTCCCTTTTGATTGATACTGGAGCAGCCAAGACAGTTGTGCACAGCAAACATGGCCTCCCCTGATTTACTCTCCAAGCACACCAGTCTTTGGGTAGAAGTGGATGGGAAAGTAGTACGCTCTTTTTCAACAGAAACCATCCATATTAGATTTGCCCCTAACCAAGATGCGCTTGCCCATTTGCTGGTCAGTGGTAACGCCCTTTGTTGCCTCCTAGGTGCAGATTTGCTTGCAAAAGTACATGCTGGTATCTCACATCAGGAGGACGGCACTGTGAAGCTTACAGGTGCCCTCAACGACCAGGAACTTTGTTTGTTGGCCATTAGTGATAAAATTCCCTGGTCCATGTTTGTATCAGTACTCCCAGAAGCTGAGAAAGCAAAACCACTCACCATTGGATGGTACATGACCTACATGCTGTTAATGAAGTCACAGTTTCTAACACCCACACCGTGTCCAATACACACACCTTGTTGGCTCAGGTTCCCATTACCCCTACTCACTCCACTGTGATTGATTTGTCCTTTAGTCCCTACCGCCTCACAGATGAGGTGGTAGATGCTTTTTATGCCTAGAACTGGCAATTTTGTGTTCCCCCACAATGTACCATCAGATTATTACATTTAGATTGTATTGCTATGAAGTGAGTGGCCATGACTCAGCTGTCCTCACCCAACTGCATGGCCAGCAGTAACGCCCTGTAGCATATTATTCAGCCAGACTTGATCCCGTGGCCAGAGGTGCCCCTTTCTGCATCAGAGCTGTAGTAGTTGTATTAGCTATGCTTGATGAAAGCTCTGAGATAGTTCTGAACCACAAAGTGACGGTGATATTACATCTATCCTCATGAACGTACAATCCAAATGATTGTTTTGTTGCCCCTTATTTGAGAATGCAGTGTTCCATTTTGTTGCCAGACAATGTTGCTCTCCAAAGGTGTAATACTTTGGACCCAGCCACCCTGTTGCCTCTGGACCAAGGGGGGAGGGAAGAGTTAGGGCACCGCACTTTAAACTTTTCTTCCAGATTCAAAGGAAGAGGCTCCTGACTGTTTGCAGATGATGTCACAAGAGGTAGTGGGATTTGGTAAATCAGCCATTAGGTAATCTAGATCATGTGCTCTTTGTGGATGGATCAAGGTATGGCCAGGATGGCAGGTACTACACAGGTTGGGCAGTGGTGATTAAACGTGAACTACCACACATGTCTGCTCAAGAAGTGGAGCTAAAAGACTCTGAAGATGGCTTGCAGAGATGCAGATGGAAAAACAGCCAACATTTACACTGATTCCAGGTGTTCTTTTGGGATAGCCCATGACTATGGGCCCACATGGAAAGCCAGAGACTCCTTGATCGCTTCAGGTAAACCCATCGAAAATGGGGAAGCAGTGAGGTCTCTGATAGAAGCCCTCTTGTCACTAACATGAGAGGTGATGATAGCAACGAAAGGCCACTGTAAACAGATGCAGAGGAGGCAAAGGGGAAAGCCACGGCAGATCAGGCGGCAAAAATGGCTGCCAAATTACCTAAGCAGACCCCTGTCTTAAGTGGCCACAGTTCAGGTCCCTGAAATAACTCCTCCTGTCTCCCGAAAGTTCTTAAGACCTTACAGAACCAGATGGGGAAGGAGGAAAGGGACTGGTGGATGGAAAAGGGGGGACTACAAATAAGAAGGGAAACTTTGCCTTCCCAGGTCCCTCTACTCCACGATGGCACAGGCAACCCATGGAGTGACGCACCAGACAAAAACTGCTATGTGTTATTTAGTACGTAGCATATGGTACGCCCTAGGGTTCAGCACTGTAACAGTCAGACATACTCAAGGATAAACGGTTGTGCCCACAACAACGTGGGCAAGGTGGTTAAGGTACCCAAGAAACACATCTTGCTTTTTGTATCTGTTTCAACGTTTACAGACTACCTTCAACTACACAAGGTGGGCATGTATGAGTATGTATTGATATGTGACTTGTTTTCAGGATGGCCAAAACCGTACCCAAAGAAGTAAAAAAGATTATGGCCGAAGTTGTGTGCAGGTATTGGGTACCTTAGATCATTGAAAGTGACACAGGTGTTCACTTCACAGGTGAAGTGATGCAGGAGATGATGAAGGTCTTGGGTGTAGGACAGGCCTTACATGCTTCGTACCATCCACAAAGCAGCAGTAGAGTAGGGAAAAGGAACTGAACGGGACACTAAGTTAAAGATTCAAAAGCCCTAACAGAGTGCCTGCTGGTAGCCCTCTTTTAGTAAGGTATACGCCTAACCGTGAGACAGGCCTTTGTCCCTATAAGGTCCTTTTTGGGTCAGCCCCTAGGATAGGATTTTATTTCCCACAGCAGCTTCAGATGCAACATGGTTGTCTGACAGATTATGTGATCAGTTTGTACAAGCATTTGACTAAAGTACATTTTCGAGTTTTTGCTTCACTTCCAGGTTTTGATAAAGTACCAGGAACCCACCCACTTGTGTCTGGAGATTGGGTGGTAGAAAAAGACACGTTAGAAAAGTCCTAAAACCCTGGTTTGATGGTCCATTCCGAGTGTTGTTGACCACAAGCACAGTGAAGCTCAAAGAAAGGAAAATTGGATTGATTTCAAGGAAGTGTTGAGACTGGTTTTCCCTTGTGTGACTGTTGATCATGACTCAAAAGAATATGGAAAAATTGTATGAAAACATCGATCCAGAAAATCAGAAGCACTGATAACCTCCAGTCCCCCCCATATAATGTCAATGCCGGTTAGGGAAAGATCATCTGACTTCCCCGTGCTCAAATCCAGTGTCACGGGAGGTTGTTCGCTAGGGATGGCTTGTCGTGGAAGCTGGTGAAAAGGAGGCGGAGCATTGGGACAGATGGTTAGGTTTAGGGAGAGAATGAAATTCAAGGGGGGACTGTTAAAGATGTGTGAATTTTATTCTATATTTTGTATATCTAGGACTGTAATGAGTTAAACTTTTTCTTCTCCAAGTGCCCCCCCCCCCATCCCTCTCTTTGTTTCAAGGCTGGAGAGAAGAGGGGGGCAAAGTGCTGCGGGCAGTGTCTGATTTCTCATCCTTATACAGGTGTCCCATAGAGTGTGGTAGAGATGCGTAAGCCAATCATATGGCTTGATGATATGTATATTATTCACTGCCTATAGAGAAGAACCTCTTTGAAGTGTCACATATGACGTATGCAGTATTATTGTTAGATTGTCCGCCATTACAACATGGCGAACACCTAGATGTTTACATTAGTTCACATTCCAAAGTGGTACTCACTGCGCAGATGTTGAGTGTTATCTCTGTTTCTCTTATCACTTTTTCCTTTTTGACCAATGAAACAATGTTTAAGCCTCAGTGAGGACTGCCCTCTTCTGAAGATGTATAATACGGCTTACCTGATTTAAATAAAGTTAGAGATTGCTTTGACCAACTTCTGTGTCAGTGTTCAGTCTCTCAGCCACGCGTGGATATTAACCCCTGGGGGGGTACTTTGATCTGGAACACCAGAGTGTATCTAAAATGCCCTAATTTAGGGCTGCTTTAACAATACCCCAATTTAAAAATAAAAAATAACACAAATCAGTGTTGGCTACCTATTCCTCCTTCACCGCCGCTTCCACCTACACCGCCACTTCAACCTACACAGCCACATCCACCCATCCACCGCCTCCTCAACCTCCTACTCCTAGATCCAGATTGTTATTTTTAATTTTTCTGTATTTTATGTTATTTTAAGTCCACATTTGTTTGCAGATCAGTTGTCATGCTCTTAAGCACATTTTGATGCCTTTTGCAGCCCTCTAGCCCAGGGGTGGCCAACCCGCGGCTCGCGAGCCGCATGCGGCTCCTCGGACCTTCACTTGCGGCTCTCAGAGGAGCGCGGTCTCCTCTACATATGCGGCTCGCAGGGGAGCGGGCCAGGGATGTCGCAGGTTTTGAAAATAGTAGCAGCACAGGGGAGAAGGAAGAAGAAAGCAGACCCCTCCTCCTCCTCCCTGTGCTGCTGCCGCTGCCACTAATGAGAATGCAGAGGGGAAGAGGAGGGGAGGGGCTGTTTCCACTGCCACCAATGATGTTAACTCACTCATTTATTCAAATACAGGAGGCGGGTTCTGGCTGCAGAATCATATAGCCCGCACCTGAGGGGTTAAGCTCGGGGAACGCAGCATAGAGGCCAGGTGTTGGCTATGTGATTCTGCCGGCAACCGCCTCCTGTATCTGTATTAAAGGTTGTCATTGGTGGCCCCCCCATAATACATGCAGGCCCGCGTTCTGACCTGATGCTGTGCACGTCAGGTCACTGTGGAAAGGTCGCCACAGTCTTCAGAACAGCGGCAGCAGAGGTAGGATAAGCCGGCTCCTACACAGATTTATTTTATTAAAGTACTTATCTGGGGGTCTTATCTGACATGGGGGTAGTATGAGCTCAGATAAGACCCCCAAATCCTCATCAGACCCACAAAATAAGCCTCCCAGTGCTCACATAAGACACTAAAAATCAGACACCCCATGCTCACATCTCCCCTATGTCAAATCACCCCTGAGCATCTGAGCATGGGGTGTCATCTGTGCATGGGGCGTCATCTGAGAATGGGGTGGTCATCTGATAATAAGGAGGTCATCTAAGCATGGGGCGTCATCTGAGCATGGGGCGGTCATCTGATAATAAGGCGGTCATCTGAGCATGGGGCGTCATCTGAGCATGGGGCGTCATCTGAGCATGGGGCGTCATCTGAGCATGGGGTGTCATCTGAGCATGGGGTGTCATCCGAGCATGGGGTGTCATCTGAGCATGGGGCGGTCATCTGTGCATAAGGGTGTCAAGATTGCCAGAAGTCTCACTAAAGCTGTCTACACTACAGGTAGGAAAGGTGGTTTAAATGCACTTTTAAATGTTTGATAACTCAATTGCAGTAATACTGTCGTGTGCACGCATATTTATGTAAACGGATAGCTTGTGGCTCTTGGCACTCATACGATTTTTTTTCTGGCTCTTTGTGTCTGTAAGGTTGGCCACCCCTGCTCTAGCCCTTTCCAGGACTATTTTAGAGCCATTTTAGTGCCCAAAAGTTCGGGTCCCCATTGACTTCAATGGGGTTTGGGTTCGGGGTCAAGGTCGGGTCAAGTTCGGGTCCCGAACACAAACTTTTTTTTCAAGTTCGGCCTAACTCGTCGAACCCGAACATCCAGGTGTCCGCTCAACTCTAGTTGCTGCACATAAAACAGCTACGGAAGTCAGTTTACCATCCACAAATGGACAGTCTGGTAGAACGGTTTAACCAAACATTAAAAAATATGTTGAAAAAGGTAGTGTCTAAAGATGGGAAGGACTGGGACCTCCTTCTGCCCTATCTCATGTTCGCAGTGCGAGAGGTACCCCAGGTCTCTACTGGGTTTCCCGCCCTTCGAACTGCTATATGGCAGACACCCTCACGGTCTCTTGGACGTGGCCAAAGAGGCGTGGGAACAACAACCCACTCAACATAAAAGTGTCATTAAGTACGTTACCCAGATGCAAGATCGGATAGACAGTGTTGACTCTTGTTAGGGAGCATATGGAGGCAGCTCAGCGAGCCCAGAGTCGGGTCTATAATCGGCAGGCTTGGGTCCATATCTTTAACCCGGGTGACCGGGTTTTGGTTCTGGTGCCGACCGTGGACAGTAAGTTCCTGGCTAGGTGGCAGGGGCCCTACGAGGTACTAGAGAAAATTAGAGAGGTAAACTATAAGGTACACCAGCCAGGGCGGCGAAAGCCGGAGCAGGTTTACCATGTGAATTTACTCAAACCGTGGAAAGATAGGGAAACCTGTACAGAAGACAACCCGCGGCCGGGTTTTCTAGGAGAAGAGGTACCGGCACCTCTGTCTGATGCAAGAGAGGCGGCTGCCACAGTAAAAATTGCTGACAGCCTCTCCTCTAAACAGACTCAGGAGGCCAGGGAGTTTCTTAATTGGAACACGAATATGTTCTTGGACCTCCCTGGATGCACTTCCATAATCCAGCATGACATTGTCACTGAGCCTCAGGCAAAAGTCAGATTAAAACCATACTGGGTACCCGAGGCTCAGTGACAAGCCATCTCGGAGGAAGTGCAGCTCATGCTGCGGCTAGACGTCATCGAGGAGTCTAAAAGTGAGTGTTCCAATCCTATAGTCTTAATACCCAAGCCAGACGGGATGTTACGGTTTTGTAACGATTTTCGTAAGCTGAACAAAATATCTAAATTTGATGCATTTCCCATGCCTCGGGTGGATGAGCCTATTGAAAGGTTATGCCCCATGCCTCGGGGAGAAGCATCCCGTTGTCTTCCTCAGCCGTAAGCTCACTCCAGCAAAGACCATGTACACAGCATAGTGGAGACTGAGTGCCTGGCCATCAAGTGGGCACTCGAGTCTCTCCGCTATTATCTGTTGGCGAGAAAGTTCCGTCTGGTGACCGAATACTCCCCTCTCAAGTGAATGAGCGAGGCCAAAGAGAGGAATGCTCAGGTTTTTGTCCTTGAAAAACTTTAAGTTTACAGTAGAACACAGTGCAGGCCGGTTATAGGGAAACGCGGATGCCCTGTCCCGGGTACACTGTCTGGTGTGTGTTCACCCCCTCAGGGTTGAACAAAGGAGGGGTATGTGACATAGCAAGGGGTTTTGTTTGGGAAAGCAGGTATTTTCTTCCCAACATGAGTGGCTGGCAGGTGAGATCAAATACCGGACCAGAGTTTACCTGGCTGTCCTTTAAATAGGCAGCTGGGCTCAGAATCTGTGTCTCTGTTTTGGGATCTGAGGCATGGTGCCGTGCTAGAGGGCTGAGAGCCGCATGAGGGGAAACAGGCCCCTTAAAGCCTGTTGTGGACCGCTGGGAAAACCTGCTAGCAAGGTGACTGTTTTGTGCTTTGGACTTTCCTTTGTGTGAACGAACACTGAGACTGAGAAATGTTGCTTTACTTTTGCCTTGTGTGTGAATAAACACTGAAGTTTTGTTTTACAAACTGTTGTTTTTGCCTCTGTTCTGCGTCCACTTACCCTGCCTACCAGAGCAAATCCTCACAGTAAATAAAAAATGTTATGTTATTTCCCCAGCATAGGTGCAGTTGTCTGCTTCTGGCTCCATCCACTGTGGGCTTTTTTTCCAGTCCTGGAAGCTGCTGAGAACAATAGATTGGGGACTTTGCCTGGTGTTGGACACCCTCTGATCTGATATTAAGGACCTATCCCGAGGATAGGTCCTCAATATCAGATTGGCCGAGGTCAAACTCCAGGGGCAGACTGGTAACTTAAGGTGGCCTTGGAAAAAACCTAAAAGTCGCCTCATGTTGTAGGTGGGCCCACATTGACAGAAGGCATACAACACAAGTAGGTGGAGCCAACACATGTAGGCAGGGGCGAGATGTAGGCAAACCCAGAAATACCACAGTGCAGTACAGAATACCGACCCAATAGAACCAAATACCAACATAAAATACTGCTTAAGCAGAACCATATACTAGAGTGCGGAACAAAATATTGCCAGCCTACTTGCAGTATTCAACTTGGAGAACGGCAATACAGTTGAATTCAGGGGGCATCTGTGGCTGTGCGTGAGTACCTGATACTGTGAGCATTAATTAATATTAAGTGCATCTGATTGTTGTGTATGTGGGTGGCGGCCATAAGGAGGGCTGGGGTGGCCTGTTGGGCATCGGCCCACTGGGTAATTTCCCTGTAGAGTCTATGGCCACTCCGCCCCTGTCCAATGGGAGCATTGCTGCAGTACCCAGACTGTTACAAATAAACTAAGCTGTGTATTTTCAGTGCCTGCTGCCGCTGCAAACATATGATTGGCAGAGGTGCCAGGAGTTGGACTGTAGACAATCTGAAATGAATGACCTATTCTACAGACTCGTAAGTCATCGATACTTACAGGTAAGTCCAAGAAAACCCCTCTAATATGACCTTAGGAACGTGCAGGCTTCGCTAATACAGATATTAGGGATAGGAGGTCCAGGCTTGTTTTGTGACCACACCCCTATTTCCCAACCTAAGGGTTCACTTAAAAAAAATGTTTTATGATGTAGCCTTTCTGACCAAATGTTTTTTGTTATATGCAAAGGAAAAAAAAGTAAGAAGGAAGAGAGAGAGAGAATTTGTGATATTTATTCAAAGACAGGACCATTACTAATATTGTGTTGTTTAGTCTATGGAGTCTTTTTTGCCTGTTATGGGATTTTTCTGTGCGTTTGCCAAGACTCCTGATATTTAAGGGTGTTCTGGGGCATGTTTGTGGAGACAAGTAAGTTAATGATCTGTCTCAAATGCACACATCTCTGTTGTAATCACACAATTTCCTAAATCGTGCATCCAGCCATGATAACTCAAACACTTAATGACAAGGATGGAAGTAGTACATGCGCTGCAAATGTCTGAACGAGCAGCAATTAATGTGTCCACAGCAGGATATAAAAAGTGCTGAAATGCGTGAGAGTTTTAAATTTACTAGGAACTCCTAGACAGTCTCCATTGTAAAGGTGACTGTCAGATTTACTATGCCTGTGAGTTTTGGCATGTATGTCAAGTGTGTCATGATATTACAAAACATGGAGCATTCTCTTTTAAAGCATATGAACACCTCTGAGAAGGATTTGACATAGAGAAGTAATCTAAATAAAAAGTTGAGTTACCTTGTGAATACATTGCATCACTTATCTTGTATTGTTCCTGATTTAACGCCTGTATTACTGTATAATGCTGCATTTATAATTCTGCAGGTTCCAGAGCTGAAATCCCCCGGCAATGCTTGCTAACTCAATGACTGCACAGGTCTTTCTCTGGTAACTTGTGTTTGCATTTCCATTGCATTATAGGTGCTCAGCCAAGCTCTATTGATAAGTTTGATGATTGTTTCTAGAAGTAACTAGCAGAATTGTGAATGCAGCTCTGCAGTGTAATACAGGCTATAAATGTGAAAGGTGTTTCTGTTGATTATATGTATTGTGAGACAGTGACAGGAAGAGTGATTGATGGCAGGTACTTTTTTCCCAGAATCCTGCTTAATCCAGCTTAGGGCTACTTTCACACTAGTGGCAGGACGGATTCGACAGGCTGTTCACCCCCGTCCTGTCGCTATTTTGCCGCGCCGCCGGACCGCCGCTCTGTCCCCATTGACTATAATGGGGACGGGGCGGAGCTCTGGCACAGCATTTCGTGGTGAGAGGACGCCGGACTAAAAAGTCAGACATGCAGTACTTTTAGTCAGGCGGCCTTTCGCCGTGCACTGCCGTGCTTCGCCAGAGCTCCTCCCCCGTCCCCATTATAGTAAATGGGGATGGAGCGGCTGTCCGGCGGCACGGCGAAATAGCGGCAGGACGGATCCGACAGGGTGAACAGCCTGTTGGATCCATCCTGCCGCTAGTGTGAAAGTAGCCTAAGCTCCAGGGAGTGCCCAGTATGCAGCGGAAAGCTCAAGATTTCCTGAGGTGGCTTTGTAGAAAAGCCGGTATATGGCCTGGAGTTTTGGATTGGGGAAGAGTTGGGCAGGTTCCCCAATCCACAGTCTGCTTCTGACACAGATCTAGCCTTCTTCCTGATTAGCTGCACCTGCACCAGTTGCATGAAGAGACCCTGGGCAGAGAGTCTGGGCCTGAGAGCTGGATGATATCTGGAGGTGACATGCTGGTGCTTGTGAGTAGCTTGACGTGGTGATCTTCAGTGCCAACAGTACAGTACCTAGTATAGTTAGGGGAATACTGTTTAGTTAATGCTCAGACAAGCAGGATTTGTTTTGTGTTTTGCCTGAAATGTAAAGGCCCTTTATTTTTGCTCCTGAAACCACAATAAAGTGGAACTTTGTTTGGACTTCATCCCGTGTGTCTCTGACTGTCCGCAAGCCGGCCAATCCTGCCTCTATCAGAGCTAATACCCCCAGTATATATAAAATGTTATTCTCTTCATTAAACAAAGAAACAAGAGAATGGAGAGAATGTCTTATATGTATTAAAGGGATATCCATTTTTTTTTTGTCATTTTCAGCATCAATTGACAGGAAGCAACACATTATCACTTCCTAATAGGGATTGTTTATCTGTAATGCACCGTTTTCTTGCACCTCATCGCAGCCACATGACATTTTCCACTGTTTTGGTTCCCTGTCCTGTGGACATCACGTCTAAATCTGAGGCGTTGCAAGGTTTGTAAATCTATGCTTTGTAGACACAACATCATCAATGACCTTGCCTCTGAGGGTGGTGTTCTCCTCATTCTCCAGGGCCCTGCACTGTAGATGTGGTGATGGCAGACATGATGCTGTGTCTTAGGCCTCCTGCACACGAACGTTGTGTGCACCCGTGGCCGTTGTGCCGTTTTCCGCTTTTTTTCACGGACCCATTGACTTTCAATGGGTCCGTGGAAAAATCGGAAAATGCACCGTTTTGCAGCCGCATCCGTGATCCGTGTTTTATGGCCGTGAAAAAAATATGACCTGTCCTATTTTTTTCACGGCCAACGGTTCACGGACCCATTCAAGTCAATGGGTCCGTGAAAGAACACGGATGCACACAAGATTGGCATCCGTGTCCGTGATCCGTGGCCGTAGGTTAGTTTTTATACAGACGGATCCGAAGATCCGTCTGTATAAAAGCTTTTTCAAAGCTGAGTTTTCACTTCGTGAAAACTCAGAACCGACAGTATATTCTAACACAGAAGCGTTCCCATGGTGATGGGGACGCTTCTAGTTAGAATACACTACAAACTGTGTGCATGACTGCCCCCTGCTGCCTGGCAGCACCCGATCTCTTACAGGGGGCCGTGATCAGCACAATTAACCCCTTCAGGTGCGGCACCTGAAGGGGTTAATTGTGCTGATCACGGCCCCCAGTAAGAGATCAGGGCTGCCAGGCAGCAGGGGGCAGACCCTTCCCCCCCCTCCCCAGTTTAAATATCATTGGTGGCCAGTGCGGCCCCCCCCCTCTCCCCCCATTGTAATTATTCGTTGGTGGCACAGTGTGCGCCCCCGCCCCTCCCTTCCTCTATTGTAATAATTCGTTGGTGGCACAGTGTGCGCCCCCCCCCCCTCCCTCCCTCTATTGTAATAATTCGTTGGTGGCACAGTGTGCGCCCCCCATCGGCCCCCCCCCCTCCCTCTATAGCATTAACAACATTGGTGGCCAGTGTGCGGCCTCCCATCTCCCCCCCCCCCATCATTGGTGGCAGCGGAGTTCCGATCGGAGTCCCAGTTTAATCGCTGGGGCTCCGATCGGTAACCATGGCAACCAGGACGCTGGTTGCCATGGTTACTTAGCAATAGTACAATAGTAGAAGATTCATACTTACCGGGCCGGCTGCTGCGATGTTCGTGTCCGGCCGGGAGCTCCACCTACTGGTAAGTGTCATTGCTAAATGAACTGTCACTTACCAGTAGGAGGAGCTCCCGGCCGGAAGCAGAAATCGCAGCTCCCAGGTAAGTATGAATCACTACTGCTAGTAACCCGCTGCCACCAATGATGGGGGATGGGGGATGGGGGATGGGGGATGGGGGATGGGGGGGGGGGGGGGGGGGGGGGGGAGATGGGAGGCCGCACACTGGCCACCAATGTTGTTAATGCTATAGAGGGAGGGGGGCCAATGGGGGGCGCACACTGTGCCACCAACGATTACAATAGAGGGAGGAAGGGGGGGGGGGGCGCACACTGTGCCACCAAGGAATTATTACAATAGAGGGAGGAAGGCGGGGGGGCGCACACTGTGCCACCAAGGAATTATTACAATAGAGGGAGGAAGGGGGGGGGGGGCTGCACTGGCCACCAATGATATTCAAACTGGGGAGGGGGGAGGGGGGGTCTGCCCCCTGCTGCCTGGCAGCCCTGATCTCTTACAGGGGGAGATGATAGCACAATTAACCCCTTCAGGTGCGGCACCTGAAGGGTTAATTGTGCTGATCACAGCCCCCTGTAAGAGATCGGATGCTGCTAGGCAGCAGGGGGCAGTCATGTACACAGTTTGTAGTATATTCTAACTAGAAGCGTCCCCATCACCATGGGAACGCCTCTGTGTTAGAATATACTGTCGGAAATGAGGTTTCACGATCTAACTCATATCCGACAGTATATTCTAACATAGAGGCGTTCCCATGGTGATGGGGACGCTTCAAGTTAAAATATACCATCGGATTGGAGAAAACTCCGATCCGATGGTATAAAAGGGACTCCAGACTTTACATTGAAAGTCAATGGGGACGGATCCGTTTGAAATGGCACCATATTGTGTCAACGTCAAACGGATCCGTCCCCATTGACTTGCATTGTAATTCAGGACGGATCCGTTTGGCTCCGCACGGCCAGGCGGACACCAAAACGACTTTTTTTTCATGTCCGTGGATCCTCCAAAAATCAAGGAAGACCCACGGACGAAAAAACGGTCACGGATCACGGAAAAACGGGACCCGTTTTTGCGGACCATAAAAAAATACGTTCGTGTGCAGGAGGCCTTAGGGCATTGTTTCTCCAGCAGGGCTTCAAGCAGGCTTGGATCTGTGACCTTGGGATCTAAACACAGGGTGCAGGTCACAGATCACAATTACCCTGGAGGAGTCAAATGCACACAGAACTTCATCATCTGACTTATATAATACTGTAAAGAGGGCTGCTGGCATTATTGATCTTTTTGTGTAACCAGTAGATCCCTTTAACAGGCAGAACCACTATTTATACTGGATTATTTTAATTATCAGTACAAGTTAAGTAATATAATTACAGTGATACTCAGCTCATCATGTAGATTATGCAGTTAGTACGTATAATCTGCAACACTGGTAATTAAACAGAACCTGTCACTGAGAAATGCAGTGCAGTTTGCAGGCAGCATGTTATAGCGCAGGAGGAGCTGAGCAGATTGTATATACAGTACTTTTGTATGTACATTGAGATCTCTGCTCTTTCTGGGCTTAGGAGTCATGTGGGCTGTCCTAATCAGGGATGACAGCCATAACAGTATGCTGACTTAGTAGTTACTTAGTAGAACCGCCCACTTGACTCTTAAGCCCATAGTGAGCAGGGATTTCAATAAATAAACTACAAGTTTTGCTGAATCTTTCCCAATATAACAATATATCAATCTGCTCAGCTTCTCCTGCTCTATAATATGCTGCCTGCAGATGACAAATTCATCCTATAAAAGTGACAGGAAGTTTTGCGTATGATCTGTACAGCTAATATTCATCAATTTTTGCTTCATTTGAGTACAAATTCTATCCTATATCCACTAGTTGGTAGCAAGCTGAAATAATCCATAGATTTCAGGGAACTGAACTAATTTCTTTATTGATGATCACATTTATTTTCCAGTAGCACAGGAAATGTTGGCCTTAAAGGGGTTTTCCGGTTTGCATCAACATCCTTTAAAATCATTTACTTTTTAATCGCTTTTACGTTTATTGCTCCTGTTCTGGGCTATGGTCATATGGCCATGTCCATGCAGCTCTTTATTTCCTATGATGCTATGTCCATGGGTGGGACATTGATAGGGGAGTGTCTATATAACTAGCTGGGTGGGAGGAGCTATAAACTAGCTGGGCGTTGTTAGGGGCTGTGATAGCGGAGTGCCTGTAACTAGCTGGGTGGGAGGGGCTATAAACTAGCTGGGTGTTAGGGGTGGTGTTGGAGCTGTGGTACAGAAAGGAGAAGTGCATCATGGGTTTGGTCGGATACAGTAACTGAAAATGCTATCTACAGGATGGAAACAAAGCAGAGTGATTGGCTTACATGGTCAAACCGGGCCGGGGACTCCAAACTGAAAAAAAAAACAAGGAAGATTCACATGGGGTAAGCAACTCCATGAGCATATTTGTTAAATACCCCAGTAATCCCAGGGAATTTTTCACCAGTTGTGTGCTGCCCTAATTATAGGAAGCATATACTGATACCCTGAGGAAAATGTTGGATTGCTATAATCTGTCCTGAACAGCTCCAGAGGTCCCACCTCTCAATGTATGAGCCCTGGTTTTTTGAAAATGTTGCCTTGAAATAAAGCAGGATGATACTCCAGAATCCTGTCTGTATATTCACAAAAACATTGACACCCTGACCTGGAAATAGGTGAGATGTAGTGTGTCCATTATACCATACACAGTAAATACAGTGGTGGTCATTTATTAAACTGCTGTAGGCAAACTTAATTTCACCTGAAGTCACGCGAGATTACGGTGAATTAATTTGGTATTCATTTCTGCATCTTTAAAAACATTTAAAACTAAGAATTTGAAGTCAGGTTTGATACTGAGGTACTAGCTGGTACCAAACACGACTTTGGATTCCAAATGTTAAATGTTTGTAAAGATGCAGAAATGAATATCGAATTAATTCACTGAAGTCTCGCGTGACTTTGGCTGAAACCAATTTTGCCTCGACGGAGGCAATACATTTTAATGCTGTAAGGAGACAGCTAGAGATGAGCTAAGTTCAGAAAATTAAATTTGGCTGCTTCGTCGAATTTTACAAAACAATTTGCTGTGTGGCGAATTATTTAATCAAATAAGACCTTTCTTTGTAGGTTGTGGGTGCAATGACAGGGAACGGCAATTGCGCCTATCCCCATCATTGTACTCCTCAGATGTAGTTTGCATCACGGCATTCGACATTAATATTAAGGTCTACAATAGAGATGAGCGAATTTCTTAAAAGTTTGATTTGGCCGATTCGCCGAATTTCCCAATAAAATTCGCTTCATGAAGCACATTTTTTTGTAAGCAGCGGGTGCAATGACAGGGAACTGTGATAACGCTGTTCATACATGATCGCGTCATCTGAGTGTAAAATTAACAATAATAATTTTTTAAAATCAAACTTACCGCCTCCATTTGCTCGCGACGGACCGGCCGCTGCCATCTTGCTTGAAGATCTCGGCCAAAATCCTGTGCGACGCGAGATTATATCATCACGCCGGCTGGCGTGGTAATGTAATCTCGCGCCACACAGGGTTTCGGCCTAGATCTTCAAGCAAGATGGAGGCTGGCGGTCCGTTGTGAGCAAATGGAGGAGGTAAATTAGAATTTTTTAATTTTTTTATGCTATTTCAGGTTAAATCGATTCGCTGATACGAAGTACGGGGAAATTTAACTTCTAGGCTAATCAAATTTATCCTGAAATTCGGATCGAATTCCACTTCGTGGGATTCGATTCACTCATCTCTAGTCTATAATAAAAAAAAAAAAAACATACTTGCCTCATCCAATTGATCGCAAAGAATGCACTGCTGCCATCTTGATTGAACATCCAGCGCAAAATCTTGCGGGGCACATGATGATGTCATCACATCAGCTGGCATGGTGACATCATACGTCACTGCGCACTACATTTCACGCAGGATCTTCAATCAAGATGGCGGTGGTGGGCTCTTTGTGCTCAAACGGATGAGGTATGATTTATAATTTTTTTTACCCCATTTCAGGTAAAAGTGATTCATTACCACGAAACGCAAGGAAATTCGGCTTTGCGGCAAATCAAATTTTCCCTGTTACTTTTTTGATTTGTTTAATAAATGTGTGTTTCTGTCTTAGGGTCCGAAGAAATGAGTCTTTAATCGCGTAAAAATGGATCCTTGCTATTACATCACGAGGTAAGGACATGTCCAAACCTTGCGGTTTCGCCAGCCTATGTATACAGTCTATAATCAGGTCTCTCTCAGTGGCCTCCAGCAACACTGCTGTCACGTGCCGGAGGCCCAAGGCAGACCTCCAGGACGTCATGCGAACAGGACACAGGCAAAACATACCAAGGACCCACAGAGAACTTTATTACAAGTGTAATAAAAGCACATAACAGTAAGCAGGTTAGGCAGTAGTGGTTAGCACTACCACAGAACCAAGTGCACCGACAGACCAGAGGCAAAACCCAAAGAGCAGAGAGCCAGTGAGCCCCGTTCTTCACAGAGACCCTGGTGATGGGGATGAACTGGGCCGAGGGCTCACTGGTCACACCTCCAGGAAGGTCCCATTACACTTGGACCCTACCTGCAAGGAACCACGCTGGTGCAAGCACCAGCATAACAGACGACAGAACTGTAACCCAAGCAAACACAGGATATGGAACAGACAACAAGACGAATGGGAACCAGCACAGAAGCATATGCCTGGACCCCAAGTGGGATGGAGGCAGAGCTGCACACAGACTAGAGAATCCCCCCTCCGGGGAAGCCAGGGACCATCTCACAAAGGCAGGAAAAACACGGGATAGGAACAGAAGTAGAAAGGAACTCCAGGCAGACAAGAACAAACAATTATCAGAAGCAATAGGCACTGCCAGACAGGACATGGGACAGAATACATCAGAAGCAGTTTATCACTGCCAGGCTATCAGATGCAGTAGAGCACTGCTAGGCTACACATCATACAGGACAGGTACAAAACATCATCAGACAAAGCAGCAACAATGCATTACCAGGTGACACCACAAACAAGGGCAGATAGGGAAAACCCCCTGGGTCAGCAGCAAGGGGCTACACCCAGTAAGGCACTGGACAGAAGATAGACTGACCTCCTGGATGAGCAGCGAGGTGCTACACCCAGCAAGACATAAGAAAGACTGACCACAAGCCCCACAGCTCACAGGTAGAAATAGCTGCTTAATGAGGGCACCTGATAAGCCACACCCAGGCACAGATCGGAGGAAGTTAACCCCACCAGAACAGGAGTACCAGAACCACAAAACACACAGGCTGCAGTACAGGACGTTGCCCCTGGCAACCAGCATGCACAGAGTCCACCACAGCCAGTACGCCAGAGCAGAAACAACCCATGTCACAGTGACAAACAGAGAAGCATCCAAATTCAGACCCAGTTCACACACAAGGCCGCAGCCAGCACGCATCTCAGAAGCAGCATGCATGGGGAAACCCACAGCCAGTACACAAGGCGCATGCAGCCAGCCTGCACGGCACCAGAGACATGAGCCACAGAGATGCAGACACGGGAATACACAAACACAGGACACAGTTCACACACTACACTGCATCCAGCATGCAGTCCCATGCAACCAGCATACACAGATGTCAGCCTGCAGCCAGTACGCAAGGGAACCTGCAGACAGCCTGCACGGCAACAGTGATAAGAACCACACAGAGAAGCAGACACGGGGAGAGCAAACATTCACAGCCAGCACGCAGCCGCAAGCAACCAGCCGGCACAGGAGGCAGCCTGCAGCCAGTACGTGACAGGGCATGCAACCAGCCTACACGGATACAACTGTCATAGTGAACCGCAACTGTGAAAGCTGCCTTGAGGAATTCCTGAAGCAGTGATTCCAAGTCAGCCACCTCTACAGATTCCGGGATCCCACGCAGTCTTACATTGTTACGGCGATGCTGGTCTTCCAAATCATGCATTTTTAGCGGCGAGTTTGGCAATGTCATCCTCCATGGCTTCATGGGCATCTATGAGAGAGTTATGAGAGGTGGCAAATTCCGCCATCTTCGTTTCCAAGTGCGCTATGCGGTCGCCTATACACTGAATGAATGTCTCTTTTGAGGTCTCTGAGCAGGCCCATCATGTCTTCCTTCATAGAGGAACGCAGGGTCTCCAGCATTGCGCACATGGTTTCCTCATTGATGTGAGCGGCGGGTTGCCCAGCATTCTCAGCCCTTGTGGACAGGGGCGTAACTACCATAGCGGCAGACCAGGCAACTGCTATGGGGCCCAGGGCAAAGGGGGGCCCAGTCTTAGTTGGGATTATCTCCTTTTCTACTGGAGGTGAAAACATGGTCAGGGCTCTACCCTCTAAAGGAACAACTTTTCGCAAATAAGGCAGTGGAAAAATGGCCCAAGGGTCATTGAAAAGGGTTTAGGCAGAAACTATTTTATCCTGTGTGGGAGGCCTGGTGTGATCCTTGCTATGGGGCCCTTACTTCTCTATGCACGCCACTGCTTGTGGAGCCAGTGAAGGCGTTCGGTGAGGCTGCTAGCAGCGGTAGAAGAGGAAGGAGAGCGCATCAGCGATGAGGCTCTGCCTGGGCCCGATTCGGTGGAGCCTGTTTTTCTGAAAAACTAAGTGAATTTCGCTGGAGCCTTTTAACTTCCCCATGTTAATGGATCTTTAGGGATGCTTTGTACTCCGCTTGGGTCCCAAGGAGAGCCGATGTGAGCCGCTTTGCAATGAGTAGGTCCGGAGCAAATAGATCAAGCGCCCGATGCCATCAGCATGCAGGCCACGCCCCCCTTAATAAATGTGTTATATATTTAGGCTTGTTGTGCAGTAATTGCAGGTGGGGGTGTGCCTACTTTAATCAGAATTAGTGTCTTGCAAAAGTATTCATCCCTTTAGTGTTTTTTCTGTTTTGTTGCATTACACCCTGGAATTAAAATAATTTTTTCATTTTAGATATTAAGGAATGGATGGGACAAAATGCCCAAAATATTACAGTGGAAAAAAGAAATACAAATCAAAAAGTTGTGAGGGCATAAGTATTTTTTCAATAAAAAACCCCTAAATAAGGTCTGGGGTAACCAATTAACTTCCTAAGTCACAAAATTATTTAAATAAGGCCCCCTATGTGCAATCAAAATGTCACTTGACATGTCACATGATAAAGAAAGCAGAAGATGGACACTTGGTCACAGAGGTTCACAGAAAACCTACTGCAACAAACAGCTATCTACATTGGAATAGCTGGCATCCGTCTCCCCTGAAAAGGGGAATTCCGACAGACCAGTACCTGAGGGCACGCCGTAACTGCTCTGATGAGACCTCTTTTAGCAAAGAAAGCGAATAATTGTTCCAAAGGTTCAGAAAGAGAGGCTATCCAACTAGACCCCTGAAAATGCATACAATAGAGCCAAGAAGGTGGATAGAGAAGATTTACTAAAGATAACAGCACCAAAAAACAGTGAAGTCTTCAGATGCATAGGGACATATGATGGATATAATAGAGAGATATATAGTATCTTCAAGAAATATTGGCATATAATACAATCTGACAGAGACCTAGGTATGGTACTTACCCCAAATCCATCTGTAACATACAGGAGAGGCCCAAATTTAAAGGACCAATTGGTTCATAGTCATCTAGCGGAGGAGAAAACTCGGAATGGAGAAATAAGGGAGAGGTACCGGGGCTCATCACCCTGTGGAGATTGCTCCTTCTGTAAGTATATTCCCTGCATAAAGAAGTTCATCAATCCTGGGGATAAAAAAGAATATGAAATTAGACAACTTATTACTTGCAGAACACAGGGAGTCATCTACATAGCCTCCTGTCCATGTCCCAAATTATATATAGGGAAAACCATACAGGAATTAAGACGTCGTATCTCAGGACATCTGAGTACAATTGAAACTGCTAAAGATACCCCTATAGCTAGGCATATTAAATATATACATGGTAATAAGAGCTCCGTTTTAAGCTTCTGGGGCATTGAAAAAATATCCATGGGACCAAGAGGGGGTAATCTAGACAAGAAACTCCTACAAAGTGAGGCTCGCTGGATCCATATATTAGGCACTATGAGTCCATATGGATTGAATGAAGGTTTCTCCTTCACGGCATTTATCTAAAAACTAAAAGGATACATAAATTATAGAAGTAAACCTAGAATATTAGATTATAACATCAACATAATACAAAAAAAAGTAATAGTGCAGAAGGAAGAAAAAGACCATTATTTAACCACAGTCAGCAGAGCTTAATAAATAAAAAATGGACCAATTATCCACTCACAGATTAAATACTGTGAGACTAATGAACATTACAGTAAGACTGAAACTAAGTCAGTAGATATACCGATATACCGATATACACTCACCTAAAGAATTATTAGAAACACCATACTAATACGGTGTTGGACCCCCTTTTGCCTTCAGAACTGCCTTTATTCTACGTGGCATTGATTCAACAAGGTGCTGATGGCATTCTTTAGAAATGTTGGCCCATATTGATAGGATAGCATCTTGCAGTTGATGGAGATTTGAGGGATGCACATCCAGGGCATGAAGCTCCCGTTCCACCACATCCCAAAGATACTCTATTGGGTTGAGATCTGGTGACTGTGGGGGCCATTTTTGTACAGTGAACTCATTGTCATGTTCAAGAAACTAATTTGAAATGATTCGAGCTTTGTGACATGGTGCATTATCCTGCTGGAAGTAGCCATCAGAGGATGGATACATGTTCTCATTCTGTTTACGCCAAATTCGGACTCTACCATTTGAATGTCTCAACAGAAATCGAGACTCATCAGACCAGGGAACATTTTTCCAGTCTTCAACAGTCCAATTTTGGTGAGCTCGTGCAAATTGTAGCCTCTTTTTCCTATTTGTAGTGGAGTTGAGTGGTACCCGGTGGGGTCTTCTGCTGTTGTGGCCCAACCGCCTCAAGGTTGTGCATGTTGTGGCTTCACAAATGCTTTGCTGCATACCTCGGTTGTAACGAGTGGTTATTTCAGTCAACGTTGCTCTTCTATCAGCTTGAATCAGTCGGCCCATTCTCCTCTGACCTCTAGCATCCACAAGGCATTTTTGCCCACAGGACTGCCGCATACTGGATGTTTTTCCCTTTTCACACCATTCTTTGTAAACCCTAGAAATGGTTGTGCGAGAAAATCCCAGTAACTGAGCAGATTGTGAAATACTTAGACCGGCACCAACAACCATGCCACGCTCAAAATTGCTTAAATCACCTTTCTTTCCCATTCTGACATTCAGTTTGGAGTTCAGGAGATTGTCTTGACCAGGAGCACCCCCCTAAATGCATTGAAGCAACTGCCATTTGATTGGTTGACTAGATAATTGCATTAATGAGAAATAGAACAGGTGTTCCTAATACTTCTTTAGGTGAGTGTATGTACTGGATATGAGTCCTTAAGCCTACCGATGACCATGTTAGCATACATGCGTAGCGCTGATTGTAAGATATACTTTGAAGATAAAGGATTGATTTAAAGATCTAGCGCATTAGCCTCTGCTCTCTATTAAAAAGTGCACTTATCTTTTATATACAAACCAGATTCCAAAAAAGTTGGGACACTAAATAAATTGTGAATAAAAACTGAATGCAATGATGTGGAGATGGCAAATGTTAATATTTTATTTGTAATAGAACGTAGATGACAGATCAAACGTTTAATCCGAGTAAATGTATCATTTTAAAGGAAAAATACGTTGATTCAAAATTTCACGGTGTCAACAAATCCCCAAAAAGTTGGGACAAGTAGCAATAAGAGGCTGGAAAAAGTAAATTTGAGCATAACGAAGAGCTGGAAGACCAAATAACACTAATTAGGTCAATTGGCAACATGATTGGGTATAAAAAGAGCTTCTCAGAGTGGCAGTGTCTCTCAGAAGCCAAGATGGGTAGAGGATCACCAATTCCCACAATGTTGCGCAGAAAGATAGTGGAGCAATATCAGAAAGGTGTTACCCAGCGAAAAATTGCAAAGACTTTGCATCTATCATCATCAACTGTGCATAACATCATCTGAAGATTCAGAGAATCTGGAACAATCTCTGTGCGTAAGGGTCAAGGACGTAAAACCATACTGGATGCCCGTGATCTCCGGGCCCTTAAACGACACTGCACCACAAACAGGAATACTACTGTAAAGGAAATCACAGAATGGGCTCAGGAATACTTCCAGAAACCATTGTCAGTGAACACAATCCACCGTGCCATCCGCCGTTGCCAGCTGAAACTCTACAGTGCAAAGAAGAAGCCATTTCTAAGCAAGATCCACAAGCTCAGGCGTTTTCACTGGGCCAGGGATCATTTAAAATGGAGTGTGGCAAAATGGAAGACTGTTCTGTGGTCAGACGAGTCATGATTCGAAGTTCTTTTTGGAAATCTGGGACGCCATGTCATCCGGACCAAAGAAGACAAGGACAACCCAAGTTGTTATCAACGCTCAGTTCAGAAGCCTGCATCTCTGATGGTATAGGGTTGCATGAGTGCGTGTGGCATGGGCAGCTTATTCTGGGGCCATGAGGACAAGGACAACCCAAGTTGTTATCAACGCTTAGTTCAGAAGCCTGCATCTCTGATGGTTCGGGTTGCATGAGTGCGTGTGGCATGGGCAGCTTGCCTGTCTGAAAAGGCACCATCAATGCAGAAAAATATATTCAGGTTCTAGAACAACATATGCTCCCATCCAGACGTCATCTCTTTCAGGGAAGACCCTGCATTTTTCAACAAGATAATGCCAGACCACATTCTGCATCAATCACATCATGGCTGCGTAGGAGAAGGATCCGGGTACTGAAATGGCCAGTCTGCAGTACAGGTCTTTCACCTATAGAGAACATTTGGCTCATCATAAAGAGGAAGGTGCAACAAAGAAGGCCCAAGACGATTGAACAGTTAGAGGCCTGTATTAGACAAGAATGGGAGAGCATTCCTATTTCTAAACTTGAGAAACTGGTCTCCTCGGTCCCCAGACGTCTGTTGAGTGTTGTAAGAAGAAGGGGAGATGCCACACAGTGGTGAAAATGGCCCTGTCCCAACTTTTTGGGGATTTGTTGACACCATGAAATTCTGATTCAACATATTTTTCCCTTAAAATGGTACATTTTCTCAGTTTAAACTTTTGTTCCGTGATTTATGTTCTATTCTGAATAAAATATTAAAAGTTGGCACCTCTACATCATTGCATTCAGTTTTTATTCATGATTTGTATAGTGTCCCAACTTTTTGGGAATCCGGTTTGTAAATAAACTGGGATATAAGACATGCGCAGGAAGAGAAATACCTTTGAATAGTAGAGGAATTTTAGAGGACATGCGCTGTAAAAAATGTTTCAAAATCCTTTCTTAAGTTCTTGCGCATGCGCCCTTACTTTGATGTTTGAGCTGAAAACTGAGTCGGAGGGCATGCACTGTGGGACTCTTTCCGTGAACGAGTTATTTTCTAAGTCCTAACGCATGCGCTCCCACTTAGACTCTCGGAGACGAATCGGGAGGTAAGTGTAGATGGAGAGACTCAGCTTACAGGACATGCGCAGAAGCTGTTAATATGTTGATACAAAGTTAAAAGTTCTTGCAAAGGCGCACATGCTTTAAGGGTATTGGTGACACGTATGATTGACGAACTAACGCAGACTGAGGTTTATTGGTCAGATTGCATCACTGTCACATGAGCGCTGGTCGCTGATTGGAGATCAGATGAGAAAAGACCCGCCTACAGTGGTTAAAATCATTGATTCAAATGGCGCTCGTGTTGAAAGTAGCTTCATTTCCCCTGACGACTCCACAGTAGTGGTGAAACATGTCGGGGGAACTGCAATTTAGGTTTTAGGCTAAGTGAGGCTGTGACTCAGTGACCGCTTCTCAGTGCGCTGCAGACACTCAGTACGCGGTACAGAAGCGGCAGGGTGAATCTATTAGAGGCAAACACCAGTGAATTTAGGGACAGGCAAATAATATTAGACAATAGCGCTCATCCAACTATAATATATCGGGATATAGATTAAAGATCTCAATGCTTACAAGACAATAGTCAGAAAGCTGAGAGCTAAACAAACATTCAATCCCTAGATCACGGGCGACATCCGCGTCTTGCGGATCCGCAATTTGCGGACTGCAAACATGGCACAGTCGTATGAACAAGCCCTATGTCATACATTCCAAAAAGCGGGGCTTTATGAAAGAAAGACCAGAAAAAAAAGAAAAACATAAGAAAAACATAAGAAAACATAATTGGAGCTTGCCAAACACCATGGCAGACTCCCCGAACACACAGAAGAATGTTCCCTTTTCAGATGAGACTAAAATTGAGTTGTTTTTTTGGCCACAATAGGAAACTCTGTGTGTAGCAAAAACTCAACACTTCCCATCACCCCATGAACACCATCTCCAGAGTAAAGTATGGTGGTGGTATCATAATTCTGTGAGAAGGCTTTTCATTGGCTAGGATTTGAAAACTAATTAGGATCAATCACTAACTCAATCATTTCAGCCTGTCAAAGATTTAAGGCTGAGATGGAGATTCACCTTTCAGTAGGACAATGACCTTAAAGACTATATATTTATAGGAAATATATATTTTTGATTGGATGTTATGCATTTTTGGCCAAAAATAATTTTTTCAACTGTCCTTTGCTGTTCTGTTTTTCTAGCTGTGTGACTGGTACTTTCACTTTATGGCTGTCCTCTGATAAGCCACATTCTTATCAGTGAGATAAGAACTGAGCTATAATGAGTGTTTATAATGTCAGAGAGCAGAGATAAGGAGTCCGTCTGCTCCTGGTCTGACGAAAAAAGACTGAAAATCCAGAGGCTGCTACTAGAGCATGTCGGTTCTATACAGAAAAAGGACGCCATATTGTTTTTTAATAAAGACCAATGAAAAAAATTATTTTTTGCTCAAAATGAGTACAATGCAAAAATATAAAAATTTCCCCAAAGGTGTACAGTCAGGTCCATAAATATCGACACAACAAGATGTGCTTTAAATGCAGACTGTCAGCTTTAATTTAAGGGTATTTACAACCAAATCAGGTGAACGGTGTAGGAATTACAACAGTTTGCATATGTGCCTCCCACTTGTTAAGGGATCAAAAGTAATGGGACAGAATAATCATCATAAATCAAACTTTCACTTTTTAATACTTGGTTGCAAATCCTTTGCAGTCAATTACAGCCTGAAGTCTGGAACGCATAGACATCACCAGACGCTGGGTTTCATCCCTGGTGATGCTCTGCCAGGCCTCTACTGCAACTGTCCAGTTCCTGCTTGTTCTTGGGGCATTTTCCCTTCAGTTTTGTCTTCAGCAAGTGAAATGCATGCTCAATCAGATTTAGGTCAGGTGATTGACTTGGCCATTGCATAATATTCCACTTCTTTCCCTTAAAAAAACTCTTTGGTTGCTTCTGCAGTATGCTTTGGGTCATTGTCCATCTGCACTGTGAAGCGCCGTCTGAAGCTTTTGGATGAATATGAGCAGATAATATTGCCCGAAACACTTCAGAATTCATCCTGCTGCTTTTGTCAGCAGTCACATCATCAATAAATACAAGAGAACCAGTTCTTTTGGCAGCCATACATGCCCACGCCATGACACTACCACCACCATGCTTCACTGATGAGGTGGTATGCTTAGGATCGTGAGAAGTTCCTTTTCTTCTCCATACTGTTCTCTTCCCATCACTCTGGTACAAGTTGATCTTGGTCTCATCTGTCCATAGGATGTTGTTCCAGAACTGTGAAGGCTTTTTTAGATGTCGTTTGGCAAACTCTAATCTGGCCTTCCTGTTTTGGAGGATCACCAATTGTTTACATCTTGTGGCGAACCCTCTGTATTCACTCTGGTGAAGTCTTCTCTTGATTTTTGGCTGAAAAAAACAAAACAAACCCATCAGAGAGATAGCAAAAACATTAGGCGTGGCCAAAACAACTGTTTCGAACACTCTTAAAAAGAAGGAACGCACCGGTGAGCTCAGCAAAACCAAGAGACCCGGAAGACCAAAGGTGGATGTGGTGGATGACCGAAGAATTATTTCCCTGGTGAAGAAAACACCCTTCACAACAGTTGGCTAGATCAAGAACACTCTCCAGAAGGTAGGTGTATGTGTGTCAAACACATACACCTACCTCCTGGAGAGTGTTATTGATCTGGCCAACTGTTGTGAAGGGTGTTTTCTTCACCAGGGAAAGAATTCTTCGGTGTCCGGACCGAATAGAGAAGATGATGACAGAGAAGATCTACATCAGAGGAAACGTCACCTGGGAGGGACTGGATGTGAGAGGTAGTGTACGTGCTGCTGTATAGCAAGTACAGTAAAATGTCTTCAGTGCTAATGTTTGCAGGGGGGGGGGGGGGGGGGGATGCAGTTGTTCAACTTAGAGAATTGCCTTGCCTTGGTGCTTGGGCCCCGGATCTTTTGAGACCCTAGCAACACCCCTGTTCTACTGCAAATAATAAAGGCACAACATAGAGCCATAAGAATAGATGCTCCAGAATTGTTATTACATGGGGAATGCATGTAGCTATTAAAATAGGCATGTCAGGAGCAGTTACAGGTCATCTTTAAATACTGCTAAAGCTAGAGGGAAGACACAATTGAGAATCTGTGGCATGACTTGAAGGCTGCTGTACACCAACACAACCCATCTAAGCCTGAGTTCACACTTCAGTTATTTGATCAGTTATTGTGAACCAAAACCAGGTGCTGCTCTAAACACAGAACAGGGGCAAATCTTTCCATTACACCTAATCTCAGAGTATTCTTCACTACTGGTTTTTGCTCACAATAACTGATGGAAATAACTGATCAAATAACTGAAGTGTGAACTCAGCCTAAGGCCGAATGCACATGGCCGTGGAACATGGCCGTGAGCGGTCCGTGGTATCCCGGCTTGGCATCCTGCTGAGAGCAGGAGCGCACGGCGTCATTGGTTGCTATGACGCCGTGCGCTTCATGCCGCCGCTGCACTACAGTAATACACTCGTATAGATCATATGAGTGTATTACTGTAGTGCAGTGGCGGCATGAAGCGCACGACGTGTGATACCACAGACCCCTCATTCGGCCTAACCTGAAGGATTTGGAGCAGTTTTGCCTGGAAGAATCAACAAAGATCCTATGGGGTAATTTATTAAGACCATGTTTTAGACGCCGGCATTAATAACCCTGAGCTAGCGTTTGATGCGGCATCGGCCTCTACATAACTTAAGCACTGGCCATGCGACTTGATTAAATCTATGTCAGCTCCCTTGCTGATGTAGATTTAGGTCATTTTCTATGCCAAAAACAGGCATAGAAAAAGATAAATGAGATGGATTAGCTGGCCCACCCACTTCCCTGCCCACACCCCCTTTTCCCACCACCTCGGAAAATTGGCATGAGCGGGGAAAAATCCCCATTGTCATCAAATCTGTGACAAAAGTATGCCAAAAAGTGGCGTACTTCTAATCATAGTAGCTGTAGTAGCCGTGCTAAGCTAATAGCTGTGCTAAGCTAAGGTGGTGCCACAAAGTATTGCGGTTAAAGGGGGTTGTCCAAGTTAATTTTAATTTTTTGTTCTTTGTATTTTTCCAAGAAAATGTAAGGGGTTTTCAATTTACTTACATCTACAGTGACCCTGTTCTCCTAGTTAGCTTAGGTAACATGAGCTTCTCTCCTTGCTCTGATGACTTTCTTGGACAAGCCTGAGAGAGCAGGAGGAGCAGATCTGCCTTTGTACACTGAACCTCACTGTGAAGGTTGTCCTGGTTGGAGCAACAAGCCACACTTCCCTGCACTGCCTGATCTGCTGGCTGAAATGTCTGCTCCCTGTCTCCTCCCACTGGATTCTTCATCAAAGTTTAACCCCTTCTACCATCAGCAGCACAGACAAGAGGTTGGCGGCTCTGCCCCAGGTACTGAGCAGCTGCAAGGTTTCCTCTTTTCCAGGCACTGAAGAAATAAATGCTATGAACAGGACCCTCCCTCCCTCCTCACCCTGCAAACACAGAGCTGACAAAGTCCTCTCCTCTGTAGTCTTCTGCTGGATGTGAGGAAGTGTCTGTAGAGCATTGCACAAGAACAGGTAGATGGAAGATCCTGTGTATATCAGCAATGTCATTGTACTGTACAGCCGGGACTTGTAGTCCTACACACATAACATGAGTATCCCAGCAGTCACACTGCAGGCAGGGCAGCAATTTTATTCACTCCCTTTGCAGAGCAGGGGGAGGGGAAAGGCAACCTTTGTTGACACCCACAAATATTCTTGAAGAAAACCTCAGAAATTGTCTTTACACGCCCCCAAAGCTCTGCAACTGCATGTCAGCAAAGGGCCAGAACAGAACTAAGTAAATTAGTAAATATATATTTTTTTTGCCTAAAACTTGCATAGCTTATGTATATATTGCTGACCATCAGATTTGCAGTGCTATATAATTTTTTTCTTTTACATAACTTGGACAAATCCTTTAAGGGTACTTTCACACTTGCGGTTTTCTTTTCCGGCATAGAGTTCTGTCACAGGGGCTCTATACCAGAAAAGAACTGATCAGTTTTATCCCCATGCATTCTGAATGGAGAGTAATTCGTTCAGTTTGCATCAGGATGTCTTTAGTTCAGTCGTTTTGACTGATCAGGCAAAAGAGAAACCCGCAGCATGCTACGGTTTTATCTCCGACGAAAAAAACTAACTTGCCTGAATACCGGATCCGGCATTTTTTCCCATAGGAATGTATTAGTGCCGGCATTCATAATACCGGAATGCCGCATTCGTCCTTCCGGTCTGCGCATGCGCAGACTGAAAAAAAGGTGAAAAAAATAAATGCCGGATCCGTTTTGCCGGATGACACCGGAAAGACGGATCCTGCATTTCAATGCATTTTTTCGACTGATCAGGCATTTTTAAGACTGATCAGGATCCTGATCAGTCTTACTAATGCCATCAGTTGGCATACGTTTTGCGTGATCCGGCAGGCAGTTCCGGCGACGGAACTGCTTTCCGGATCTCTCTGCTGCAAGTGTGAAAGTAGTCTTAGGGGATGCATACTTATGCACATTAAAAGTGCCTAGTGGTAGGCATGCTGTGTAAATCAGATGGTACACCTGCCCCCCCAAAATTCCCATTTTATTTTCAGGTTGTGATGAGGTGCTGGTATGCCTTTGCAAGGCACTGTAGCTCTTTTTATTGTTTTTGTTTTATAATGTGTACAACCCCCAACCACAGACAGACTTTCCAACCACCACATTGCCACTGACAGGAGAAGTTTGGTAGCAAGGCTACTGAAATTTCGCTGTATCTTTCACTTTTGAGCTTTCTAGGTATCGAGTAAGACGAGTAGAATGTTAGGGAACTCCATTTATATTAATAACACCAAACCCATTCCATGCCATTCCATGTCAAGATCCATGTAGCAAACGACTCATGCATCTTAGGCTACTTTCACACTATAGTTTTTTTTGGATCCGTCATGGATCTGCAAAAACGCTTCCGTTATGAAAGGGTTCGGTTGTATTATGTCTTCTATAGCCATGACGGATCCGTCTTGAACATCATTTAAAGTCAATGGGAGACAGATCCGTTTTCTATAATGCCAGATTGTGTCAGAGAAAACTGATCCGTCCCCATTGACTTACATTGTGTGCCAGGATGGATCCGTTTGGCTCTGCTTCGTCAGGCGGATAGCAATACGATGCAGGCAGCGTTTTGGTGTCTGCCTCCAGAGCGGAATGGAGACGGAACGGAGGCAAACTGATGGATTCTGAGCAGATCATTTTCTATTCAGAATTCATTAGGGCAAAACTGATCCGTTTTGGACCGCTTTTGAGAGCCCTGAACGGATCTCACAAACGGAAAGCCAAAACGCGAATGTGAAATTAGCCTTATAAGAAGTAGTTAGTACTGTTTGGGAACTGTAAAGTCTTATTTGTTGAGTAGTCTATTTTTGTAAGCCCAAGAAACCAAGAGGAGGAAGTAGTAACATCAACCACCTTGTGTACAACCCTATAGAAGAACCTACATACAGTACTAGTTAAGGTCCACCAAGGCCTTATTGACCTGATTTAGTGCCCAATTATACAAAACCTGACGCCAATCACACCGAAGAAGAAAGTCACATTCTTTCTTCAGGGTCTTTTGCTTTGCTTTTTAAATTTCTCACTCTGCATTAGCAATGTGAAATACTGGGAAATAATTTCATATACACATTACAGTAAGTAAGGCTCTGCCCTGTTCAACTCTAGTACCGCAAATGACTAAAATCAATGTATTTTCCTTACTCTAAAATCCCATCAACAAGCAAAATAAAAATATCAAGAGTGGAAACATCTTAAAATGTGTTTGCTTTTAATATTTAACAGATTTAATGGTTTTCCTATTAAATCGACATTTTGGCAGAAGACAGAACCCAAAACCTCAGACCAGAAACCAGGGTCAATCCAATACAATAGTGGAGTCAGAACCAAAACCAAATCACAAGGGTTGTAAAATGTAGATGAATAACTTTCTAGGACCTCTGTTTAGCAGAAAATGTGTCACGGTGTAATGTAATACAATACGTATAGTAATTCATCTCAGTGCATATGGCATAATAAAGCTGACAGCTGATATATAGAGCTGTAATACAAGAATGGCCGAGGACTTGTACTAGTAGTGAAACCAGAGGATAGATTTACATGGTCTCATGCAGTTTTATTCTGGTCCGCTATTATTTGTGGCTTTACCCCGTGTATGGTTTACACCGAGTCGCAGCTGACATTTAATAAGATTTTGATTGCAGCAGTTCTAGGGACATTTTCTGTCTGAAGCGTTGCCCAGGGCTGCTTCTTTCTCGTAGGAGATCTGTAAACCATGGTGGGTTTACCTCATTGTGAGCTCATATGACTGTACACATTGTTATATTTCCTGTTCATGTTATTTTCTACATAATGAGCAAACCTGTATGAAACACTATGCTTATACTGTGTGCAATAACAGCCATGTTTATAATGGAGGAAACGAGAACACACAGTTCAGTAGAAAAACAAATTCATAAACGGGTCTTACAATGGGATATTCATTAGAAAAAGAAATGGAACACATTTCATTCCAAAAAGCATCATTGTATTAGAAACTTGCCTGGCCACGTTACAGCAGAACCTATAGACTCATGCTGGACAAACAGGGCAGTCCTGGGGTTAAATTGGCTTTCTCATGAAGACAGTCCCTGTCCATATGCTCTTAAAGGACATATGCACGACCGGCGTCAGCACCCAGCATAACTGGGCAAGTGCCGGGGCCACTGCACGTTGGGGCAGTCCAGCTCTCAGGGCGGTGGCGGGCTGACTGTTATGAGGGTTTCCATCAATACAGATGGAAGCGCTCATTGCTGGAGCGCATGGGAACTGGCGGTCCTTTCATTCACAAACCGCGGCTCATCTCCCTGCACTCCTTCTCTCCTCCAGGCCCGGCCCAGCAGTAACATCATGACGTGTGTCTCACTGCTGCGCTGGAGGAGAGAAGGACTGCAGGGAGTTGAGCTGTGGTTAGTGAATGAAAGGACCGCCAACTCCCCTGCCCTCCAGCAATGATAGGTATGTGAGGGGGTCACTGGGGGGTCATTACACTGTGAGGGGGCCAGGCTTAAAATACTGTGGAAGGGGGCCATTGGGGAGGGGGTCATTATACTGTGTGAGGGCCCCTTACACAGTATAATGACCCCCAGTGCTCCCCCACACAGTATAATGACCCTCAGTACCCCCATTCAGTATAATGATCCCAATGACCCACCATACAGTATAATGACCCCCAGAGCCCTCATTCAGTATAATGACTCCCAGTGACCCCCATACAGTATAATGACCCCCAGTGCCCCTGAGGTAGGCACTGGGGGTCATTACACTCTGTGTCGAGGCCACTGAAGGTCATTATACTGTGTATGGGGCCACTGGAGGTCATAATACTGAATGGCGGGCCACTGGGGGGTCATTATACTGTGTGTGGGGCCACTGGGGGCTCATTATACTGTGTGGGGGTCACTGGGGGGGTCATTATACTGTGTGGGTGCCACTGGGGTCAGTATACTGTGTGGAGGGCCACTGGCGGTCATTATACTGTATGTGGGCACATGGTTCATTATACGGTGTGGGAGCCACAGGGGGACATGTAAATGTAAAAAATGCTACAAAGGGGCCCACTCAGATTTATCGCTCAAGGGCCCATGTGAACCTGGAGCCGGCCCTGGGCATATCATATGCAGGTCATACTTAAATGTTGGGCTTTTCTCTGCAAAATCATCTCTTTTTTGGGGGTGCAGTAAGTGGACCTTTTTTGGCCAACTGATTGCTACATTGGCTCCAACCTGAAGGATGTTATCTGCCATGAGGCAACCCATTTAATCCCATTATCTAGTGTTGCTGTGAGTTTTGAGGTTTCTGATCTTGGGATTCTGTCCCGGGTTGACTATACTTCTACCTAATCTCTAGGACTGGACTGGATTTCTTTGTTGGTAATCATATATTGCACTAAAACTTGTCCTGGTCCTTGTCTGTTTGTTGCCAGCATTTGATTACTTCACTATGATTTGTACTCTGATCTTGACTAGCCCTCGACCATCCTTGATGACAGAACTAGATCATCTGTGCCATGGCCAATGGAAATTACTTTCTCTGGTTGGTTACATAGTTGAAAAAAGACAAAAGTCCATCAAGTTCAACCAAGGCATAGGTGGGGACGTGAATCCCAGAAGGACTCAGATTTCTACACGTTTTCATAATCATTAATGCTGTTTACTTTTAAGAATTCATCTAAACTCTTTTTAAAACTGTCCACTGTTCCTGTGACCACGTCCTGAGGCAGTCTATTCCACAGTTTTCACAGTTCTTTCAGTAAACAAGCTTTGACGCTTCTGGAGACTGAACTTTTTCTTCTCCAGTCGGAGGCAGTGCCCCCTTGTCTTTTGAGGGCATTTTACATGGAACAATTTTTTATTATATTTTTTGTATGGCCCATTTATATATTTGTATAGGTTAATCATGTCCCCCCTTAGACATCTCTTCTCAAGACTAAATAAATTCAATTATTTTAATCTTTCTTCATAACTTAGACCCTCCATGCCCCTTATCAGTTTATTCGCTTTCCTCTGTACTTTTTCCAGCTGCAGTGCCTCCTTTCTATGGACTGATACCCAGAACTGAATGGCATATTCCAGATGAGGCCGCACCAACACTTTGTAAAGTGGTAATATTACATCCCTGCCCCACAAGTCCATGCCTCGTTTAATGCATGACAATATCCTGGTGGCCTTAGAAGCAGCTGGTTGTCATTGTATGCTGTGACTCCCCCAGTGTTACATCCCCTAGGACACATGAAGCACAGAGATAACTTTACATTTATCCACATTGAACCTCATTTGCCAAGTTCATGCCCAATCATTCAGAGTGTTCAAGTCAGTATGAATTTTATGGACATCTTCCATAGGCTGCACAGTACTACATAGTTTAGTATCATCTGCAAAAATAGAAATGGTGCTATTAATTCTGTCCTCGATATCATTAATAAATAAATTAAATAATAGAGGACCCAGCATTGAATCTTGGGGTACACCACTTATAATCCGGGACCATTCTGAATAGGAATCATTGACCACAACTCTCTGGACACGGTCCTTCAGCCAGTTTTCAATCCAATTACAAACAATACTTTCCAAGCCTTATTTTACCTAATTTAATCAGGGGAGCATCCACCTCGCAATGAAGTCCTGAGGCAACAGAGAACCAACACATAAACCGAAGTCAGAGGAAAATATTGACTTCCAGGTGATTGTGTCACAGCCAGACAGCTGAGAAGCTCTGACAGGAGCCTTTCAGATCCTCCTCCTTGAATTTCTTTGTTTTGGTTGAGTTCCTCATCTCGTTAGTCTATCTCAGCTGTCATGCAGTTGGACTGATTGCTGCCCTTTAAGTTCCTCCCCAGAATGCAGTAGTGTGCGGCTTATACTACTTCCTGGAGTGTGTGTGCATGCTGTTCCTAGTTCTCAGTCCACAGTCCCCAGTCGTCTGCAAGATAAGTGCTGTTTATGTATTTATGATTTTCTGTTTTCTGGATCCAGGTGACCCTGACTCCCTCCGTGTCTGTGTAGGGAGCCGGTGGTCGTATCCCCTCACTATTGTAGGGTCTTCAGGTGTAAGATAGTCGAGGTACGTGGATATGCGCCCATCCACCTTTGGGGTGGTCGCATAGGCTGAGCAATAAGGGAGAGCGGCAGGTCTCATGCAGGGGTCTCCCTTTTGTTCCTTAGTTGTGGATCCAGTGAGTCATTGTTTATATTGTATTGTCTTGTTTCCTGTACACCATCCGTGACATTATAAGCCGCCAAAACCGTCTCAAGCATGGATCCGGTTTCACTTTTGGCTGAACGCCTCCAGGGTCTTTCATTGGAGGTAGCTGATCTCCGTTTCAAGTGACCGGTTCAGCTTGCGTTCATGGAGTTTGTGCTGAGCCTAAGATCTCGCTCCCGGATACGTTCTCTGGGGGTAGTGAGAATTTTGTGCGTTTTAAAGAGGCTTGCAAACTCCATTTTCGCCTTCTTCCCCATTCCTCTGGTGATGAAGAACGGAGGGTGGGGATCATTGTATCGCTGCTCAGGGGTAACGCTCAGTCTTGGGCCTTTTCGCTACCGGAGGGTGCACGGCCCCTCCGCTCAGTGGATGAATTCTTTTTAGCCCTGGGTCAGATATATGATGATCCGGATCGTATTGCTCTGGCTGAGTCTAAACTACGTCTGTTATGCCAGGGTAAACAATCCGCAGAGATATACTGCTCAGAATTTCGGAGATGGGCAGCTGATACTGGTTGGAATGATGCTGCACTCCGAAGTCAATTTTGCCAGGGTCTTTCAGAGGGATTGAAAGATGCATTTGCCTTTCATGAGAGGCCAATCTCCCTGGACTATGTCTCAGGCCGTTCGTATTGACAGGCGTCTTAGTGAGAGAGGAGAGATCTCTCCTTCCTGTCATACTCAGTCCTGGGACAGTGCAGCGGTCTCATTCTGTGCGCAGGGGTCTCAGTCACTGTCAGCCCCTTCTGAGCAGGAACCCATGCAGCTGGGGTTGATTGCCTCAGACAATAGAAGATTCAGCCCGCATGGGAGGGTTTGTTTTTGTTGTGGAGGTATAAATCATTTGGCAAATGTTTGTCCCTCTAGGAGATTCAGGCAGTTTTCTGGGAGTAATAAAGAGACAAAAAGGAAAAAATCTTTTAAAATTGTTCCATCTGTTACTATTGGCAGGGTTGAGGCGGAAATTGAAGGTTTTCCGTTTGCTTGTAGTTCCCGTTTTGTCCTACCTGCTAGGGTGGCGCTAGAGAGCAAGAGCATTTTTTGTGAGATTTTTGTGGATAGTGGAGTAGCTGTCAATCTAATTGATAATCAATTTGCAATAACTCATGGTTTCCAGGTATGCACTTTGGGAAAGGATATTCCTGTTTTTGCTATTGATTCAGCTCCACTTTCTCAGAAATCATTAAAGGGCATAGTTCACAATATCCGTTTAATTGTGAGTGATGCTCATGTTGAGGATGTGTCATGTTTCGTCCTTAGCGGTTTGCCTACTCCTCTAGTGTTGGGACTACCCTGGCTCACTAAACATAACCCCACCATTGATTGGCAAGCGAGGCAAATAAATGGTTGGAGTGACTTTTGCAGAGAGAATTGCCTCATAACATCTGTTTCTGAGATTTCTACTAAGACTGTACCACCTTTCCTCTCTGAATTTTCGGATGTCTTCTCTGAGAGTGGAGTTCAGGATTTGCCTCCGCACAGGGAGTATGATTGCCCTATTAATCTCATCCCAGGCGCCAAGCTGCCTAAATCTCGTTTATACAATCTCTCCCAACCTGAGAGGGTCGCTATGCGTGCTTATATCTCTGAGAGTCTGAGAAAAGGACACATACGACCCTCGAAGTCACCTGTTGCCGCTGGCTTTTTCTTTGTTAAGAAAAAAGATGGTTCTTTAAGACCTTGTCTGGATTTCAGGGAGCTGAACAGTATCACTATTCGTGATCCTTATCCGCTTCCTCTGATCCCGGACCTGTTTAACCAGGTTGTTGGGGCTAAAGTCTTTTCCAAATTAGACCTAAGAGGGGCATACAACCTGGTCAGGGTCAGAGAAGGAGACGAATGGAAGACGGCCTTCAATACCCCTGAGGGCCATTTTGAGAATTTGGTTATGCCTTTTGGTTTGATGAATGCCCCAGCCGTTTTTCAGCATTTCGTGAACAGCATTTTTTATCATTTAATGGGAAAATTTGTATTAGTGTATTTGGATGACATTTTGATTTTTTCTCCTGATTTCAAGACTCATAAGGAACACTTACGTCAGGTCTTGCTCATTCTGCGGGAGAATAAATTATACGCAAAACTGGAAAAATGTGTGTTTGCAGTTCCAGAAATTCAATTTCTGGGGTTTCTTCTCTCCGCTTCTGGTTTTCGCATGGACCCCGAGAAGGTCCGCGCTGTGCTTGAGTGGGAGCTTCCTGAGAATCAGAAGGCGCTGATGCGTTTTTTGGGCTTTGCCAATTATTACAGGAAATTTATTTTGAATTATTCCTCTGTTGTTAAACGACTCACTGATATGACCAGAAAGGGGGTAGATTTTTCTTCCTGGTCGGTAGAGGCGCGTAAGGCCTTTTCTAATATCAAGGAGAGTTTTGCTTCCGCTCCCATCCTGGTACAACCTGATATTTCGTTACCCTTCATAGTTGAGGTTGATGCTTCTGAGGTAGGGGTGGGTGCGGTTTTGTCTCAGGGTTCCTCTCCTGCCAAATGGCAACCGTGTGCCTTTTTCTCAAAGAAACTCTCCTCCGCAGAGAGAGAAATTATGATGTGGGAGATAGGGAATTGTTGGCCATCAAGTTGGCTTTTGAGGAAGGGCGCCATTGGCTAGAGGGAGCCAGACACCCTATTACCGTGTTTACTGACCATAAAAATCTGGCCTACTTGGAGTCAGCCAAGCGTCTGAACCCGAGACAGGCCAGATGGTCTTTGTTCTTTTCAAGGTTTAATTTTGTTGTCACGTTCCGCCCTGGGGTTAAGAATGTGAAGGCAGATGCCCTGTCACGTTGTTTTCCGGGAGGTGGGAATTTTGAAGACCCGGGTCCCATTTTGGCTGAAGGTGTGGTGGTCTCTGCTCTTTTTCCTGAATTGGAGGCAGAGGTGCAGGCAGCCCAGTCAGAAGCTCCTGATCTTTGTCCTCCTGGGAGGTTGTTTGTGCCTCTCGCTTTGAGACACAAGATTTTTAAAGAACACCACGATACGGTCCTTGCTGGGCACCCAGGGGCAAGAGCCACACTGGATCTCATCGCTCGGAGATTCTGGTGGCCTGCGCTTCGTAAGTCGGTTGAGGGTTTTGTGGCAGCTTGCAAGACTTGCGCTCGTGCCAAAGTCCCTCATTAACGGCCATCAGGTCCTCTCCTCCCTTTGCCCATTCCTTCCCGTCCTTGGACACATCTGTCCATGGACTTCATAACGGACTTGCCTCGTTCCTCGGGGAAGACTGTGATTCTGGTGGTGGTGGACCGTTTTAGCAAAATGGTGCATTTTATCCCTTTTCCCGGTTTGCCCAATGCTAAGACGCTGGCGCAGGCATTTATTGACCACATTGTCAAATTGCATGGTATTCCTTCAGACATAGTTATGATAGGGGCACGCAGTTTGTTTCCAGATTCTGGAAGGCTTTCTGTTCTCGCTTGGGGGTTTGGTTGTCATTCTCTTCTGCTTTCCACCCGCAGTCGAATGGCCAGACGGAGCGCGTCAATCAGAATCTGGAGACATATCTGCGCTGTTTTGCGGCGGAGAATCAGGAGGATTGGTGTTCTTTTTTGTCCCTTGCTGAGTTTGCTTTAAATAACCGTCGTCAGGAGTGTAACGCACCTAGTTGATCAGTTAGGATCTCAACTGCGGAAGCAATGGACATACACTATTATCCCACTGCCCTTGTTCTTGGCTGTGGGATTCGCGGTTACTCAGTATGTACCCCAGGCGTCTCTCTCAGTCTTGGGCGGAGAGTTTGGGGTAACTAAATCATTTACCGCTATCCATCTATTTAGTATTACTGCTGGAGATGAAGGTCTCCCAGTCTTACAGGAGTCACAAGTTAGTATAAGCTTGTGCACAGTTCAGAGTTAGTATCTAGTATGCAATAGGTTCAGGGTTAGTATATAGCATGTCCTCAGTTTAGTATATTGTATGCCATAGGTTCAGAGCATGTCCACAGTTTAGTATATAGTATGCAGTAGGTTCAGAACATGTCCACAGTT
Organism: Bufo bufo; assembly: GCF_905171765.1. Taxonomy (NCBI): domain Eukaryota; kingdom Metazoa; phylum Chordata; class Amphibia; order Anura; family Bufonidae; genus Bufo; species Bufo bufo. Next base: position 115,933,533 of record NC_053390.1, on the reverse strand, counting down.
TAGTATATAGTATGCAGTAGGTTCAGAGTTAGTATAGCATGTCCACAGTTTAGTATATAGTATGCAGTAGGTTCAGAGCATGTCCACAGTTTAGTATATAGTATGCAGTAGGTTCAGAGTTAGTATAGCATGTCCACAGTTTAGTATATAGTATGCAGTAGGTTCAGAGCATGTCCACAGTTTAGTATATAGTATGCAGTAGGTTCAGAGTTGGTTTGGGAGTATCGTCTCACACCAGTCAGGAACCACCCCACTCAGAGTTCCAGGACATTAATCAGAGCAGGTAACAGGCATATACTTGCGGTTAGTTGGTCCTGGCTAGGAAGCCAGCAGTGGGGAAGCCAGTGGCAAGAAGGTAGACAGTCCTTCACGCTGTTGTTAGGGATCCAGGTCTGGATATGTGGACAGAGTCCTCAGATGCAGTGGAGCTAGCAGGGTGCGCACTCCATTAGTGGAACACCCTGCTTAGCACCTGTCTTCTATTTAAGGGCCGGACGGTAAGTGGGCGGAGTCACAGGAGGGCCCAGCAGCCACTGCGTTCCACGCTGGAGCGCAAGCCAGCGTAACAACACAGGCGGTCGCTGCGTTCCACGCTGGAACGCAAGCCAGCGTATCATCACAGACGGCCGGTGCGTTCCACGCTGGAGCGCAAGTCAGCGTATCGTCACAGGGAGCCGCTGTGATCCAGGCTGTACTGTTACACAGGAGTCCTCTGATAAGTCACCATTTTTTGGTGCATATGGGTTTCATCCGCAGTTTGGGACTTTCTCGGGAGAGGGGTCTTCTGGTTTACCTGATGAGGACAGATTCTCCTCGTCTTTGTCATCTATTTGGCAAAAGATTCAGGATAATCTAAAGAGCATGAGTGAGAGATATAAGCGTGTGGCAGATAAGAGACGTGTGCCTGGTCCGGACCTGAATGTTGGTGATCTGGTGTGGTTGTCTACCAAGAATATCAAATTGAAGGTTCCCTCCTGGAAGTTGGGTCCTAGGTTTATTGGGCCTTACAAAATCCTGTCTGTCATCAATCCTGTTGCCTACCGTCTTGATCTTCCTCAGACTTGGAAGATCCATAATGTTTTTCATAAGTCCTTATTGAAACCTTATGTTCAACCTATTGTAACCTCGCCTTTGCCTCCTCCTCCGATTATGGTTGATGGAAATCTTGAATTTCAGGTCTCTAGGATTGTGGATTCTTGTCTTGTCCGCGGTTCCCTCCTGTACCTCGTTCATTGGGAGGGTTATGGTCCTGAGGAGAGGATGTGGGTCCCAGTGACGGACATTAAGGCCTCTCGTCTCATCAGGGCTTTCCATAGGTCCCATCCTGAGAAGGTGGGCTCTGAGTGTCCGGAGTCCACTCGTAGAGGGAGGGGTACTGTCACAGCCAGACAGCTGAGAAGCTCTGACAGGAGCCTTTCAGATCCTCCTCCTTGAATTTCTTTGTTTTGGTTGAGTTCCTCATCCCGTTAGTCTATCTCAGCTGTCATGCAGTTGGACTGATTGCTGCCCTTTAAGTTCCTCCCCAGAATGCAGTAGTGTGCGGCTTATACTACTTCCTGGAGTGTGTGTGCATGCTGTTCCTAGTTCTCAGTCCACAGTCCCCAGTCGTCTGCAAGATAAGTGCTGTTTATGTATTTATGATTTTCTGTTTTCTGGATCCAGGTGACCCTGACTCCCTCCGTGTCTGTGTAGGGAGCCGGTGGTCGTATCCCCTCACTATTGTAGGGTCTTCAGGTGTAAGATAGTCGAGGTACGTGGATATGCGCCCATCCACCTTTGGGGTGGTCGCATAGGCTGAGCAATAAGGGAGAGTGGCAGGTCTCATGCAGGGGTCTCCGTTTTGTTCCTTAGTTGTGGATCCAGTGAGTCATTGTTTATATTGTATTGTCTTGTTTCCTGTACACCATCCGTGACAGATTGGCATCTGACTCTGGGTGTCATGTTGAACTGTGAGCATCACACATTTTTTAGTAGTTGTAAGAAAGCTAAATGGCTAATGTACCAGTCATAACACAAGGAAGCTGCCCAATAGACATTTGCCTTAAATAATGACTAATCATATAGTGAAACCCTTTATTCACTGTGGAGATGAAAAAAGAACACCTGGAAAACCTAATGCGAATGAGCTAAGACGGACAAAGTATAAACTGCTAGTGATGCTTGGACCCATACTGTAGTTCAACCAAGGTGGTTGTTGGCTGCTGTACCATGGGAGATCCATAGCGCCCTCATAGACATTCCCTCATGTAGACTTAAATGGATCAGCAAAGGTTGCTGTAGATAGCCACACTGCAGGGAACGTCGATGAGGACATTGCAAGGAGAATAGTAAGAGGACAGTGCCTGCATTGTTGGTGCGAAAATTGCTGCTCCTTTGAAGTAAACTAGGTGCTTTGACACTGACCGCACAGCTGACTATTACTGCTAATGTAGAGGCCTTTTTTTTAATTTAAACTAACAGTGAGGTGCTTGGATTTTTTAGGTTCACCTCACCTGATTGTGCTATAGGTCCTTCCTTGGTTTATGGTCATTAATTTATGAGACCCGTTTTAGCAGATATCTTGCACTCTATTTTTACCCTATTTGTGATTTTAATAATAGCATAGTAACTATTTTTATACTGTGTAATATATTTAATATCATTTTAGATTATTGCTGATAAAACAGACCTCCCAATGACAAAAATGGCTTCTGCAGCATGTCAAGTTTAATCTGAAAATTTACTATTGGTATTTTACTTTAACTTACCCCATGTGTCCATTCAGTCGAATGCATGAATAACACCCATGGGAGAAATCATTGTATTAGTTGTTTCAGTCTTGGTGACTCTTCTGTGTGATGACTTTGAACGGTTTGTGAAAAGTTGAAGGTTTCTATCCTACGTCTCCCATGGGAGAGCTTTCTAGATCTGCTTTCAGACGACTTAATGAGAAACAAGGTTCTGTCAACATTGTTTAAGGAACATGATTAATTGGCACATGAGGAGTGGTTGTGCAAAGCCTGTCCTTATTACAGAGGCTGGAGAAGCATGGATCAGTGAGCTGGATTTGTAAGCACACTCTCAGACGTGTGGCTTGTCTGAAGCGGGAGAATAAATTCCCCTAATCCTGAAATCCTGCAAATAGGCAATTACAAGGGACGGCTGCATGCTCTTCTTCAAATTTCAAGTTGGGGATTTACTTTGTTTTCACCTCAGCATTATTTTAAATACAATCTTTAACCATTTTATGGTACACCATTACAGAATCGATAACACTGTTTTATGGATATTCATTCTATCATGTTTCTTCATCGGAAATCTGATAAAGATTAATGGTGGTCTAGGGTGAGTATTAGTGTGGAACGAATCGAAGTTCACGAATTGACTTCCATGCGAATTTCAGGAAAAATGTGATTAGCTGCAAAGCCGAATTTCTTTGTGCTTTGTGGTAATGAATCAATTGTCCCTGAAATTGCGGGAAAAAAAAGAATACTTACAACATCCATTTGCATGCAAAGAATCCGCCACAGCCATCTTGATTGAAGATCCCGCGCAAAATCTTGTGTGCCGTGACATATGATTTTGCGCTGGATCTTCAATCAAGATGGCTGTGGTGAACTCTTTGTGGAAAATGGATAAGGTGACTTCTTTTTTTTTTTAAACAGATTAACCCCTGACAGCCCTCAATGGTCATAACTGATGCGACGATAAGCTTTGAACATACGATCGGAGGGGTTTATTGACGGGGGGCGGCACCATCACCATTCCCAGTCATTGCGCCCGCTACTCACAAAGAAATGTGCTTTGTGACAAACTAATTAGTCACAAAGCAAATTTCTTTGTGAAATTCGACAAAGCAGCCGAATTGAAGTTTTGAGAATGTCGCTCATGTCTAGTGAGGATAATTAAATGATAAAAGTTTAACTTTTTTTATTTATTTTAGGTGGATTCGATTTTTTTTCTGGTTGTGTGTGTTTTCTTCATGTACATTTAGTGGTCTAGTGTCCTGGTGATTTACTGTACAGAACCATCCTGGTATCCAAAAAATTGATACCCAAGTCATTGATGATCAGTGATTTAGTGCTCCTTTTGATAATATCCATATTTTTGGTGCCTGGTGTCCAGTGGTTTTATATCCAGTGCTTGAAGTCCATCAAACTTAAAAAGCTTTAAGAAAAGATGTCACTTCAATGTTAAAGAAGGATGGCTTTTCGTGGTGACTAGTAGTTAGAGAGGTGAGGGTTTACACACAATAACATGCACAGTAGCATGACATGTAGATTCTACCCATGCGCTTACCTCAGAGTTCTAAAAAAGATTGTTGATAGCCCACAGAAACAAAATCAGGAGTTTAGACAAACCTCATTAATTCCAAGATGTTCTTCTAAACTCTTGATTTGGTTGCTGTGGGGTGTATCCCAACTTTTACTAAGACCTTTTTAGGCAGTCGTTGCAATCAATGGAGGATGGCAGAGCTTAGGGTATGGGTGGGATCTTCAAACCACATGAACATTTTAGATTACTTTATGCATGCCTTCATCCAAACTATCCTGAGGATATGTCATCAATATGGGAAAAGCGGAAAACACCTTTAATATGCAAATATAAAGTATGTTTTATCAAACTACATAATAATCCATTCTCCTTCTATTTGTCCTTACGCTTATTCTAGAATTTTTGATTTGGTTCTTCAATGTGCTGCTAATGTCTAATTACATTTAGTAACGTAGTAATATAGGTTAAAAAAAGACATCTGTCCATCCAATTCAGCCTGCTATCCTGCATAGTTGATCCAGAGGAAGGCAAAAAACCCTCATGTGGTGGAAACCAATTTTCCTCATTTTAGGGGAACAAATTCCTTCCCGACTCCAATCATGCAAGCAGAATAATTCCCTGGATTAATGACCCTTCTCCAGAATTCTAGAAATAATAATAACCTGTAATATTATTACACTCCAGAAATGCATCCAGGCCCCTCTTGAACTCTTTTAGTGAGTTCACCATCACATCACGCCTTGCCTGTGAATGTGCGGAGGTCTGTCAGACTGGTTGCACATGTCTGACTTCTCTGTTTGTTTTGATTTGGGTTTGAGCTGGATCCACCTTCCCTCAGGTGTACTGGATTTCATTGTTAGTGAGGCTATTTATCCCTCCTTCCCCCAGTGGCCTGTGATGTGTGGTAAATTGTCGGCTCCAACTCTGCTCAAGATAAGTCCTCTCCGTTATTTCCCTGTGTGTGTTTTATCTAGGCCTCTAGGGAGACGCTTGCTTCCTCCTGGTTTGGAGAAGCAGGTTTGCTCTTCCCTTTTCCCTGCTGCTTAGGGTTTGCCCAGGGTGTTTGGGTTTAGGCACGAGGGCATGTGCATATCCACCATAAGGGTATGCACATGGGCATAGCAGTCTAGGGAAAGCTTTTAGGGATCGCTAGGAGGTGACCGTTTTCTCCCTAGCTTTTGGGCCTAGTCGTTTGTTCTGTTTGTTTTCCTGTGTTTGGTTATTTCACCGCTTACCTACCTATCGTGACACAGTCTCATTGCTCTTACAGTAAAGAACCCCCTTCGATATTGGTGTAGAAACCTTCTTTACTCTAGACATAATGGATGTCCTCTCGTCACGGTCAAAGTCTTGACCCTTAATATATTTATACATGGTTTTTAGACCTCCCCTCAGTCATCTTTTTTCTAAACTAAATAACCCTAATTTAGATTAGATTAGATTTTTCTGAGGAAGCACAATGCAAAACCCGTTTTGGGGCTGTTTTGAGGCGCCATACTGGGTTTGTATTACTTGCGTGTGCGGTTTTGTATATAAATTTGGATGTATATCCTGCTTTACTTGATTAGATCTTGCTGCCATTATTGTGTCATTTATGACCACGTATTTGGTGCCTCATCTGTGGTGTGTAGTGTAACAAAGTCCCGGCACACCCAGGGTGTCCCAATTTTTATGATCTTTATTGCATCATAAAGTATCATTAGGATGTTGACAGGCTGAAATGCATCCTAATGATATATACTTTATGATGCAATAAAGATCATAAAAATTGGAAACACCTTGCGTGTGCCGAACTTTGTTACACTGTGCTATTGGAAATTTCACATTCCCGCTGCGATGTAACTACTTTGCAGTTTAGCGTTGTCAGCAAAAATGTATATTTATTGTGCAATCCAGCTAAAAGATTATTAATAAATATATTGAAGAGAATAGGGCCCAATATTGACCCCTGTGGTACCCCACTGGTGACCCAATCTGAGTATGTACTGTTAATACTGACCCTCTGTTTTCTATCACTGAGTCAGTTACTTACTCACATACATTTTCCCCCAGTCCAAGCAATCTCATTATATATACTAACCTTTTATGTGGTACAGTGTCAAATGCTTTGGAGAAGTCAAGATATATGACATCCATTGATTCACAGCGATCAAGTCTAGAACTAACCGCCTCATAGAAACCGATTAAATTAGTTTGACAGGACCGATCCATCATTAGCCCATGCTAAAAAGGCATTATACACTTATATTCATTGAGATACTCCAGAAAAGCATCTCTTAGAAAACCTTCGAACAGTTTATCCACAACTGATGTTAGACTTACCGGCCTATAGTTTCCGGGCTCTGTTTTTGACCCCTTTTTGAATATTGGCATCTGTTCCTGTGGAACAGACCCTGTCATTATAGAATCCATAAATATCAGAAATAAGGGTCTGTCTATTACATTACTTAATTCACTTAGGACATAGTGATGTATGCCCTCTGTAGCCGATTTGTCTATTTTAATGTTTTTAAGATGCCGCTGCATTTCATCCTGGATCAGACAGGCTAGATTTAATGGGGAATTTATTTTAACACTCTACATTTCATCTGCCATTTTATTTTCCTCAGTGAATACTGTGGAGAAAAATGTATTTAATAAATTTGCTTTTTCTTCTGTTCTATACAACTCCTCCCTCGTCACTCCTTAAAGATAAAATACTTTCAGGTTTATATTTTTACAATTTATATAATTAAAGACCAGTTTAGGTTTACCAGTTTTACTCTCTTTTTGAATCTCTCTGTCTCCAGCTTGGCTGCCTTTACCTGTCTTTTACATATTCTATTTTTCTCCTTGTATTTTTTTGTTCGAGCTTCTTCACTACAATCCTAATTTAATTTTCTTTTTGTCATTATTTATCCACATTATTTTTTCTTGTTCCTTTCCATTTAATTCCCATAAGGCATGTAGTTCTCACAATGAGAGTTTAGGATGCTTTTAAAAATCTCCCATTTTGTGTCTCTGTTTTTTATTTTTGTGCCAGTTAGTGAGGCTGATGGCCCCTCTTAGTTGGTCAAATTTAGTTTTCCTGAAGGTCAGCATTTTTGTGCCTCCCAGGCAAAACACCCTATTAAATGACAATTAGAGGCTTATCACAGTATGTCCCTATTTCACTAGTGTCCCCCAACCTGTATGTCTGTTGTTCTGTCAGGTCTATTGGTTAATACTAAAATCAGTATGGCCGTCCTTCTAGTCAGATCCTGTAGCAGTTGGGAATGGTAATTGTCTGTGTTTATTGGCAAGAACCTGTTTCCTTTATGATATCTACAGCTTTCAATTTCCCAGTCTATATCTGGGTCCTTAAAGTCCTCCATAATACTAACCTCATTATGATTTGCCACCTCATCTATATCCCTTAGCAGTAGGACTCTGTGGACTATGTTATATTAGGAGGCTTATAATAAATCCTTATCTGTATTTTATTATTGGTTTTCCCACCATGTATTTCTACCCACATTGACTCCACGTGTTCATTTCCCTCACTAATATCTTCCCGGAGTGTATACTTTAGACAGGACTTTACATAAAGGCATACCCCTCTCCCTCTCTGGTTTTTACAATCCTTTCTAAATAGACTGTAACCCTGTAAGTTAACTGCCCAGTCATAGCTATCGTCCAACCATGTCTCAGTAATTTTCTATGCTTTCCTTTCAAATTATTCTAATTTCTCACTCCAATGCAAATCCATTTCCATTATCTCTCCCCAGGCCACTGTCTACACTATCTTCCCCTTCTATAAGGTAGTAACCTTCCTCCCTTCCTCTGGGATCCCTAGTTTAAACACTCCTCTAACCTTCTAGCCATCTTCTCCCCCAAAACAACTGCACCTTCCCCATTGAAGTGCAGTCCATTCCTATCATAGAACCTGTAGCCAACAGAGAAGTCGGCCCAGTTCTAGAGGAACCCAAACCCTTCCTTCCTACACCAGTTGTTGAGCCACTTGTTAAACTCCCCGATCTCCCACTGCCTTTCTGGTGTGGCTTTTGGTACAGGTAAAATTTCAGAAAATACTACCTTTGAGGTCCTTGCCCTGAGCGTGCAACATAAGTCCCTGAAGTCATTTTTATTGACCCTCTACCTACCGCTAACTTTGTCATTGGTGCCAATGTGCATCATGACCGCTGGGTCTTCTCCAGCTCCTCCCGGTAATCTATATATTACCGGGACATTTTGATATGCTGCTGTTTGAGTCAAATGTCTCCTGCTTATATATTCTTATATTTGTTGATTTTATAATGTCAGAGCTGGATTACTCTATAGGCATAGTAATTCTATGTTTGGCCCTGGGGTAAGACTTTTGTGGACAGGAAAGGAATAAGTTCAGTAGTTACTATTTATATGTACATTATTTGTATTCTTGGGCAGCAGTGGTTAGCACTAGTGCCTTGCAGCACTGGGGTCTTAGGTTCAAATCCAATGAAGGACAACATCTACATGAAATTTGTGTTTGTGTGGGTTTCCTCTTACACTCAATGACATACTGATCGGGAATTTAGATTATGAGCTCCACTGGGGAAATTTTTTTTGATAATGACTGTAAAGCGCTGCAGAATATAGTGGACTATATAAGTAAGCAAACTATATACATTTTTAAATTTTGCCATGAAGGGGCTGCAGCACAGAGAAAGATGGACATTTAGGCGAAAAGAAGGATAAGGGTACAAGCAATGCAATCTGTACTTATCTGTCCTGACAGGCTCTGTGTGCTGTACAATGTCAGTGAGCAGAAGAGGATGTCTAGGCCATCCATATGATGATAATTTTTTTTTTTTTTTTTTTGTATGAAACAGAACACTTTTTTGGTGGTGGTGGGAACAAGCCTGGCTCATTTATAGACTTGTGCTTAATGTGCATTACCTAAAATACAATACAGAAGACTGCAACTCGCCTGACAGTAAACTCAGGTAGCCATATTTTCTCATCATAACTTAGTATTTTTTATAACTGTTTTGCTTTTTCCCAGGGGCCAGACAGTTCCCAGGTTTTTCCATCAGCAGCTAGTTACGGCTTTGATGATATATAACAGGTGTCTATATTAAAACTTTCCACCACTGAACTTTTCCACTTGTTGCTCCTAATGAGGGCTGGATAAGGAAAAGTGATAGCAAAGGCAAAATGATCCAGCAGCTGAAAAAGAAATCTCCCTGATGAAGGAAAACTACAGAGAAAGCAAATTACTGAAATGCCTCCAAAGGATGTCTCCAACTTTCTTTATTTTCAATCAAACGTAGAATATTAGGTGGCTGTATATGCAGAAATGTCAAATTAATAAGAGATTAGATATCTAACCTTTCTGAAATGGAGCCATACCATGATCTTGCTGTGCCATACTTCTGCCGATCTTTAGTGTTCCAACTCTGATAGGGCTCTATGCTCTGGGAATATGTAAAAAAATTACTTTAGAGCCAAGGGAATACCAAAAGAGTATTAATTTGTCAAGTCATTGGCCATAGTCGACTACACTTTTCAATACAATTCTTTCTGCAAAAAAAGTATATTGTGCAGTACACATTTTTATAGTTGCATATTTTGTAGCCCATACATTTGGCAAGGCTAATCAAATGTAAGGAACCTTAATCCTTGCATGCAAAGAACTGCCACCATCCTCTGAGAGAGAAAGAAGCACAGACTGTGTGGGGCCAAAGTGAAGGATTGGTGCAAAGAACAGAAAGTGAATGCAATTGCTCTCATATAAAAACAGGCTTTACTACTAGTGGAAAGGGTACATCTACTTGGGTGCCCACCACATTTTTAGCATAGATTAGCTACCCGCTGGAGAATCTACACCTCTCTGTGGGAACTGTAGTAAATATTGTGAATTTGAACCCCTTTGATCACTTGGAAAGTAGTTTAGATCTGATAGATAGAAAGAAACTCAGAGTCAGCCAAAACTGGCAGTTAGCCCATGTTCAGCTTTCAAAGTACTGTGTATGTACTCTGAAGAGTCAGAACTGAATACCACCAGTGTCTTTGTTTATGAAGTGCCTAAACTACCTAGTAAAGAACAAACTGGATTTGTTATCCCTACACTGGCCTCATTATTGCCTTGCACCACCTTTGCACATCTGTCATTATCCAGCCTACAACATGAAGAAGCACTGCCTTGCACCTCTAAACCCCACAACATCAAGAGCATCCCACCTAACACTCGGCAGGAGCCCCTAAATTCAGTGCGTGCCCAGAGAAATGCACCACTATTAACTGTTGCATAGTCCTAGGGAGCACCAGAGTGAAGACAGCCACCGTGAACCACTACAACTCTTATCAGTGAAACTACCACTCCCATCCTCCTCACAGCTCTCCCCCTGCAGGCTGCTTGCTGTAGTACAGCTGTAATTCCACACTAAACCTGCTGCTGGAAGATAGGCTTTCTTACACTGCAGAGCCAGGGAAACTATAGCTTGTCCATTAGAATTTAGGTGGGTGGAGATTGCATTTAGGTCATGAAGACACCAGATTCATGAACTCCCTAATCTGTAGCTGGACTCTTAAAATACTTGTTTTAATAACAGGTAGAAAACATTTAAAATGGATTATACAGTAATTCTTTAATGGATTGTCAAAGTAAGTACACCAACCTCATCAGTTTTAAGAGGTCTATTTAATATTGTTTGCAAGATGTACTGTGAAATCTATCACCTCCTATGAGTTTCAAAGTTTTCTTGTGAAAATTGGTTCTTCTAATTCTTAGAAATTACTATTTTTGAGCAAATACAGTTTTTGGCGAATCGTGGGTCTGGCAATGCCATTCAGTGCACCAGGCTTACAATTAAGGGGAAAAAGTTCAATCTTGATTTTATCAGACCAAAGAATCTTGTTTCTCTCTGAGTCTGAGAGTCCTTTTAGGTGCTTTTTTTTCTTCCAAACTTTCATATGTATTTTACTGAGGAGAGGCTTCTTTTTTCTCCCACAGGATTTTTGGAGCTCAGCCAGAGTGACCAGGGTACTAATGCCCTTCTCCCTCGATTACTTAGTTTAGTGGGGCGGCCAGCTCTAGGAAGAGTCCTGGTTGTTCTAAACTTGTTCCATTTAAGAATTATGGAGGTTACTGTGCTCTTGGAAACTTTGAGTGCACGGATCAAAGATAATCAGGTGGACATCTCTATGGTATATGATTCACTGCCTGGGCGAGATGCTAAAATGAAAAATAATAAATAACTTTATTGTGAACTAAACTTAAAAGAAATGCATCATCAAAAATGATTTCTGACAGTTAAAACCAGATAGTAACACATATCGTATTTTCTAATCTGTTTTTATTTTCTGATTGCAGATTTATTTATTCTATTTTCTGAACATGATTATGGGGCTGCCATCTTGCCTGAGCTCTACTTAACAGCATTTGGAAAGCATTAAAAAATTGCTTTACAGCATCCCCATGGGCCATAGACACAATGGTCAGGGGGGGACCTCATTATCTTTTATGGGAGATTTTAAAATGTGGAGCACCTCCCAATTTGAGACAGATACCGCCCAACAACACTGGAGAGTTACACCAATTGTAACAAACCAGGAAACACCCTGTGTTGCTAGATAGACCAAAAATGTGCTCCAAGCGACGCCCTGAGTATTGCACTGTAACGATGCACCCTCGATGTGTCAGGACAAAAACAAAAAATCGTCCTGTGCCAAAACCTCCAGGTAAGATGTGGGCAGATTAGAAGATGATGATGTGCAGGGGACCTACATAGACACAGTATACACTAAACTTTCAGGGCAGCATACATTTTTGTACCCTTCTCCAGACCTGTGCCTCCACCCAATCCTGTCTCTGAGCTCTACAGGCAGTTCTTTCCTCCTCATGACTTTTTGCTCTGCTATGTATTGTCAACTGTGAGACCTTATATAGATAGGGCTGTGTCTTTCCAAATCATGTCCAATCAACTGATCTTACTATAGGTGGACTTCAATCAAGTTGTAGAAACATCACAAAGATGAATTAGGGAAATGGGAGGCCCCCAAGCTAAATTTAAAATGTCATAGCAAAGGGTCTGAATACTTATATCCATGCAAAAATTTTGTTTTTTCCTTCTTAATAAAATAAAATTCGGTTTTCACTTTCTCATTATGGGGGAGTGCAGATTGATGGGGGAAAACTTCATTTTTTTTATTTTTATTTTATTTTAGTACAAGGACGCTACATAACAAAATATGAAAAAAGTGAAATGGCCCGAAGACTTTCCGAATGCATTGTGTATTTCTGTATTAAAAAGTGTTCAGATCTGTATAATACATGTGATAGTGTACTCACAGGCCTCTGCTGTCAAGACTTGCAGCATGAATTGAGTGTCATTTTGACACATGGTTAGCATTTAATTTTTCATATAAAAGCGTTATCAGAACCACAAAAGAGTATGTTCAATGGCTGAATAATGCGACTGTAAAGTATAAACATAGCTGGTATAAATTATATAGCTATTGGTATAAATTATATATAACAACAGGATAAGTTAGATTTGAATTAAGCAATGCTTTATGTTCTGCACTTTATTATTATTGCTAATATTGAGGTTTTGCTATTACTTTCGGCTCACCTTATATCAGTTGATTTTCCCTTAATTAGCTAGAGTAAAGGATTTCACCACAGACCAGAACTCAACTTAAGTGCTAGAATACTTGAGGTTTCCATAGAGGAAGGTGTTAAAACAGTTAAAACGACAAATTGAAAGAACATTCCGAAAACTGCTTAACCAGAAAGCAGACGTCAGATTCTGAGCAAATATTTATGGAGAAGTTATATTGGTAAATAATGAATTCTGCCCGGCCACACTTCATATTCACCCTGTCAATGTACACGTGAGCCGGCATTTCACACTTCCAACATGCTGAATTGATCTTATTTGTATCACATAAGCTAATAATTTACTGTGTTCACACAACTGTGCTGTCAACTGGGACTTGCTCTGAAATCTTATTGTTCAGGCCATTGATAGAAAAGAATGGTTGAAATGTAATCAGGGAGGCAGCTTGGACCAATGTATTATCCATAATCTAAATCTCAGTAAAGGTGAAAAGGCAAATGGCTGCAGCAACATCCAAAGAAAATATCATGTTCTAGAACAACTTCTATCACTTACAAGTGGATTGGTTTAATGATTGGAGGATAAATCATGTTTCAGATAGCTTAGGACGCGGCCAATTATAGCTGACCTTAAAGTGAATATATATCAGCAGAAAATTGCAAATTATTACTTTTCATTATTACACTTTTATTATTAATACTTTTTTGTGCTTTTCTTCCTTATTATTCCTGAAATATTCAGTTCCCTCTTTAGCCCATTACCGCACACACAATAACTTGACATTTTGCTTTGCTGTGTAAACTGGGACTGAACCAGCATTATACAGTCAGGTCCATAAATATTGGGACATCGACACAATTCTAAAATTTTTGGCTCTATACACCACCACAATGGATTTGAAATTAAACGAACAAGATGTGCTTTAACTGCAGACTGTCAGCTTTAATTCGAGGGTATTTACATCCAAATCAAGTGAACGGTGTAGGAATTACAACAGTTTGCATATGTGCCTCCCACTTGTTAAGGGACCAAAAGTAATGGGACAATTGGCTTCTCAGCTGTTCCATGGCCAGGTGTGTGTTATTCCCTCATTATCTCAATTACAATTAGCAGATAAAAGGTCCAGAGTTCATTTCAAGTCTGCTATTTGCATTTGGAATCTTTTGCTGTCAACTCTCAAGATGAGATCCAAAGAGCTGTCACTATCAGTGAAGCAAGCCATCATTAGGCTGAAAAAAAAAAAAAAACATCAGAGAGATAGCAAAAACAATAGGCGTGGCCAAAACAATTGTTTGGAACATTCTTAAAAAGGAGGAACGCACCGGTGAGCTCAGCAACACCAAAAGACCCAGAAGACCACGGAAAACAACTGTGGTGGATGACCAAAGAATTCTTTCCCTGGTGAAGAAAGCACCCTTCACAACAGTTGGCCAGATCAAGAACACTCTCCAGGAGGTAGGTGTATGTGTGTCAAAGTCAACAATCAAGAGAAGACTTCACCAGAGTGTATACAGAGGGTTCACCACAAGATGTAAACCATTGGTGAGCCTCAAAAACAGGAAGGCCAGATTAGAGTTTGCCAAACATCATCTAAAAAAGCCTTCACAGTTTTGGAACAACATCCTATGGACAGATGAGACCAAGATTAACTTGTACCAGAGTGATGGGAAGAGAAGAGTATGGAGAAGGAAGGGAACTGCTCATAATCCGAAGCATACCACCTCATCAGTGAAGCATGGTGGTGGTAGTGTCATGGCGTGGGCATGTATGGCTAACAATGGAACTGGTTCTCTTGTATTTATTGATGATGTAACTGCTGAAAAGAGCAGCAGGATGATTTCTGAAGTGTTTCGGGAAATATTATCTGCTCATATTCAGCCAAATGCTTCAGAACTCATTGGACGGCGCTTCACAGTGCAGATGGACAATGACCCAACACATACTGCAAAAGCAACCAAAGAGTTTTTTAAGGGAAAGAAGTGGAATGTTATGCAATGGCCAAGTCAATCACCTGACCTGAATCCGATTGAGCATGCATTTCACTTGCTGAAGACACAACTGAAGGGAAAATGTCCCAAGAACAAGCAGGAATTGATGACAGTTGCAGTAGAGGCCTGGTAGAGCATCACCAGGGATGAAACCCAGCATCTGGTGATGTCTATGCGTTCCAGACTTTAGGCTGAAATTGACTGCAAAGGATTTGCAACCAAGTATTAAAAAGTGAAAGTTTGAATTATGATTATTATGTCTCAATACTTTTGGTCCCTTAACAAGTGGGAGGCACATATGCAAACTGTTGTAATTCCTACACCGTTCACCTGATTTGGATGTAAATACCCTCAAATTAAAGCTGAAGTCTGCAGTCCCAATATTTATGGACCTGACTGTAGATGTCTTGTCCAATTGTACCGCAAAAGACCTAGGTAAGCCAAAAAGTAAAAAGTGATGATAGAGAAAGGATTGCATCCTAAAACTACAGTATATAGCAAACTTACAATGTGATGGCACCTAGACTACATCACCAAACACAACAAAATTTGGAGCATTTCTGTTGTATAATGCTAAGAAGCAAATGTGCCCAAAAAAGTAATGCACTGTGCCTAACTCATCTATTTTCTGTTTCAATTTCCAGTTTGACAAGGGGGATGGCTTAGTGAAAAAGGGCATGATTTAATGTGTGACAAGGTGCGTCAACATTTTGTCTCAAAATTAGGCAACCAATTGTTGGTGCAAAGTTATAGATTAGCCGTGCATAAAAATTTATTGAGCCACTGTGATAAATTTGGGGCATATTTAGATTGTCTGGTCTAAGTCTACATTTTAAACAGGATTAGGATCAGGATCGTCCCCAATCTGTGTTGCTATAGGTAGAGTACCCTAGACAACTATAACAATATGAGCGCCTCAACCAGTGTGCACCTTAAACTGCACAAGTGCACCCATAACAGCCTCAGTTCCCCAATCAAAGCCCTCCTTAAAACAGCCAGACAGCCCCAGATGGAGTTCCCTTATAAAAGATTTGGGTCTCCAGCCAGAATACCCCTTAGGAAGCACTCTGATCTCTCGAATGATATGCAGACAGTTCCATCACCGTTAAACACTGCTATCTGTAACAGCCCAGCGTAACAGCAGTCCCAGGCGCTGTATTCAGTGGTGATCTGCTGCCAGTTCTTCCCCATTCACCGCTGCAGTCCTGGGCTCTGTCCGTGTAGGTACTGTTGTTCTGGGATCCGCTCCACAGTTTCCTTTCAGCCCTGGCCACAGTATGCTTGCTGCTTGTTCCCTGCAGCACTTCCTTAACCGCCTCCGGACCGCCTAACGCAGGATCGCGTTCCGGAGGCGGCAGCCCTGCGCAGAGTCACGCATATATGCGTCATCTCGCGAGACGCAAGATTTCCTGTGAACGCGCGCACACAGGCGCGCGCGCTCACAGGATCGGAAGGTAAGCGAGTGGATCTCCAGCCTGCCAGTGGCGATCGTTCGCTGGCAGGCTGGAGATGTGATTTTTTTTAACGACTAACAGGTATATTAGATGCTGTTTTGATAACAGCGTCTAATATACCTACTACCTAGTCCTCTGGTGGTCCCCTTTGTTTGGATCGACCACCAGAGGACACTGGTAGCTCAGTAAAGTAGCACCAAACACCACTACACTACACTACACCCCCCCCTGTCACTTATTAACCCCTTATGAACCCCTGATCACCCCTGATCACCCCATATAGACTCCCTGATCACCCCCCTGTCATTGATCACCCCCCTGTAAGGCTCTATTCAGATGTCTGTATGATTTTTACGGATCCACCTATACATGGATCGTATCCGCAAAACACATACGGACATCTGAATGGAGCCTTACAGGGGGGTGATCACCCCATATAGACTCCCTGATCACCCCCCTGTCATTGATCACCCCCCTGTCATTGATCACCCCCCTGTAAGGCTGCATTCAGATGTCCGTATGATTTTTACGGATCCACTGATACATGGATCGGATCCGCAAAACACATACGAACATCTGAATGGAGACTTACAGGGGCGTGATCACCCCATATAGACTCCCTGATCACCCCCCTGTCATTGATCACCCCCCTGTAAGGCTGCATTCAGATGTCCGTATGATTTTTATGGATCCACTGATACATGGATCGGATCCGCAAAACACATACGGACATCTGAATGGAGCCTTACAGGGGGGTGATCACCCCATATAGACTCCCTGATCACCCCCCTGTCATTGATCACCACCCTGTCATTGATCACCCCCCTGTCAGGCTGCATTCAGATGTCCGTATGATTTTTACGGATCCACTGATACATGGATCGGATCCGCAAAACACATACGGACATCTGAATGGAGCCTTACAGGGGGGTGATCACCCCATATAGACTCCCTGATCACCCCCCTGTCATTGATCACCCCCCTGTCATTGATCACCCCCCTGTCAGGCTGCATTCAGATGTCCGTATGATTTTTACGGATCCACTGATACATGGATCGGATCCGCAAAACACATACGGACATCTGAATGGAGCCTTACAGGGGGGTGATCACCCCATATAGACTCCCTGATCACCCCCCTGTCATTGATCACCCCCCTGTCATTGATCACCCCCCTGTAAGGCTCCATTCAGACATTTTTTTGGCCCAAGTTAGCGGAAATTATTATTTTTTTTCTTACAAAGTCTCATATTCCACTAACTTGTGTCAAAAAATAAAATCTCACATGAACTCACCATACCCCTCACGGAATCCAAATGCGTAAAATTTTTTAGACATTTATATTCCAGACTTCTTCTCACGCTTTAGGGCCCCTAGAATGCCAGGGCAGTATAAATACCCCATATGTGACCCCATTTCGGAAAGAAGACACCCCAAGGTATTCCGTGAGGGGCATATTGAGTCCATTAAAAGATTGAAATTTTTGTCCCAAGTTAGCGGAAAGGGAGACTTTGTGCGAAAAAAAAAAAATATATCAATTTCCGCTAACTTGTGCCAAAAAAAAAAAAATTCTATGAACTCGCCATGCCCCTCATTGAATACCTTGGGGTGTCTTCTTTCCAAAATGGGGTCACATGTGCGGTATTTATACTACCCTGGCATTCTAGGGGCCCTAAAGCGTGAGAAGAAGTCTGGGATCTAAATGTCTAAAAAGGCCCTCATAAAATGAATGTGGGCCCCTTTGCGCATCTAGGCTGCAAAAAAGTGTCACACATGTGGTATCGCCGTACTCAGGAGAAGTTGGGCAATGTGTTTTGGGGTGTCATTTTACATATACCCATGCTGGGTGAGATAAATATCTTGGTCAAATGCCAACTTTGTATAAAAAATGGGAAAAGTTGTCTTTTGCCGAGATATTTCTCTCACCCAGCATGAGTATATGTAAAAAGACACCCCAAAACACATTGCCCAACTTCTCCTGAATACGGCGATACCACATGTGTGACACTTTTTTGCAGCCTAGGTGGGCAAAGGGGCCCACATTCCAAAGAGCACTTTTAGGATTTCACAGGTCATTTACCTACTTATAAATCACAGAAAAATTGCACCAAACGGATATGCCACTGACTACACTGGCTAGTCATAAATGCAGATATTAAAAGCTGAGACTTTCGCCAATATATTCCTGTCAGGAAAATATCGGAGCCCATCATTGCACCACGTCACGGTCACTCAGCATGGCAAAGGGTCCTACCACTACGCTACCTATGGTGTGAACAGGGTCTGAAGGTGATGTAATCCAGCTCGCAGCCAGGCTTCCACACAAATGCCTAGCAGGACAACTAGTGCAATGTGAACAAAGCCAAGACTGCAAGCCACGCCCATATCAGACCCTGTGATGGAGGTCACCAGGTGCGAAAGAGTGTTTGAATGCCAGGTAACGGCACATACACTACATATAAAACAAGACAAAAACACAGAAATATAGTGGCAATACTGGAGGAGCGGCTCAACCCCTAACACTGTAGCGTGTTTGTAGTGTTTGTAGTGTATGTGCCGTTACCTGGCATTCAAACACTCTTTCGCACCTGGTGACCTCCATCACAGGGTCTGATATGGGCGTGGCTTGCAGTCTTGGCTTTGTTCACATTGCACTAGTTGTCCTGCTAGGCGTTTGTGTGGAAGCCTGGCTGCGAGCTGGATTGCATCACCTTCAGACCCTGTTCACACCATAGGTAGCGTAGTGGTAGGACCCTTTGCCATGCTGAGTGACCGTGACGTGGTGCAATGATGGGCTCCGATATTTTCCTGACAGGAATATATTGGCGAAAGTCTCAGCTTTTAATATCTGCATTTATGACTAGCCAGTGTAGTCAGTGGCATATCCGTTTGGTGCAATTTTTCTGTGATTTATATGATTGTATTTACATCCGCACAATGCTCCGTTTTGTGTAGGATGCCCTTGTGGTGCATGTGGACCGCGCCGACATCCTCCACCGTATGCATTTTTTGCTGGGGATAGTCGTTTGCTGCGGTCCACATGCGGTGGGGCTGCTCCCCCAATGTAAAACACGCTACAGTGTTAGGGGTTGAGCCGCTCCTCCAGTATTGCCACTATATTTCTGTGTTTTTGTCTTGTTTTATATGTAGTGTATGTGCCGTTACCTGGCATTCAAACACTCTTTCGCACCTGGTGACCTCCATCACAGGGTCTGATATGGGCGTGGCTTGCAGTCTTGGCTTTGTTCACATTGCACTAGTTGTCCTGCTAGGCGTTTGTGTGGAAGCCTGGCTGCGAGCTGGATTACATCACCTTCAGACCCTGTTCACACCATAGGTAGCGTAGTGGTAGGACCCTTTGCCATGCTGAGTGACCGTGACGTGGTGCAATGATGGGCTCCGATATTTTCCTGACAGGAATATATTGGTGAAAGTCTCAGCTTTTAATATCTGCATTTATGACTAGCCAGTGTAGTCAGTGGCATATCCGTTTGGTGCAATTTTTCTGTGATTTATATGATTGTATTTACATCCGCACAATGCTCCGTTTTGTGTAGGATGCCCTTGTGGTGCATGTGGACCGCGCCGACATCCTCCACCGTATGCATTTTTTGCTGGGGATAGTCGTTTGCTGCGGTCCACATGCGGTGGGGCTGCTCCCCCAATGTAAAACACGCTACAGTGTTAGGGGTTGAGCCGCTCCTCCAGTATTGCCACTATATTTCTGTGTTTTTGTCATTTACCTACTTACCACACATTAGGGCCCCTGGAAAATGCCAGGGCAGTATAACTACCCCACAAGTGACCCCATTTTGGAAAGAAGACACTCCAAGGTATTCCGTGAGGGGCATGGCGAGTTCCTAGAATTTTATATTTTTTGTCACAAGTTAGCGGAAAATGATGATTTTTTTATTTATTTTTTTCCTTACAAAGTCTCATATTCCACTAACTTGTGACAAAAAATAAAAACTTCCATGAACTCACTATGCCCATCACGAAATACCTTGGGGTGTCTTCTTTTCAAAATGGGGTCACTTGTGGGGTAGTTATACTGCCCTGGCATTTTAGGGGCCGAATGCGTGAGAAGTGGTTTGAAATCAAAATCTGTAAAAAATGGCCGGTGAAATCCGAAAGGTGCTCTTTGGAATGTGGGCCCCTTTGCCCACCTAGGCTGCAAAAAAGTGTCACACATGTGGTATCGCTGTACTCAGGAGAAGTTGGGCAATGTGTTTTGGGGTGTCATTTTACATATACCCATGCTGGGTGAGAGAAATATCTTGTCAAAAGACAACTTTTCCCTTTTTTTTTTATACAAAGTTGGCATTTGACCAAGATATTTATCTCACCCAGCATGGGTATATGTAAAATGACACCCCAAAACACATTGCCCAACTTCTCCTGAATACGGCGATACCACATGTGTGACACTTTTTTGCAGCCTAGGTGGGCAAAGGGGCCCACATTCCAAAGAGCACCTTTAGGATTTCACAGGTCATTTACCTACTTACCACACATTAGGGCCCCTGGAAAATGCCAGGGCAGTATAACTACCCCACAAGTGACCCCATTTTGGAAAGAAGACACCCCAAGGTATTCCGTGAGGGGCATGGCGAGTTCCTAGAATTTTATATTTTTTGTCACAAGTTAGCGGAAAATAATGATTTTTTTTTTTTTCCCTTACAAAGTCTCATATTCCACTAACTTGTGACAAAAAATAAAAACTTCCATGAACTCACTATGCCCATCACGAAATACCTTGGGGTGTCTTCTTTCCAAAATGGGGTCACTTGTGGGGTAGTTATACTGCCCTGGCATTCTAGGGGCCCAAATGTGTGGTAAGAAGTTTGAAATCAAAATGTGTAAAAAATGGCTGGTGAAATCCAAAAGGTGCTCTTTGGAATATGGGCCCCTTTGCCCACCTAGGCTGCAAAAAAGTGTCACACATGTGGTATCTCCGTACTCAGGAGAAGTTGGGCAATGTGTTTTGGGGTGTCATTTTACATATACCCATGCTGGGTGAGAGAAATATCTTGGCAAAAGACAACTTTTCCCATTTTTTTTTTATACAAAGTTGGCATTTGACCAAGATATTTATCTCACCCAGCATGGGTATATGTAAAATGACACCACAAAACACATTCCCCAACTTCTCCTGAGTACGGCGATACCACATGTGTGGAATTTTTTTGCAGCCTAGGTGGGCAAAGGGGCCCACATTCCAAAGAGCACCTTTCGGATTTCACCGGTCATTTTTTACACATTTTGATTTCAAACTACTTACCATACATTTGGGCCCCTAGAATGCTAGGGCAGTATAACTACCCCACAAGTGACCCCATTTTGGAAAGAAGACACCCAAAGGTATTCGCTGATGGGCATAGTGAGTTCATAGAACTTTTTATTTTTTGTCACAAGTTAGTGGAATATGAGACTTTGTAAGAAAAAATATATAAAAAAAAATCATCATTTTCCACTAACTTGTGACAAAAAATAAAAAGTTCTATGAACTCACTATGCCCATCAGCGAATACCTTAGGGTGTCTACTTTCCGAAATGGGGTCATTTGTGGGGTGTTTGTACTGTCTGGACATTGTAGAACCTCAGGAAACATGACAGGTGCTCAGAAAGTCAGAGCTGCTTCAAAAAGCGGAAATTCACATTTTTGTACCATAGTTTGTAAACGCTATAACTTTTACCCAAACCATTTTTTTTTTACCCAAACATTTTTTTTTTTTATCAAAGACATGTAGAACAATAAATTTTGCGAAAAATTTATATAGCTCTATTAGTGAGAAGAAAAGGAGGTAAAATTCATTTGGGTGGTAAGTTGCATGACCGAGCAATAAACGGTGAAAGTAGGGTAGGTCAGAAGTGTAAAAAGTGGCCTGGTCTTTAAGGGTGTTTAAGCTATAGGGGCTGAGGTGGTTAAAGGGTTTCTATCACTTCGTATGAAATAATTAGCTCTCAGACACTAGCGATCCGCTAGTGTCTGCTCTGGCCAACCATCCTAATATAACAGCTTTTGGGGCAGCCGTTTTGCTAAAAAAATAACTTTTATAAATATGCTAATGAGCCTCTAGGTGCTATGTGGGCGTCATTAGCACCTAGAGGCTCCGTCTACCTTCATACACAGCCATCGCCCAGCGCATCCCTCCAGCCCGCCCATCTCCTGCTGAATGCGATCCTCCGTGTGACGCAGCGGACGAATTATCGCGCATGCGCCGTGCGCGGCTGTATTCGGCGCATGCGCAGTGAATGTCTGACCGCTTCCCTGCTCAGACATCTCCACTGCGCCTGTTCCTTGGAGCACTATGACGTTATCGGAGCAGGCGCAGTGGAGATGTCTGAGCAGGGAAGCGGTCAGACATTCACTGCGCATGCGCCGAATACAGCCGCGCACGGCGCATGCGCGAGAATTCGTCCGCTGCGTCACACGGAGGATCGCATTCAGCAGGAGATGGGCGGGCTGGAGGGACGCGCTGGGCGGTGGCTGTGTATGAAGGTAGACGGAGCCTCTAGGTGCTAATGACGCCCACATAGCACCTAGAGGCTCATTAGCATATTTATAAAAGTTATTTTTTTAGCAAAACGGCTGCCCCAAAAGCTGTTATATTAGGATGGTTGGCCAGAGCAGACACTAGCGGATCGCTAGTGTCTGAGAGCTAATTATGTCATACGAAGTGATAGAAACCCTTTAAGGGTCGGGGTGAGTCACTTCCTGTGTTTTATGGATTAGATCATGTGACCTCACTAACCAATTCTAGCCCTCCTGCACATATAAAAGTGGCTCAGCCCCCTTCCCAGATGCCTCAGTGTCAAGGTCCTTGTGTCCTGCTAAGGTTGCTGTTATCTCTGCTTGTTTTCCTGTGTACCTGACTCATGCTTGTGTTTCTGGACTCTGCAACCTGTTTGGTCGCTGCCTGCTTGCCTTGACTCTCCTGTTGCTGAGCCGGATTGCCTGACCTTGCTTGCTTAACTTCACCTCTGCCTCACCCTTTGATCCTGCACTATTGCTCCTGGTTACAACTCGGCTTGCTGACTACATCTGTACCTC
This sequence comes from Bufo bufo, assembly GCF_905171765.1. Classification (NCBI taxonomy): domain Eukaryota; kingdom Metazoa; phylum Chordata; class Amphibia; order Anura; family Bufonidae; genus Bufo; species Bufo bufo. Next base: position 115,910,222 of record NC_053390.1, on the reverse strand, counting down.
TGGTACCTTGCTCAGCTTTCTTGTGTGGCAATCCTCCTCAAGAGGTAGAGACTTAGTGTTCCCCTCGGGAAAGTCTATCCCCACCATCAGAGGTACTATGAAGATTGAGGGGTTCACTTAGACAACTCCCTTAGAGGAGGTAGGACATGTGGCACAGTGGGTTCACTCCCGCTGGTTCGTGACACCCAGCTGTCAATTTAAAATGAAATAGATGTCCTGTAGCACTAGAATATAGAAGAACGAGTGTATATACACAGATGAGGCTATGTATGCAGTAAATGCAACCCTGTTCGCCACTGCTAATATGGACCTGAGCAAGGAACATTTTATATACTATATATTCAACTGAAATTGCCCTTTTAGCTAAATGAGCAATATTGTTTAATGAACCACTGAAATGAGAGTAGAAAATGGTTTCTGGAGATTTTCAGTTTACTATGGACAAACTTCATAAAGAAATCTCATACTGGCAATTAAAAAGACAATTATTTCAGTTTTATTGTTTTACTCATTGTGACTTTAGTTAATTGGTAGATAGGGAAGAGTTGTTAATATCTTTAGTGTCAATTTTCCATTTGTTGTCCTTCAGGGAATATATAAAAGCTTCTACGTCTCCTACAAGAAGGATCATGGGACTATTAGGCATATTACAACCCCTCGTATCCTCATTTAGGTATATTGTCTCTAAAATACCTCAAAGAACCTTTCTAGAACCATATCACGTTATACAGTATATTAACATCAGACTTCTACAAATGTGTTACTGAGGAGGACAATATCGTCACCATGCAGAAAAAAAACATTATTGATATGAGAACTCACTGATGGTATGCCATTTGCCACCTAACCAATTTACGATAGCCCCTATAGTGTACATGTGGTGTAGTGTGCACATGTGGTTTTGCCACAAATTGCCCTGGTTTTGTAGTTAGATTTTTGGCCACATAATTTGTATAGTTCAACCACATTGTACAATTTGTACAATTGAACCACATAGAAACATCTTACTTGTAAAAGACACATAGCCAAAAATTGTGTTGCAAAAGTGCAGCAATTAGTGATAAACCTTGATGTGATCAACTACTTGCTGGCCTGCATCTATTCATAGAGGCCATCTTAACCTTCTGATGTGTCTATAATAATAAACTGGATAGTCTACCTGTTCTGGTGGATGAGGGGCCCACCAGGGTATTCCCCTATTCCCCTGTGGGCCAGTCTGAGCCTGTGTGGTACACTATCAATACATGTATGTGCAGTCTTAGAACTACAGACTTAGACTTAGAACTACAACATACTTGCAGATATAAGCAGTGGTGGATTAAAAACAGGAAAGATGGTGGCATACTGAGGCTAGTCATAGAAATTAGCAGTATATATTCTCCTATACTTGATATTATCCTGGCAAACCTGTAAGGACAGTGACATAATCTTGCTGCCTGTCGGTCAACATACTTTCAGAACTATCAGGATTTAAAGGAGGTGCCTAGGAGTTTAATATTGACAGCCTATAGTTAGGATACGTTATCAATATCTAATTAGTGGGGGTCCTACTCATTGATTAGCTGATCAGCTGATGATTAGCTGATTGGCGCAGGAAGGCCCTGCGGCTTCTTCCTAGGCCAGCCACATTCATCAGTAACATGGTCTAGGTGCAGCTCAGTCCTATTCAAGTGAATTTCAATTCTAATTAGTTGATACCAGCCAAATCAAAGACACACACCTCTAGACAGCACTGCTTTGAGGTTCTTAGCTCTAAAGTATCTTATTCAGCTACAGTCAATCAAAAAATCACAGATGTCCTGGTAAACTATTAATTACTCATTTTAGTAAGTTAAACAATCCATACTTAAGCAATCTTCTGGTTGTGATCAAGCATGACTAAGGTACCGTCTTTTGATTGACTATGGATTTGAGGAGTAAAGTTAGCTCCTAGCAGATGTGGCATGGTTTGGTTCAATCTTAATGTGAGTCCATTGTTATTATATGATCTTATCTTGCCAATCTGTATTCTGCTCTGTAGTGAGGAGCAGTAAGAAGCTCAGAACAGCTATAGATGGGTGTCAGTGGAGTGGCTGGTAGGATCAAATTTGCATAATTGCTTCCCTCGGAGTATTGCCTTAAAAATAAGTCTCTACACACTACTGTGTGTATTTAATGTGGAAAAAGTACTGTCCTCCCATTCTTGAGCTTCATGTACTTCTAAAAGTACTTATGTTCACCTCCTAATCATTGGTAATTTTCAAGAATGTAGGCTCAGTTTTTGCTGCTGTGTCAATTAGAAGAGTAGACCCTGGGGAGGATGCAATGGGGCTTAACATGCAAAAATTATATACTTAGATGTTAGATGCCGAAGCATCATTCTAGCTGTACACAATATCTTGTTAGAGATATCTTTAAGACCTAGGGCCGAATCCATAAGATGGATGGGTCCTATAGCTTAAGACTAGAGTTGAGCGGACACCTGGATGTTCGGGTTCGACGGGTTTGGCCGAACTTCGGAAAAAAGTTCGAGTTCGGGACCCGAACTTGACCCCGAACCCAAACCCCATTAAAGTCAATAGGGACCCGGACTTTTGAGCACTAAAATGGCTGTAAAAATGTCATGGAAAGGGCTAGAGGGCTGCAAATGGCGTCATGTGGTTAAGAGCATGGCAAGTGCTCTGCAAACAAATGTGGATAGGGAAAGGACTTAAAATAACATAAAATACGTAAAAATAAAAAATAATAATCTTGATCTAGGAGGACCAGGTCCATATGGAGAAGGAGGTTGAGGAGGAGGTGGATGTGGCGGAGTAGGTGGAAGTGGCGGTGGAGGAGGTAGCCTACACATCTTTTTGGTTTTAAATTTAATTAAATTTTTTTAAATGAGGGTACACCCCAAAACATTGGGAAATATAACCCTCCAGTCGTGCTAAACACACATTCAGACAATACACCGGCTGCAGGGCAGGCCAGCACCTCCAAGGCGTAAAGGGCTAGCTCAGGCCATGTGCCCATTTTGGAGACCCAGAAGTTGCAGGGGCTGACCCCTGTCAGTTAGTTTGTGTAGGCGTGTGCATACTTACTGCCCCACCCACCATGTTGCACGTTCCCGTGATGTTCACGATCCAATTTGATATCTGCTCTATCAACTTTCGATGTTCTTTTATGCGCCTACCATGGTGATTACGGGTGGCGGGGAATCAGGGTTCCAGGCCGGAGAGGGAGCGTGAGAAAAAGAGACCAAATTTAAGGGAGATAAATTAATGAAAAAAATTTGGGATCAAGAAGAAATGTGGGAAAAGTTATTGAGGCAAAAAAGTGGGACAAATTACAGAAGCCCAAATGTGGGCCAAAAGAGTCAAGCGGAATTGTGGGAAAAGCTATTGAGGCACAAATGTTGGCCAAAAGAGTATAGCGGAAATGTTAGACAAAGTATTGAAGCTTAAATTTGGTACAACTTGCTTAAGTTTAAGTATTGAATCAAAGGAGGTGGCGCGCATCAATTAAAGAAACATTTCAGAAATTTTATTCCCTGTCACCTATGCAGAGCAGGGGTTTATTCACGTCTAAAATTGTATAATGTCAACCCAAGAATGTAACAGAAAAATTACAGAAATTTAACTGACACATTATTATTTTTTTTGTTAACCGGCCTCCTAGGTATAGCAGTGGCACTATACACCCAAAAATTTGGTGAATTTCACCCGAAAATGTTAATGATAATTTTATTACATTTTTTTAACCGGCCTACTAGGTAGAGCAGTGGTACATCACACCCAAAAATTTGTGAATTTCACCATAAAATGTAAGAGATCAATTTTTTTATTGTTTAACCTGTCTAATAGGTATAGCAGTGGTACTTCATACCCCAAAATTGTTGAATTTCAACTGCAAATGTAACTGACAAATATATATTTTTTGTTAACCAGCCTACTAGGTATAGCAGTGGTACTATCCACCCAAAAATTGGTGAATTTCACCAGAAAATGTAACTGACAAAGTAGTGAAATGATATAAAATAAAATACGTACAAATAAAATTAAAAAAATTTGATTTATGAGGTGGAGTTCCATATGGAGTAGGAGTTTGAGAAGGCAGTGGACGTAGCGGTGTAGGTGGAAGCGGCGGTGGAGGAGGACGAGGTAGCCAACACAGGTTTTTGGTTTTAATTAAATTTTTTAAAATGAGGGTACACTCTAAAAGAGTGTGAAATATCCAAAATACAAGAATGAGCAATTGCACTGCAGTATAACAATGGCTGGTTAGTGCCGGTATACATGTCTATTCTGCACAAGGTACAGATGGATCCATGCCTGGTTCATTTTAATGAACATGAGCTTGTCCACATTGGCTGTGGACAGTTGGCTGCGCTTGTCTGTGATGACGCCCCCTGCCGTGCTAAACACACTTTCAGATAATACACTGGCTGCAGGGCAGGCCAGCACCTCCAAGGCATAAAGGGCAAGCTCGGGCCATGTGCCCAATTTGGTGACCCAGAAGTTGAAGGGGGCAGAGCCGTCATTCAGTACGTGTAGGCGTGTGCACACATACTGCTCCACCATGTTGGTGAAATGCTGCCTCCTGCTAAGACGTTCCATATCAGCTGGTGCTGCTGGTTGTTGTGGCGTGCTGACAAAGCTTTTCCACATTTCGGACATGCTAACTCTGCCTTCTGAGGTGCTGGCGGTACCCCAGCTGCGTTGGCAACCTCTTCCTCGTCCTCTGCCTTCGCCTTGTGTTTCCACTGTGTCCCCGCCGTCAGGTGGGAATGCCAACAGCAGCGCGTGTACCAGCGTGCGCTTGTACTCGGACATCTTACGATCACGCTCCAGTGAGGGAATTAAGGACGGTACGTTGTCCTTGTAAGGGGGATCCAGCAGCGTGGCCACCCAGTAATCAGCACAAGTTAGAATGTGGGCAACTCGGCGGTCATTGCGGAGACACTGCAGCATGTAATCGCTCATGTGTGCAAGGCTGCCCAGAGGCAATGAAAAGCTGTCCTCTGTGGGAGGTGTATCGTCTGTGTCCTCTGTATCCCCCCCAGCCACGCACCAGTGATGGCCATGAGCTGGTCTGGGTGCCACCCTACTGTGAACATGGTTCCTCCTCCTCCATCTCCTCCTCCTCCTCCACCTCGTCATCCTCCAGAACTGTGCCCTGGCTGGACAATTGTGTACCTGGCGATTGTGGGTGCAGGAACCCACCCTCGGAGCCACTTGGGAATGACTGGCCGGAAACCCTACGAAATGATTCCTCTTCCTCCTCCTCCTCCTGTGCCACATCCTCTTCCATCATCGCCAGGAGCGTTTTTTCAAGGAGGCATAGAAGTGGGATAGTAACGCTGAGAACGGCGTTATCGGCACTGGCCATGTTGGTGGAGTACTCGAAACAGCGCAACAAGGAACACAGATCTCGCATGGAGGCCCAGTCATTGGTGGTGAAGTGGTGCTGTTCCGCCGAGCGACTCACCCGTGCGTGCTGCAGATGAAACTCCACTATCGCCTGCTGCTGCTCGCACAGTCTGACCAGCATGTGCAAGGTTGAGTTCCACCTTGTGGGCATGTCGCATATGAGGTGGTGAGCAGGAAGGCCGAAGTTACGCTGCAGCGCTGACAGGCGAGCAGCAGCAGGGTGAAAACGCCGAAAGCCCGTACAGATGGCCCGCACTTTATGCAGCATCTCTGACATATCGGGGTAATTTTTAAGGAATCTCTGCACCACCAAATTCAGCACATGTGCCAGAAAGGGATGTGCGTCAAACCGGCTAGTCCCAGAGCTGCTACGAGATTTCGCCCATTATCGCACACCACCAGGCCGGGCCTGAGGCTTACTGGCACTCATCGGTCTGTTGTTCAAGGCCCGTCGACAGCTTCTGCGCGGTGTGGGGTTTGTCCCCTAAACAGATAAGTTTTAAAACTGCCTGCTGTCGTTTACCCCTGGCTGTGCTGAAGTTGGTGGTGAAGGTGTTACGCTGACCGAATGAGGAGCTGGTAGAGGATAAGGAAGCAGAGTAGGAGGAGGAAGCAACAGGAGGCAAACTGAAGCGCCCTGCAATCCTCGGTGGTGGAAGGACATGCGCCAAACTGCTATTCGCCTCAGGCACAGCCGCCACTGCATTTCACCAGTGTGCTGTTATGGAGATATAACGTCCCTGACCGTGCTTACTGGTCCACGTATCCGTAGTCAGGTGCACCTTGCCACAGATGGTGTTGCGCAGTGCACACCTGATTTTGTCCCCTACTTGGTTGTTTAGGGACGGGATGGCTCTACTAGAAAAGTAGTGGCGGCTGGGCACGACTTACTGTGGGACAGCCACCGCCATGGGGCCTTTAAAACTATCCGTCTCCACCAGACGGAATGACAGCATTTCAAAGGCCAGTAATTTAGAAATGCTGGCATTCAGGGCCAGGGATCGCGGGTGGGTTGGGGGGTACTTCCTCTTTCTCTCTAGTGTTTGGGAGATGGAGAGCTGAACGCTTCCGTGGGACATTGTGGAGCTGCTTGGTGACCCAGGTGTTGGTGTTTCTGGCAGATCCTCTGTTTGTGGGGTGCCAGGTGGCACTGTGACTCCAGAGGTGGATGAAGAGGCCGAGACTGCAGCAGAAGAGGAAGCAGGAAGAGCCAGAGACCTTTCTTGGTTTTTGAGGTGTCTACTCCACTGCAGCTCGTGCTTTGCACTTAAATGCAGGACTAGGTGGATGGCCCTGGGAAACCCTGCTAACAGAGTCATCAAAAAGCAGAAGAGACTGCTGCAGGTGCCAACTGTGGTCTTTCAGCAGGAGACTGGGTGGGAGACAATGGACATCGGCTGCAGGTGCCAACTGTGGTCTTTCAGCAGGAGACTGGGTGGGAGACAATGTGAAGGAAGTGGATCCACTGTCAGCAACCCAATCTACTATCGCCTGTACTTGTTCAGGCCTCACCATTCGTAGAGCCGCATTAGGCCTGACCAAATACCGCTGCAGGTTCTGTCGCCTACACGCACCTGAGGAAGGGTTTTCACTTGTGCGTGTAGCTGGCACAGATCGACCACGTCCTCTCCCTGCAACAGGAGCTCCACCAGCAGCACCACGACCTGGGCCACGTCCCTTATTTGATGCTCTCCTCATATTTCTCGAATTTAGGATCTTGCCCTAAATGGGTGTTTAATTAATAGTAGAATAGAACGATAGTATGTAAAGGGTGTATCTCACACGGCCTTAACCAAACTAGGCCTCAATTAAAGATTTGTTTGCCCAAAATGGCTGTATTTCAAATACCTAAATCAAACCCCTTTATGTAAAGGGTGTATCTCACACGGCCTGACCCACAGTAAGCATGAATTAAAGATTTGTGCACCAAATGGCTGTATTTCAAATATCTGAATATAACCCAAATGTATGAAGGGTGTATCTCACAATGACATATGCAGCAAAGGCTGCCAAATAAACTTTTTTTGCCCAAACGGGTGTTTGTTTAATAACTCAATATGACAGCAGTATATAACCCAGGAATTTCAAACGTCAAGATGCTGCAAGGCCTAAAATATTGTGTATTTTGCCCCAAAAAGGGTGTTTTATTAATGAAAGATCATAAGCCCTGTATATATAGGGTGTATCTCACACGGCATGACCCACAGTTGGCCTCAATTAAAGATTTGTTTGCCCAAAATGGCTGTATTTCTAATTCCTGAATCAAACCCCTGTATTTAAAGGGTGTATCTCACACAGCCTGACCCACAGTATGCCTCAATTAAAGATTTGTTTGCCCAAAATGGCTGTATTTCAAATACCTTAATCAAATTCCTGTATTTAAAGGGTGCATCTCACACGGCCTGACCCACAGTAGGCCTCAATTAAAGATTTGTTTGCACAATATGGCTGTATTTCAAATACCTGAATTAAACCCCTGTATGTAAAGGGTGTACCTCACACGACCTGACCCACAGTAGGCCTCAATTAAACATTTGTTTGCCCAAAATGGCTGTATTTCAAATACCTGAATCAAACCCCTGTATTTAAAGGGTGTATCTCACACGGCCTGACCCACAGTAGGCCTCAATTAAAAATTTGTTTGCCCAAAATGGCTGTATTTCAAATACCTGAACCAAACCCCTGTATTTAAAGGGTGTATCTCACACGGCCTGACCTACAGAAGGCCTCAATTAAAGATTTTTGCACCAAAAGGCGGTATTTCAAATAGCTGAATATAACCCAAATGTATAAAGGGTGTATCTCACAATGACATATGCAGCAAAGGCTGCTAGATCAATTTTTTTTGCCCAAACGGGTGTTTGTTTAATAACTGAATATGGCAGCAGTATATAACCCAGGAATTTCAAACGTCAAGATCCTGAAAGGCCTGAAATATTGTGTATTTTGCCCCAAAAAGGGTGTTTTATTAATGAAGGAATATAAGCCCTGTTTATACAGGGTGTATCTCACACAGCCTGACCCACAGTAGGCCTCAATTAAAGATTTGTGCACCAAATGGCGGTATTTCAAATATCTGAATATAACCCAAATGTATAAAGGGTGTATCTCACAATGACATGTGCAGCAAAAGCTGCCAACTAATTTTTTTTTGCCCAAACGGGTGTTTATTTAATGACTCAATATGACAGCAGTACAGTCGTGGCCAAAAGTTTTGAGAATGACATAAATATTGGAAATTGGAAAAGTTGCTGCTTAAGTTTTTATAATAGCAATTTGCATATACTCCAGAATGTTATGAAGAGTGATCAGATGAATTGCATAGTCCTTCTTTGCCATGAAAATTAACTTAATCCCAAAAAAAACTTTCCACTGCATTTCATTGCTGTCATTAAAGGACCTGCTGAGATCATTTCAGTAATCGTCTTGTTAACTCAGGTGAGAATGTTGACGAGCACAAGGCTGGAGATCATTATGTCAGGCTGATTGGGTTAAAATGGCAGACTTGACATGTTAAAAGGAGGGTGATGCTTGAAATCATTGTTCTTCCATTGTTAACCATGGTGACCTGCAAAGAAACGCGTGCAGCCATCATTGCGTTGCATAAAAATGACTTCACAGGCAAGGATATTGTGGCTACTAAGATTGCACATAAATCAACAATTTATAGGATCATCAAGAACTTCAAGGAAAGAGGTTCAATTCTTGTTAAGAAGGCTTCAGGGCGTCCAAGAAAGTCCAGCAAGCGCCAGGATCATCTCCTAAAGAGGATTCAGCTGCGGGATCGGAGTGCCACCAGTGCAGAGCTTGCTCAGGAATGGCAGCAGGCAGGTGTGAGCGCATCTGCACGCACAGTGAGGCGAAGACTTTTGGAAGATGGCCTGGTGTCAAGAAGGGCAGCAAAGAAGCCACTTCTCTCCAAAAAAAACATCAGGGACAGATTGATCTTCTGCAGAAAGTATGGTGAATGGACTGCTGAGGACTGGGGCAAAGTCATATTCTCCGATGAAGCCTCTTTCCGATTGTTTGAGGCATCTGGAAAAAGGTTTGTCCGGAGAAGAAAAGGTGAGCGCTACCATCAGTCCTGTGTCATGCCAACAGTAAAGCATCCTGAGACTATTCATGTATGGGGTTGCTTCTCATCCAAGGGAGTGGGCTCACTCACAATTTTGCCCAAAAACACAGCCATGAATAAAGAATGGTACCAAAACACCCTCCAACAGCAACTTCTTCTAACAATCCAACAACAGTTTGGTGAAGAACAATGCATTTTCCAGCATGATGGAGCACCGTGCCATAAGGCAAAAGTAATAACTAAGTGGCTTGGGGACCAAAACGTTGACATTTTGGGTCCATGGCCTGGAAACTCCCCAGATCTTAATCCCATTGAGAACTTGTGGTCAATCCTCAAGAGGCGGGTGGACAAACAAAAACCCACTAATTCTGACAAACTCCAAAAAGTGATTATGAAAGAATGGGTTGCTATCAGTCAGGAATTGTCCCAGAAGTTGATTAAGAGCATGCCCAGTCGAATTGCAGAGGTCCTGAAAAAGAAGGGCCAACACTGCAAATACTGACTCTTTGCATAAATGTCATGTAATTGTCGATAAAAGCCTTTGAAACGTATGAAGTGCGTGTAATTATATTTCACTACATCACAGAAACAACTGAAACAAAGATCTAAAAGCAGTTTAGCAGCAAACTTGTGAAAACTAATATTTTTGTAATTCTCAAAACTTTTGGCCACGACTGTATATAACCCAGGAATTTCAAACGTCAAGATGTTGCAAGGCCTGAAATATTGTGTATTTTGCCCCAAAAAGGGTGTTTTATTAATGAAAGAATATAAGCCCTATATATACAGGGTGTATCTCACATGGCCTGACCCACAGTAGGCCTCAATTAAAGATTTGTTTGCCCAAAATGGCTGTATTTCAAATACCTGAATCAAACCCCTGTATTTTCAATGTCCCAAAAGCTCAGATGCAGTGCTAGTGCACTGAGCTTGCATAAAATGGCCGCCACCCATCTAACTGACTTATTAAAGTTATTTTTTTTCGGTCACTGGGCTCAGGGCAGGATAAAAAAGTTGTGCCCTGCACCCACAAAACACAATGTATGTAGATCGCTGAGTTAGATTCAGATTTTGAGCAAAGATTCAGTCCTATTCTCTCCCTGAAATCACCAGCAGCATCCTCTCCCTACACTAAGCACAGCAGAGTGACGTGCAGCGCTATGTGACTCCAGCTTATATAGAGGCTGGGTCACATGCTACACTGGCCAATCACAGCTATGCCATTAGTAGGCATGGTTGTGATGGCTTCTAAGGTCAGACAGTTAACCGCTTGTTGATTGGCTGCTCTGCAGCCTTTCAAAAAGTGCCAAGAAAGTGCCGAACACCGAACCCAAACTTTTACTGAAATGTTCGGGTTTGGGTCTGGGGTCCAAAAATCCTAAAGTTCGGTACGAACCCGAACTTTACAGTTCGGGTTCGCTCAACCCTAGTGAAGATCATATCTTGTTAGAGATATCTTTAAGTCCTGCGGCCGAGTCCATAAGATGGATGGGTCCTATAGGTGAAGACCATATAAATAGAAGCTATTTCATCTTCAACAAAAAAAGGAACAGCGGTAGATTCCTATCAATAAGTGTGCCAAAAGGGTAAGTTATTATTATCTAGTATTTCAATGATAAAGTCCAGTAATGTTTAGTTTGTATAGCTATATGCTATTTCTATATGTTATTTATTTTACTTTGCCTAAATTATTAGCAAATTGGTAAAAGCTTATTTCTACCTCCAGTGGTAGAAAACGCACCTATATTGGAGATAAGGGTAGCTAAGGGGTTATGGCGGAGGCTATATTTTTGCTTAAATAGGTGCCCTTTAACCAATTTGTTAATTATTTAAGGAAAGTTGATTAAAAAGCATTTTTTTATATGAAATATAATATACTAGACATTAAGCCTGTTATAATAACGGGTGCTAGAACAGTAGTGTATAAACATTATTAGAAACAGTCTATATTAAATAATAAGATAATTTAACCACATTGTATTTCTTGTTTTATTTTCTTTTGTCAAAAATATTTTGGAAAGAAGTCAAAAGTAAATTAATAATAAAAATAAAATGGAAACATTTTTTCAATGATTGATGGCTGGCAATTATTGCTGGCACTGATTGGTGGTGCTGGCTAATACTGCTGGCAGCAGCTGCAGTGTGTATCTGCCCTGAACGCGCACGCCGAGGCCGCGCATGCGCCCTGGTGACTTCTTCCTGGCAAGTATACTATACTGGCCAGGAAGAAATCACCATAGCGCATGCGCGGCCTCGGCGTGCGCGTTCAGTACAGCGCGCGGCCGGCCGGGAGAAGAGAAGTCGTCTGCGCGCGCGCGGCCACCGCGATTCCTGAGAAGAGTGGTGGCCGTAACCAGGGGAGACGGAAGACAACAGTCAGGTAAGTATATGTTTATTTACTTCTAAGGGGTGGGAATTTGTTAATTAAATATATTTAGAAAAATTATCACTGTTAAATCCTTAACAGATTTAACAGTGATCATTAAGATGAGAATACCCCTTTAAGTTCCTAGGGCCCAATCCAAAAAAGTATATGTCCTATAGGTGAATATCATATCTTGTTAGAGATATCTTTAAGACCTAGGGCCGAGTCCATAAGATGGATGCGTCCTATAGGTGAAGACCATATGCAAATGTTAATATTGATATGTTTAAGTACCTCGGGCTCAGTCAAAAGATGGGTGGATACTACAGGTGAAGACCATATTAATAGAAGCTAATTCATCTTCAACAAAAAAGGAACATCGGGTGATTCCTATCAATATGTGTGTTGAACGGGTAAGTTATTATTATCTGGAATTTCAATGATAAAGTCCAGTAATATATAGTTTGTAGAGCTTTATGCTATTTTGTTCTGTTACTTTGCCTAAATTATTAGCAAATTGATAAAAGCATATTTCTACCTCCAATGGTGAAAAACGCACCTATATTAAAGAGGATAAGGGTAAGGGCAGCTAAGGGCTTATGGAAGAGGCTGTATTTTTGTTTAAATAGGTGCCCTTTAACCGATTTGTTAATAATTTAAGGAAAGTTGCTTAAAAAGCATTAATTTACATAAAATATAATTCATAGCAGAGTCAAGTTTCGGGACTATGGCTTTGGCAAATCTATGTTCTTCTGAAATTTGCACGAAGTTGATATGATATGGTGCTCTAGGGTTATGTGTTGGTTTAATTGTACCAGAGAGTATGTGCCCTCAGACATTCTTTTACAAAAAAAGGAGAAGTGCTTGAGTATAAGGAGTCTGATCCATAAGAAGGATGGAGCCAAAAGGCAAAGACTACATCAACATCTTGTTTGAGATATGCTTAAGTTCCTAGGGCCCAATCCAAAAAAGGATGGGTCCTATAGGTGAAGATCATATCTTGTTAGAGATATCTTTTAAGGCCTAGGGCCGAGTCAATAAGATGTATAGATCCTATAGGTGACGACCATATTAATAGAAGCTAATTCATCTTCTACAAAAAAGGAACATCGGGTGATTCCTATCAATAAGTGTGCTAAAAGGGTAAGTTATTATTATCTAGAATGTCAATGATAAAGTCCAGTAATGTATAGTTTGTATAGCTATATGCTATTTCTACATGTTATTTCTATCATTTACTTTGCCAAAATTATTAGCAAATTGGTAAATGCTTATTTCTATCTCTAATGGTGGAAAACGCACTTACATTGGAGATGGTAAGGGCAGCTGTAGGGTTATGGAGGAGGCTGTATTTTTGTTTAAATAGGTGCCATTTAACCAATTTTTTTATAATTTAAGGAAAGTTGCTTAAAAAGCAGTTTTTTTTACATGAAATATAATATATAGCAGAGTCAAGGTTCGGAACTAGGGCTTTGGCAAAGCTGTGTTCTTCCAAAATTTGCACTAAATTCATATGATACTGTGCTCTAGGGTTATATGTTGGTTTTATTATACCAGAAAGTATGTGCCTACAGACGTTCTTTTACAAGAACAGGAGAAGTGCTTGAGTACAAGGGGTCTGATCAATAAGAAAGATGGATCCAAAAGGCAAAGACTATATCAACATCTTATTAGAGATATGTTTAGGTTTCTAGGGTCCAATCCAAAAAAGGATGGGTCCTATAGGTGAAGATCATATCTTGTTAGAGATCTCTTTAAGACCTAGGGCCCAGTCCATATGATGGATAGATCTTATAGGTGAAGACCATTTCAATAGAAGCTAATACATCTTCAACAAAAAAGGAACATCGGGTGATTCCTATCAATAAGTGTTTTGAAAGGGTAAGTTATTTTTATCTGGAATGTCAATGATAAAGTCCAGTAATATATAGTTTGTAGAGCTTTATGTTATTTCTTTCTGTTACTTTGCCTAAATTATTAGCAAATTGGTAAAAGCTTATTTCTACCTCTAATGGTGGAAAACGCACCAATATTGGAGATGGTAAGGGCAGCTAAGGGGTTATTGAGGAGGCTGTATGTTTGTTTAAATAGGTGCTCTTTAACTAATTTGTTAATAATTTAAGGAAAGTTGCTTAGATAGCATTATTTTACCTGAAATCTAATTCATAGAAGAGTCAAGGTCCAGAACTAGGGCATTGGCAAAGCTATGTTCTTCCAAAATTTGCACGATGTTGATATGATACGGTGCGCTAGGGTTATGTGTTGGTTTTATTATACCAGAGAGTACCGTATTTTTTACCCTATAAGACGCACCTGGGTTTTTGAGGAGGAAAATAAGAAAAAAAAATGTTTTAACCAAAAGGTGTGCTTTTGGTGGGTTTTGAACTACCGTAATAGTGGTCTGTGGATGACACTATTATGGAGGATCTGTGGATGGCACTGTTATGGGGGCATCTGTGGATGGCACTGTTATGGGGACATCTGTGGATGGCACTGTTATGAGGGCATATGTGGATGGCACTGTTATGGGGGATCATTGTGGGGGGATCTGTGGATGACACTGTTATGGGGGCATCTGTGGATGACACATATAAAGCATCTTATGTGTCAGCCACAGATCCCCCATAACAGTGTTCCTGTGTAGTGAATGGGGGCCGGCATCTGTTTCTGTAATGGCAGCGGGGCCTGGTGCAGTCAATGTATTCTACTACACTGGGCCCCGCTCTCTGTAGCATACGGTAATAATATCTAACTTGTGGGTATTGTTAAAGTATTTCAATCATCTTAAATCTAGCGCTGTACTACTTACAACTAACTTCTTGGCAGTCAGGAGGCCTGGCGGGCGCTCGTAGCGTAGCTCACTGTGCCTGCGCCGCCTGCTTCATTCATAAATATAGTCATAATAGCAATCTTCAATTGGCCATACCTGGACATGTGATTATGAAAGAGTTTCTCCTTTTTTGTGATAAGAGGGGATAGAAAGATATTATGTGAGATTATATATTGTAGGTGTATTATTGATGAAGTTTTTATTTATATTAAAAATATATTTTTGAAGGTTTTTAGACTGATACTGAAATGAATATGTAAATGAAGAGCATGTTAGGTAGGTGGAAGGAGGTGTTGAACTTGTGTATAAAAATACGCCCTTGAAGGGCGGGATATGCACCCTGACGAAGCGAAGGGGAAATACGGGGTCAGGTGGCAGACGGGAAACTGGTTAAAATATTTGATACGCCTGTGTCCTTTTGGACTTTGTGAGTATAATAAAAGCTGATTTTAAAATATCTATTGCGGTGCTTCACTATCCCTTGCTCCTTTGGTCTGACCAATTATAGGAGAGGCGAATAAGTGTGTGACATGGTGTACTATGGAAACCGTGATTGTTGCATTCTTGAATATCTACATATGCGGAAGTGGTCGGAGTGGCACTTGTTGGGGAACAGCGCGGTTTAAAATTTCGAGAAGTTGAACTTGGTGTGAACAGGACCCACCACACCCGTAACCTTCAGCGCTCAAAGTAGGATTGACAATTTGGAATCTACTATTTTTGTAGAGTGCTCATGCTGACCACTGACCACCTCTGAAAGTGCCTACAATATCCACCTGAGACTTGGGCCATGGAGAAAAGAAGGAAGGTGACCTAATATAACTAGTCACATTTTCCTGTGCATCATGTGGATGACTGGGTGTGTTCACTGCTTTCCTGGGGAAGAAATGGCACCAGGATGCTTTATTGGAAGAGGGCAGTCTAATGAAGGTAATGTGATACTGTGAACAATGCTCTGGCTGATTGGTGCATTGTTCCCTAGTGATGGACCCTCTTGGACTTTTATACAGTATGATAATCTATACACTGGGACACAAACAGCCTTAAAAAGAGTTCACCATATATTGTGTCTGATGAAAATAGCCACTCCTCTAAAAATAGTGCCCCATTGTTCAAAAATAAGCTGCAGGCAAAGATTCTATAAACTCATGGACAGCTAAAAGTTCCACTTAATTCTAACTGATAGATTGGGGTCCTTTAAGGTCTGGAAAATAGAATAATTTCAATTTTAAGGAATAGTAGCTCTCAGTAAGCCTCACAGCTTCTTTCCTTATTAGTTTCTATATTAAATATATTAGCTCCAGTTCCCTATAGGGCAACAAATAAAACGCTGACATTGAGGATATTAACCGCACTTATTTATCTACCAATTAACTAAAGTCACAATGAACAAAATAATAAAGCTGAAATCATTATCTTTCTAATTGGCAATATGAGTTATTTTATAATGCAGATGAGTATGACAATGAGATATTAACTGCTAATTATTTTCCAGAACATTGAATTATTCCCCAATTTATAGCACTTATAGCTGATGGGCTCTCCAAAGTTAAGGCAGTTTTATACTTACCGCATTATTCTACATTCTGCATTATAACATACATAAGGTTTTCTGTGTCTTACAGGTATTAAGAACATCAATTCTATTTAATGAAATAGTTTGAGATCCTCTATTGCAAAGAGGTCTGCTGGATGCTTTATTTGATGGGGATCCCATCTCATAGTTGAACATAGCCTATCCAAAAGGGAACTTTATTTTCAAAGGGCTCAGAGTGGGTTAAAAAATAAAATAACATACCAGGTCCCTACTAGTCCCTTCTTGAACCACAGTAAATGCCTGCAAAGCCTGGCTGAGAAAAATCACTGCTGTAGCCATTAGCTAGAGACCAGCACTAGCACAGGAGTGCTAGGGGTTCAGTGAGGTCTATATTGCTTCTTTTTTTTAACCCACTCTGAGACCTTTGAGAATACATTTTATTGGCTGGCAACCGTTCATGATATTTGTAGAGATGATGTTGCAGCATGATCTAAATGTAAGACAGCTAGGAAGCCTTATTAAGAATGGCGTGTAAACCGCTGGTCCTAATAAATTGTGCCCCATCGTTTTTCACTTTTTTTTAGACAGGTTGTCCTACTCACAATACAATACAAATGTTCACCAATGTCCTCTGTAGGTTGTGGAAATTCACGCAGCTGATCAATCTGCTCTTTAGGTGTGTCTAGGCACCAAAAGGCTTTAAGCTCACAGGGCTATGGAGGCTAAAGGTCCTAATTAGACAGCAATTCTCCACAGACTTTACCGCGCATCTCCTTGGCATCTGGCATACTCCTTTGTAACAGCATTGGAGCTTTCCTCTACTTTGCTATTTGTGTGTGTATCTCTGGCTGGTTAAATCCAGTACTTTCTTCACACTAGGCAAAGCTAGACTGAACCAAGTTAAACCTAATTCCTTCTCCCCTATGTGGAGAGAGTAAACAGCCCCATCTAGTGGTTTAGAGATTACAGCCCATTTACTGCATAATGGAATTTTATATGTAAATGCATAATTACACAGCAATATACATTTAATCACAGTTTTGACGTTTCAGCAGCATATAGGTACGAATGCATATACTGTAAAACCCATTTTTTGCAGTGTAGTACTGCCTTGGGGTGTCAGTAGTAAAAATAATAGAGATTTTGTTGTAGGAAATCATTACGATCATGTTATTGGATAAGGTTGCCCTTTCAGGATTATTACATCAGATTGCTGCAAAGTTTAGCATGCAGTTATGTCTCAGGTATATATGTAAATGATTACCAGTGTGGTCTGACACTTTACAGGTTCCTACCATACTCTAGAAATCTCCTGACCTTTGTGTTACTCTGCATTTGACCTTTATCTCCACTGGTCCCCTCTGGTATATGATGTCCAAGCATTATTACTGATTACATTTTTTATTTATTTTTTTCTCTACATAGTATTATTTTTCTCTATTATTATATGCTTTGTGGATTCCTATATCAATATACTCTAGTACAATTTTCTATATATCCATGTATATAAAATATAAAATATATGTATTACAATTATTGTCTTATTTGAGGCCGTGAACAAGGTCTCGGGATGAGACCGAAACGTTGGCCTTAAGTCCTATTTTTGTGGATGGATAAATAAATAATTAACTACCTAACTCGAGTGCCGCGGTTTCATATTTTTATATACTGGTCTGACACTAGGTCTTGCCACAAGAGGGCGTAAAAGTGCTGTCCTATAATAAGGCTCTCAGAGGCTAATTTTGGGTAGTGTACTGCTAGATACTGTAGTGTACTGCTAGATACTGTAGTGTACTGCTAGATTGGTAGTTGATTGCTAGAAATGCTTCTATGATGTACCCAAAGACATTTTTCCAAGTTGAGAGACTTTGAGATGGGCGCATCATTGGGCTGAGAATGGTCATTTTGAGGAATTGCTCACCATAAAGGCCATTTTGACCAAGATGTTAGGAGATATTGGGAGCTGTGGTTACATGAGTGCATGCACACATAGCGAGCAGACTCCAGACAGCCCAGACAGACCACCAGGAGAGAAAATCATTTGAACTATCGACAAGAATGAGCAGCTCCCATTGTTTTGTTGTCCACCACCCAGACACAGGTAGTACCTTCATTACACACCCCTGCCTCTGGCCAGAACATTTCCAGGTGCTTAACAGAAGGAAATTTGGTGTCACGGCACCCATTACATGCCCTGCCACTGACACCCAGCCACCTTTGCCTTCATTTGCAGTCATGTCGTGAATGAGATACCTGGACTGCTACAAATTGGAACCTTATCATCTTTAGCGTTGAATACAGGTTCTGTTTGGAATGCAGTGATGGTCAGGTTTGAGTATGGAGGCCTCGTGGTGAATGCTTCAATCCTGACTTTGCTGTGGAGAGACACATTACCCAAGTGCTGGTGTAATAATCTGGGGAACCATCGCATATGACAGTCGTTCACCCCTAGTAGTGATATGAAGGACACTAACAGCTTAGCAATATGTGCAGGATATCCTGCAGCCATGTGTTGTCTCTCATAGTAAGGCTTCCAACTTGCATTTTTTATTGGGATAATGCTCACCCACACAAAGCAAGGGTTTCCCAGGAATGTCTCCACCAGACCTAGACCTGCCCAATCACCAGATTTATCATAATCAAGCAATTATGGGACTGTGGGCACATCTCTGGGTAAATGTGCTGCAGAATATCATATGCAACCTGTATGCCTCCATGTCCAAACATATCTTATCTCATCCACGCTAGGTACTAGAGCCTCCTTTCAATTATACAGTTTTCGCCAATATGCTTCTCCTTTCGCTCTAATATTGTAACCACTTACATATATCATTGTTGCATTCATGCATATAAAGTTCCGTTTGATCCCAACAACTTCTTGGTGTTTTGGTGCATTATGTTTTTTTGTTACTGAGTATTATTGCTAGTAGTAGAGATGGCCTTGCGGTTCGCCCGGCGGTCGTTTCACGGCGAACTTTGCTCGTTCGCGATTCGCTGAACATGCGAACATATGGCGATATTCGCACACGCCATATTTTTTTGCATAGCGCTGAACTATGACCCATGACACATCCATCAGGTGGGACAGGACAGCCAATTGAGATGTTTCAGCACAGCCCAGTGGGAGCAACGTTGTCAGAACCCACAAAGCCACACTCCCGGCACTCCACGTCCTGCCTCTTCTCCTTCTCCTCTTGTAATACGTCTCCAAATGTAAAATATTTATGTATGAAAAATATTTCAACTTGATTTGGTAATCCTCTCCAAATCTACTGTATGCTTATTTGGAGTAAAGAACACCTGGAGGACTCATCACCAGGATTCAACAAGAGTAATATAAAAAATGAATAATGCGATTTATTATCAGTCTGCATAGGAGTTGATTACGTACAGAAATAGTTTAGGAAAAGTCTTACTCTATTGTCCATGAGTGAATGTTGAAAGTCCTTGAAGTATCATTGTTGAAGGTCAGGAATCCTCTTCTCAAGGCTCCATGTGTCTTCATCTCTAGCTAGCAAAAACAACAACCCCCAACAGACTTGAGAGTGAGTGTAAGAAGACCACCCCTTGTCTGTCCCTGTCAGTCATTTATACCATAGATACAGGTGTGTCTTTACTAATGTACATAAAGATTCAGACCGCGCGTATCATAAATATACGGTATAAAACTGATTCTTTTTTCTTCCTCCCTTCACAAAGTTACCAAGGTCTGCAGATCTCCTAGTGATGGATATCCTGCAACTTACAAAGAAAAACAATAGGGTAGATCCGTAGGTTTAAACTGCCCTGTGGTGCACAGATTGTGCTTACACGGCACTCCACCAATATCGAGCGTATCATAGATATCCTCTGTAAACTGGTTGGTTCTCCGCAGGGAAGATGCGCGCTCACATGCTGTTACACAGGGCTCAACCACGGACTTGATTACAGCATACACCTGGTGAGTCTGCTGGGATTCCCAAATTCTTTTGGTTCAAAGTTTTCTGTGGATACAAGTTGCTCCCACCATAGTGAAGCTCCGATAACTCGCTTAAAAGGTTTATTAGTACATACTTACAAACATGCACTTTAAAATCGCATTAAAATCCCAGCGTCTTTTTCCTTGCCCGACCCAGGTTTCGCTCCTTGAGCTTCGTCAGGGGCACACATCATCTCTCCCTCCCCCTTCTCTTTTATTTGGTAGGTTAGCGTTAATAGAGCACCTGATGTGCTACTCAGAACGCCTCCTCTGTTTTTTCTATCACTGAATGGGAAAAAACCCGCAGTACTCATGATCCTAATTCACATGGTGATAGTTGTTTCACCAACTTCTGTAGTTATTTTAAAACAGCTTGGAAAACAAAATCTACATTCAAGCCCCCCAGTTGCAGCATGCTCAATTCATATAGCCACCTACTTTCTTTTTTGTTTATTTTATCTAAAAAGCTACCTCCCCTCCAGAGGTTTTGTACCAGTTCTACCCCCATAAATTTTAATCCCTCTGGATTTTTTTGGTGATATTTTTTATAGTGCGCCGAGACACCATGACTTTCTAGCCCCTTCTTGATGTTCCTTATATGCTCCTGTACCCGGACCTTGAGTGGTCTGATAGTACGTCCTACGTACTGGAGGCCACATGGGCACTCCAGTACATAAACGACCCCTTTGCTGTGGCATGTTATCTCTCCCACTACTTCTAGTTGCTTTCTTTTCACCACACTAGTTACTGTAGTACTACTTTGTATTCTCTCCGTTCTTTTTCTGTTTTTGCAGGCAATACAGAATCCACACCAGTTAAAACTATTTTTCCTTTTTTTACTTGTCTCCTCAGGTCGGATGGCACTATGTACTAATTTGTTCTACAAATTCGGTGCTCTTTTATAGATGACCAGTGGTTGTGCGGGAATTACAGATCCGAGTACTGGATCATTCTTTAAAATAGGCCAGTTTTTTTTTATTGCGTTTTTTAGTTCCCCAGAACATTGTGTGAACTGGGTTATAAAGGAGAAACGGAAATCTATTGTTTTCTTCTCTATTTTTGGGTCATTTTGGGTCTCTTCTCTTTGCTTCATTGTATCTGTTATACATCTTTCCAATTTTTCACTCTCATATCCTTTTTCTAGGAAGCGCTCTTTTATTTTTTTGCTTTGTTCTTTAAACATAGCTGTGTCTGAGCAGTTGCGGTGGATTCTCTGGACCTGTCCCTTAGGTATATTTTGGAGCCAAGGGGCATAGTGGCAGCTGGTTAAATCTATGTACCCGTTGACATCGGTGGGCTTGAAAAAGGTCTTGGTCTTAAAATGTCCCTCTTCTATATATAGTTAGGTCCAGAAAATCCACCGAAACCGCACTGACAGTGCTAGTGAAGCTGAGATTCCATTCATTATTTTCTAGACCCCCGATAAACGTCTCTAGCAGATTTTTTTCTCCTTCCCATATCACCAGGCAATCGTCTATATATCTTTTCCAAATTTTTAATGTCCAGCTTTTTTCGCATTTATTCACCTTGGGGTCAATATAATATTTTTCCCACATGGTCATAAAAATATTCGCAAAAACGGGGAGCGAATTTCGCCCCCATCACCATTCCGACCTTCTGGAGGTAAAAATGGCCCTTAAACCAAAAATAATTATAATCTAGGCAGAATTCTACACAGCGTACAATAAAGTCTGCTTGTATTTTTGTCATATCAGGGTCATCATACAGGGTGTCTTTTATAGCTTGTAGTCCTTTGTTTTTTGGTATAATTGTATACAAGGAGGATACGTCGATAGTGGCCATCCACGTATTCTCCTTGACCTCCTGTAGATCTTTTATCATTTTCACCACACAACCACTATTCTTCAAAAATGACGGGGCTAGGGGTACATATTTCTGTAAAAAATTGTCTATGTACTCCGTGATCCTGCTGGTCAGGGAATTAATCCCTGATACTATGGGTCTACCAGGAGGGTTGATCAGGCTTTTATGGATCTTCGGTAGTACATAGACAATTGGGGTGGTAGGCTCTTTTATATTCAGATATTCTGTTTCCTTTTTATTGAGTATACCTTTATCACTTTCATATTTAATTAATTCTTGTAATTTGACCCTGTATTCTGGAAGAGGGTCTTTTTTCAACATAGCATAGGTTTTTGTATCTTTTAACTGTCTCAATACCTCTGCTTCATAATCCTCAACATTCATCACTACTATCCCCCCCTTTATCAGCGGGCTTTATTATTATATTCTGATTATCTTGTAACGTTTTAAGTGCATCTCTTTCTTTTTAAATCAGATTACCTCCTTTTTTTTTCGGTTTTATTTTTTCCAAGTCATTCAGAATACTTCTCTTGAAAGCATCTAAGCATTCATTATTTAAATTTTTTGGATAAAATTTTTATTTTTCCTTTAAATCTGTGTGTATATATTCTTTCCTCTGCTCCGCATTAATGGGGTTAGTGGTTGGTTCTTTCCCTAAGAAAAATTTGGCTATGTTTATTTTTTTTTTATATATTTATGTATATCAACAAAGGTGTCAAACTTATTAAGGTTTTTGGATGGGGCAAATTTTAGCCCTTTTCTCAGCACTGCCTTTTCAGTTTCTGACAGGATGTGCCTGCTGAGATTGAATATCCCATCATTCACACCTTGCTTATGACCATGTGGGAAAAATATTATATTGACCCCAAGGTGAATAAATGCGAAAAAAGCGGGACATTAAAAATCTGGAAAAGATATATAGACGATTGCCTGGTGATATGGGAAGGAGAAAAAAATCTGCTAGAGACGTTTATCGGGGGTCTAGAAAATAATGAATGGAATCTCAGCTTCACTAGCACTGTCAGTGCGGTTTCGGTGGATTTTCTGGACCTAACTATATATATATAGAAGAGGGACATTTTAAGACCAAGACCTTTTTCAAGCCCACCGATGTCAACGGGTACATAGATTTAACCAGCTGCCACTATGCCCCTTGGCTCCAAAATTTACCTAAGGGACAGGTCCAGAGAATCCACCGCAACTGCTCAGACACAGCTATGTTTAAAGAACAAAGCAAAAAAATAAAAGAGCGCTTCCTAGAAAAAGGATATGAGAGTGAAAAATTGGAAAGATGTATAATAGATACAATGAAGCAAAGAGAAAAGACCCAAAATGACCCAAAAATAGAGAAGAAAACAATAGATTTCCGTTTCTCCTTTATAACCCAGTTCACACAATGTTCTGGGGAACTAAAAAACGCAATAAAAAAAAACTGGCCTATTTTGAAGAATGATCCAGTACTCGGATCTGTAATTCCCGCACAACCACTGGTCATCTATAAAAGAGCACCGAATTTGCAGAACAAATTAGTACATAGTGCCATTCGACCTGAGGAGACAAGTAAAAAAAGGAAAAATAGTTTTAACTGGTGTGGATTCTGTATTGCCTGCAAAAATAGAAAAAGAACAGAGAGAATACAAAGTAGTACTACAGTAACTAGTGTGGTGAAAGGAAAGCAACTAGAAGTAGTGGGAGAGATAACATGCCACAGCAAAGGGGTCGTTTATGTACTGGAGTGCCCATGTGGCCTCCAGTACGTAGGACGTACTATCAGACCACTCAAGGTCCGGGTACAGGAGCATATAAGGAACATCAAGAAGGGGCTAGAAAGTCATGGTGTCTCGGCGCACTATAAAAAATATCACCAAAAAAATCCAGAGGGATTAAAATTTATGGGGGTAGAACTGGTACAAAACCATTGGAGGGGAGGTAGCTTTTTAGATAAAATAAACAAAAAAGAAAGTAGGTGGATATATGAATTGAGCACGCTGCAACCGCGGGGCTTGAATGTAGATTTTGATCTCCAAGCTGTTTTAAAATAACTACAGAAGTTGGTGAAACAACTATCACCATGTGAATTAGGATCATGAGTACTGCGTTTTTTTTCCCATTCAGTGATAGAAAAAACAGAGGAGGCGTTCTGAGTAGCACATCAGGTGCTCTAATAACGCTAACCTACCAAATAAAAGAGAAGGGGGAGGGAGAAATGATGTGTGCCCCTGACGAAGCTCAAGGAGCGAAACCTGAGTCGGGCAAGGAAAAAGACGCTGGGATTTTAATGCGATTTTAAAGTGCATGTTTGTAAGTATGTACTAATAAAACTTTTAAGCGAGTTATCGGAGCTTCACTATGGTGGGAGCAACTTGTATCCACAGAAAACTTTGAACCAAAAGAATTTGGGAATCCCAGCAGACTCACCAGGTGTATGCTGTAATCAAGTCCGTGGTTGAGCCCTGTGTAACAGCGTGTGAGCGCGCATCTTCCCTGCGGAGAACCAACCAGTTTACAGAGGATATCTATGATACGCTCGATATTGGTGGAGTGCCGTGTAAGTACAATCTGTGCACCACAGGGCAGTTTAAACCTACGGATCTACCCTATTGTTTTTCTTTGTAAGTTGCAGGATATCCATCACTAGGAGATCTGCAGACCTTGGTAACTTTGTGAAGGGAGGAAGAAAAAAGAATCTGTTTTATACCGTATATTTATGATACGAGCGGTCCGAATCTTTATGTACATTCTTTGAAAGTGTAATCTACCCCACAACACTCCACGGACCTGCAGCATTTTTTTGCGGACTGGTGATTAAGTATATATATATTTTTTACTGTGTCTTTACTAATGTTTGGGCTTATACATTGTCATATATGGTAGACTTCAAATATAGGTCTTGACGTTCCATACAGACCTCCCATTGCCAAGTGTATTACTATAAATGGTGTGTAATGTGTAATGTAATACATACTTTATATTAAATATCAATTAATATTATATCACATATTATTTAACAACTCTCTACTCCCATTTGTCCTCCACTCCACCTTCCACTGTGCCGTCGTCACATTCATCTGGCACAAGGCAGGCTTCTGTGGCCCAAATGTTCAAGCCTTAAAAAAATTATGATGCCAGACAGGGACGTGCACACATAGGGATGAAAGGGGGCTTGAGCCCCTGCCCTTTTCATCACCGGCCCCTTAAATGCCCTCCGCTCTTACAGAAATTTTATTTTATTGGAACTTTTTTTTTTTCCCATAATGCGCAGATGCTGGCACTCACTGTCACGTGCGCTGCGCATTAATCTTTGTTAATTATCAAGACCAGACCCGCCGGCAAGTCACGTGGTACGGGCGGCGCGCACAGGCAGTCTTCTGAGCAGAGAAGAAGAGCTGCCTGGCTGTGTGTGCTCCCGCCCGTCCTCCCCCTGCTGACAAGCCGCCTCAGAGCCTCACCGCCCGCCCCTCCCGTCAGGAATCCGGATTCAAGTGTGGGTGAGTGAAGAAAAAGAAAATGATTGATGACATACCACTGCCCTGCGGCCCTGCCCTGCTCACTCAGTTTAATTCCTCCTGTGTGTGCTTGCTTGTGCTGAGTGACTGGGTTGTTGTCTTGTGTTTGTCTTGTCTGTCGGTCTGAGTCACTGTCTGTGTGAGTGTGTGAGTGTGATGTGTCTGTCTTTGATCGCCCCCCGCTCTGTGCTCTGGCTACTGTGCTGCTGCCTGGCCTGCTGACTGAGCCTGCCACACTCACTGTCATGGAGGTAGGCCATTAGTGGCGGCTGGTGGGAAAAAACAGGGAGGGGGGAGGGTGTATAGGAGAGGAGATGCTCTACAGGTGTAAAACTTTCAACATCTGGGTAATGTGTTGTATCTTGTTGTTTGGTACCTGGTTTTAACCATGCAGGCATCTCATCATAACGGAGATAGCACTGGCTGTATGGGGCTGAAGGGGACGTGCAGGGGAGACGTGCAGGGGCAGCCCATTTTAACAGCCAGTGCTATCCCCGTTATCATGAGCTGGCCCTGCGCATCCCCTTTAGTCCCATACAGGCAGTGCAATCCCTGACAATACAGTTGTGTATGCGATCCCCTTTGTAGCCCCATACAGTCTTTCCTATATAGCTGCGCATACACCTAAGCTATGTCTGTGGCTTACATACAGCTGCTCATACACCTGAGCGATGTCTGTGGCTGAAGCACGTTTTGAGACCATTTGAATCCGGCACCTGCGTGTGCCAGCCGCTCACTGCATGTGAAAATGTGCCAACTTGTCTGTGACCACACCCACTGCCAAACCCTCTCCTCACAGCGGATGAGTAAGCTAGCATGGAGACACACCTCCATTACAGGTGTGACGGACAGACTGGAATTGACGAGAGCACGTCATCTGTATGGGCAGCAGATCTTACAAGAACACTGGTGCGCTGAGGGAACTCAGTGCAAGAAGACTATCTATGAGGTGGCTTTTACCATTGGGACTTCTTATGACCACTATTAATGGTCATCAGTTTGTTATCTGACACACCTTACACAAAAAAAAATAAAAAAAAAGTACCAGACCACTCACATAAATAAATCCTTTATTTACCAAGAACAATACATAAAATAAATTGAAAAATAAGTAGTACAGGGAAAAGGCGAACTCAACATGGACGGAAAACACAGTGGGCAACAGCAGATCATTCCATATATGAATCGCATATAAAGTGCTAAAACACATAGAACTAAATTACAGACCATTACCCATACTGTGCTCCCTCCAGTATGGCACCAACCCCGACGAGCAGTTCGGTGGACCTTGGTCAGGGGGTTATCCGACACCCAGAGAACCTGGCCAAGATTTGGGACACAAGATTCTCTTGGCGTGATAAGTTAGATCAGCAGATCCTGATAATATTGTTACTTTGCTTGGACCGTGATATTTGCATACTCTGAGTCGCCTCAATTGTATTGGACTGCACATTGTGATTTCATATCTGTATGTACCTTTTTCTTTTTGCATATACAAAAAAATAAATAAAAAGAATTGACAAAAAATAAAGGAATATGCATTATTACTGTATCTATACATTTATGGAGAACAAGGAAAGACTTTTAGAAAGCAACTAAGCTTTGTGGTACAAACACTTTTTCGATTTTTGTCAAGTGCCCTTTTTTTTTTTTTTTAAGCCCCTGCCCTTCAAAATGTCTGTGCACGTCCCTGATGCCAGATAATCCTTTTGCCCAACGGCTGACCGCTGGCTTGTCGGAACTGCCAGAACTACTGCCATATAAATTGTTGGACTCGGAGGCCTTTAGAAACTTTGTGGCACACTGCAATGGAAGGTCCCTGTAATGACCGGCGTCACGCACAGTGAGGAAAAAGGGAAAGCCCTGCCCAAGGGAGAGGGAAAGGTGGTGACCCCTAACTCACCTAGCGGCTGGCACCTGACTACCCTGACGTCCCTAGACGGGTTCCTCACCCATGCGGTGATCACGTGCCTAAACCCTGGCTTTCCCTAAAATGAGCCCTAGATAGTGAACGGGCCGGTGGGATCGCTAGTCCGCACCACTGTCACTAAGAGGGAAACACCAGGGAGAGGACAGACAAAACAGACAAACACATACACCCAGGTGGGCGACCACAATAGACCACAAAGGACCAACAGGGATCCGGAGGGTAGCGTTCTGGACCAACTACCAGAGAACGCAGCAACACAGCTCCAGAGGGTCAGAATAGATGTCCAGGCAGGAAGCTCTATATCTGGCAACCAGAGAAGTGTGAGAGGGGAATATAAGGAGGTTTGGGAGTGCTGGACAAGGAACAGCTGAGGAGAAGGAGCTACGGATCCCTGAGTGAGCCAAAAGGGTTTGCAAAGCAAACCCAGAAAGTTACCATAAGGAAACAGCCCTATCTTACATAGAGCGTGCAGCCAACCGCTGCGACTTCCAGACCCCGGGTATAACGGAGTCAGGCGTGGTTCTTGACACCCTCGTGACAGTCCCCGGAAGGAAATATTTCTCCCAGAAGGGCATCCCTGAACTATATGGCCACGTTCAGCGGCAATTTAATATATCTCTAGCACACAGTGTCGGTGCCAAGATACATCTGACCACAGACATCTGGTCTAGCAAACATGGGCAGGGAAGGTACATTACTTTTACTGCCCACTGGGTGAACCTTCTGACGTCCGTCAAGCATGTAACCCGTGGCACCCATGTGGATTTGGTGTTACCGCCATGGATTGCATACAGGCCTCTTCTTCTCCTCCTCCTACTCCATCCTCCGTCTCCTCCTTGGCTGACTCCTCCTTTTCCACGGCTACTGCCAGTTCCTCTGCATTCCCCCAAGCTCCCCGGAACCTATTTGACGTGCCAGGTGAGACGTTGCCATGCTGTGCTGCGGCTGTTGTGCCTGGAAGCCAAGAGCCACACCGGTCCTGCACTGCTTTTAGCTCTGCGCTCACAGGCCGATCAGTGGCTAACCCCGCTTAATATGAAAGTTGGTAAAGTGGTGTGCGACAACGGTGGCAATCTGATGAGCGCACTGAAACAGGGCAAAATGACACACGTGCCGTGCATGTCACACTTCATGAACTTAGTTGTGCAGCGATTCATTGCCAAATATCCCGGGGTCCAGAATGTCTTGCGGTATGCAAGGAAAATCTCTGGCCATTTTAGAATGCGGACGTTCAGAGGCGACACCACTTGCCCGTCAGACATCTGATTTGTGACTGCCGTATACGCTGGAACTCCACCTTGTATATGCTTGATAGGCTGCTCCAGCAGAAACGTGCCGTTAATGACTACCTGTACGAACTCTGCGGCAGGACAGGTTCTGGGGAGCTTGTTTTTTTTTTCACAGCGCCAGTGGCTGCTCATTTGCGACGCATGCAGACTTCTGTGGCCATTTGATGTGATCACCAAACCGGTTAGTCGCAGTCAGGGCGCCATCAGTGACATCGTACCTTACGCCTTCTTTCTGGAGCGTGCATTGTGTTGTGTCATTGATCAAGCCGTCGAGGAGCAGGAGCTGGAAGATGAGGAAGTCACAATGCTGAATGAATTCCCAGGGGGGTTACTCTGCAATGAGCCGGACCGTGGGTGCAGTTACACGGACGCCAAATTATGCAGTGGGTCAGGAAATGTATATAATAGTCTATAGTTTGTTCGTGACGCCAATTGCAGCGTGCGTAGGGTACTAACGCAGGGCCCTTTAAGGTGTTGTAACTCACGTACCAGGTTAGGAATGCCAGAGTGGTGTAATGCCTCTGTGTGGTAATAGCAATGGTGTCAACGGTGTCTCCTACCTTGGTACGGCTGGACTCCTGGATCCTGGCTCACTTGCAATAAAATGAGTGTTGTGCTAGTAGGAGTAATTGAGGGATTTGGTAGCAGTAATTGAGATCCAGACTTGAGTAAAGTTCAAACTTGTCTTTACTAGTTGCAGCTTTCATCCAAACAAGGTACAGCAATAGTCTTTGGTCCCAACAGGTATTTGCAATGTATGGCAGGAATTTGGCTTCTGCACTGACTATCTTCTGCTGTGTGGGGACTGACTAGCTGAGGAGGAATCTGGCTTCTCCTGGTCTCTGGACGGTACTCACAGTTGTGCTCACAGGGTATGCTTCTTCCTGTAACTGGAGGTGGCTGCTTGCTTGTACCAACTGAGGCTGCAAGGCTCAGGCTGGGGATGATGATCAATTGTCTCAGCCGAGACAAGATCCTGGATTGGATCCCTAAATCTGGGAGCTCCTACACACACAGCCTTCCCCATGCAGGGAGTGCTAGAACTGGATCTAACTGGTTTTCTCCTTCCTTGCTGCAGGATGTGGGAAACCACTTCCCTTAAGCAGGGGGTCATAACAGAACAGGAATGTTCCATTCTGAATGGCCATAACATTAAAACTATTCCTACCAACGATGCTGCCACCTGCTGGTAGACCTGAAACATTACAAGGAAAAAATTACATTTAAAATGGTTTTATCTGCACAGTTGTGAATGACATAAGGGAAATCACATCAAATGACCATGTTAATACTCTTAGCAGATTGTAGCGGGGTAAAAGCGTTTAGTAACCCAACTCTGGGGTGTTACATTCCCCCTTACTTTAAATCAACCAGTCCTCGGCTTGTACTTGGGCTAAGAGGAACGAGCTCTGGGGGTACCCAAATAAATACAAAGGGCTACCTGAAATAAACATAATACAAACATAGACGAACATAAAACGGCTACCCGAGGTTCCTGCCCGCATGAGTAGGGTGTCCTTAATTAACAGTTTCCCTCTCGGTATAACCAGTGAACCAAGGTCTGCACTAAGCAATCACTACTGACTAACTTTGAAGTGTTCTGGGCCCTTTAAACAGCAAAGAAAGAATGGGGGTGTCCTTACTCCGTAATCCCACCATGGTGTAATGAAATACTGGCAAATGGAAGGGTGGCTTTATCCTGTATTCCCTTTCCTGCACCAAAGTCTGAAAAATATGGCTTATAGCACGATCACTATGGTGACTATGGGTAGCTAAAAGTGGCTCTAAGGCTTGAGGTACTATACCTTAGGCAAAGGCTCAGAAGGGGAGGTATTTAGCGTCTCCATGCACTTCTGGCAATGTCACAGGAGGAGGGTATGATAATCCCATGAAACTCCTGGAAGAAACACCTCAGGATGGGAGCAATCCTGAACCAGGGGCGTACATAGAAATCACTGGGCCCCATAGCAAAAATCTGAATTGGGCCCCTTAACCCCGCCCACTACCCACCATGGCCCCTCCCACTTCCTTCCCTGGCTCCTCCCATGCCACACCCCCATTAAATAAATTTATACATGACCTACTGAAACTGTTAGGGATAAACATTTTTATTTTATTATTAACCAACTTTGTTGCAGTAATGTATAAAATGTACATGTATTTGTACCCCTTTAACTCCTTAAAACTTAACTCTTTAAACTCCTTAACTCTTTAAACCCCTTTAACTCCTTGCTGCTGATGCTGAGTGTGCACATATGCGCATGTGTTTGTGTGTGTGTGTGTGCGGGGGGTGGGGTGGGGGTGGTTTGGCTGGTTGGTGAAATATCATTTGGAGGCTATGTGCACACTCAGCATTAGCAGCAAGGAGTTAGAGGGGTTAATATCCAACCCCTAATGCCCTCCAAAATGCCCGGGGGAGGGGGGTTGTTAGGAAGGAGTAGGTGTAGGAGGAAAGCACACTGTCCTCTATAAGCCCCCCCAACCCCTAATGCCCCCCAAAATTCTCAGGACAGTGTGCTTTCTTCCTTCTTCTCCCCCATAGGCATTTTGGGGCTCATAGAGGACCACAGGACTCACTGGAGTGGGATTGAAGCATGTCCCACCCTGTCCTGGCTGTCCCCCTTACTCCCCACCCCTCCTCTCTCTTGCTGCCTGGCCTGTCAGGTCAAATCTGAGTATCTGACATTATCAGGGCCGGCCTTAGGTGTCCAGGCGCCCTGTGCTGGCATCATGGCATAGGCTGGCTGACTATCCAACCAAGTAGTTACCAGCCCACACACCCCAAAGGCCGGTGTAATGTCATACTTCCCTACTTCGTGAGATTTCCCTACCCTCGTCACTTCCGGTCGCACCGGACATGACGTGAGGAGGTGTGCAGCGCCGCGCAGGCGCACAACGTCAGGTTAGGGAAGTTTCACAGCAGAGTGCGCATGCGCCAGGAGTCTCGCCGGCGGTTAGGGTAGGAAAAAACTATGGGTCAGTGCGCAGGCGCAGTGATCGGATGGATGTTCTCAGCTGAACACCGGCCGGACACTGCGCATGCACCGGGAGCCTCACCAGCGGTTAGGGAAGGGAAAAATTACGTACGGGCCAGTGCTTTTTCCCTACCCTAACCGCTGGTGAGGCTCCCAGCGCATGCGCAGTGTCGGCCGGTGTCCTGCTGAGAACATCCATCCGATCACCGCACCTGTGCACTGGCCCATAATTTTTCCCTACCCTAACCGCTGTCGAGGCTCCCAGCGCATGCGCACTCTGCTGTGAAATTTCCCTAACCCATCGTTGTGCGCAGTGCGCCCCCCCAATATAATAAACATTGGTGGCACAGTGCGCCCCCCCAACACCCCAGTATAATAAACATTGGTGGCGCAGTGCGCCCCCCCAACACCCCAGTATAATAAACATTGGTGGCGCAGTGCGCCCCCCCCAACACCCTAGTATAATAAAAATTGGTGGCGCAGTGCGCCCCCCCCAACACCCCAGTATTATAAACATTGGTGGCGCAGTGCGCCCCCCCAACACCCCAGTATAATAAACATTGGTGGCGCAGTGCGCCCCCCCAACACCCCAGTATAATAAACATTTGCGCAGTGCTCCCCCCCAATATAATAAACATTGGTGGCGCAGTGCGCCCCCCCAACACCCCAGTATAATAAACATTGGTGGCGCAGTGCGCCCCCCCAACACCCCAGTATAATAAACATTTGCGCAGTGCGCCCCCCCAATATAATAAACA